>NW_027261977.1:3849815-4535403 GCF_030445035.2 Dasypus novemcinctus | reverse complement strand
AAAGCATTATCAACTACAAAATTAAGTAATAATATATTTTTTGCTTTCATTCCAACTTAACAAAAAGTCTTACAGGGGTAGGGTACTTGGCCCAATGGATAGGGTATCTGCCTAACACATGGGAGGTCCATGATTCAAACCCCGGGCCTCCTTGACCTGTGTGGTGCTGGCCCATGTGCAGTGCTGATGTGCGCGAGAAGTGCCCTGCCATGCAGGGGTGTACCCTGCATAGGGAAGCCCCATGCACAAAGAGTGGGCCCATAAGGAGAGCCACCCAGCATGAAAGTGCAACCTGCCCAGGGATGGTGCCGCACACACAGAGAGCTGACACAACAAGATGATGCAACAAAAAGAAACACAGATTCCTGTGCTGCTGATAAGGATAGAAGAGATCACAGAAGAACACACAGTGAATGGACACAGAAAGCAGACAACTGGGGGAAAGGGGAGAGAATTTTTTAAAAAATTCTTTAAAAAATAAGTCTTACATTTACATGTGAGTGTATCTATATCTGCGTGTGAGTGCTTGAAAATAAGTGCATTGTACTTACTGACTTTTTACATTTGGGATAAAAATGAGGATGTGGGGGTTTAAAATAACTGTTAGGTATATTGATTTTTACATATCATTATTGAGAACATTGATTTTCATATATTCTTACCCGGAAGAGATAAGAAAATTAAACATAACTATATTTTTCATTCATGTCACTTCTTAGAGATAGAAGGAATAAAATTGCCCAACTCCCTCTATCTTAGAAAATTCTGCTAAAATGAATGACATGTCATGCTTCTTTCTCTTTCTTGGTTCTCTTAAGAAAAGGGATTCCCTACCTAGCATGGAGAGAGGGAATTAGACCATGGTGACAGAAGCTATTCTTTTTGGGATACATACCACCAGAGCACTAAGGGGCATCTTATTCTTGATTTTTTTTATTGGCTTATTTGGTGACTGTCCTTGGAAAATCTCTCCTCATTACACTGATCTTTATGGATCACAGTCTCCACTCACTCATGTATTTCTTCCTCAACAATGTCTCTTTCAGTGAAATATTAACCACAACCTGTGCTGTTCCCAAGATACTGGCAGGATTCCTTTCAGAAAGGAATAGAATCTCATTTAGTGAATGCTTCATCCAGTCCTATTTCTACTTCCTGTCTGGATGCGGTGAGTTTATCCTTTTTGCTGTCATGTCCTATGACTGCTATGTGGCAATCTGCAGTCCCCTTCAGTACCCTATGATTACAACCAGCTCACTCTTTGTCCATCTTGTCATCTTTTCCTGGGTTGGTGGTTTTTTCCTCATCTTCCCACCCACCATCCTTAAAGCAACACTGCCATATTGTGGCCCCAATGTGGTTGATCACTTTTTCTGTGACCACAGTGCTCCCCTCCTCCATTTGGCCTGTGCTGACATATGTGCCATTGAGCTAATGGATTTCCTCAGTTCCCTTGTCCTGCTCATCAGCTCCCTCTCACTCACAGTGGTCTCCTAAAGTTCATGTCATCTCTACCATTCTGAAGATTCCCTCAGGACAAGGACAATGCAAAGCCTTTGCCACACAGACCTCTCATTTCACCATGGTCTCCATGGGCTATGGAATCCCATCTTCATTTATGTGTCCCTCACAGAAGAGCAGCCTCCATCTGAACAAGATCCTCTTTATCCTCTCCAGTGTCATCACACCTCTCCTGAATCCCTTCATCTTCAGTCTACAGAATGAATCCATGAAAAATGCACTGAAGGACACCTTGTCCAAGTACCAGGAATTCTTTAAGAGAATGAGATCCAAGTAATGGAATGTCTGAGAATCATTGCAACCATGGGAAATCTCAGTCCTACTAAGGCTTACAGTCCACAATTTGATAATGTAAATTTGAGATTACTATACTATGTACTTACTTTATTTCCAATCATAAATAATAGATTAAATGGATTACTGTACCTATGATGTTTTACCAAAAGAATACTAAAAGAAACTATCCTCCCACCCCTGAGATATTCAATAAATACAATGTAGAAGCTTGGGTCAAAGCTCTTAGTCCTTGTTATGCTGAGTCCCCTGTTCCCATCTTATCTTTATTCCTGTCTCTTTCTTAAATTCTGCAGTGCCTCCCATTGAGTTCGAGTCTTTCTTTGTCTCTTACAACAGTTTTGCATTTAAAGTCTATTTTGTCTGGTACTTACATAGCTCAACCTGCCCATTTTGATTACTGTTTGCATGTAAATTAATTTCCCAGCCACTGACCTGCAACCTGTTTGTGTCCCTGGGTCTAACTTGAGTTTATTCTCAATGGAATATACATGGATCATATTTCCTTATCCATTCTGCAATTGTGTCTCATTTGATTGGAGAGCTTAATCCATTAACAATGTTTTTATTGTAAACGTAGTACTTAATTTAGTCATTTTTTTCTTTAGCCTTATATGTGTCATATTTTACTTTATTTTTTTATCCTTTTAGTTACTCTAACCAATCATCTTCCTTTCTACACTCTACTGCAACCCTCTATCTCTTTTTTCTTCCTTTCAACCTGTAGAAGTGCCTTTAGTATTTCTTCTCCCCTCCCCCCAAGATGACTCTCTCATCTGTTTATTCATTAGTTTTGCTTGTTGTTCTTGCTCATTGTCTGCCCATTGTCTGTTTTTTTTTTTCTTTTGGAGGACCTGGGAACTTAACCCAGGATGTGGGAGGCAGGAACTCAACTGTTTGAGCCACAACTGCTCCCCCACTTTAGTATTTCTTGAAGGACATCATTCTTGTTGATAAATTCTCTCAAAAAAAGCAGGAGGAAATACACAATGTAGAAACAACTAATCAAGGATGTTCAAAGAAACGTCCTTAATTAACTCAGTAAAATAAAGGAAGAGATAAAGGATAACAAGAAAATCCTTGGGGAACATACAGAAGAACTTGTAAACATATGTAAAAAGATAACAGAGCTCACAGTGATGAAAGACATAATGCAAGAAATTAAAAATACACTAGAAGCATGTAACAGCAGATTTGAACAGGAAAAGGAAAGAAATAGTGACTTCGAAAGTGGGACACCTGGAATTGTGTTGATAGAAAAGACAGACAAATATTGGAAAAATTTCAGCAGGGACTCAGGAAATTGACTGACAAAATGAAACCACAAACATCTATTATGGGCAATCCAGAGGGAGAAGAGAAGGGAAAGTGGGGCAGCAGGAGTGTATCAGGAAATAACCATTGAAAATTATTCAGTAATTGTATCCTAACAATCACTGAAATTTATTAGGGACATGGATATACATGCCCAGAAAGCACAATATACTCAAAACCCAATGAATCCTAGCAGACCTATTCTGAGACACATACTTATCAGATTGCAAAAGCTCAAACAGAATTCTGAAAGCACATAAGATCCATCACATATGAAAGAGGACCCCTATCTCATACCACATAAAAAAGTAATATATAAACAAATAAATGTAAAATCCAGGACTATAAAATAAATCTCCTAGAAGAAAATACAGTAGAGCATCTTTGGGATCTTGCATTGAGCAATGGTTTCTTGAACTTTAAAGCCAAACCATAAGCAAGAAAAGAAATTAAAAAAAGAAAGTGGGGAACCTCCTGAAATTTAATTAAAAATTTTGTGCATCAAAAGACTTTGTCATGAAATTGAAAAAACAAACTCAATGGGAGAGAATATTTGGAAACCACTTATCCATTAATGTTTTAATATCCAGAATACATAAAGAAATCCTACAACTCTACAATAAAAAGAGAAAAAGGGTAGAGAATTCAACAGACATCTTTCCAAAGAGGATATATATTTCCCTAAAAAGCACATGAAAAAATGCACAACATCACTAGCTACTAGGGAAATGAAATTAAAAGTGACAATGAGATATCATTTCACACCTACTAGAATGGCAATTAGTAGAATAAAAAGGGAAACTACAAGTTTTAGAGAAGTTGTGGAGAAATAGGAACACTCATTCATTGTTGGTGGCAATATAAAATGGTGTGGCTGCTGTGGAACAGGGTTTGATAATTCCTCAGGATGGTAAATAGAGAATTACCACATGATCTGATAATTGTACTACTAGGAATATACTCAGAAGAATTGAAATTAGGAACTCAAACAGATATTTGCATACTGATGTTCATAGAGAGGTTATTCATAATTGCAGAATTACCAAAAGTTGGAAACAAACTCCATGTCCATCAACAGATGAATGGATAAACAAAATATGGAATATGTATATACAATGGATTATTATTCAGCCAAGTCAAGGAATGACATCCTAAAGCATGCTAAACATGAATTAACCTTGAGGACATTACGCTGACTGAAAAAAAGCCAGAAAGAAAAGGACAAATATTGTATTATCTCTCTTGTTATGAATCAATTATAATAAGCAAACTCATAGAGTTAGAATGTAGAATATAGGCTATAAGGGGTTAGATTTTGGTTAGAGAATGGGGACTTGATGCTTAATCTGTAAGAAAATTGTATTTAGGATTATTAAAAGAATTTGGAAATGGATGGTGGTAATGGTAGCCCATTATCTTGAATGTAATTAACCACCAAATTATATAGGTGAATGTAGTTTAAAAAGGGAAAACTTTAGGTCACATATATTTCTAGAATCATAATTTGAAGATAAACCATAAGACTTTGTAACAGTGAACCCTTTTGTAGAGATGGATTATAGTAAATAGTAGAAGTTTGAAAGACTGTTCTTTCATGAATTATAACAAAGATATTATGCTAATACAATATGTTAAAATTAAGTGGAATGTGGAAAAACATTTATTGAATATAAACTATAGATCATAGCTAATAGTACTATTTTAATAAGGTTTTATCAATTGTAACAGAGGTAATTAAGCGGACTTGGCCCAGTGGTTAGGGCATCCGTCTACCACATGGGAGGTCTGCGGTTCAAACCCGGGGCCTCCTTGACCCATATGGAGCTGGCCCATGTGCAGTGCTGATGCACGCAGGGAGTGCCCTGCCACGCAGGGGTGTCCCCGCATAGCGGAGCCCCACATGCAAAGAGTGCACCCCATAAGGAGAGCTGCCCAGCATGAAACAAAGTGCAGCCTGCCCAGGAATGGCGCCACCCACATGGAGAGCTGACACAAGATGACGCAACAAAAAGAAACACAGATTCCTGTGCCGCTGACAACAATAGAAGCGGACAAAGAAGATGACGTAGCAAATAGACACAGAGAACAGACAACCAGGGCCCAGCTCGGGGGGGGGGGGGCAATTACATAAATAAATAAATCTTTTAAAAACAGAGTATGATTACTAAAGAATATTATCATCAATTCTAACAAATGTTCTATACCAATGCTAGTGTTGGTGGTGGGCTGGTGTATGAGAATCCTGTATTTTATGTATAATTGGTCTGTAAACCCACAATTTCTCTCTTAAAAAACTGCATAGAATTCTTCCCAAATAATGTATTTATATATTGCCACTAATGTATTACTTTCACAACTTCCAAAGCAGTAATGGAGTTAACAGAGATGAATTCATAATTATGAATTAGGTTTAGTGTAGTCTCTGCTAAAAATCTTTTGGAAACTAACTTGATTCTGAGAAAAATTTGCAACACAATCAGGTAAACATCTAATTAAAACATTCTAACTTATAGTTTTATAACTGTTTAGTTGCAATTCTCAAAATAAATTTGTGTTTGGTTGTTGACAATACATGGAAATATTAATTTAAACAATTCTGCAAACAAATCTATTACTATAGGCAAGATGTAAATATCCATGGAAATGTAGTTAGGGGGAGACAAAGTGAAGGAAAGCTAATTTCCCTAAGGATTAATCGTGAAAAACTTTCAGCTCATGTAATGACAAGATAATCTTCCCAAATGTAAAGAGATCGTCACATTCTCACACTTAATAATAAGACAAAATTTTTAGAGGTTTAAACATTAAACATTAGACTTAGACTTTAAACACCGTTTCAGTCTGAGATGGTTTAACTGATTAAATAAACTAAATGAGTTATAAGCCCACTATGTTGTTGCTCTTCAACTTAAAAAGAGGGCAAGCTTGTGTACTGTATTTGTGACTTTGTGCATGTGTTTCTATTTGTTGTTTGTGTACAATTATGTTTGGAAGAGATATAAAAACTGGAGTCAAAATGAACGTTTGTACCTTTCAACATTGCAGACCAAATTGTGAAGTAAGATTCTGAGTCTCAGAACATAATGAAAATTTCTTAAAACTCAATATTTATTATATTAGTTCTTTTATTCCTGAACGTATTCTAAATTCCTTTTTGTTTAATTTGAAAATATCTTTGTGACATTATTTCCTTCTACCTTCTCCTGGGAAATTTCTTCTCTTGAATGTTACCTCCTATTCAACATGTTTCTCATTTTAAATCTAAGTGAATATAAACAAAATATGATCTAAATGTACTAGTATGTCTGTCCCTAATTTGGGGTACATCTAAAATGTATAAGCACCATATTGCCAACAATTTTCAACTATGCCCTGTTGAAATTTCTGCACATCATCAAAACATAAGGAAAAAATATTTTATTTATGGTTGAACTGATATATAGTTACCCTTTAATTCTTTATATAAACGTTGTAAGGTTCACAGTGCTTAATATTATCTAATGGATATCAATGAAAAAAGAAATTAACCAAAAAAGGATTTTGTATATCATGCCATCTGTTAGTAAACAATTAAACCTTACCCAAAGAGAAGCCTGAGTTTTGCTCTTGACTTCTGCAAGGTATTATCTAGGCCCTAGGATCTTGGCAGATAAAAGTGTCCTTGTTGACCTGTGGACCTTGATACAGAGAGGGGATAAAAATGTGACTTAGGTTAGTGGCATTGGGTTATATAGTATTAGTCAGCCTCTGAAGGGGCTGGTGGATGTAGGTTGAGATCAGCCATGCTTATATGATGGAACCCCATAAACTATGGACCCCAAGGCTCACATGAACTTCCATTTGTCTGCAATATGTGTTGTCACACATGAATGCATGGAAATAACACTCTCTTGTCTCCTTGCAGAGAGGATAACAGGAAGCTCCGTATTTGGTTCTTTTCCTGAACTCTGCCCTATGTGTCGCTTCCCTTGACTGACTTTAATCTGTATCTTATCCCAGTTAATAGAATATAACTTATAACTGAATATAACAGCTCTCAGTGAGTTCATGGAGTCCTTCTAGCAAGTCATGAAACATTGATGGTGCTCTTGGGGACTCTCAAACTTTCAATTTTTTTTTTTAAATGAGGTATCATATGGACTATTCCCTCTATGCAGTTAGCTTACTTTCTCACAGTCCATGCAACTTCATAAATAAGTCATGCCAATAGAAGATACATGACAATCTAGAATTAGGTTTCTGACTTCTAAGAAAATGTTTTCCTCTGTAAACTTCTTTGTAGAATCAATATTGTGAAAGTTAAACTATTGAATCTTGAACCCCAATTTGACTCAAATATCTAGTAGTGATAAAAATTCAGTAACTCAAAATAATAAGAGAAATTAAATAAAATGTATAATTTGCATTCCAGATGTTATGTTTCATACTAATCTGTTAATTAAATTTTGCATTGTACATCCTCCCATGGCCCACTGGGTGGACTGTGGGAGAGTGTGGTCTGTGGTGTGAACCACTGACCATGAGGTGCAGCGGTGCTCAGAGATGTATTCACCAAATGCAATGAATGCCTCAGGATAATGGAGGAGGTTGTTGTTATGGGGGGAGAAGTGGGATGAGGTGGGTGGAGGGTATATGGGGACTTCATTTTTTTCAATGTAACATTAAAAAAACAAATAGACAAAAAAAAACTTTGCAAGAAGAGGGCTGAGAAGGGGTACTGATACTTAAAACATGTAGAAGTTTTAATTGAATATAAAAGTGTGGAAATGGGTAAAGTTAAGGGTAACACATTATAGCGAGTGGAACTAATGCAGCTAGTTCATAAGTGGGATTGTGGCTGAAAAGGAGTCTAGGGATGTAAATGTCAATTGAAAGAAAGCTAGAGAATAATCTAGGGAATCAGTAACATAGTGAACCCAGAGGGGGATGAGAATTGTGGTTAACAGTACAAATATAAGAATGTCCTTCTATGAACTAGAACAGATGTACCTCCCAATTGCAAGGTGGTAAGAATGTGGAGAAGCATGAGAATGTAACCTATGGACTGTAGTTAACAGCAATACTGTAATATTCTTGCATCAATGTAAAGATGTACTGATAATAATAGGGATGTGCAGGAAAATATGCCAAAAGCATGCTCTAGACCATAGTTAGTGGTAATAGCCTGATGATATTATCTCATAATCTGTAACAAGTGTTCTGCAACAATGTAATGCATTGGTGGAAGGATATTGTATAGCAATTCCACACATGTGCATGAGTGTTCTGAAAGTTCACATCTCTACTAAAATGTTTTTAAAAAATTGTTCAGACTTCCCCAATTCCCACAATTGTAGAGAAGGCGTGGAGATTGAATTAGGTAAATATATTTTCTGGTGAATAAGTAAAAAACCCAAACTATTAAAATAATCTTTTAATGTAATGTCAGACTACCTTGCCAAAACTTAGACCATATCAATTCAGAGCCTGCATCCATCCACTCAATTCAGTAGATCTCTATGAGGATGACCTGGGAGCATGATTATGTCATGAAATGGTTATATTAAGAAACAATTTATTTGTTATCAAATCTCCAAAATTAGAAATCATTTTTATGCCCTGGCTCTGCCATATTTAAGCTGGGAAACTTTATTTATTCTTTTCTATGATTCTGGAAAGGTTGTATCTGCTATCCAACCAAGAAGGGCCTGCTTTTTTGTGCACATTCTTTAAGGAAAAGATGACATTCAGCACATTTGGTTGGCTCAGGTGGCAAGGCTAGCTTCCACTGAAATGATAATGTGAGAGACTTTCTGAAAAATTTTATACTGAAACTCTTTCGAGACTAAGTTCCATTTTTATGCCACCTTCTCCTTCTCATAAGCTTTTTCTTTTCAGAAGTGCCCCCAAACTGACCAAGTCTAAATTAGCTTTGGTTTCAAGCTAATTTTCTTTTTTAAAAGCCATTTCCCAGCATCCTGTCCTGTGAGAAGAGTAAACAAAAAGCTGGGATTGAGGAAAGAGGGTGAAGATCTTATTTGGGCCACGTTTTGCTCACCTCCACCCACCCATCCCATTATTGTGTTTTGGGAGGTCTTCTCAGATGCTGTCAACAATTTTCCTGCTAAATTGGCAGGGAAGAGATCAGATAGTTCATGATTAATCCTCTCACCATTATAACTGGGCTTTTCTTTTGGATATTACTGACATAGTAGTAAAATTCTTCATGTCACTTGTATTGAGTTTATTAAAATTCTAAAATATGTTCTCATTAAAATGATAGCTTCATTGATGTGGGCTATGGGTGGGAGGCTCTTTGTCTCTTCAGAGATAACCTAAACTATCTGTGACTTGTGGGTGTGGGGTGATAAAAGGCTGCAGTCCTGCCCTTGGTGAGCAGGAAACAATTTAACAATGCAAGGCCTACAAACTTTAGGTATTCAGGGGAAATGCAAACCAAATATGCTAAAGGCTTATCGAATGCCTGATCTCCATGCTAAAAGCTTACCTAAAATGTGGAAATATATGCTAATTCAAGCCTATTGAGAACTGAAACAATAGGACCATTTGGCCTTTCCTCTCTGTATAAAAGGGACTCAAAAATCTTGTTCAGGGCTCAGGATTGAAACAGAAAGCTCCCGAGGCCAGCTGTCAATAAACCATTTTTCCTTCTCAAAATCATTCCTAAGTCCTGGCCTCTCTATACTCAAATAATTGAACCTCTCTCAAATTCTACAACATTTTTGGTGACCACGAAGGGAAAACAAATGAAAGTCAGAGATGGTAGCATTTTGCTGCCCCTTCCAAATCCCCGAAGAAGCTGGGAGGACTCAGGTGAACCCCAAATCTGGGTGCCCCTGGAATAAATTTAATCCAGAAAAGATGTGGGCTCCACCAGAATCTTCCCGACAAAAATCGAGGGCAATGGAAGGTCTGAAGAGAAAGATTCTGGGAACAAAAAAGAACTCTGAACATGGAAAAAGGTAAGACTCCCTGGGTGAGTACAGTCTGGAAAGCCATAGCTTTAATTGCTAGGAAGGGGAGGCTGATCACCTCCTGAGAGAACCCTAGTAGCCCCAGAAAATTGGGGGGAAGCTGTTCTCTCTAGGCATGGAAAAAGGAGAAAAACCAGGGAAAAGCCCCTGGTGCTTTAGGTTTGTCTAACTGCATGTTAGAATCTGGTACTGGTCTCACATCCACTGAAGGAGTGGAGTCTTGATTTTAATAGGAAGGGTTGTTTATAGGTTCGAGTCCTAATGTCCTGGAGGAAAACCGGGAAAAAAGCCCTGGTGTTTTGGGTTTGTCTAACTGCATGTTAGAATCTGGTACTAGTCTTATATCCACTAAAGGAGTGGAGGCTTGATTTTAATAAAAAGGACTGTTTATAGGTTCAAGTCCTAACATCCTGGAGATTGGTCTAGATTAAAAAAAAAAAAACTTGGTTACAGGAAAATGGATCAGCTTTTCTAGTGGAGCTTGGTCTGGGTGTAAAGTTAAACAGTGGAAAAAGTCTAGCTGAAATCTTTTATTATGGTGCTAAATTGTGAATGAATTCACTTTATACCAAATGTTAAATGTTCTGAGGTTTGTGATGGCTGTGGCGGCAGCCATGGTGGAAATATATATATAACATTGTGGGTCAGATTAGTGACCTTTGTGCTTCTGTCTGTACCAGCTCAATGCTAGTGTTGGAGTTGTGTCCTTATGTAAAGTAGAATTAGAGCTGAGCTGGAGCCCTCCCTTGCCATTGGCAAGGGGATGAAATGATTATGGGGCAAAACTGAGGAGTCTGGATGTTTGTGGAGTCTAGATGTTTGTGCATGCTCTGCTGTCCCTTTGCCAGGGCTTGGAAGGCCATCTGTGTCTGCACCACTTCACCTGAGTTTGTTGGGGCTGCCCCAGTCAGGGTGGCTGGGTCTCTGGGAGAGTTGCCGAATTTGAATAGATTCTGTCTGCCCATTTTGGCTGAAAGCTGGAAAGGGGGGAGCAGCTTGCCCCTTTCCAATGAGTCCACACCTTCTATTCATAAGCCACATTCCTGTTGGGTTGTTGTGCACCCCAACTGCCTGGAAGGGGGGGGGAGTGAAGGGGGTGAAAAGCAGAATCAAAATAAATGGCAGTAAAGTTCCCTCCCTAGGGTGTCAAAGCCAAAATATGTTTGCATTCTGCCCAGGTTCTTAGAAGGTATTGTAGTAACTTTAAGTAAGAGAATGTGTTCTGTGAAAGTAAAATTTGTCTTAAGGGTATAAATAATTATAAAAGTTTAACAAAGCATTGTTTAAATTAAGGTATTTAAATGGCTAATTGCAGAAAGTATTATTAAACAAAAACTGAATAGATAATAATAATAATAAAAGGTAATTTTATAACAAGAAAGCTTTTCCTCAGTAGCCAGCCTCCCCTGCCAACTTGCTTCCAAAAATAACTGTTTCTGGTATTACATGCTACTAAGTATTTAAAGTGAAGAAAAGTTCATTATTTTAACAAGCTTGTTTAGTGTTAATGGCAATTATATATTGTAAGAAGTTTGCCTGGTAACTTAGTATGAGGGATATATGAAATGTGTTTTTATTAAGGAAACAGAAGATGATTTTGTCCTAAGATAAAATGACTGATTATTGGAAAGAGTAGAGTGTGGGACAAAACCTGAGGGAATACTGAAAGTGTAGGTTTGTGGAAGGAAAATTTTTATGATTAAAATTGAGTAAGATCAGTATACAAAGAAAATCCGTTTCATCAAAATAGCTTCTTGTGCTTTAAAGTCATCATTCCTCAGTGTCTGAAGAAGAGTCTTACCTCTTTTAAAAGAACATTATGTTCTAGAAATCAAATCCTGAAAAGTAGCTTTTTATTTCAAACTAACTGCAAGAGATTTATTCTTTTACCTTACAAGAAAAATTTAAGTAATAGTTAAGTTCATTTAGTATGTTGTAAATTGAATAAAAAGTGTATAAAGGTGTTATAAAATTAACAGGTTTTAAAAATTAATAAACTGTAACTAAGTTAAAATAATTTATAAATGCATTTATATTATACAATAGTGGAAAGATAATATCTGAAATTATAGCTGAGTGAATTTAGACTGAAACTATTATTTAAGTGTAAATTCTAAACCAACCTTTCCTTTGTTTATGGTTTCTTCAAGCCTAACCTCACCCCTTCCCTTTTCCTATGGTTATTTCATAATAGCTTCTGCCCCTACAGGCCAGAAAAGAGCAGGGACATCACTGTCTCCTGTCCTGGTATTACTAACCCTTTCTCTCATGAATTCAAGTGTAAACTAAATAAATTGCTGCCTGATGGAATAAGGTTAAACAACCAGTGGAGTTTTATTATCTCCAAAATCAAAAAGGGGGGTGGAGGGGGAGAAGTCTCCTGCCTTGAAGGTCAGTGTTCCTAAGAGTGGCAATTTATGAGAGAAACCAGTCTGTCTCCCTGAGGCTTCAAATAGCCTCAGTAAATATATATAAGGTTTAACTTGTTGCTTATCCAAAATTCTGCTAATTTCAAAGCAAAATATAAAGTTCTGGAAAAAAATGGTGCTAAAGCATTGAGAACATTTTGGTTACAATCCATTAATTAAGAAAGAAAAGTCTTGTGTAAAACTGCATGATCATAGTGTAAAACTGCACAGTCATAGTGCAAATTAAGAAAAGTTTCAGGAGTCTTTGAAATGTTTTGCGGTCACACTTGTTTTGTAAAAATTAGAAGTTTAACTAAAGGTATGTTTTTGTGTCAAACTATTCATGTCTGCCTATTTGCTCAAATTGTTGAGGCTAAATATGCAGTTATATAAGTAATATATATTTCTGGACCCCAAATTAAGCTAAAGTATATAAAATAATGCAAATTATAAGTAACATCAATGAGTTGTGTTTCTGTGTCTAATTCTTTGTGTCTGCCCATTTGCTCAGTGTATGTCTTCATACATCAGAATAATATCAAATTAACAAATGAAAATTTTCAAGAGCTCTATTCAAATTGTTAAAAATTAAATATGCAGTTATATATGTAAATAAATATTCTTAAAGCCGAAATTAAACTAAGCAGGATGAAAAGGTCACATAAAAATCTGATTATAGAAACAATTGGGAAAGGGCCTTCTCTTTGCAAGAACTTAAAGGCAAGACTAGGTGTGGGAGATTAAACCTTCCTACTAGGCTAGGGAATTAAGAATCAGTTTGCCTGGTAATTTCCCAGTTTAAATCTTTTGTCAGCCATAAAATGTAAAACAAAAAACAAACAAACAAACAAAAAAACACAAAGATTAGGTTAGTTTTCACATAAAAGGAAAAGAAAATGTTGATTGGTGTAACCTGCTGCCTCAGTCTCCCACTCCCAGGTTGGACTGTAGTGGAGGAGACCAGCTTAGGCCAGTCCTATGGGCAGTGGAAGGATGCCCAAGAAGGAGCTAAGTTGGTACCATTTCAGCACTAAATTCTATTCCTTATTTGATGAAGGGGAGCAGGTAAAAACTAAAATGGTTGGAATGTGATAGAGGAAGCAGTTAAATCACAAATTTTTGCATGGGAAAGTTAGATTTCAGATAAGCTGTAACTTCTGAAGTATCCAATCTATGGAAAAACAGAGGAAGAGCTTGTGTGCTAGGCTTAGGGGTATAAGTTGTGTCATTTTTCTTTGTTCGGGCCACCAGCCATATCTGGGTCTGCACCGCTGCTTGCAAGATTGAGAATAAATTATTTTCTTCTCCACAATCTGGTGAGCCTTATTTACTTCCAGAAGATTTCTTTCCAACAAAATAAAGGTAATTAGTGGCTCTATTAACAAATTTCAGTAAGTAAAGAAAAGTCCATTAAAAACTATGGGGATATCTTTCCTGGGTTATGATTAAACAAACTAAGTAATTGTGTAATGTGTTTTAAAAACTGGTAGTCAGTATGCTTTTAAATTATTCATTTTCATAACTTAAACAAAGAAAAGAAGTTTTTAGCTTCCTGTAAGGAAAAAAGAGAACATTCCTTGCACAAACTATAATGGTTTCAATTTTATTTTACTTGAGTGTAATCTCCCATAGTTAATTTATAAACTAAATTAATATTATATGTATGAAATCTTTTGAGTAATGAAAATTGTAAGTTCACATTGGTGAAATTAGGCTAAAGGAAAAAGATTGTAGATATGCTCTCTTAAATAAATAGAGAAAATTTCTTTGGTTGGTAATTGTAATTTAATAAGTTTATTTAAACATGAGGTGGCTAGTCAATGTGGTTATAGTCAATTATAAGGAGTTTATAAAACATCTGCCAAACTGAAAATGTTTAAATAGTTCTAGTTCTAGAAGTCATTGTTAACTAAAAACTTAGATTGGTATCAGTAGCAGAAATAACTTCATGATAATAAAACCTGTCTGAAGCCCGCTGCAAAGTACATATTTAAGTAAATGGTAATAAAAAGTTATCTTGATTCTATTGGAAATCTTCTGTTTTCATTTTAACAAAGAAAAATAATATTTTCCTCTATTACTAAAGTAAAGTACCTACTGTTATCTTCATAGTAAAATTGTGTAAGTAAACAGTCATTTGATATATGTGTTGCATTAAATTGTTTAAAATATATATAAAAACAAGGAATAAACTTTAGCATTGTCAAACTCTTGTGCATTCAAACCAGGCCTTGAATACATTACAGGTGGCCTCTCCATGTGAGTTATTGGCTAGGCTGGTCACTGACCCCTCAATTAAAATATGTGCTATATCAGCCTCTGGTTCTGCTCCTGAAGTCAATGGAAACTACGTTGCAGTTTCAAGCTCCTGCAGCAGCCAATAATGACTCATTACAGCCAAGTGTACAATGGATATTGCCTCCAGACTGGCACTGTTCCATAGTGCCAGAAAGCACTATGCACCAGGCTAGTAGAATACTGGAAAATCTCTCTAAGATCAAGGATGCTGTGACTTGCTCACTGCATTGAAGAACATGCAGAGTGGAGCCATGATACCAGGATACTGTAGTGAAAGTTAAACACAATTGGCATTATGGCCTGCTCTCATGGAGAGATAACATGTAAAGTATTACAAACCTGAAACTTAAAACTAATAATTGCAACTCTGAATCCTTATGCATTAAGTAATACATTAGTTAATATTAAGTGCTGTACTTTTATCCTGTACTAAATATATACCTAATAATTATAATGTTATCTTTTCTATTTTGGATCAAGTGCAGAAGTATATTAGACATGTTAAATTCCTGGTAAAATCATTTTCTAAACAGTTAATAAACATGTCTATAGAATAAGGTGGCAGTCTCAGCCAGTCTCAGTCAACTTTACTATATTCTACTGTGCTCTGCTGTGTAGCAAAGGTGAGACTTGCTTGCTGATGGTGAGTCACCTATTGAACAAGTCAAAATTGCTAGAAATTGTACAATTAAAATCAAGGTGTGAAAAAACTTTTATTCTGTAGTTCTGATCACTCCCACAGGTGAAAACTAAGAGAATTTCCAACTTAGTGTTCTAATCCTGAATGAAGCCAGTTGCCCAAGGAGTGCCAGTTGACCAGGAGCATCTGACAGAGCGAATGAGTGCCAATCATTGAACAGCTTGGAGTGTCTTCAGACAAAGCTAAGTGTCTATTGCAATTTCTCTCAAAGATGAATAACTTAAAAAAGAATATATATGCTGTTCCCACCAGCTTTTAAGAAGGTGTGCCATCTTTATAGGCACCTAACCTTGTCTACCTCTGTAATCCAATGTCCTCTTTTAAAAATGGGTATTCCAAATTTTTAATTAAGTTTGTTTCTTTCAGAGTGAACATCTTATTAACCATATGAAAACTTCAACTTCGTACAGAATGCCAGATCCATATTCCTCCAGTTAAAATAAATTAAGAGTTTTACACCTTACTAGGCAATGACTACAACTCATGGCCAGCAGGAAGCAGTTACAGAAAAGAGATCATCTCCCTTCAGCACCCCTTTTAAATTAAAGGTGTAAACTCTTCAAGGGTAAAATAAAATTAATAGATGCATCTGGAACCTGACTGGAAATCCACGTGAGTGCCGGTGGCCACAGGATGACTGCAGGAGGCCCCACCCCAGGATTCTGCTGTCCAGAATGAAAACATCTAAACTTTTAAAAACAGCCCTGGATGCTACACTAAAGATTGATAAATAATCCATCAAAACAACAAACAGCCATCCACCTCATAGCTCCAACAATAATTATGCCAAAGCTAAGCATCTAATCTTTGGCAAAGGGGGGAAATGATGTGGGCTATGGGTGGGAGGCTCTTTGTCTCTTCAGAGATAACCTAAACTATCTGTGACTTGTGGGTGTGGGATGATAAAAGGCTGCAGTCCTGCCCTTGGTGAGCAGGAAACAGTTTAACAATGCAAGGTCTATAAACTTTAGGTATTCAGGGGAAATGCAAACAAAATATGCTAAAGACTTATCGAATGCCTGATCTCCATGCTAAAAGTTTACCTAAGATGTGGAAATATATGCTAATTCAAGCCTATTGAGAACTGAAACAAAAGGACCATTTGGCCTTTCCTCTCTGTATAAAAGGGACTAAAAAATCTTGTTCGGGGCTCAGGATTGAAACAGAAAACTCCCGAGTCTGGCCAGCCATCAATAAACCATTTTTCCTTCTCAAAATCATTCCTGAGTCCTGGCCTCTCTATACTCAAATAATTGAACCTCTCCCAAATTTTACAACATCATGATTTTTTGCAAATCAAGAACACTTGTGTACTGGCACCCAGATCAAGAATTGTACTAGAATCACAGAGATCCTCTCATGCCCCACTCTAGTTAATACTATATCAAATGATAACCATTTTCCCCATGCCCATCAGAACATATTATTTTCACTGTTACTTCTTTTTTTCTCTCCTTCTATCACAGAGTGTTATGTTGGTGCTATTTATCTCTTTTATCATAACTATTTAACTTATGCTACTTCCTGTATTTTATTTCATTGTGTGAACATTTCAAAATGCATTTGTCAATGTTAGGTTTGGTGATGCTTGCATAGTTTGGTTTTTTGTTTGTTTCTTTTAAATTGTGCAAATATAAATGAGTATGAGTATGTATCTTTTGGTAATGCATATGTAAACTTGTGGAATATAAACTTGATGTGGGGGGATTGCCAGGTTTTTGCAAACTGAGAATAAGTTCAGTCTTTGTTGGAATTACCCCCAAATTTCCAAGGTGCTTGCAATAATGCATCCAAACACTTTGCTTGTCAAGGTATTTATTTGTTGTTGCTTTACATCTTAAGGAACAATTGATGCTATATGTCATGTAAACATTAGCCAGTTTTGTAAGTGGTTAACAATGTCTCATTGTGAACTTGTTTGCATTTCTCCGATGCCTGGATATGTAGAGCATACTTTTGTATGTTTATTAGCCTCATGTATATCCTCTTTTGTGAATTATGTATTCAAGCTTTTGAATAATTTTTATTTTGGTCACCTATCATGTTCTCATTTTTTTGGTAGGAGATTTTATACACTCTTCCACATTTTGGATTACCGCTTTCCACCTTACTGATGTCTAATGAAGAAAAGGAATATTTAATTTTGATATAGCCCATTTGTTATTTTTTAACTGCAAAATATGTTTATTTTTTAAAAGAATGAAATATGTAAAAGAAAAATATGGGGTCGCTGGGTGTAAAGTCAGTCAATTATTACATATTCTCCCCACACCCTAGTGCTTCACTGCTGAAGACCAAAGAAAGCAATACAAAGCATATCTTCAAGAACTCAGAGGGCTGGGCTCTAAGGATTGAAAAGTGTAGGGTGGCACTGTGTGGGAGTGCGGCGACAGCAAGGGTCGGCTCGTCTCCAGGCGCCGGTGCGAGTCGGACCCGGGTGGCGGAACGGGCTTTAAGGCCCTCCGCTTGGGGTTCGGGCGTACTGCCCGCCCCTCTGCCCAGCTGCACCCGCTTCCCCCTCGGTGGCCTAACCCCGCCTCTCCCCCGAGGGCCACCGCCGTGCCATGACAGCCCCGCCTCGCTGCCGCCGAGAACCCTGGCTACCCCGTCTTCTGCCCGCAACCAGTGATGCACCCCTGCATGAACCTATCAGCCGTCTGCCGCCCCAGGCCATGCCCCCTGCCCCACCCCCATCTTTGCCCTATATTAACCGCTGTACTTCCTGAATAAATCAGACTTGCACACAGATCCTGGTCTCCTCGGTAGTCTTCTTCCTACCGCATGTCCTCCGCACCTTGCTGGCCCCGGAGCGCCTTCTTGGAAGGCCCCTCCGTGTGTTGCAGCCCTCCGCCCGAGCCCTCACCGCCCCTGCAGCGGCCCTCTGGGTGAGCCCACACTGCGACAGAAAAGGACAAGGAGACTTCCTTAGCTCACACCTACATGTCAAAATAAGCCCTGAGACCTGCATATCATGCTCAAGTAATGACCAGGCCTAGTAGATGAATTGAGTGGAAATAACTGGGGGTGGGGGGGATAGTTTTTAAAAGAAGACTCCAAATCTTGCCTGCCAATCCTTAAACTTGCCCTGTCAAGACAAATCTTGCCTGACAAATTCAGTTGTCAGACTTCTGGGCTGTCTTCAATGGCTAATTGATCTCTCAGATTGAGATGCACAACTTTATCTGATGGGAAGTTGTTCCCTAACCCCAAAAGCTGAAGTTCTGTGTTTGGAATGTATATGCCAGGCACTCTTGTTTTGACCAACTTGAGTTTTATGTTGTGAGCATGCTAAAAAGCACTGCACAGCAAATGGAGCACACTCAAACACAAGGCACAACTTGCTTAAAAATAATTTCTGACAAGTGCCTTAAGAATAACAAAGCAGGAAAAATACATAGTTATGACAATTGCAAATCCTTTCACATTTCTCCCTTTTCCATTTACTTTGTTATTCAGAACAACATCTTTAATGGAAAGTTTAAAAATAAGCAGCACAAGAACACATGCTGTAAATAAACTAAACTGGTGAGATTATCCAGTAAATTAATTTGCAGTGGGTAATTATATCAGGAAATTAAAATAGTACTTAATATAGTTTTGATTTTACCATGTTTAAACCTTTTTTAAAAAACAATACTGATGCTATAGGAGCATTTGAAGACAAACATACTTAATATAAGGAATAAAGCATCTGAACAGTTTGTGTAGTTTTGTGAAGTAAAACAGTCCAAAAATGAAGTAGATATTTTATTTTTAGGGAAAGTTAGATTATTGAAATTTTGCGTGCTTACTTTATGTTGCATCAACAAAACTCTTCAGTCTATTTTTGCTTAAGTGCTTTGTTTCCTTGATATTATTGGTATTGGATTTTAGATGGAGTTCCTCCAAATGGAGAGCTTTTCTGATAAAAAGCAGCTTTATTATTAATGACCTAGGAGTAATGCAGAGCAATCTCTCTAAAACAGGTTATGTTTTCACTAAAATATTTTAGAATTTATGAATTGTTATTTTAATCCATAATTGTAAACTCCTTTCCCATTTAGTTAGCTTTTTAGTAAACTATAATGCTCACAACAAAAGAGATTAAAAATTACACTACCCCATGACAGTTTGATTTTAATATCCTTCGAAAACTAAAGTGATTAAATTGGAATAAAAAGAGTGGTATATTTCTCAGGCTTAGAATTGCAATTATTTTCTTAGCTGGTTGGAAAATAGATCTCTCCCCTGCACCCATTTAAAATGTATCTCCTGAAGTGCAAGATCGGAGTTGACCAGGGATCAATTTAAAGGATTTATAATCCAAGGTCACTGTGCATGCCTGGCATGGAGGCCTGGGTCCCAGGTAATTGCTTGGGCCTGAGAGGTCACAAACTGCCAGTTAAAATGGGAGTTTTTGTTTTTGTTTTCCAGTGGGCACCAATGGGAAGGGGCCTAATTTTGTACCAGCCCTTTACCTTGAGACTGCTAATCCTCGGCCCTGCCACGTTTGATGTGGGCTATGGGTGGGAGGCTCTTTGTCTCTTCAGAGATAACTTTAACCTAAACTGTCTGTCCTGACTCGTGGGTGTGGAAGGTAAGAGGCTGCAGTCCTGCTCTTGGTGACCATGGCAATGAGTCCAGTCCCAGGAGGCAATTTAGCAATGCAAACTCTATACATACCAATCAGTCCAGGGAAACTGATGGTGGTGATGCCAAAGCTTAAGGGAACTTGGACTTGGCCTCAAGTGGGAAATATAATATAACCTGTGCATAAATTCAAAATCATCTAATTCTGTATCCAAGTGTGCCTAGTCTCTAGAAATCCAGTTAAGTGATACGGGCTTTGAATGTTCAGAAAGGATGTAAGACTGAACGTGTATTCAAGGTGCATCCAGATGGAATGTGGGCGAGATGCTAATTCAAGCTCACCTGAGGTGTGGGCGATATTGTTAATTCAAAACCTACCTGGTACTCACGCAAAGACTTAACTAACAAAGAAAGTAGTTTTCTTTGATAAAAGTACCATTTGACTCCCCATCCTGTAAAAAAGAACTTGAAAATCTTGTTGGGGGCTCAGGTTTGAAACAGAAAGCACCCAAGTCCAGCCGCCAGTCAATAAACCACTTTTTCCTTCTCAAAATCATTCCTGAGTCCTGGCCTTTCTATACGCAAATAATTGAACCTCTCCCAACTGCTACAACACTTTGACACCGAGATTTAAGGGAAGCCTAGTTTTAAAGGCCGTTCGCAGTCTTACTTCCCACTCGACTTCAACACATCAACACAAAAGGCTTTGCAAGGTCTGTTTGCCAACAGCGTTACCTTGGGGAAACCAGCTCTGCGAACCCAAAAGACCTACGAGGACGATTCTCCAAGTGCAGCAAATTTCCAGCCCCGCATAATCTCACATCTCTGCAAGAGAGACGGCCTCGCCTACCGCCTACCGAGAGGGGCCGTCTCGCGTCCCGCGGCTTCCCGGGAAGATTTCCAGCGAGCCCAGGAGCGGGCTGCACCGCCAGTGCCAGAAAGCCGGCGAGGGGAGCGCGGGGCTCCCGGGCCACCGAGTGGTGAGAGCGCAGGCCCGGTAGACCCGAAACCCAGCGCCGCCGGCGGTGTCTCTGCTCCTCTCCAGCGTTCTCGCTCGGTCTTTCCCTCCCCTTCTCTCTCCACCCACTCAGCTCCCACTCAGGGTGGGAGGTTCCGTGGCGCCACAGAGATTCCCCAAACTCCGCTGCACGTGGCGGGCGTGGGCAGCCGAGCTGCGCCGGCAGGGGCGAGCGGCGAGCGCCCAGGGCGACTAGGAGGGGGCAGGGGAGGCCGGGGACCGGGTTGCAGAGTCGCAACCCGAGAAAGAGCATTGTCAAAATATTACTACTCACCAAAGTATTTCCCCCAACCCACCCTATTATTATTATCTTTATATCATTTTTGCATGAACATACGTAAACAATAAGTGTATAGTAAAAGTTGTGAACTTACAAAGCAAACATACATAACGTTATACAGGGATCCCATACATCAACCCTCCACCAACACCTTGCATTGTCATGAGACATTTGTTACAGATTATGGAAGAATATTGTCAAAATCTTCCTACTAATTATAGTCCTTACCCCACATTTGGTGCATTTTCCCCCAACCCACCCTATTCTGCGTATGTGCAGAATTCCCAAACGACACCCATCTATCAACACACACTGTGGAGGAACATTTGTTACAGATAAAATAATATCATCTGATTGTTAACATATCCAAACTGTGCATTTGGCACACATTCTCCATATTGCCCTATTCTCCACACAGTACATCTTTGGCATAGATGCGAGCATAATACATTATCACTGCTAACCACAGTCCATAGGTCACTCCAGTTGTATTTTTCCCATACTTCTCCACATTCCCATCATGCTGCAGTAGTGTATGATGTATGTGTGTATGATGTGGTATAGCTCACAAAGAACACTCCTGCATCTGTACCATCAACCAAAATTCTCATCCATCTCTTGGTTTACTGTGCTATTCAGTTCCTAGATTATTCTCTAGCATTCTTCCAATTGACATTTACATCCCTAGACCACCATTTTCAGCCACATTCTGATTTATAAAGTAGCTGTTTGGTACAATCCACTATACATTTCCATACTTTTATATTAAAGCTAACTAAAACATCAACATACATTAAACATCAGTAGTCCAAAACAGTCCCCCTCCTATCTCCTTTAAGAATCCACCACCTACCACCAGGTCTTGAAAATATTTTCCTACACTTTCTTCTAGAAGCTTTATGGTTCTTGATTTTATATTTAGGTTTTTGATCCATTTTGAGTTAAAAGGTGGATAAAATGTGAGATAAGATTCCTCTTTTCTTCTTTTGGCTATGGAAATCCAGTGCTTTCACCACCATTTGTTGAAAGGACTGTTTTGCCCAAGCTGTGTGGGCTTGACAGGCTAGTCAAAAATCACTGAACCTTACATATGAGGGTCTGATTCTGAACCATCAGTTTGGTTCCATTGGTCTATGTGTCTGTCTTTATACCAGTACCATGCTGTTTTTACCACTATAACTTAGTAATATAATTTAAAGTCTGGAGATGAGAGTTCACTTTTCCTTTTTAAGATGTTTCTGGATATTCAGGACCCCTTGCTCCTACAAATAAATTTGATAATTGTATTTTCAATTAAAAAATGCTGGTGGAATTTTTATTGGGATTGCATTTTATCTGTATATCAATTTGAGTAGAATTGACATCTTTATGATATTTAGTCTTCCAATCCATGTGCATGGAATGTTCTTACAGTTATTTAAGTCTTTTTTTTTTTTGGTTTGGTTTTGTGTTCCAAGTGTATTTAAGCCTTTTTAAATTTCTTTTAACATTGAGTTGCAGTTTTGTGAATACAAGTGCGCTACATCATTGGTTAAGTTTATTCCTATTTGAGTTTTGTCTGTCATATATTATTTTCCCCATCTTTTGACACATTTGGTTACTTTTATTGATATAATCTTCATTTCTAGATTCTCTTTTAGTTCTTTCTCTCCTGTCTTTTTGTTTCAGGTTCTAGCACACCCTTTAGTATTTTCTGAAAATTTGGTCCCTTGGTTAGAAATTTTCTCAGTTTTTGTTTATCTGTAAGTATTCTAACCTTACCCTCATTTTTGAAAGACAATCTTGCCAAATAAAAGATTCTTGGCTGGAAGTTTTTCTCTTGTAATATCTTAAATATATCATACTACTGTCTTCCTGCCTTCATGGTTTCTGTTGAGAAATCAGCACGTAACGTTATTTGGTATCCCTTATATGTTTTGCATTGCTTTTGTCTTGCTGTTCTTGGAATTCTCTTTGTCTTTGGCATTTGACATTGTAATGAATATCTGTCTTGGAGTTGGTCTATTCAGATTTTTTCAGGTGTGAGTACATTGTGCTTCTTGGAAATGGATACCTATGTCCTTCAAAAGTTGTGAAATTTTCTACCATTATTTCTTCAACTACTCCTCTGCCCTTTTTACCTACTATTCTCCTTCTGGGACACCCATGACATGTATGTTTGCACATCTTTTGCTATCTTTAAGTTACCTGAGAGCTTATTCAATTTTTTCCATTCCTTCATCTTCTTTTGTATGTTACTTTTGGAGGTCATTTCTTCAAGCTCACCAATTCTTTCTTCTGCTTCCTCAAATCTGCTACTATGTGATTCCAATATTTTTTAAAAATTTCATTTATTGTGCCTTTCATTCCCTAAAGATCTGCTATTTTTCTATTTATACTTTCAAATTCTTCATTGTGCTTATCCAATTTCTTCTTAATATCCTTAATCTCTTTAGCTATCTCATTGAATTTATTGAGGAGATTTGCTTGAACATCTATGATTTATTGTCTAAACTACTTTATGTCATCTGGAAGCTTATACTGATTCTTTAAATGAGCCATATTTTCCTGTTTCTTGGTGTGGATTTTAATTTTTGGCTGGTGTTTTGGCATCTGGCTTACTAGAGTATTTATTCTGGGTACAGTGTTTCTCTTTAGTTGAGGCCTTCCTACCCTTTCTCCCTTGCAGGTTGTGCAGTAGAAGCAAAAGAGGTAGTTGGAGTTATGAGCTGTGGAGGCTCAAGATGCCCTCATTGCTTCAGGGACCACTGAAGCTTCTCTCAACTTTCTCCTTTGCCATGGGTAGGACAGAGTTACTACTGTGTGGAATAATCCAAGTTGTACAGGTTTAGACTGTAGTTGCCCAGAGAGACTGATGAAGCTTCACACCCCTTGCTCCCCTGCCTAGGGCAGGAATGGAGCTGCAGGTGTGGGTAGCAATTTAAACAGTGCGGGTCCAAGATGACAGCTGTTGCCCTGTAGACTTCCAGTTATTCAGTCTGCCAGCCAAAGGTGCCTGCAGTTTCCTGGATAGCCTGGTGCAGGGCCCTCCAGCTTCTTCCCTGCCAGAGGTGGGACTAACACCTAGGCTAGGGCTTCCGGCCTAGCTGGGTGCATGAAACAGTTTCCTGCTGTCACTGTGATTTTTGGTCCTAACTTCTCCTCAGACTGGGGGGTGGAGTCAAAATGGTGGCTACCTGTCTCTTTCCAACTTGGGCAGATTCATACCCCAGCTGTTCCTAGGTCTACTAATCAGTAGCCAAAAATGAGTGGCCAATCATTTCCTCCTCCCCTATTTTTGGGAAATGAGGATTCCAATTCTAGCCACAGAATAGCTCCTAGGGCAGCTTGCACTGCCAAAGTAGGACAATCACTGGCCTCACCGTTTGGCTGGTAATTTCCTAGAGAGACTGGCACAAGTACCTCCAGCTTCCTCCCTCCCAGAGGTGGGGATGGGGCTTAGGAGAGAACTGTAATCTGACCTGGATGTAAAGAAGCCAGTCCCCACTAGAACTGTGATTTTCAGTCCACCCTGCTTCCCCTTGTGACAGGTGCAGAGTTAAGATGGTGGCTACCAGCCTCTTTCTGTGTTGGACAGGCTCAAACTTTTGCTTTTCTTAGGATTATACGTTAGCCTGATGAATTTACCCATCAGTAGCTGAAGTTGGTGCCTGACAATCTCTTCCTCCCCCATTTTTGGAGAGTGGAGCTTTCATTTCCAGTGAGGAGGCTTGTGCCTCCAGCAGAAGATGGGTACTGGTCTCTGTGGTGTAGAGCACTCAACTTATGAATCTTCTCTGCAGATGGACAGTCTCCTCCTTCCATTCCTTCAAGTATGAGGCAGGATGCTCTTCTGGTCTCCTGGAATTCCCAAAGAGGTGCTTCAGTTAGCTCCAAATTGCTCTGGGCATTTACTAACTGCCCTGTAGTAGGACCTGACTCTAGGAGCTCCTTACTCCACTGCCATCTTGCTGGTTGTCCTTTGTCTCCATTATTTTTATATTTTATTTTTAATCTTGGTCCACTAGAGAGAGTCCAACTTCCATCTTGTTTTCATTTTTATTGCCTATCTTAAGAAAAGACATCTGTCTTGAGAAGGATAAGGAAATTGAAGAAAATTATGAAACAGTTTATACAACAATAAACTGATATAGGATAATAATCACAACTAAAAGCATAAAGCCAAATCAAACTAGTTGTCTTCATGTTCCATTAAACAAAGAACCTAGTTCAGGAAGTTCTGGCCATTGAAAAGTTTGAGCCTGACTGATATCATAAAGCACCTTTACTTGGTTCTTCAAAATAGGTTATTTACATCTATTATCAGAAGTATTAACAGAAATGCAACATTGTTCATGGACCACCAGGGTATCTGGAGCCTGTTTAGCAAGCCCCCTGGTGTTAGGTTGTTAATTTCAGCCTGAAGAGACAACAGTACTTTGACAATGGTGTTAAAGCTGTCTCATAACTTTAGGTAAATTTATAGCTGTTCACTCCAGGTCATATGTTCTTAGGGAATAATGCACATGTGATGGTGCACATGAAAGAGTGGGACTCTGTAGTAAGATAGGCCAAAGAATTAGGGCTGTCATCCCTCTTTTGTCAGTTGGAGGCCTAATATACAAAAGATCCTGTTAGCATTTTGACACAAATTTAGGGTAGAACAAGATATATAAGATGACAGGACCCAGTCCAATTTATAGGTAGATAACAAAAGCATGCAGTTATCTTCAGTTTACAAAGGGGATATAAAATAGCCCATACAATAAACAGGAGCAGAATCTGATAATCCTTAGGAATGTGCTATAGTTTTCTATTGAGATCCAAAGTTTTTCTAGATAGTCTCCCTCCTTTTGATAAAAGAGAAAAACAAAAAGATTATTCTTGCTCATAAAATGAAGCTGGTTTCATTAGATTTAGCCTGAGTATTTACATATGTGTAACAAGGATAGTGATTTACCTTACCATAAAGGCCTTTTTAAGTCTGGTCTCCTGAAAAGTTTTCATAAGGAACCTTCAATTGGACTTTGAAAAGCCTCTTGAGGTGAGGAAGCCAAGACAAAATTTCAACACCAGCTTTCACTTTTGCTAATGCATTTGGGTGAATTCTTCTTTCTTAAAGTCAGAGAAAATAAGCAAATACTTGCCAGAAGGTAACCATCTTTACTGACCTATAAGGGTGGGAACCCAAGAGTAAGGTACCAGACCAGATTTTCCAAGGTAGTTTTGTAAGCATTGGCTCCAAGAAGTCAACCGTAGTTTCTTAAAAGTCTCTGGTCATATGTGAGCAATTGAGCATCATTTGCAAACATGACATTCTGGTCAAAGCCTTGGTAATATAACCAATGACTTCAATTATGTCCTGCTAATAAGGAATACAGATGCTGAATAAGGCTATGCAAATAATTACAGTGCTGTAAAAATAAAAGTGTTTAATAAGAGTTTCCAAATTCTGGAGAAGTCAGGCAGTGAGAAAAGAGAAATGTTTAATAAATTGGATATCTTAATGTAAGAGAGTAAGGGATTCCTTGTATCTAGAAAATAGAACATTAAAATATCAGCAATAATCTAAGCAAAACTATAATAATTCTTTTGTCATTTACTTCAGTCTGTAATAATCATTCTTCTAGTGAATTTTGTGTTAGCAATCTCATGAACACATCAATCCCTTCACTAGAGTTCTGGAATCTTGACCCAATCCAGTGTTTTGGTCTAAAAGTTATTTATCAAAATGATTAGTAGCCTGTGCCTGAAAGCACTTGACAAAATATTTTCTATGGGTCACTAAGACTGTTTCTGTTGAATATGAAGCCATCTAGCCTGTAGCTAATGACAAATTTGTTCAGAGAAACATCAGAATAAAAATTAATTGCAGATGACAAAACATTAAATGGTTAAATTGTTGCTCTTTTGCAAAAATAAATTTTATGCTGAGAGTTCATTAAACAATATTTTAAGAATAACTGAAATTATATCAAATAATTTTACTGATGTCTAACATCAGGCAGATCACTGCTAGGACAACTCATGGAATGCAAGGATACTGACAAATATCTAAAACTTTATACAATTTCTGAAGTGTTTATATTAATAGCATTTTACCTATACAGACTTTACCAATAGAAGGTTAAAAAATCCTTTCAAATTTTGACACTTCCCATGCATTTCCTAAAATATCAAGGAAACAACTTTTTTACCACTTTTTTTATCAGATGAAAAAACAAATCCATTATGATTTTCCAGAGGCCCTCTTGAAATTCCCAAAAACATTTGAGATCAAGAAAATATCATCTATGGTATGATATTGGAAAGATGAAATTTCAAAATGGTCAGGTTTAAACAATTTGTTAAAGATGATCATGGAACACTGTGAAATGATATTTGGTTACTGTAGCAGTTTGGTATTTATGAATTTGAAAAGAGATAATGATCATGTTTTTAAACTGGTCTGTTTTTCTGGGAATGATACCCTTTGATTGATTTAAATTCAAAGGCTTTAGATTTACTTTATTAAATCAAGATTAGGGCTTTGATTCAAACACATCATTAGGATGTGCAGGGTAGAGTGTTGGCTCCTTGGTGGGTCCATAGAACAGACTCTCACACAGAAGTAGATACACAGGAGAAGACACAGAGAGGAAGAGAAACACCTTCATAGACACTACAGAGACCCCAGAAAGACAGACAATCCATTCTCCTGATAGTTTACAGCTGACACTGTGAAGAGAACAGAGTAGCTGAGCCTGGAAAGAAGCAAGTTCTGGGAAAAGAGAGAAGGCCCTATACCAGCCTACAGCTGAGATCAGAAGAAGCTGGACCCATGGAGCCTGAAGAGGGAAGATTAAGACTAAATCCTCATTGCAAGCCTGCCATCCTGCTTCAACATGTGGCAATAGAGCTTGTTAAGGAAGTAACCTTCAGTTGGACTCTTTAGGGTCTTGTAACTTTAAGCTTTTACTCCAATTAAATACTTTATAAAAGCCAGCAGATTTCTGGAACTTTGCATCAGCATCCCTTTGGCTGAATAATAGTTTTCTCTATAAACAAAATGAGAGTAAAAGATTTCAGAATTAAATAGAGAAGCTATAACATTATTATAAGAAAAATACTTCATTCTTCTAAAAATATTTTTCATAATTTTTTTAAAAAATTGTAATAATTGTATATTTAGAGAAATTTTAGATTACAGAAAAATGACATCAAATTATGAGATTCTCATATAACCCCCTTCACCCACACAGATATTTCTCCTATTATTAGCATCTTACATTAGTGTGAAACATTTGTTACAAATGATGAACCAATATTGAATCATTGCTATTAACCAAGGTCTGTAGATTACATTATGGTTTACACTTTATGCTGTACAGTTTTATAGGCTTTGACAAATGTATGTGTCATGTATTTGTCATTCCAGCATCATAAGGAAAAATTCCAATGTCCTGGAAATGTCTTGTGTTCCAATTATTCATCCATTCCCCTCCCCTCAGAACATGATAATCACTGTTTATATCAAGGTTAAAATTTCTTTCATTACCACATGTTAATAAAATAGTAATAATACATCTTTGTTCTGTGCTTTCACTCCTTCCTTATGTGTTTCCCTCCCTGAATCTTGAATAATTTGGGATTCTTACTGTTACAGGTTGAGAGAGATTTATTTATTATGGGGCAGATGGAAGGAATTGTTTTGCTTGCAGTTGTAGATATTCATTCTTTTTTGGAATGGGACTTGTTCACCATCATTTTCTTAGTTGCTCTCAGCAAGTCCAGGAACTGGAGTGTTGGCCACAACTCTGCTTAAACAACACAGGAGCAGACTGAAGATTTAAGTCCCTGAGGTATATCTTTAATGGGGATAGTGATAAATATAGGTTCAGATAAAAGGGGTAAAACTATCATGAGTAAGAAAACTATAAATGATTATAACTTTGTTATATGGTGGAAATAGATTATCATAATCCCCAAATAGGACCTGCCAAGGGCTGTTGATTTCTTGTGGCCTTGCCTATATAGTGCCTGGACTCACTACCATTCCAACAATGTGAAACATGACTCCCAGGGATGAGCCTCCCTGGCACCAAGGGATTACCAGGAGCCATCAGTAATGTATTTGGAAAAAGACCTTGACCAAAAGTGGAAAACATTAAATACCAAAGAGTTCTATGACTAATAGATTTCAAAGTACATTTCAAAGGTTATTGCAGAGGTTACACTTATGCAGGTCTCAGGCAGATCTCACTAACTGCCACAGTAAACAAAGTTTCAAAAACTGGGTTCTTTTAAAAGTGAAAAGATATATTTTCTAAAACAAGTAACTATTATATGGGCAATATAAAGCACAGAGAATTATTTTGTTTAGATTCAGAATATTTGCCTTCCAGGCAGATTACTCAGAAGTTTAAGGTAACAATTTTAAACCTCTTGGCAGGCTAACAAACCAAGAAAACTGTCATTTTAACAAAGGTAGAAACAAATTCTAATTTTGTATTAGGATATAGTCTTATAAGAACTCTGAAAAAATCTCATAAACCTATCAAATCTTAATCAACCGTGACCGTAACAAATAAAATTCCTTTCCCACAAACCTTCTACAGGTTTCTATATCTATACAGGTTTTGTCCTACATTGCTTTTTCTCACTCTGGAATCACTAGTCATTCTACATGAACAAAACTTCTCTTTTCCCTTAAAAAAATGCATCCTACATACCTTACATAAATTACCAAAAATATCTTGGAAATTGTCTTTAGATCAACAGCTTACAAAACATAATCACTCAAAAAAAAGTTTGTCAGCATAATAACTCAATTTGTGTAAACATAGATTTACATTTTTCATTATCTTAAAGAGCTCATAGATATGTTGGCTTCTTTGATCAGTAAATCTACATAAATTTAAGAAGAACATACCCAAGTAGAAAAAAGTGTATGCTTGTATTATAAATACCATTACAGTAGACATAGCTAATTTTATTTACTGAGCTAATTTGTGAAAGATTTATCTGGATTATATTGATTTGATTTGTTTTTAAATTTTGGTTTAGTTTTGCACACATTCTATTTTTCTTTGGAAATATTAGAAGTTTGTTTTCTTTAATTTCTAAGGCTATATGATTAATTTATATATAAGCAATTATTTTTCTTCTAGAAAATTAGAATATAGCTTTTTAAGGGGTTTTATAAGTTAATTTGCTATTAACATCCAGAGGAAGGAAAATATCATATTCAAACATACAGACAGATGGAAATAGAGTTTAGAACTTCAGTTTAAAAATTTTCCAGCCATGAGTCAAAAATAAAAACACAGAAACATAGAAAACATAAGAATCTCATGAGCTTTTAATTTCTTACTTACTGTTTGTTAGGAATCCTTTTGTTTTAGTAAGCCAAGGCAGCCCATACAAAACCCCAAAAGTCTCTTGGAATTTATAATGGGGATTCACTAGCATAAAAGCTTACAATTAGTTCCAAAGCTGCTAAAATGTCCAAATCATGGCATCATCAGAGATGCTTTCTCATCAGGGTCATCTGCTGGTCAATCCTGGGCTCCCTCCACATGGCAAAGCAAGATTTTAGCTTCTCCTCACTTCAGGTCTGCTCCATTGATTCCAGCATCTGGCATTTCTCTCAGCCTCCAGGGGTTTCTCTTGGCCTCTCTTTCAGCTGTAGCTGGTCCTGGAGTCCTCTTTCACATAACAATGTGAAAATGGCATCCACATTTTTCTGAGTTTCTGTTTCCAGTTCTCTTTTTAGGTAAGACCCTGGCAAGAGGGTGGAGGTACAACCAACCTGGGTCACACCTCACTGAGGTGGTTGAAGTGAAGGCCCTAAAGTGATCTAATCAAGAGACCTAACCAAATGTTCCCATAATACAATCAAAGCCTCCCACTCTCTAAACCATCAGCACTATGGAGAAAGTGCCCTCTTAGGTTTTGCTCCCCATTTCCAGGCTGTAACATAGTAGGCCCCTGGAAGGAATAAAGAAATGAGAGAATGATGAATGAGTTGTTTAGCCATAACTTCACTTACTGATATAAATCATGGTCAAACAACCAGTAGACCAAGGATCAGAAACACTGAATTCTAGTCTGATCCCTGCCACTAACTTGCATCTCAGGTTCCCTAAACAAGAGCTAGGGCTGTCAAACCTCCTCAAATGCACTCAGCGAGGGATGACTGAGCTTCTGCTCCATGCAGGCTCTTCATCAATGCAGGATGACTGTCAAAACCTGGTCCTGCTCCAGCATGTGGCAGAAGCCTCACTCAGAGCTCTTGCTACAATCATCCATTAGCATCTCTCCGCAGGTGTCTTCTAGGTTCTGCAAGGACAGGATCCAGTCTCATTCACCTCTGAATCCCAGAGCCCAGCTGGTGCCTAGGCTAGGAGAGGTTTAATGGATAAAACATGAGTGCCCCTTGGAAATTAACAGGAAGGGGAACAATAGGAAAACAACTATCTGTGAGTCAAGTTCATAAGTGTAGTAAATGGGCCTGACAAATTCTATGGGAACTTGGAGGAGGAAACTATTTATTCTGCCTGGCAAACACCAGGGCAGATTTTCTAGAAGAGGTGACATGCGAGCTGTGCTCAGTAGGGTGTTCTGGGGGACATTCCTTACCCCCAATGGAGGAAGGACAAGGGAAAACTCCAGTGCTGACAATCAGTGGCTCTGGGAGTTTGAGGATCATATTAGGGACAGAAGACAAGGCCAATCCTTCCAATGCTGGCATTCAGTGATTCCAGTAATCAGAGGATCATATTAGGGTGGACACTCACCAAGGAGGAAGTTCATCTCTGTGCCAACAACCTCACTGTTTTCCAGGGATCCAGACAACGGTAGACATGTAGTAGATGAGGACAAGCATGAAGACATTTCAAAGAACTGCCTAAATGTCAGGAAGTGGATAGCCAGGAGTATCTGTTCTTCTGTGCCCCATGCTTATGCCTCTTTCACCCAAGTTCAGACATGGAACTAAGGCTGTTGCAGAGACCCTGGGTACCTCCAAGATGAAGGCAAACCTTGGATCACTACTCCAGAAACTCAGAAGCCACTGTGATGTTATTGTCAGCAATGGCTTTCTGGACACTCACAGATAAGATCACCTGGAAAGCCCATGAACCTGTTAGCCTCGGTTCTAATAGTCCCTGGGCACCTGCTCTTGGCCAATTCTGTGTTGCTCAGTAGTTGGGTTGCAAGAAGCAGGGGCCCAGGCAGACTAATTTCTATAGCCATGGGGTAAGTATTGAGGAGATGACAATGGACAAGGGGACTGGTGCCTAGCTGCTCTCTCTTTCTCTCTCTTCCATGGACCCCAGCTCACCTCCTCTCTCCCCACTCCCAGTCCCAATCTTCTCCTCCCTATCTCTCTTCCTATGCCTTTTCCCTCTGGGCCTCAGTTCTACTCTCTCTGTGTTGTCTGGCTTTCTCAGCTTACTCCTAGCTTCTGCTCCCTCATCACTTCAGCTAGCAGGCCATATTCCTTTGACCTACCCTTCCTTTTTGGGCTTAAACATGTTACATTTAAATGTTTTTACAGTGGAAGTGCCCATTGTTTCTTTCCACGCCCCTTGAAAAGTCTTGGGGCATCTGTCACTGACCCTACCCCATAAACCACTGAATCCATCTCCAACACATACAGCTTTTTCTTCCACCTGGTCAAGGAAAGTTCCCCTCCTAAGTAACCTTGCCTCCCTTTCTTGGCCACACAGGACCCTTCTGGGGGCTTTCAGCAGAAAACCACCCATCAACTCAGGAGGCCTTGGTGGCTCAGAGACAATGAGCAGGAAAGGCTGATCTGCTTTGGCCAGCAGACGGAGCTTAGGGCCATGTGCTCTTGCCTTTTCCCTGACAGCCAAGGAGCTGTGATAAGGCCTCCTGGAGTCCTGGAAGGGTGGAGGAGAGGAAGAGGCAGAGAAGGAACTGCATGGTGAGCGGCGTCTCAGCCCCAGGGCAGCGTAAAGCCTTGAGTGAGGGGGAGCTTGATGGGGAAGATTGGGGTGTGAGATTTAGAAATGTTAGGGTCTAATAGTATCTTTTTTCCTTTGTTTTCCTGTATTTGGAGTGAATTTTCTTTGCAGTCCCACCACTACAAGATTAGTTTTGAGGTAGTCAGGATGGCGGAAGGAGCAGGGAGGGGCACCTGAGGAGCTAGGCTGGCAGTTTGGTCAAGAGAAAGAAAACCAGTCTTGGTTGTGGTCCTGAGGCCTTCTGCCATGAAGCATGAAACTTTTAGGTTCCAGATCATGGGGTGGTCCTGGGTCCCCAAAGAAAGGGCCAAGGAGTCTGCAGTAGCACTTGGGCAACTCAAGGCCATGCCAGTTTACCAACCAGCACAGTAGTGCTTGAGTTGTGTCAGCACCCTGTTGCTTTACAAGTTTCCACTAAGATTTTTTCCTACCTGTGTCAGACTCAGGACTTCAAACAACTTGTATAGAAGCTCAGGGTAATGAAAAGACTCCCTTTGAGCTCCCCTGCAAAATACATAAAGGGAGATGCCATTCCCAGGAGGCCAGCCAGGGTGGGATGGGGGATATGGACAGAATTGGTCAAAAGAAAAGGCCAGAGTCTGGGATTCAGCAACTCACCTGACCCCCGCCCCCCACCAATTCCTCTAGTCTCAGAAAGCCCCTGAGCTTTCTTAAGACCATCAGTGAATGTGCAGGTGTTTGTCTATTTCACAAGTTGTCCAGGTCCCACTAAAGGCAAACAATATTATGGACTTCCAGTATCAACATAACATTTCTTTTTCATTGAGCTATAATTTTTTTGCTCTCCCCTTCCCCCCAACCCCAGTTGTCTGCTCTCTGTGTCCATTCACTGTGTGTTCTTCTGTGACTGCTTCTATCCTTATCAGCAGCACCGGGGACCTGGCCTCCTGAGCAGGGTTCCTGAAGGCCTTCATGACCACACAGTACCTGACACCCAGCAAATATTTACACTGATCCTATTTTCCTCTTGTCTTCCTTGTGTAGGGTCAGCGAGACATAAACACTGGGCTAAACTGCTCCAGCCTCAGTGGTGTGGCTACTCATCTCCTTTCTCAATCTCTCCAGTCCTCGGTCTTCAGGTTCTGTAAGATGGGTCCTTCTGCCCAATTTCATACCTCACAGCTTCCATTTCCCATTCAAAAGACAAGAGAAGATTTAGAACAAACTTCTAGGAATGGTGGGAGTCACTTTAATTTGCTTGGGCTAATGACTGGGAGAGGGTGATCAGCACACTGACAAGTGTCCAGCTAACTTTATTGTGCACAGACTTACCATGTATGTATAAATTGGTTAATTTTCTCTCCCCTTCAGGGATGAGAAGCCAGCCCAGGTGCTTGAGAATACTGTCTAAGGGTTCAGAGCCCAGGATGCCTGGCTCTGGGCCTGCACTGTTCTTCTGAATTCTTTCCCTTTCCCACTTTCTATAATACTGAGTCAGCTCCCTGGAGATTCCAAAGTGGATCAAGGGGGAAGCAGACTTAGCCCAATGGACAGGGCATCCACCTACCACATGGGAGGTCCATGGTTCAAACCCTGGGCCTCCTTGACCCATGTGGAGCTGGCCCATGTGCAGTGCTGATGTGTGCAAGGAGTGCTGTGCCATGCAGGGGTGTCCCCACGTAGGGGAGCCACACACACAAGGAGTGCACCCTGTAGGAGAGCCACCCAGCACAAAAGAAAGTGCAGCCTGCCCAGGAATGGCACCGCACACCAGAGAGCTGACAAAACAAGATAACACAACAAAAAGAAACACAGACTCCCGGTTCCACTGATAAGGATAGAAGGGGTCACAAGCAGAGAATGGACACTGACAACAGTCAACTGGGGGGTGAGGGGGATCAAGGCAATTTGGCCTTGTCGTTGCTATCATAAAGACATGGCCTGTAGCTTGTTTGGTGCTTTTGTGCACCAGTCATAGAGATTTTGGAGGTGCAGTCACCCCCTCCTATCCGGAGATGCCTTTTAGATTAAGCCCCTCTGCTTGTCCATCTTTCTCATGATCCAAGGTAAAAAACCTTTTCTCTGGATACCTCAATGTTGTTAGCTTTGAATTTGGTTTCCCAATGCCTGGGTCACATACAGGGAAGGGTACACAAGGGAGAAGGGGAAGGTAGAAGAGGCTGAGGGTACCAAGGGCTGCTCTAAGCAGCCTGGTATGTAGAAAGGTGCCCACTCCATCTGCTGTCAGGTACACTGGGGCCAGAAGGCCTCTGACCTTCAGGCTGGGGTCATGGTGCTCAGCCTACCCCCTCCACCACTGCCTCTCTTTGATCCTCTCAAATGATTTGCACCAGCTTGTAGTCCTCTGGATTGTCCCCATCCAGGTTGTGTTCTTCCATGGCCTTGAGGATCACAGCTGGAGCCCTTTCTTGGTCAGTCACTTGAGGTGGATCAAGAGACAGGCCCTCAGGGTGCTCCTCCAGAGTACAGCTGCCAGAGACCCTATGGAGCCACCTCTGACCAAGGCTGAGTCTTTTGGGGCCTCACTGTCTTCTCTTGCTCCCCCAGGGACAACTCCATGGAATGAGGTGGGTCTTTCCAAACATTCCTCACACCATCTCCTGCAAGAACCTTCATCTCTGTCTTGAGGTGGTTACCCAGTGCGCATCCAAACCCCTGCCCTATAGACCAAACCCTTTCCCCTGGTCCTCAGCCTACACAACTGCTGTGAACTCCCAGGGCCCTGGGGTCAAAAGGTGACCATGCAGCAGAGGGCAGGAACTTAGGAGTGATATTTGAGCCTCTCTCTGTCACCCCCTGTCTTCCAATCATGGGAGATGGAATGCCTTCAAGAAGTGTCCCTGCCCTGTCCCTGCCCCTCCAGGACACCTCCAGGTAGCAGTGAAACCCCAGGACAGAGAACACAACATCTATCCTGAGCCCAGATGTCAGAAAGGTGGAGGGGCTGGACAGCACACCAGGACTGCCCTGAGCTCCAGGATGCAGTTTGGTCAGCAAGGTCCACACCGCAATTTGGAACCTGGTTTGGGGTCATGGAGCAGCTCAGTGATAATGACAGATGAGGCCAGGACTGGATCTGGCAACTATAGGGGTGGGATCACCCTGGTAGATCCTGGGCCAGCATAGGACCAGTTGTCTAAATATGTTGGGGCACCCAAATGCCAACTCCTGTATGGACATTGAGAGGGAGACCTGAAGTATGACCCCTGGTAGCCTCACAGCAGCCACCCTGACCTGTAGCTACCACCTGTTCCATGAGCTGGAACCCCATCTCAGTCGGCCAGTAAAAGCTTTAAGGACAAACACCACCTGGAAGGCATCAAGTCTTGGAATGAAGAGTGAGTTCCCCATCCAGGGTGGACAAATGTGGGTTGGCTCAGGACTCAGGGAAGCTTCAGGATAAGCATGGGCTTGGGGAGCCTGACAGTTTAGAGCTCCACTCCCGACCAAGCTTGTGACTGGGGAAAGTCACCCAACCTCTGGGCCTGTTTCCTCTTCTGTGAAATCGGGTGATGTTGCAAGACCTCTTAGGAAGCCCGAGCCGACTGGCTCCTTTAGATGGACTGAGATCTTAGCTCGGTGTGGTGGTAGCAAGGCAGAAATTTGGTTGCATCCCATGGCAGGCCTTCAAGGCAAGCTCACCCATCCTTCCAGCAGCCTGGCTCCATGACCCCAAACCAGGTTCCAAATTGCTCATTGAGCACAAAGGAGTCATAGCAACAGCCTTCCTGGAGCTGCTGGAGCTCAGCAACCATCTGGTATTCCTGGGGCCAGAGGGAAGGAAGAGTTACTGTGGAGGCCTGGGTGGGCTTGGTGGGTGGCATGGGGGCCAGTGCTTGGGTTTCCCCTGTGGGCCCCCCCACCCCTCCCCACCCCTCAAGGCTCTACCTGCCCTCGGGGCTGAGTTCGTATAGCTCATCCTCCAGGAAGATGTTCTTCATCCCAATTATAACCCCCACCCTCCAGGGGGAAGGGTCAGCCCTGTCTTTTCTCCCCAAATTCTCCCCATCAACCTAAGAGGACAAGTATGTCCTGCACAGTAGGGTCCCTGTTTTCCATCTCCCACCCTACCCCTGCAGTGATGCTCATAGCTGCTCATCTTCCTCTTGTCAAAATTGACCATCCTCCCCTAGAAGGCAGAGAGTTCACATCCATCATAAAGGCCCTCCCTATTCATTGCATTGCCCATCGCTGCCCCTGAGCCCCTGTCATACAGAACGATGTGGGTTTCAACATGCACAGAGCTGTCCAGACCATGGATGGACCTAGGCAGACTTCTGGGACCAGGAGTGGCAACTGGGAGTGGTGACAGAGGAAACTTCCAGTCCTAGCCTCTGATAACAATGGAGAAATGGCCCTTTGGCCCAGCCTCCTTTTACTCATCTATAAGAAGGCCATGGCATCCCCACTCCCAGAGGTTGTGAGGATTTCAGGAGATGTGTTATGTCTACTGGTGAGAGCCCAAGCCTCAGGGACTCTTTTCCACTCTGCCCCTGCCCCCAGGCTCACTTACTTCTAGATTCTCCTGCATGGCATAGTCAACCATCAAAAACTGGGTGAGAAATATCCCCAGGCATGGGACAATGCCCTGGACATCATCCTGTGGCATTGGGAAGGGTGGGAATTAGCCCAGGCTCTCAGGGGCCCTAAGACCCCTCCCTGAATTCTCCTCAGTCTCAGACTCCTAGGACCAAGGACACTTAGCTGTCACCCCTGTTACCCATCCAGTTTCCAAGGATGCCACACTCCCTTGCAGTTTCCTCCCACTACTGTCTTTTCTAAAATCACCAAATTTATCCCCCTCTGCCATTCAGTCCACTCTAATTCAGGTCTTCCAGGCTCTTGCTCTGACTGGCTGCAACTAGTTCCCCAAGATTCCCACATCTCACTGCCTAAAGATTCCTGGAGAGAGGACAAGACTCCCCAGACTTAGTGTTCCAGGAAGGATGTGTTCGAGGAGGACCTCATGCTGGCTTGAAGGCCACCATGCCCCAACACTCCTGGTGTCAGGCACACTCATCCTTTCTTGCTGCTGCTACTTCTTCTGGGCTCTTTTGAGATTCATCTCCAGGGTAGAGAACTTGGAGATACCCTCCTGCCAAGATTAAGGATGTGGTAAGGTTCTCCATCCCTCAGTTATTGCCCCAGTGGTCTTGAATACCTGGACCAACTGGGCAGGTGGAAATCTATGGCCATCACATGCCTGGTGCTCCCTGCCTGAACTTGTGCAAGTGGACTGGCCTCCTTGAGCCTGTTTGATCATTTGTCATTTGAGGACAAAGACCTGACCATCCTCATTGAGAGTCCAGAGGTCTCAGGTTGCATGCTAGCAGCATGGATGCTGTGGCCATTGCACTTTCCCCCTTGAAATCACAGGAATGCTCAGCCACATTTCTTTTCTCCCTTGAATTTCACCACTTCACTGTGAGGGTGGTAGCACTAGATGGTCATGCTTCCATTCCACATGGAAACAGAGGCCCAAGTGATTATAGACTTGAACTGATTCATTGAGGGCATCAAGGACAGGCTACTCACTTCAGATGGAAGCATTGTCTGAGCTGATGTCACCCCACCACTCACTACCACTAACTGGTGACTGGTTCTCCCATCTTCTGAGTGTGGATTGGGGCCTTGTGTTGTCTCAGCCATGGAGCTTGAGGCATCTCTAGAGGCCTAGTTGAGCAGTTTCTGCCTGCCCCATTCAACCGGAGTGGAGACCCCAATGCCTGCCCAAAGTTATGTCAAAGGCATCCCCTCCCCTGGGTTGCACTCAGGATATTCTGCCTGCAGACAAGCCCTAGCATCCACTCAGGAATGGGTCTCTATGGTGCTAGGTCTGAACATCGAGTTAGAGTGGGGGCTTCCAGGAGTACTGAAAATTGAAATTTGGCTTCCTCTTTAATGTGGAAGCTTTTAGTTATGGTCAGGAAGGACCACCATGATTTCCTGTCTCCATGTATTTCTCATAGCTCTCTGGCACACATGTCATTTGTAATGAGGCACAGGTATGAGCCTCATGGAGACTTATCATCCTGCCAGTTATCATCTCCTCCTGGAACATCCCAGCCACCTCCACTGAACCCAAGCACCACAGCCTACTGCCCTACAACTGCCTGCCCACTTGCCTTTAAAACAAAAATATCCCTCTTCATCTTCATCCAGAAAAGACTAGACTGGATGTCTTTAAAGAAATTTTCAGTGAAAAACTAACAGCCCCACCTCCTTAACCCTGACCGCCCCAACTCCCTCTTTACCTTGAGGATCAACACACTGCTCTCTGAGTAGTTTGCATTTGAGAAAATCTCAAACAGTATCTGAAAGAGGTGAAAGCTGTCCCTGAGGGAGGGCAAGAAGGAAGGAGTAAGGTGAGTGTAGGTGGGAGGGTGTATGAGCTAATCTACTTAATTTTATCCTCCTCAGAAATGGACTGTCTGGGTGGGTGGGGCTAAAACTGGGTAGCTCTGAGTGCTACAGGACATCGTGGGACTTGGGAGCTGAGCTCTCAGGTGGGCACTTTCCCCATTCCAATTTCATGAGCAGCTGGTTTTGACATGTGTATATTTGAACTGGATGGAATGTGTTGCTGAGAAGCAAACACTTGACATTCTCTCATTTGGTTCAACTCTCTAAATGAAGGAGGAAGGAACCAGTGCTGAGGAAGTACAGTCGGCCTCAGGTTATATGGAGGCCTAGAGCTCCACCCACCCCCCAGTCCCTGCCCAGGAGCCGCTACCTCCCAGGCTACTTGAAGGGAAATGCCCAGACCTATGGGGTCCCTGGTCCCTGCTGTCCCTTGCAGAGAGGCCTGGCCACCTGGAAACTTCCTCCCATGTCTTGAGACGGTGAATAGAGTGGCTTTTGAGAGCAGAGAGCACGGCATAGAATGAGGACCTTGAGGACCCAGCACTCCTGGGGAGGAAGATATAATGAGCCATGAGGTGTGGTCTGAGTGCCCCCCTGCTCCAGCTTCAGCCCCTCAGCTGACATCTCCCCTCTAGGATGAGATAGACACCCAGAGAGACCCTGAGGGCATGCTGGGAACCCAGAGAGGAATATCCAATCTCAACCTGCGTAAGTAGCCTCGGTGGGAGGTGAGAATAGTATAGGGCTGTGCAACAGGCCAGGGAGGGCCTGGAGGACTGAGAAAATAAGAGTACAGAGGGGCTCCAGGACTCCAGAGAGGGCCCTCTGAGCATACCCTGGCCACCTTGTCCAGTGCTCCACCACCCTGGAGCTGTCTGGAGCCTTCATGCTCTGGTCCCTGAGGCAGGTTGTGATGATGCAGCTGGGCACATGGTTTAACTCAGTGATGATGGCATGGACAGAGGTTGCCACATGCTCCTTGCACTTTTTGTCGTGCTGGAACCAAATTGAGCCCAGACAGTGACAGGGCACCACCTTCTTGAACAGCTTCTGGAAAGAAGGAGATGTTGGCCATCCCCAAAACCATACAGCACAGATCCCACAGACCTCAAGACCCAGGCCAGGGTCCAATGATCTCAACTGGAGCTCAGCAGGTTGAGGACAGGGTGTGTTCTCTGTCTGCTAAGGGGCCCTAGCACTTGAGCAACCCAGGGCCAAGCCTAGAGGAAAAGAGAGAGCTGCACTTCCAAGTCCCTCTCACAAACTCCAGCGTGGGAGGTGCTTCATGCCTTCATAGGCTCAGGTGGCACCTTCCTCCCTCCTGATAATGCCTCCTGGACCTGCTGGTGGTCAGGTGCATGGTCCCTATTGGGATCAGAGATTTTGGGGGCTAGCCCAAGGATCCAGTACACATTAGGGTCTTATTAGTGTTGATATTGTGAAGAGCCCCAGCACAGAGTGGAACACCTTTGGAGACGGTTAACCTCATCAAGCTCCCTTCAATCCCAACCCCCCCAATGGCTAAGCCCCTTCAGACTTTCTATTTCTTTGCTCTCATGTAATCATCACAGTGAGTGAGTGTGATAGGTACAGATAGTGTACTGTATCTACTTTCCAAAAGGGGCAAGTGTGGGCTTGGGGGATTAATAAACTTACCCAGGTTACAAAGCTGTGAGTGGACCCAGGCTTTGGACCCAGATCATAAGATTCTGGATTAGGCTATGACAAGGTTGGGACAGCAGATCCTGGGAGGACAATCCATCCAGCTCCACTGGCCAAGTCCAGCTTCTCACCGCATCCATGTCAACTGTTCTGCCACCAACTCAGGAGAGAAAGCCAGGAGATTAGCCTAATCCCCATTCAGACTGTTCTCTGAGTTCTCAGGCCAGGGGCAGGAAAGCTCTGGTGGGGTTGCCAGACTTGCTCTGGCTGATGAATTAAGATGGACAAGCTCCAGGACAGGCATGGAACCTAACTCTGTCGGTTGGAGTTGTGGCAGTTCTAGAGCCACCTTCAGCTCTGTAGCTTGTACTATAGTCATCAGGTAATACATCAGGCTCTATTTCTAGAGCAAGCACTGGTGTAGACTTGGTAGCTGGCAGTATAGGTGAAAATGGAGATGATTCAGGCTCTGGAAATGCCCCTGTGTCTGCTGCAGTGGTGGAACTGGTACTAGAGGTCACATTGGAAGCATTTCCAGCTCTGGAGCTGACAAAGGAGAAAGAGAGGAAGAAGTAGATTCTGTACCATGAATGGCTCCAAGTGTCTTTCAAATAAAGAGAAGATCCCACTACCTCTAGGGGAAGTTCCAGCCCAAAATGTGTTCCCAGACTGCAGTCTCCCAGGTGAATTGTCTGAGGCTCCTCTTTGCTCCTGGTTCAAAATCAACCTCTGGTAGTTCCTGCCTAGGTGGCTGCGGCGCTTGCTCGGTCGGTAGAGGTGGGGTCTGGCTGCGGACGAGGGGTTGGTCCAGCTCTGGATGAGGGGTCAGTCCCGCTTGGGACGAGGGGTCGGTCCCACTTGGGACGAGGGGTCGGTCCGGCAGCAGACGAGGGATCGGTCTCACAAGGGGTTGCGCGGTTCGGCTGACGGGGTTGCCCGGTGAAGCCGGCGATGAAGGGGTCACCCGGAGAAGCAGGCGATGAAGGGGTCGCCCAGAGAAGCAGGCAACAAACTGGGGACAAGGGAGGCCAGGCCCTTGTCGGGGGCTCTCAGGACTGGAGGGCGCACGGCAGAAGAACTATCGCGGAGACAAGGTAAACACGCAAGTCCACTTTACTGAGGGAAAGGCAACAGTTTTATAGGGGCTGGGGAAGGCTGATTGGTCGAAGCCACGCCCTGTTCTGATTGGTTGCCGGTGAAAGGTCAGTGGGCGGTACTGGACGGGGGAGGGGTGGTGGTTAGGGATTGGCTGTCGCTGTTGCTGGGGGAAGGGGCAGGGTTTAGGGATTGGTGGCTGCTGTTGCTGGGGTGGAGGGCAGACTTGAGTTTCCCACCCACGCCTGGCTGTTGCTGCTGTCGGGGGAAGGGAAAAGGGCGGGCTGGATTTTTCCGCCCACACCTGGCTGTTGCTGCTGTCGGGGGAGAGGAAAAGGGCGGGCTGGATTTTTCCGCCCACACCTGGCTGTTGCTGCTGTTGGGGGAGGGGAAAAGGGCAGACTGGAATTTTCTGCCCTGTGCCTGCGCAGGGAGAAGGAAGAAGAAGGGTGCCGCCCCACAAGGCATCGGGTGGCACCATCTGGGAGGAGGGGCGGCCGCGGAAGCATGGCTGCCGAGAAGGGGAGACCCGAGGGCACTCTGCGCCCATGCCGAGCTTCCTTCAGGGGTGGCGGTGGGCCCGACCAACCACCCTATTATGGGGCAGTGGAATTAGGCCTACCACAGCCACTCCCCTGCCAGGCCAGCAAACCACACTTCAGCCCGAGGGGTGACCGCATTTCCCCCTTCTTTTCAAATAAGGGTCAGGATGGCAGCAGCAACAAGTAGCCGAGGCCCAAGAGGCAGTAAGCAATGAGGGAAGCGGGGCTGAAGAGGGAGGTGAGTATGACGGGGATACAAATGTACAATTTGGGGGGCAGTATCTTGCCGTTGCAAGCAAGGGTGGCAAATGTCCAATTCTTGTTGATCTCGGTGGCTATAAGGTCCATCTGCTTGTTAAAAGTCCAGGATGACAGCGTGTTACAGGTAGTTGATCTCTTCTTGGCGGCCAAGAGCGGTAGAGGCAGACTGTGTGATGGTCTGGAGGATCACAGCGGTGAGGACAAGTCGCGTCAGGGCACCAGCGACGGTGGTGGCGACAGCGTCGGGAGTGGTGGAGATGTAGGCGAGGACAATAAGAAGGCCAAAGTCTTCACGGGTGCGAGAGAGGCCGATGTTAATGGGGCGGGCTGACATGGGGTGGCCCAATCTGCAAGGCAGTAGGGGTTCAAGCGAAAAAAGGAGGGGGGCGGGGGACGAGAAAGGACGCTTTGGATGGCTGAGAAGAGGAGTGAGGTCGAGACAGGAGGAAGCTCTGCAGAAGTATGGGGAGGCAAGAGCAGAAGCGTTATTGGATGCTAGAAAGCAGGCCGCGGGCCGGGGAAAGCGGGTTGCGGGCCGTTTAGCAGGGCTGGAGCTGCTTGAGAGCGATGGCGGCATGGGGGGCCGTGGTTACAATCTTCTGGGGTGGTAGCGGCTAGACAGATGGCGGAAAATATTATCAAGAAAGCAAAGGTTATGAGGAAGAAATAGAGTATTAAAGGCTGTGGGGGAAGTGAGAAGATCATTTAGAGGATAGGGTTGAGAATGGTATGTTTAAGACAGAAGCTTTGTGGTTTGTAGGAGACTGCTTTATAAACGAAGGAGAATGAGGGCAGTAAATATAGTAACGATAGATAGGAAGATGACAGTGAGGAGGAGTCTTTGTTTAAGGTTCCAATCGTCTGGCGCAACAGTGGCTAGGCCGATAGCGAGGGGTGTTGCTAAATAGACAATGGCTGCAAAGACAAAATCATCTTCTGTTTCCTTAAGAATAACTTTTCTTTAAATACTTAGTAGCATGCAATATTAGAAACTGTTTCCTAAAAGCAAGTTGGCAGGGGAGCTTGGTTGCTGTTAATCTTTCCTGTTATAAAATTACCTTTTATTATTATTATCATCAATTCAGTTTTATATATATATATTTAAGAATGACCTTTTGGAATTAGCCATTTAATACCTTAATGTAAACTATTGAAGATAAATTTTATCTCTACAGAGCACATTCCCTTATGTAAAGTTATCACAATACCTTTTACACTTGCCGCATGCAAATTAAGTTTCAAGAGTTTATGAAAAATTAGCCATCTTACTTTAGGACAAAATACGTCTTTTTGCAAAACTTATTACATTTCCGTTAGCATTTTTACAAACTTTTAACCTTTTTAATATTCATATAAGTTTTACATTCTTTATATTATCCTGTGAAGAAAAATAAGTTATTCATTTTAATCTAGGCAAGAACAACTTTTTATGAAGACGTACAGTTAATTTTGTTAATTAAGACTTACAATTTTTTTAAAATTGTAGATATCTTATTAACATTTAAACTTATGTATTAATATAATAAACTTAAGTATTAATATAAGCACTTATTTAATTTTTGGCCATTTGAATAGAGCTCTTTTAAAGATTTCTAGTAATTTATATTTACCATCTGGAGGTATCACAATATATGTTGACATTGAACGAACAGACAGACAAACACAGAACAATTACAACACATTAACAGAAATATATAATTTATTTACAGTTGACTCATAATTCTTACTTTCTTGGTATAGCTGCTTTTAAATCCTTTTTTATATAGCATATCATAGATTATACCCTTCAAGATTTCTTCTGGACTTCATGTTGCCTGTAATAAGCCAGGAGGGAATCTTTTACCTTCCTGCTCCACAGCAAAAGTGACCCTATCTATAAGGCAAGTATAGGTGTCCGGGTCCCAAAGCTGACACGTGGTAAGCCACGGATTAAAGGGGAGAAGAAGGTCCCAATATATTTGGAGCTGTTTCAAAGAGATCTTACACCGGTGAGTATCTAGGAGACTGGCAAGAGCCCGAACTTGCGGGGCTTGCTTAGCAGATAGGATGTTACCCATTGCTAATGGCCTTTTGGAGCTGATAAGAAAAGGGGCCCTTACCTTGAGAGCACGGCGATGGGAGCCGAGGTGCATGGTGAGACAAGGGGTCAGAGCCGATGGGACTCCGACGGTGGTTGCGGGCCAAGAGAAGGCCCCGACGAGGGGAGGGCGGAACGACGAGCAGTGGAGCAAGGCAAATGGGAGCAAGCACGGAGGGGAGGAGGCAGAGGTGAAGGCAGGGGTGGAGGTGCTCAGGCACGCGCTCCTGAGAGTTTTATTGGTGCCTCTTAATCATAGCGGGTCGGTATAAGCCACCGACATGGAAGGAGAAAGCCATCCAGCGATTCTCCCAGACCGCCGTGGATCATATGAGGTCACCAAGGTTCAGGAGCAGCAATGCAGAGCGAAAAGATAGGGGTGAGAAAAGAGGAGAGTGTAGGGCTATGGTAGGGTTACTTCAGATGTGCAAGCACGCGCTCCCGAGAAATCCGAGGCTCCTCTTAATCATAGCGGGTCGGTATAAGCCCCCGACATGGAAGGAGAAAGCCATCCAGCAATTCTCCCAGACCGCCGTGGATCGTATGAGGTAGCCAAGGCTCAGGTAGCAGCAATGTTGCATGAGAGAAGTCCCAAGGTGAGAAGAGAGGAGGGCATAGGGCTGTGGTAGGATTGCTCCAGACATGCAGGCATGCACTCCCGAGAAATCCAAGGCTCCTCTTAATCATAGCGGGTCGGTATAAGCCCCCGACATGGAAGGAGAAAGCCATCCAGTGATTCTCCCAGACCGCCGTGGATCATATGAGGTAGCCAAGGCTCAGGTAGCAGCAATGTTGCACGAGAGAAGCCCCACGGTGAGAAGAAAGGAGGGGGGGGCCGCCAGGTTATGGAGTGAGGCTGTGGTGGAGTTGCCTTGCCCCACGTTGGGCGCCAGCTGTGGCGGCTTTCTCGATCGGTAGAGGTGGGACCTGGCTGCGGACAAGGGGTCGGTCCAGCTCTGGACGAGGGGTCGGTCCCGCTTGGGACGAGGGGTCGGTCCCACTTGGGATGAGGGGTCGGTCTGGCAGCAGACGAGGGATCGGTCTCACAAGGGGTTGCGTGGTTCGGCTGACAGGGTCGCCCGGCGAAGCCGGCAACGAAGGGGTCACCCAGAGAAGCAGGCGACGAACTGGGGACAAGGGAGGCCAGGCCCTTGTTGGGGGCTCTCAGGACTGGAGGGCGCACGGCAGAAGAACTACCGTGGAGACAAGATAAACACGCAAGTCCACTTTACTGAGGGAGAGGCAACAGTTTTATAGGGGCTGGGGAAGGCTGATTGGTCGAAGCCACACCCTGTTCTGATTGGTTGCCAGCGAAAGGTCAGTGGGCGGTACTGGATGGGGGAGGGGTGGTGGTTAGGGATTGGCTTTCGCTGTTGCTGGGGGAAGGGGCAGGGTTTAGGGATTGGTGGCTGCTGTTGCTGGGGTGGAGGGCAGACTTGAGTTTCCCGCCCACGCCTGGCTGTTGCTGCTGTTGGGGGAAGGGAAAAGGGCGGGCTGGATTTTTCCGCCCATGCCTGCGCAGGGAGAAAGAAGAAGAAGGGTGCTGCCCCACAGGCATCATGTGGCGCCATCCGGGAGGAGGGGCGGCCGCGGAAGCATGGCTGCCGAGAAGGGGAGACCCGAGGGCACTCTGTGCCCATGCTGAGCTCCTTTCAGGGGTGGCAGTGAGTCCGACCAGCCACCCTATTATGGGGGCATCGGAATTAGGCCTACCGCGGCTGCTCCCCCGCCAGGACAGCAAACCACACTTCAGCCTGAGGGGTGACCGCAGGTGGCCTAGTCCCAGTCACCACCCCATAAGTTCACATGCTACCACCCTGAGGCCGCCTCACCTTTTGGGTCTGCCACAGTGGGCTGTGAGTGCCTCATCTGTGGAAGCAGAACCATGGCATGGTGCTCCAGGGCAGAGCCAGGTAGATGTACCTGGGCATAGGCCACCAGCAGCTTGATGCAGGGAGAGTCTGCTTGTTGTAGGAAATCTTCAGAGTCAGAGTACTGTCCAACAAGCTGCTCAGGAGGGAGGAGAGAATGCTGATGGCAGGTGGGTGGGCAGCGGAGTCAGAAACTGGCCTTTCTTCCATATTGCCCCCCAAGGACCCTCCTATTGGAACATTAAGTCCATAAGGACAGGGAACAGTTTTGATTGGTCTGTTCATAGTCTGGCACTGACACATAGTAGGAGCTTCATCAATATGTGAGTGATGGCGGACAGAGTCTGTCCTTCTGCCCCAGGCCCTCCTGGCCCCCAGGCAGTAAATTCTGGCCTGAGAAGCTGACTCATTTTCTGCCATGTGTCTCTTGTTCCCACTGACACTGCCTTCCCAAATGACAGGGACACAGCTGGCCTTGCCATCCCTGAAGGAGGCAGACAGGACTGAAGTCCATGGCAGATTTGGAGTAGGCTGCTCACCACCTCTTGTCATGGTTCTGCATGAAATTATGTTTGGGGGCCTTGAGGCTGTGATGGGATGTGGTGGGGAAGGGCTCTCTCAGGGACCAACAATGAAACCCAGGGTCCTCTGCAGTCAGTGCCCTTGACCCCACAACATGTTTTGACTCTTTCCCAACTAGAGGGTGAGCCCTCTGGACTCAACCTCCAAGGGGTCATAGGATGTATGGGGCCCAGTGTTCTGCCCAGCCCTTCCCTGCCACCCAACACCCAAATCCCCACACTGGTCTCAGGTGAGATGAGCACCTCCCCCTCTCCCAAAGTGCACTCACTTTTTCATTTCATGGCATATGTCATGACTGCCACTACCACGGTGTTTACCTCCATATCTAGGGGAGATGGTGAGTGTGTCTCAGCTAATTTACTGTTAAGATGATGCATGTTACTGCCTGTGGCCCCAACTCAAATGGAATCCAAAAAAGCAGGGACATTCATCTGCTTTGTTCGCTGTTTGAAGCTACATGTCTAAGAAAGTGCCTGCGCCTAGTAGTCACTTGATGTATACTTGGTGAAGGAATGAGTCCTAAGCAGCAACTTCTCACACCTGTCTGGTGGCCTACAGTGATCCTTGCTCTGACCACACCAAGGTTGGAGGCACTGAAAAAGATCTCAGACCTCCTTTAGAAATGAGAAAACTGGGATCAGTAAGGGGGTGAGACAGAGAGCTTCTTCACTGGGAAGAGGAAAGTCCTGCCTTGGGAAAACCCTGCCCCTCCAGTGGCCCTGTCCACTGAGCCAGGCTCAGGGAAGCACTTTCCATGGCTTCTTCCAGTTAATCCTTACAATCAACCTTGAAGTTTGGTCCTCTTACCACCCCCTTTCCCAAGGAGGAAACCGAGGTGAAATGGTGAAATGACATTTCTGAGACACAAGCAAGTTGGGGCCAGAGCAGTCAAGTGGCCAGGGATTGGATAGGTGCTCACCTTATGAACAACTGGTTCAGAAACTGCTTGGTGGTGGTGAACACCTGGTATGTCCTGAGAAAGATGTTGACATACATGAGGTCACCCTCCTGGAGGGTGGGCACCAGATGCTCTGCCAACTTCTCCCAAAGGTCTGCATTCACTGTCCATACCATGCAGCTCTCCTCCCTCTCAAGGGCTTAGTCGTTCTTCCTCTAGGGTGGGTCAGTGGAGTCACATGTGGTCAGAGGCAGAACTGTTGACCCTTAGGTGGGGCTTGGGCTGTGGAAAGATCTTCTGCACCCAAGCCCTCAGCGACTTGAGGCTGAGGGGGTCATGTGTGCCTCTAGCGGAGAAAGGTCCTAAGCCTTAAAACTGAACTTGAGGTGAGAAAATATTTGAAAGAGGAAACCCGCACACCCAGCAAGGGCAGATACCTGGAGTGTCCCTAGGGAGAGAAAGACCCCTGCAGGGCTAAGGATCTGAACAGATGCCTCAGGGATCAGCAGACCCACCTGGTCAGTAATTGACTTTCAGGACTCCACTGCTCTGAGGCCAAAGCCACAAGGCTAAGCCATTTGCCACCCTGACCCCAGATCAGGTAAATGAAGGAAAATGAAAAGAACTAGTTTCAGGCAGGGTGAAGGGACACTCCTACCCACACAGGCAGCAGGTGGTTACTGAACTGCACCACCCTTAGGTGTCTGACCCTCACTCTTGACAGTGATATCTGCATGTCCTCTGTTCAGTCATCCCTTTCCTTGGAGATTCTACCAGGGGCAGGAAGGATCAGTGCCTCAGGGCACATGGGACGTGTTCAGGGCAGCAGTGCTGACAGGGCCACAGGGAAGGACCATTCAAGGTCCAGCAACACCAAAGGCCAAATCACTGCTGCCTTCCTTCAGGAATATTGGGAAGCTGAGTCAAGCCTCAGCTCCTCACCTATGAAGGTGAAGGGAAAGGCTATGGGAGATGGCCAAAACCCTCCTAAGTGAGAGGAGTAGTATGGCTTGGAGCAGGTGTGGAAGGACAGTCACAAAGACTGCTTCCTGGGTTCATGGGGCTGGGAGTGGAAACAGAACTACAGCAGCTAAAAGTACATGTATGTGAACTGAGCCCACCCCTCAGTCTACCCTGAAGGGAAAGAAACCCAGACAAGTGACTCATCTCTGCTCTTCTTTTAACCATGGGAATTGACCTGTTCCCCTGTCTATGGAATGGCAGTGTGGTGGGTGATTGGTGGGGACCCAGGTTCCTCAGGAAGCAGGATATTGGCCACTCTGGGATGAAAGCCCTGGGAGAGGGAGCAGGGGAGAGGCCAGGGTGGGATACAGCCTTGGAGTGCTCCCCCACTCTTGCTGGACCCCTATTGGCACCTGCTCCCACCTGGAACCAGTGCTGGCTCTGACTGGGGCCATGATGGACCTGAACATTCTGCAGAGAGATGATGTAGATGAGGCCATCCTCCAGTTCCTTGTCTTCCACCTGAGAAGACTGCCCAGCAGCTGGGCCAAGTGGCATCAGCAAGTGGACTGCCCTACTTTACAAGGGAAGCTTCTCCTTGTTTTGGCTGGGACCTAGATCAGGTCCATATGAGTCCCTGCCTTCCTTTCTAGGCCCACTGGAGAGGAGATGACAACTGAGAGCTCAAGGTTAACACTGGTAAACATGGGTGCCAACCCAAGATGAGCCTTCCCACCCTTCCAGCCATGACTGGCAGGTGACAGTGAAGGACCTATTGGGGTCCCATCCCTGACAGCCTGCTCCTTCCCAAAGTGACTCCACTGCTCATGTCTCCCATTCACTGCTAGGTTGATGGGACATGGAGCTGCCCAGATAGGAGCAGAATAGTGGCATGTGCTAAATTGCCTGTCTTTGGGCCACCCATGTTACCTTTGGGCATCTCCCACATGATGGCCAAGGGATTTGTGGCAGAGGCCTGAGCCAAAGTTGAAAACAGTAGAAAAGGGACTCATTCCTGGTTTGGTTGAGTCTGGAGCCTCGTGAACTAGGAACACAGCAGGAGAACATGGTTCCCTCTTGGGTGTCTCCTGCCAAGTGAGCTGGGAAGGGGCTGCCTTTGGAATCTGGGTGCCTGGTTACCAGAGTTCCAAGTTCTGTTGAGGCCTCTCACCAAGGAAGTGAAATCACCTCCTTAGGTCCCTTTACCTGGCCCCCTCAACTGTATGAACTCCACAAAAGTCCATCTACATGTGTGTCTGGCTATCCTCACCCAGATCATGTTGTTAACTGGACACAGTTTTGCCAACACATCCCTCCCCACAACTGCCTTGGACAGCCTGTGTGCTGCTTGGGCCCCAGCTATGATGAGACCCAGCTCATTTCTGAGCCAGCTACTCCTTCCTTTCAGTTTTGTGACCCCAGACTAGTCACCAAGGTCTCCCCAGTCTCTTCACTGACAGTGGGAATCATTCTAGTATCTGGTTCCTGGGGACATCATCAAGCCTAAGTGGGGAGACCACTGTAAACCCCATAGTCTTGTTTCCCATGTTGATATTACACAGACATAGAATAAACAGGGATGGATTTAACATCCAATAAAATTCAAAACAGGGCTGGGGTAGGGCTCTGTGAGCTTAGGAAACTCACTTTCCCTCCTGGATTGCTGCCTCATTCTGTACCATGATGAGGTTGAAATGAGATGACATTCAGCCATTGTTGCTGTGCCAGGAATCCTTCCAGATTCTTCCCACTGCAATTAGATTCAGATGCAAGTGCCTCCTCTCAACCTCTGTGGTGGGCTGCCTGTGCCTTGGGTTCCTGCCATCTCTGCTTCCAGGTACAAGCAGCCTCAGATAATTCCCCTTGGACTGAGTCCTGGCCTAGTGATTTGTTGCTAAAGAAAATAATATGGCTAAATGTCAGGACACCCTCCGCCCCCCTCCCCAAGACTTACACTAAATGCTTTTCTGTATTCACCACTCTCCCCTATGAGTGAACTCTCCCTCTTGGTCTATCTCCCATTTAATATGAATCATGCAGATCAACACAACAGGCCTGGGAAGCAGTTCCTCCTCCAGCTGAGCCTCAGTTGAAGTTCTGTGCACAGCAGCTGCCTTCCTAGCCTCCTCTCTGGCCAAACTCCCTCTGGTTCTGACTCTTCTCCTTCTGTGTTTTTCCCAGGCTCTCTCTTCCCACACTGTGGTCAGGGTTGTCTCCCTCTTGTCATTCTGGTCACAATGTGCACCTCAATGTGTCATTCCAGGCCCTCCCACCTGGTGGTCCCAGGCCCCTCCTCACAGCTTAGCCTTCTCTATAGTTTTCTTGGGCTATTGGGGCAAGGTGAATATGCTTTGCTTTGGGGAACATGTCATTTTGGAAACCAGAGACAGACAGTTGGGATTGAGTCATGTTTCACATGAAGACAAATTCAAACCTTCAACTGTTTTCCTGTAGTAGTGAACCCAGTTGGAAATAGGGCTTTTGAGGTTATTGTCATTATTTAAGTTGTGAACTCATTTATCAGCAGGATCTTTGAAGATCACATTTAGAATAGGCAAATTAGTCAGAGTGAAACTTAATCCATATCACTGGATCCTTAGAAGAAAAAAGCCAAAGTCAGTACAAGCCAGAATTCAGGGGAAAGTCAAAGATCTTACACAAGAAGGGAGATGTCACCATGTGATAGAAGCAGAGCTATTATCCAAGGATCCCCAAAGTTTGTAGCTGTTCAAAACTTAAACTCTGTAGATGTCAGAGAGAAAACATGGCCATTCAAAACCTTGATTTTGATCCTCTAACCTCCAATATCTGAGGTGATAAATTCTGATTGTAAGCCAAATAGCATGTGGAGTTTGTCATAATAGCTCTGGAAAATGAGGACGTTATCAACTAAAGCAATTTGAGTACTTAAAAATTAAAAATGAAATATAAAGAAATGGTAATCTAAGCCAGTGATGAAACAAAACTATTATTGTAATTCATGGAAAGTGAGAAAAATAAATAAATACATTCACAAAAATGAGAAGTGACAAAGTAATTGTGTGAGCCTACTTATTTGCATGGTGAAGGAATTTTCTATTCGAGACGAACTGTCTCATAACTCTTTTGACTGAGCTTGTCATTATTTTTTAAATTACAGGTTGAATGATTCATTTTCAGAAATTGAAGTCTTGGTGCTGGGTACAGCTATATGTTTCATTATTTCCTTTTCAAACATGTTATTTCTCACACATTTTTAAGAAATAAAAGGTTATGCATGACATAATGAAGATCTGATCCTTCAAATACTGGTCTAAATATCAATGCATGCCAATATTTTATTTTATTTTAATTTAATATATTATAACTGTATGTGTGACCTACAGACTTGTGTAAATATTTCCGTGCATTGGATTGAAAAGGCTGCTCTTCACTAAAAAAATTTTTTTAACTTGAATATATTTTTACCTAATGTTGGAGAAAATCAGCACTCACTGGGACATGGAAACTGATATGACCACAAGCAGAAAATTTATTGAGAAGCTCCTAACAGAGGGGGTCTAAAGAACAGACTTCAGCCCCACCTCAGACATGGTGGGGGTCTGAAGAGAGACTTCAGACCACTTCTGGAAAGGGGGAATTTAAATTTATACAGTACGTTCCTAGATGGGGAAATGATAGAGTGGGAGGGGGTTGAGGGTCCGAATGAGGTGCAGGGACAAATAGGAAGCCCAAGAGTTGAAAATTTTCCCTGATATGGCTAGGGAATAATGGTTTAGGGAGTTGTCTTCTTGGAATGCTGGAGGAGCAGGCTTGCTTTTGATCTGCAGGTGGGGAAGGTTTTTTAAATCTCCCTTTGATATGCAGGTAGTGAATGTTTCCATCTCTGACATGTAGGCTTATGGTGGGGCTTGTCTTTTCTCAAGGCATGTCAGAGGAAACTGAGTTACAGCATGTCAATTATTGCAAACCTAGTGAGAGGGAACCTCTAACACCTAAATAATTTGTAACAAGTTTGATAAAGATATGCTCATGATCCAGTTAAACATGAAATTTTCATATCACAAATTAAATGAGAAAGAAACCAACTTATATAAAGTAATAAGTGCATAAAAATGCTAGTTTAAAGAAATAAATTTTATCACTCAATGCAATAAACATATAAAAAATGAGGAAAAATCAATAAATTTATTTAGGAATAATTAAAAGATAGCTTAAATAAATTTTTCATGAATATATTTTGAGAATTCTCAGGCAAGGAAACACTTGCTAGTGGAGAAATTTACTGAGTGATGGCTAATGGGAGAGAAAATTCTGAGATATTTGAGTCAACAAACTGAGTTATACATGGAGATCATGCTAATTAACCACCTTCCTTGATAAAATGGATTGAATCCAGAGGTTCATCCGCAGTGGGTTAGAACAAGTCCTATTGTTTTTGTTCAGCAAAGGAGCCATCAGGTAAGTCTCTTCATGGTTTTGGATCCTTGGATTACACAAATGGCATAATTCTGTTTGCTTCTGTTGGTTAGAACTTCTGATGAAAAGTAATGGTCAGATTTTACATCTTTTAGAAAAGTGCTTAAATATATGGATTTCTTTTCTTTATAAATATTCTCTTGATTTTCCCTTTTCAGGAGTTAATAGGATGACATCATAGAACAAGTGTAAATTTTAGATATTCAGGTCTATATTACCATCTTGATTTCAAGTGGCATTTTCAAGGGATTCTATTATGCTTTTTTCAAGACTTTCAGTCTACTTCTTGCTCCGGTCTGGCGGGGTTGGATCCTGGGACCTGTGGGAAGAAGCAGGGTGGGGCAGGAGTTGAGAGAAGAATGGAGACAAGACAGGATTCTGATCAAGTCTCATTTATTGGGGGTAAAACACGGGGATATATAGAGAGGGAAGGGAACGTGTACATAGGTGATAGGCTGCTCTTGTGGGTGGCAGACGTCCAAGGAAGGGATTGGCCGACAGTTCACACCAGGTCTGCGGAATTTCATGCCTTGTGCATGCGTATTGCTGAGTAGAGGTGGGAGGGGGAGAACAAAGAAGCAGGGAGGAGAATAAGGAAATGACAGGGCAGATTTGTGAACTCTGCCATGTTGTGAGATCCACCATGTTGTGAGATCCGCCATGTTGTGGAAAGGCTATAAATAGGTCTCACAGCGGGTGGCTCCCTACAGGTCCCCCTTTTCTGTTTAATGAGTTATGAATTGAAGAAATGAACAGCCAGTGATGGCTCATGATAGAGCAGGGCTTATTTTCAGTAGTGGCATGTGGCTACAAGGTGCTCCCATGCTGAAAGGGGGGCTGTGCCTGTCTTAGGTCAGGGCTGCACCCGGTAAGCGATTCGTCTTACCCGGTATGCGATCAATCTTACCCGTCATTTGGAATCATGGCAGCAAAAGGCCACGTCCCTGTCTTAGGTTGACTGATGGGTCAGCCCAGTTGCCTGTCATTGGCTAACCAGTCCAGTGCCTCAGTGACAGATGGCTTACAATTACAGCAAGCTATAATGGGGAGCCCTCATAGACCGTGTATGACAAGCATGATGTACTGAGATTGGTGGGTGTGGCCATAGTCTGTGGCCCAGTCTTGTCAGGCTAGGGTGCCCATAGCTTGTTTGAGCTGCTGGATCTTAGCTGAAGCCATTCAGTGATATAGATTAAACAGAGAAGGTTAAGCTGTGATAAGGGAGATGGTGACTGTAAGGGGAAAACAGGTAAAGAAATGCTATTAGGGTACAGGATAGCAAATGAAACAACATAAGAAATTTGCATTTTCAAACATTGGTTGTTCGTTCTTCAGTCCAGATAGGTTGGTACTGATGAACAGCAGCAAGATACATCACGTGGGCTGAGATTTGCTTCATCCTTTCTTGGGGAAATTTTAAGGAGGCAAGGTGCAAATGCACAGATTAATAGGAGAGTGATTAGGGGGCTGAGGAGGGGACCTAGCCAGGTCACAAGAGGGGAAGTGAGCCAGGCGGATAAGGAGGAGGTAGATTGGGAGGGCAGTATACCTTCCCACAATTCTCATAGTATCTTAACATTTTGCTCAACAATACCAGATTCATTTATATAGTAGCAGCATTCCTCTTGGAGAAAGAGGCAGGTTCCCCCCCTTTTCAGCTGTGAGTAAGTTTAAGGCTCTATGGTTTTGTAAGGCTACTTGGGCAAGGGTTGTTAGTTGCCACTGCAGAGAGTCAAGAGACTGCGCACTCGATTCTAGGCTAATTTGTCATTTTTGTTTAAAGTATTGCAAGCTGATGAGGCCATGACCAAGAGCACCACGTGCTGTGGCAGCTGCAGCGACTGATCCCCGTGAGGCTAATTTTTTACCAATATAGGGAGGAAGGCGGCACTCTTTGACACAGATGGGGATAGTAAAATTTTTTAGTTTGCCTTCTCCATAGTATGTTAGTTGCGGGGTAATGGCTACTAGGATGCAAGGCCTCATTTTTATAGAATAGAGCATTTTTGGGGTTATAGTTAATTTTCCAACCACAAACATATAAGGATCTCTTACACATGCCTGAAGATGATAAATTTGATTTAAATGCAGATATTGACCATTCTTACTATTATTCCCAATCCATTCTATAGTAGGAGCTATTCCTAGAAAAACTTTCCACAAATTCTTTTGTTTATGTATAGATGTAATATTACACCATGGAGAAGGGATCCATTTCCCTTTCTGTTTCCAAATATAATTTTTAGTAAAAATTATTTTTTGTTGTCCTTTACTATTGAGACCCTGCCAAATAAATCTGTCATTATATTCAATGGGACTCCCCATAGGGGCACTTTCCCACACTATTCCATAGGAATCATTAAAAAATGACAGATCCTCTTCCTATATGGCGCTCTTGCCATCCTTCTTTATCCCTACTGACTTTTTGCGGACAATCATAAGTAGGATTTTTAGTCATGATTAAATTGTAAGAGGGAAATAAAGTCACAATAAACTGAGTATTATTATTTTTAAAGATAATTATGGCCTGATTTTTAACCTACATACAGGAAGGATGGTTACTAATGCATAAGGGTTGATAATCAAATGGTAATATGAGATTATCGATTCTTTGTCCTTCTTCACAGAGTTTAATTGGCAATCAATCATCAATTGTTCCAGGGAATATATGGGTTTTATTCAGATATATATGAAAGAATTAATCTTTCCAGGTTAACACTTTAATTAATGGGGGGTTAGGTATATAGGCCCAATAAGTGTAATTACCGGCAGCTTCCTCATTACTTACGATCACCATCATCAGAAGTTGGAGGAGACCCCATCTCTTCATTCTGGGGTTTAATCCTCTTTGCAGGCAACCAAATTTGTTCTCCATTTTCTGAAATGATAAGAGCATAGCCTTGTCCCCTTACTTTAATCCTGCCTTTTTTCCATTCATTGCTTAAAATATCTTTCCAGAATATTGGTTGATCTTCATTTCCTGCATCCACTGTAGATATTTGACATTTTCCAAAGTGACATTCCACAGGTGTCAATGAATTATAAACATTAAGAAAATGTAAAGTAAATAAAGCTTTTGCTAATTAATCTTTTGGTGTCATAATACCATTATCTCCCCCTTTCTGTTTTAAAAGCATAGTTTTTAGGGTATGATGGCTGCATTCAACTATGGCTTGACCTATAGGATTATAAGGAATATTAGCAACATATTGAATGCCATATTTTAAAATGAAAGATTCAAAAGATTTACTAATGTAAGAAGGTGTATTATTAATTTTTAGAGGGCATCCCATTACAGCAAAAGCAGACTATAGATGTGAATGAACATGGTGCAACTGTTCCTTACTTTGATCAGCAGTGTACATAAAATGAGAATAAGTGTCAATATAAACATGAACATATTGTAATTTACCAAAGGATGGTATGTGAGTAACATCCATCTGTCATAATTGATTAGGAGTTAGGCCTCTGGTGCGGTCACCCCTCGGGCTGAAGTTTGGTTTGCTGGCCTGGCGAGGGAGCAGCCGCGGCAGGCCAAGCTGCTGCCCCCATAATAGGGTGGCTGGTTGGACTCACCGCCACCCCTGAAGGGAACTCGGCATGGGCGCAGAGTGCCCTCGGGTCTCCCCTTCTCGGCAGCCATGCTTCCGCGGCCGCCCCTCCTCCCAGATAGCGCCACACGATGCCTTCTTTCTCCCTGCGCAGGCGCAGGGCGGAAAATTCCAGTCTGCCCTTTTCCTCCTCCCCCGACAGCAGCAACAGCCAGGCGTGGGCGGAGAAATCCAGTCTACCCTTTCCCCCTCCCCCGACATAGCAACAGCCAGGTGTGGGCGGAAAAATCCAGTCTGCCCTTTTCCCTTCCCCCGACAGCAGCAACAGCCAGGCGTGGGCGGAAAAATCCAGTCTGCCCTCCACCCCAGCAACAGCAGCCACCAATCCCTAAACCCTGCCCCTTCCCCCAGCAACAGCGACAGCCAATCCCTAACCACCACCCCTCCCCCGTCCAGTACCGCCCACTGACCTTTCGCCGGCAACCAATCAGAACAGGGCGTGGCTTCGACCAATCAGCCTTCCCCAGCCCCTATAAAACTGTTGCCTCTCCCTCAATAAAGAGGACTTGCGTGTTTACCTTGTCTCCGCAGTAGTTCTTCTGCCGTGCGCCCTCCAGTCCTGAGAGCCCCCGACAAGGGCCTGGCCTCCCTTGTCCCCAGTTCGTCGCCTGCTTCTCCAGGCGACCCCTTCGTCGCCTGCTTCTCCGGGCGACCCCTTCGTCGCCTGCTTCTCCGGGCGACCCCTTCGTCGCCTGCTTCTCCGGGTGACCCCTTCGTCGCCGGCTTCGCCGGGCGACCCCGTCAGCCGAACCATGCAACCCCTTGTGAGACCGATCCCACGTCTGCTGCCGGACCGACCTCTCATCCCAAGTGGGACCGACCCCTCGTCCCAAGTGGGACTGACCCCTTGTCCAGAGCTGGACCGGCCCCTCGTCCACAGCCAGACCCCACCTCTACCGACCGAGCAAGCCGCCGCACTCTGGGATTAGTTTCAGCCTGAAAAGGCACCACTGTTAGTGGTTCATAAGTAGGACAAGCATGAATAATTTTTTGTACCTGTAGTTTTATTAACTTTTGATATTTATTTTGCAGGCCTTTAGCATTAATGTGAGTTAGAGCATGGTAATCACGAGCACCTTGTAAACACCCTACTAATTAATCGGCTGGAGCATTATTTGCTGTCATAGGACTAGGCAAAGAGGTATGAGAGTGTATGTGAGTAATGTAAATAGGATGCTGTTTTAACCTGATGAGATGTTGCAAGTCAGTGAAAAGTTGAGATAACTTATTGGTAGCAAAGATATGAGCTGTTTTAATATGCTTGACATTAAGACTTACATATTTAGAGTCAGAGACAATATTCAAAGTTTCCTTAAATATTGTTAACACCTTAATGATGACAGCAAGTTCAGTACACTGAGCAGATGTGAATGGAGTCTGCCAAGCCTGTTCTTTTTGATAAGTAACATATGCTGCTTTTCCATTACTATTACTATCAGTAAATACTGTACAGGATGGTTGGGCTATGCACATAGCCCTGAAAAGCACTGCAAAAGCTTATTGTTGGGTTTTTTACAGATAGAGGAATGCAGCTGGCTTGATTTGTCTAAGAAGACACTAAAGAAAGTCTTAGCAAGTTTTAAAACAAAGTGATAGCAATACAGCTGGACTTTAACTTTTTGCAACAAACTAGCAGTGTTTGGGATTGCTGCATACTAGTGTTGTTACTTTAATCTATGATAAGAGGTTGTTTCTGTGACACACACTCTTTTATAATAATTAAAACCATGAATAACCACACTGTACTTCTCTTTAATATTATGCTGAAATATTGGTAACTTTATACACTTTTAAGCATTCATAGGAAACTTCTATTCATATGACTTTAATTAATAGAGGGTTTAAGGGAAGAAAAGCTTGTTAATTTTATAACACTGTAAAACACCTTTTATTTAACTTATAACATATTAAATGAACTTAAATATGGGCGCCACTTGCTCTGGTCCAGTGGGGGCGAACCCAGGGACCTGTGGGAAGAAGCAGGGTGGGGCAGGAGTCAAGAGAAGAATGGAGACAAGACAGGATTCTGATCAAGTCTCATTTATTGGGGGTAAAACACGGGGATATATAGACAGGGAAGGGAACATGTACATAGGTAATAGGCTGCTCTTGTGGGTGGCAGACGTCCAAGGAGGGGATTGGCCGACAGTTCGCACCGGGTCTGTGGAATTTCATGCCTTGCGCATGTGTGTTGCTGTGGTCACCTGAGTAGAGGTGGGAGGGGGAGAACAAAGAAGCAGGGAGGAGAAGAATAAGGAAATGACAGGGCAGATTTGTGAACTCCGCCATGTTGTGAGATCCACCATGTTGTGAGATCCACCATGTTGTGGGAGGCTGTAAATAGGTCTCACAGTGGGTGGCTCCCTACACTTCTGACACATGAACTGCCATGATGGTGGTTGTGCAGAAGCTTTCAAAGCTCCATGAACAGTAAATCTGACAACAACAATTATTACAACCAAGTAACATAACTGTTTGTGGGTGATCCCTTACCCCCCACCAAGCTCAAATTATTTGAAAGATTCTATGTGCTGTTTTCACATAATGGACAACCAATTAGCATTCTCTTTTGGCAATTATATAAGGAACATAACTAAAAACAGATGTTACCTTGTATATTTGCTATGCCTCATTTTTTTCATGAATGAGTTAAATTACATATACAGAGGATTTTCAAAGTAGAGACTTGTTTATGATTAGGTAATATTGACAACATAATATGCTAATGTTGGAGGACAAAGGAGTCAAATATGTTGAGATAAACCCTTAAAACTCATACCCCAAGAATGGAAAGTCTTAATAAGCAAACTCTTTTTTTCATAAAAATGTCTGTTTGCTCAGATGAACATAGTGTATGTACAGATATACTAAGTCATGAGAATTTCCTGTAGGAAACAATGAAGTTATTCATTTGTTTCCAGTCGTAACTTCCTGGTCAAGATTTGCAGGGGCATGTAGTTATGTTTATGCAGAAGATTCAGTTTTCAGTGTAGCCAGCCTGACCTGAAATATAACCTCAGTCAATATAGATGAAACGAAGAAATTCTGCAGTGAGGTAATTAGATTTTCCCCCTAAGATTGCACATGTTCCACATAAGAGGCCAAGTTATATCTAGAGTTTTGATGTTTCAAACCAGGACCTCTATTTCCATGTACTTATTGAGGGAGAGTTTTATGGTGTTAGAGCATTATCTAGAACACCTGTCAAATTCTGAACTACAACATGCAGGATTTTTTCCACTTATGACTTTTATAACTTTTTTTCTATGTTGTTTTTTTTAATTAAAGTTAAAAGATCACAAGGAATGTTACATTAAAAAACATTAAAAAAGAAAAAAAACATAAGAGGTTCCCACATAACCCACTCCCCACCCCCACCTCATCATTTTTGTAAATTGTGTTTTTTGAAGATATATGTATCACACAAAAAATGCTACATTAAAATTATATCCCCCCACCGCCCACCCCACTCCTCCCACAACCAACAACCTCCCCCATCATTGTGGCACACTCACTGCATTCAGTGAACACATTTTGGGGCACTGCTACACTACATGGATATTAGTTTACCCTGTAGTTCACACTGTTTCCCAGTACCTTCAGTGGGTTATGGCAAGATATATAAAGTCCAGAATTTGACCCTGAAATATCATTTAAAAGAACTCAAAATCCCAAAAAATGCCCCCACGTTACATCTCTACTTCCCTTTCCCTGCCCTCAGCAAATACTGTGGCCACTTTTTCCACCTTGATGATAAAATTTCTTCTATTACTGGTCACAGTAGTTTTGTAGTAGAATGTCAGTAAGTCCACTCTTGTCCATATTTTATTCCTTCACTCTGTGGGCCCTGGAATGGTGATGCCCTCTCCACTGCTAGATCAAGTGGAGGTTTAGATTCCACATGGATGATGATGCAATTCCTCTGCTTGCAATTGTAGTCACTCTTGATTCTCTGGTGTGGTGGTTGACCATCTTCAACTCCTTGTAATCTGACCTGGGTAAGACCAATGAACCAGAGAGTAGGAGGCACCACTCTGCTGAGGTTCAGGACCGAGCTGGCACATGGGCAGTTCAGAGATTGAAGTCTCCTGAGTATACACCATCCCTAGCACCAACCACAGTTTAGTAAAAGTGACAAAAGACGGGAAGCAGACTTGGCCCAGTGGTTAGGACATCTGTCTACCACATGGGAGGTCCACAGTTCAAATTCTAGGCCTCCTTGACCTGTATGAAGCTGGCCCATGTGCAGTGCTGATGCGTGCAAGGAGTGCCATGCCACATAGGGGAGCCCCACGCACAAGGAGTGCACCCCATAAGGAGAGCCACCAAGTGCAACAGAAAGTGCAGCCTGCCTAAGAATGGCACCACCCACATGGAGAGCTGACACAGCAAGATGACACAACAACAAAAAACACACAGATTTCCATGATGCTGACAACAATAGAAGTGGACAAAGAAGAAGATGCAGCAAGTAGACAGAGAGCAGACAACTGGGGTGGGGCGAGGGAAGGGGAGAAAAATAAATAAATAAATCTTTTTAAAAAAGTGACAGAAGAGACATGTGTAGAAAAATCACATCTGAGTCCAGCTCCATCACACTCAGGAGCACAAATTCCAAAGTAGGGCCCTCTGCCATGGCACAGATTTCCAAATCCATCTGTATGACCATATACCCTGTGGATCTCCATAGCCTTCAGGAGAACCTATACCTAGGGCTGCAACTACTTTGGCTTTTTCTGGGGTCCTGCTGAGGTGTGCATAAGCACAACCCCTCTGATGACCTCCTGACTCTTTTTTTTGTCTTTATTTATTTTTTTAATGCTACATTGAAAAAATTTGAGGTTCCCATATACCCCACCCCCCTCATCCCTCTCCTACCCCCACAACATCAACCTCCTCAATTATCATGAGGCATTCATTGCCTTTGGTGAATACATCTCTGAGCACCACTGCCCCTGACTCTTTTTGGAAGAATCTTAGCCATATAAACTCATTTGTCTTTGTCATTTCCCCCTTTTATTCAAGGTCAAAAAGCAGTTTTTAACACTTGATCTAATAGGTAGGCTGTGGTATTCTACTGGTCTGAGTTGACCCTTTTATATGAGGTCTCTTTCTAGTTGCTTCACCAGGTAGTGGTTGATAGTAATCCCTCAGCACCAGGGAGGCTCATCACCAGAAGTCATGTCCCAGGCTGGGGGGAAGGTAATGCATTTACATGCTGAGTTTGGCTTAAAGAGTGGCCACATTTGAGCAACATGGAGGCTCTCAGGAGGTAGCTTTTAGGCATCCTGAAGCTCTAAGCCTAGTTCATATTTCAGGCACACAGGCTCCTAAACACAGTCATCAGTATCAAGGGTTCGTTATTGGACCATCCTTCCTTGTTGATCTTTGCCATTGCACTTGGGTTATAATGTTTTAAGTGAAGATGATTTAAGATAAGAAAAGTTCCAAGATTCTTTTGACTAAATTATTGATTAGTAAATTGAAGCTCAGTTTTTCTCCTTGAGTAAGATATCAAAAAATTTCTTTTGCTGATTGGACAAATGGATGATCTACATAGAGCTTGGGTTTTCTCAGGAATAATATGCACACAGGCATCAATTTACTGAGAAATGAATTCAAAAGTCCTGTTTGTAAATAGCAGCATATAGGTATTTTTATGCAGTACAATGCCCTTTGAGGGAAACCTAATGTGTTTATGGACAAAATACCTGTGATGGTTAGGCTATTGTGTCAACTTGGTCAGGTAATTGTGCCCAGTTTTTAGGTCAAGCAAGCACTGAGCTAATTGTAATACAAGGACATTTATGGACTTTTGTCACCAGTGACTTTACTGCATAGATAGCTGATTATATTTACATAAATTTAGGGAGATTGCCATCAGCAATGAGTGATGCTATATCCAATCAGTTGAATGCCTTAAAAGGGGGAGTGATTCCAGCATTCAGAGAGAATTTCCCAGAATGTCTTTGGACAGTCAACTTCTCCCTGAAACTCATCAAGGACCTTGATTGGACTTTCATCAGAGTCCCTCATTTTCAGCCCATCTGTGGAACCTGGACTTCTTCATCCCCATGGTTATGAAAGAGACACATTGTTGGAGAAAAATGGCATTCACTGGGACATGGAGACTAATATGACCACAGGCAGAAAAAGTATTTATTAAGAAGCTCTCCCAATGGAGGGGGTCTGAAGAACAGACTTCATCCCACTCCTGGAAGGGGGGAATTTGAATGTATATAGTACATTCTTAGGTGGAGAAATGATAGTTAGTGGGAGGGGGTTGAGGGTCCCAGTGAGGCCATTAACAGTCCATGGTGTGAGTTGGTAATGGAGATACACAAAATATCATCAATGGATTCCCCTATTTCCAAGCTTATAAGAAGCAAGTATCTGGGTGAGAATGTTTTCAGCACCTTAACAGAGTTTTGAGGAGCCAAAAGGTGTAATGATGTTAGCTGACTCCTAGATACTTTGGATACTGTTACAAAAGAAAGAGATGACTTAAATTCTTCAAATTTCAAAATTAAACACTGCATGAATGATGCAAAACTTTCTATGTGTGCTCTGAAAGAAAATCTCATCTCCTGTAATCACAGGCTTGAAATATCTGAGAATCAAACACAGACTCATTTTATGAGTAGTGGAGTTACACAGGGAACTAAATCTCAACGCTGCAGGGTTTCTGCAGTTAAAGTGAAGGCACTGATTGAAAAGTAGTGGAACACAGAGGATTGGGATGGAGACATATGGGGTGATAATATTGATGAAGATATTGGAACCCTAAATTCTGTTGAGACTTTACCAGATAAGCCTGTGATGGCCTGCCCTATGGAGACCCACACCTTATCAGCCTTGAATAACCCAGTCTCCAGCCTGCCTCAGGGAAACTGGAACTCCTTCAGCCCTGAAATACCAGCTGAACTGAAGCCGGAACTGCTCATCCGCTGGCCAGCCCCCAAGCAGTCTGGACCTCCTCCCAGCCCTGAGATAGGCACCAGCCAAACTCCAGTAAGCACTATTCAGCCTTCAGTCTCCCTTGAGGATTGTGTCTTCCAACTCCTGCTTGAAGAGATTAATCCCTTCTCATCAGAAGAAAATGCAAATGAATGTCCTGAGGTCAGTAGCTTGCAAGGAATTTCTAATACTCCTCCTTACCCACTCCCACCACACCTCTTGTCTTTGAGACCTATTTCTAGACAAAAACACCACAACACCCAAAAGGTGAGATACAAAGTGTGACCCATGAAGAAGCATGGGAAAGAACTGCATGTGTTTTCCAACTTATATAGACAGAAATCAGGGGAATATGTGTGGGAATGGATACTAAGGGAATATGATAATAGTGAAAGGAATATAAATAGGATCAGGGTGAATTTATTGATATGATCTCACTAAGCAGAAATTCTGGATTCAACACTAGCTCGAGGGGTTAGAAAGAACTCTCACAATTTGTTTGGGTGGCTGATTGTAACATGGACCAAAAGATGGCCTAGCATGTCTGAGGTTGAGATGCCCAATATGCCATGACATACAGCAGAAGAGTGAATTCAAAGGCTTAGAGATATTGGAATGCTGGAATGGATTTGCCATTTGAGAGCTGCCCACAGGGTGCACCTTTAACCAGCACTGTGAGGAATAGATTTATAAAACTCCATCTTCTCTGAAGAGCTCTGTGGTTGCTCTTCTCTGTAGGCCAGATATTACAGTAGGGAAGGCTGTAATGGAATTAGAATCCTTAAACATCATGGGGATGATTGGATCTCTGTCTGGTAAAAGTCAAGCATTATCAGTTAATTTCCTAAAGGCAGGGTGGGTGTGGATACTGCAATGAAAGGCAGATTTAAAGCAGTCCTCAAAATAGTCCAAGTCTCATAGTATGATGGCATTGGCTAATACATTCTTGGAGTACCTAGAAGTGAAATAGACCCAGCAGTTTACTAAATTTCTTCTGGATCTGTATAAACAGAAGTGTTCTAGGTTAAGTGAACAAAACCCTAATTCAAATTAGAGATGCAGAGAATCACAGCCCCTTAATCAATTCCCAGACTTGAGGCAGTTTACATCCCTGGAACCCTTTGAATGTGGAGAAGGCCAGGTCCCCTTGAGAAAGGATAATGTAAAACTGCCAAAAATGTATACTGTTATTCTTTCTCCCACCTTTCCCCAAGGAGACCTAGGGCCTTTTACCTGAGTAACTGTACATTGGAGAAAAGGAAATGATCAGACATTTCAGAGATTATTAGACACTATCTCAGAAGTGACATTAATTCCAAGAGACCAAAACATCACTGTGGTCCACAAGTCAGAGTAGGGGCTTATGGAAGTCAGGTGATTAATGGAGTTTTAGCTCAGGTCCATCTCACAGTTGGTCCAGTGAGTCCATGGACACATTCTGCAGTTATTTCCCCAGTTTAAGAATGCATAATTAGAATAGACATACTCAGTAACATGCAGAATTCCCACATTGTATCCCTGCCTTGTGGAGTGAGGGCTGTTAGGGTTGGAAAAGCCAAGTGGAAGCCACTAGAATTTCCCCTACCTAGCAAAATAGTAAATCCAAAGCAATACCAGATTCCCAAAGAGATTGCAGAAATTAGTGCTATCAAGGATTTGAAGGATGCAGGAGCAGTGATTCCCACCACATCTCCATCAGTTCTTCTATTTGGTTTGTGCAGAAAATAGAGTCTTGGAGGATGACAGTAGATTATTTTAAACTTAACCAGGTGGTGACTCCAATTGTAGCTGCTGTCTCAGATGTGGTATCATTGCTTGAGCAAATCAACACATCCCCTGATATCTAGTATGTAGCTGTTCATTTGGCAAATGCTTTTTTTCCCCCAATAGTAAGGACCATCACAGTTTGCTTTCAGTTGGCAAGGCCAGCAGTATTCCTTCACTGCCTTCCTCAGGGGTATATCACCTCTCAAGTCCTATGTCATAATATTGTCCACAGGGATCTTGGTCATCTCTTCCTCCCACTAGGCATCACACTGGCCCATTGTACTAATGATATGTTGATAGGACCTAGTGAGCAAGAAGTAGCAAAAACACTAATTGTTAAGACATTTGCAAGAGAGAGAATGGGAGATAAATTCGACTAAAATAGAGGGTCATTCTAAGATAGGCTGAGCATGAATTCAAACTTATCTAATTCTGTTTCCAAGTGTACCTAGTTTCTAGAAGCCAGTTAAGTGATAAAGGCCCTATAGGCTTTGATCACTTAACTGCAGAAAAGATGCAGAACAAATGTGTATTCAAAGTTGCATCCAGATGGAATGTGGGCAATATGTTAATTCAAGCTTATCTTGAATGTGGGTGATATGTTAATTCAAGCTTACCTGGAATGTGGGCAATATACTAATTTAAGCTAAGTGGTATTCAAACAAACCCCTAAATGCTAAAATTTAACAAAGTCTTTTTGACCCGTGAACCTTTCCTGTCCCTACCCCATGTGTCTCTTGTATAAAAACAACCTAAAGCCCTGACTCTGGGCTCAGCTTTTTAGACAGAAGTCTGCGAGGCCCAGCCAGCCATCATAAATCTTCCTTCTCAGAAAATTCCTGCATCCTAGTCTTCAATACATGATCACTGAATCCTCTCTGCTTCCATTAAATTTCCTGGGGGCTCATCAAGAATTGTTCTGAAGGTCAGAGACTGCAACAGTTGGTTGCCCCTCTCACATGCCTCTGAGGAAACAGGGAGGGCCCAGGCAAACCCCAGCCCAGAGCACCCCTGGACTGTTTTTAGTCCAGAGTGAGGTTGTGGGCTATGCTAGAGCCCTCCCATGAAAAAACTGGAGTCACCAAATGGTCTAAAGGAAATCCTGAGAATGAAAAAGAAGCTCTGAATGCCAGACAGGTCAGACCCCCAGGGGCATAGTTAAAAAAAGCCTAATTGTGAAAGTTAGAAGGGGGTCCTGACCAACTCTCAAGAGGACCCTAGTACTCCCAAAAGTTCAGGGGGAAACCATCTTCTCCAGGTCTGAAAAGAAAAAAAAGCCTGAAGTTTGGTTTTAGCTCATTGAGGGTTGGCATCTGGTTTGCCTTCACTAAAATAGTGAAGGTGCATTTACAGTGGGAGAGGCACTGATGAGTTTCAGCTATTGTAATGGTAGTCTTAAACTAATTTACCTTTGTTTATGGCTACTACCTGTCTATCTAGTGCTTACTATAGTAATGGTAATTATAACTTACACTTACCTTTAATTATGGCTATTTTATAACTAACTTCACCTAACCCCTAGACTTCCACTATTGTGATGGTAATTATAAACTGAATTTGCCTTTGATTATGGTTACTACAAGTCTGGCCCCATGCCTTGCATTTCCTTATGGTTCCAGAGCAAAGAGAATTTATATCATAGCATTGGAAACATTTTGGTTATAAGCCATTAATTAAGAAAGCCATGAAAGGGGGAAACCACAAACCATAATCTGGAGATGCCCACAAAGGAAAGGCTTCTGGGAGATCTTTTAAGTGTTGTTTTACATTGAATTTGTTTTGTAAAAAAGGAAAAAATAAAAAGGAAAGTTTAAGTAACTAAGTTGTGTTTCTGTGTCAAACTATTCATGTCTGCCTATTGCTCAGCTTATATCTTCATATATCAGGATAATAATATCAAATTAACAAATAATTCTTAAAAATCTCTATTTAAATTGTTAAAAATTAAATATGCAGTTATATATGTAATAAATATTCCTGAAACCCAAATTAGGTGAAACATTATGAAAAGATCATATAGAAATCTGAATATAGAAACTATTGGGAAAAGAAAACAAAAATTTTTTCTGAGCCCTTTGACCTGCCCAGCTCTTTGCAAAAGCACTGAGGGAGGGGCCACATTTGGCAGATTAAAACTCTGTCTTCTAGGCTAGGGAATAAAGTCAGTTTTCCCTGTAGTTCCCATTTTAAACCTTTTAACAGTCTTAAATGAGGGTAATTACTAATCCTATTAACAAATTTCAGTAAGTAAAGAAAAAGTCATTGAAAGCTATGAAAAAATCCTTACTAAATTATAATTAAAGCAAATTAAATAATTATAATATATTCCAGAGCCTAGAAGCCAATATGCTTTTAAAATTATTCACAGTTTTAGAATTTTATCAAAGATAAGAGGTTTTAGCCCCCTGTAAAGATAAGAAAAAAAAATTCTTTGTATAAACAATAACAGTTCAACTTATTTAGCTTCGATGTTATCTTTCTGGTTTATAAAATACCAAGTTAATAAATTAACATTATATGTATTAAATCATTAAAATGATAAAGGCTGTAAATTCATGTTTAATGAAGTTAAGCTAAAGAAGAAAATGTAGATTGCCCTCTTTTAAATGCATAAAGTAAAATCCATTGTAATCTAAGGGAAATTAATCAGTCTATGTAGCCGTGTTTAATTATAAAAAGTTTGTAAGAGCATCTTCCAAATTGAAGCATTTGAATGGCTAGTTCTAAAAGCCATTATTAATTAAAAACCTAAATTAAAATTAATGGTAAAAAGTAACTTCATAGCAATAAAACCTGTCTGGAAGTCACCTCAATGTATGTATTCAAGTGGTGGTAATGAAAAGTTACCTTGATTCCATTGGGAATTTTCAGTTTTCATTAAAAAATTTTAAAAAGTAGTTTTTCCTCTACTGCTAAAGTAAAATACCTGTGTAATTAATGTCTTCATGGTAAAAGTGCATAAGTAAAAGTACTAAAAGTTCATTTAATATATAACACATTGCATTAAAAATGTTTAAAAGATATATGAAAATCAAGAGATGTACTTCAGCATTGTCAAACTCTCTTGTGCATTCAAACAAGACATCCAATACACAGCAGAGTACTTCTGCATATGAGTTATTGGCTAGGTTGGCCACTGATCCCTAAAACAATAAAAGTACTACATCTCTGATCATGCTCCTGAAGTAGATTGGAGCTACACTGCAGTTTCAAATTCCTCCAGCAACCAACAATGGCTCAGTATAGCCAATGTACAATGGATATTGCCTCCAGACTGGCACTGTTTTATAGTGCCAAAGAGTGCTATGCACCAGACTGGTGAAATACTGGAATCTACTTTCCCAGCTTCTCTAGGGAAAATGGTGCTGCAGCTTCTGTGAAGAACATATAAAGTGGAGCAATGAATACCAGAGTACTGTGAGTAGAACCTAAACACAATTCACACTATAGCTTGCTCCCATGGAAAGATAACCTGTATGGTATTACAAACTTGAAACTTAAAGCTATTAATTGCGGCTCAAGGAGAAACTTATGCATTGAGTAGTACATTAATTAGTATTAAATATTGTACCTATATCTTATTCTAAATATATGTCTGATGATTACAGTAATACTTCTAGTAAAGCATATGCAGAAAGACATTGAACATGTTAAAAGTCCTGGTCAACTTCATTTTCTAAGTAATAATAAACATGTCTGTGAAATTTTTTAAAATGACCACCTTGCCTGGGAGCAGTGAGGCCACAGCTCTTTTAATTAAAAAAAACCAACAACAACAGGGAAGTGGACTTGGCCCAGTGGTTAGGGCATCCATCTACCACATGGGAAGTCCACTGTTCAAACACTGGGCCTCCTTGACCCATGTGGATTTGGCTCATGCATTAGTGCTGATGCATGCAAGAAGTGCCCTGCCATGCAGTGGTTTCCCCTGTGCAGGGGAGCCCCAAGCACAAGGGGTGCACCCCATAGGAGAGCTACCCAGTGTGAAAGAAAGTGCAGCCTACCCAAGAATGGTGCTGCACACATGGAGAGCTGATGCAACATGATGATGCAACAAAAAGAAATACAGATTCCCATGCCACTGACAAGAAATGGGCAAAGAAAAACATGCAACAAATACACACACAGAACAGACAGTTGGGGTGGGGGGGAAGGGGAGAGGAATAAATAAATAAATAAATAAATCTTTTAAAAAATAGAAAAACAAACAAATACCAATTAACTTGGGAACAACATCTCACAATCTCTACCCCACACCAGGTAAAGGATGTGCTTGAGCCCAAGGCCACCAGTAGCTTACAAGTAGCTGGTTAATTAATACCAGGCTCAATTACTAAAAACCCCTGAGGTGCAGATAAGAGTATGTCAAACTCTCAACCCAGCCACCTTACTACTGGTAGAGGGTTCAAAGTCAGATCCTAAAGAATGCCTTCTCCACTCCTACCTTGTGACTCTTTACCAAAACTACTCAAGCAGGCCAGATCTAAAGGATGAACCTCATGTGAACCCAAACATTAAATGGTTCACAGATTAAAGCAGTTTTATTAAGAGAGGATTTTAAAAGCAGGCTATGCAGTGGTTTCTCAATTTGAAACCACAGAGGCCAAAGCTCTTCCCCTTGAAATTTCAGCCCTGAAAGAAGAACTAGTTGCCCTTACCTGAAGTTTAAAGCCAGCAGGTGGGAAGTGGGCTAATATCTACACAGACTCTAAGTATGCTTTCCCTGTCCTTCATGCTCAACTCTGTGTAATGAGAACAAGGCTTGCTTACTAACAGTGGGTCACCTTTTAAACACAGGTGAAAATCCTAGATTTACTTAGAAGCCACACTGTTACCTCAGGAAATAGGAGTTATGCATTATCTGGGGCATCAGGAAACCTAAACACTGCTATAGCAAAAAGAAATGCTCAGGCCAATGCAGCTGCTAAAGTAACAGCACAAAGCCAGGTTTCCCTCCTACTCCTTATTCAGCACCTGTACCAGTACTTGAAGTTCCACAGTATACCCAGGGTGAACAAACCATGGCAGCTAGACTGGGGTTCACCCTGGAAATTGATGGGTGGCTTGTTAAAAATACTCAAGTCTACCTGCCAGGAGCAGTGTAGTGAAAAGTTCTTCATGAATTTCACCGAGGCACTCAACTGGGGAGGGATGCCCTAACCAGATTAGCCAAATGGGTTTTCAAAAGACAAAGTTTGGTAAAAACAGTAAAAAAAAATTAACAGGAGTTGCTCAATTAGAACCAAAATATAAAAAATTTACTCTATAGTTCTGATCACTCCTACACATATTAAAGTTAAAGGAGGAAAGTGGACTTGGCTCAATGGATAGGGCATCAGCCTACCACATGGGAAGTCCACAGGTTCAAATCCTGGGCCCCCTTGACCCATGTGGAGCTGGCCCATGTGCAGTGCTGATGCATGCAAAGGAGTGCCCATACCACACAGGGGTGTCCCCACATAGGGAAGCCCTACATACAAGGAGTGTGCCCTGTAAGGAGAGCCATCCAGCACAAAAGAAAGTACAGCCTGCCCAAGAATGGTGCAGCACACATGTAGAGCTGACACAAGATGATGCAACAAAAAGAAACATAGATTCCCAGTGCCACTGATAAAGATAGAAGTGGTTACAGAAGAACACACAGAGAATGGACACAGAGCAGACAACTGTGAGGGGGGGGGGGAAGGGGAGAGAAATAAAAAATAAATCTTAAAAAAAAAGTTAAAGGAATGTCCAGCTTGGTACACTAAACCTCAATAAAGCCAGCCACCCAGGAGAGTGCCAGTTCAGCAGAAGCACCTGACAGAACACATGATTGCCAATTATTGGACAGCCTAAGATACCCCTTCAAAAGACAAAGCTAAGCAGTGTTTATGTCAAAATTATCCTCTAATTATAGCACAAATACCTATTGCTAGGAAAAGGGCAAACCAGACTTCCCTTTAAAAACCTTGCCTCTTTTCATCTCTTTTAGCTTAACTGAAAAGAGAAACTACTTCCATGGTCTCATCATTCTTCCCTGCTTCCTCCCCTTAATAATAACTAGAATACACACTTTAATAAATAATGCAGTAAGAACACAGAGAGCGACCCACCTCATAACTCCAAAAATAGTAATACCAAAGCTTAACAAACTTAAGCAATGCTTCAAAGGGGGGATATAATACAGCCTGTGCATGAATTCAAACTTATCTAATTCTGTATCCAAGTGTACCTAGTTTCTAGAAAGCCAATTAACTGTTCTAGGCTCTATAGGCTTTGAATACTCAGAAAAGATGTAGACTGAATGTGTATTCAAAGTTACATCCAGATGGAATGTGGACAATATGTTAGTCCAGGCATAATTGGAATGTGGGTGATGTGTTAATTGAAGCTTACCTGGAATGTAGGTGATATGTTAATTAAGCTTCCTAAACTCTAAAAAACTAACAAAGAAAGTCTTTTTGACCCCTAAACCTCTCCTGGCCCCACCCTATGTGTCTCTTGTATAAAAACAACCTAAAGCCCCTACTCTGGGCTTGGCTTTTGGGTAGGAGTCTTCCGGACCTGGCCAGTCATAATAAATCTTCCTTCTCAGAGAATTCCTGCATCCTAGCCTTCAACACGTGATCACTAAATCCTCTCTGCTTCCACTACACTTCCACCTCAATGAAATTTCTATGTGTCCAGTGGTGTGTGGCATGTTGGGAAATCCCTGCTAAAGTGGAGGATAAGCTATTGCACTGGCCCCTCCTATGACCAATAAAGAGCTACAATGCTTCATTTCTCTATTTTTTAAATTATTTATTTATTTCCCCTCCCCTCCCACCCTGGTTGTCTGTTCTCTGTGTCTATTTGCTGCATCTTCTTCTTTGTCCACTTCTGTTGTTGTCAGTGGCATGGTAATCTGTGTTTCTTTTTGTTGCATCATCTTGTTGTGTCAGCTCTCTGTGTGTGGCACCATTCCTGGGCAGGCTGCATTTTCTTTCATGCTGAGCAGCTCTCCTTATGGGGTGCACTCCTTGAGCATGGGGATCTCCTATGCAGGGGACACTTCTGTGTGGCAGGGCACTCCTTGTGTGCACCAGCACTGCACATGGGTCAGGTCCATACCTGTAAAAGAGGCCCAGGATTTGAACCTTGGACCTCCCATGTGGTAGATGGATGCCCTAATCACTGGGCCAAGTCTGCCACCTCATTTGTCTTAGAATTTTGGAAACAACACATTCCTCATTTGGGTGTGCTACTGTGACCCATTTACCAGGTCACCAGAAAAGCTGCTAGTTTTGATTGGGGTCTGGAACAAAAGGAGGTTCTGTGACAGGTCCAGGCTGCTGTTAAGTTGCACTATCACTTAGGCCATATGATCCAACAGATCCAATGGTGCTGGAAGTTTCAGTGGCGAACAGAGGTTCTATCTGGAGTATTTGGCAGACCCCTACAGGAGAATCACAATGCTGACCCTTAGGATTTTGGGCCTAAGCACTGCCATCCTCTGCAGATTGTGGGGAGCTGCCCGGAGCTACAAGCATTTGTGGTCTCCAGCAACATGGCGGTTTTCATAAGTATGCCTACTCCACCCCTGTACTTCTGCCTTCTTCTTCCCCTTTCCCCAGTTTCCCGGGCAAAAAGTGTCACGCCTGCACAAGATGTTGAAGCCATGACCAGCATTGAAGACTCACAACCTATAGCAAGTGGTGTAACAGCATTTTATTGCCTTATATGGAAGAGCTGTTTCATCAGCCTATCATCCCCTGCTAATACCCTCCCCTTAGTATATATTCTGATGCTCTACCCTCAATAAATGGAGGCTTGATCAGAATCCCGTCTTGTCTCCATTTCTCTCACCTCTTGTCCCCCAATTCCCACTCCCCCTTTCAGGTGCCAGTTCATTTGACCTGTGGGCTGGGTCAATTGGTGCCCAAACACAGGGACCTGAAAATGAGGGATCCAGTGAGGAATGCCAACAGACAGTCCGGCCAGACCAAGTGTAATGTCCAGAAATCAAAAAGGAGAATCAGAGAGTAATAAGAGGACACCACGAGTGAACCTGCCTCCTGGTTGCGAAGCCTCGGTAAGTGATCGGTGAATATGGGGCAAGCAATGTGTGAGCATGAACTTTTTATTAAGAGCCTCAGAGAGGCATTAAAGGTGAGAGGAATAAAGGTTAAATTTAATGAGCTAATAGAATTCTTTAGATTTTTGAGAGAAGTCTCTCAGTGGCTTCCTCAGGAAGAGACCATAAATGAAAGGTGGTGGAGTAGAGTTGGGGACGCTCTATAAGACTTTTATAAAACCTTTGGCCCTGAGAGAGTTCCCATAACTGCTTTCTTCCACTGGAATGTTATCAATGACCTCTTTGCGATCCACCACACCAACGTATTGGCTGCACAAGTAGTTGCTAAAGGCGAGGAACTCCTAGCACAGGACAGGTCTAAATCTCCCCCGGCAAAAAAGTCCTGCTAAATACCACCCCCCCCATTCAGACTTGGTGTCTATTAAAATAGATAGCGATGATGAGAGTCCCCCTTCCCCTTGCTCTAAGGGAAGAGCTGGCCCTAATCAGAGGTGGAGAGTTATTAGTAATCCAAACCCTAACGCCCCGTGTACGGATTCCAATAACTCCAACCCTGAGGCTGAAGAACGCTCTGTTGGTTTCCACTCACCCCCATATGCACCCCCCACTTCCACCCCCACTAGCCTAGATCCCAATGCAGATCTAAAGTTATGGCTTTCTCTTTTAAAAGAGAAAGGATCTGCAATCTCAGTGCACAACTCTGCAGCATCAGCTCAACTTAACCCCTCCTCTAAAAAATCCCCTAACTGCCAAATTCTGCTAACCACCCCTTTTTTCATTCCCTGTTATTGAGAGGCCTGGGAGCCCTAATGAGGCTGGTGAGGGGAGTGAGGTTGCTGTTGAACCTGAGCCTGAGCGCATCTATAACCCTTTCCCTTTCAAAACCTTGAAGGAACTTAAGTCTGCGGTCACCACCTGTGGCCCTACTGCTCCATACACCCTCTCCCTGTTAGAACACATTGCTGATGGGTGGCTCACCCCCATGACTGGCACACCCTTGCCCACTCCGCTCTCAGTGCAGGAGATTATCTCCTCTGGAAGGCAGAATATTGTGAGTTTTGCAAGCAAACCACACAGCGGAATCTCAGAACTGAGAATGGGTGGACCGAGGACATGCTTCTCGGTGCAGGAGATTTTAAGCAGAACTCAAATCAGTTGCATTATGATGCTGGACTTTTTGAACAAGTCCGTGCCACAGCCCTTAAGGCCTGGAAAAGACTGCCTACCAAGGGACAATCCCTTACCTCCTTAACTTCTATCCATCAGGGCCCTGAGGAACTATTCTCCCACTTCGTAGGTAGACTTTGCACCAAAGCTGAGAGAATGTTTGGTGATGCAAATACTGATGCTGACTATGTAAAACAACTAGCCTTTGAAAATGCTAATGCAGCCTGCCAAGTGGCTATCCGGCCCTATAGAAAAAGGGAAAATCTCTCTGGCTACATTAAGCTTTGCTCAGACATAGGCCCCACAAAGCAGCAGGGCCTGGCTATAGCTGCCACCATAAGGGAGGCCACCTCTGAACAGGACCAAGCCTTCACCGTGGCCTTGAGAGAAGTGCTTCCATCCCTGGTGCCCTGTGCACCTAGGGCCTATTTCTCTTGCGGCAACCCTGGCCATCTAGCCAGATATTGTCATTGCCGCCCCCCTGCTAGCCAAAAGCCTCCCCCCCTTCCCAACTCCTGCCCCCAGTGCCAGAGGGGCAGACACTGGGCTAATGAATGTAAATCAAGAACCGATTCTTCAGGTTGCCCACTCCCTCCTTATCAGGGAAACAGTAGGAGGGGCCAGCCCCAGGCCCTGACAAGCAATCAGACTTATGGGGCAATCAGCTTTGTTCCCGCCAGCTGCAATCTATTTCTGACCTCTGTAGAGCCACCTCAGGGAGCACAGGATTGGACCTCTGTACCTCCTCCCACACAATACTAACACTGCCTATGGGAGTTCAAGCCCTGCCTACAGGCATTTTTCGCCCACTACCAAAAGGCACTTTTGGCCTCATCATTGGGCGAGGCAGCTCCCTTATTAATGGCCTCCACATTTCCCCTGGAGTTGTGGATAGTGATTTCACCGGAGAAATAAAAATTATGGCTTCTGCTCCAAAAAGCATTATTTCCTGTCCTGCCGGGCAGCAGGTCACTCAACTACTAATACTCCCCCTAATACCCACCAACAACACTGCCATTGATAGTGACTGCAGGGATAGAGCATTCGGCTCCTCTGATGCATACTGGGTACACCCCATCACCACCCACAAACCTACTATGTCTCTTTGGCTTGACGGTAAACAATTCGAAGGCCTAAGAGATAAGGGGCAGATGTTACCATCTTAAAAAAGGCTGATTGGCCATCCACCTGGCCCCTTTCTCCCTCCTTAACCAACTTACAGGGCATTGGGCAAACCCAAAACCTGAAAGAAGTTCCAAGCTCTTGACTTGGAAAGGTAGGGAGGGAAATCAAGGAACTATACAGCCCTATGTCCTCCAAGGCCTCCCTGTCAATCTGTGGGGATGAGATTTACTTACCTAAATGGGACTCTATATGGGTAGCCCCAATGATATAGTCACAGCTCAAATGCTTTCCCAGGGATTTAAGCCAGGAAAAGGCTTAGGAAAGCTTGAGACAGGCATTACTCAACCCATACCGGCCACAGGACACACCCACAAAAAAGGCCTGGGAAATTTAGCCTAGGGGTCATTGATCTTCCTGTACCCCACACAGACCAAATCACCTGGCTTTCAGATGAACCTGTATGGGTTGATCAATGGTCTTTATCCTCAGACAAGCTACAGGCCTCCCAGCGGTTAGTGCAGGAACAGTTAGCGGCAGGACATATTACAGAAAATGACTCTCCCTGGAATACTCCTATTTTTGTCATTAAAAAGAAATTGGATGGAAACGGACTTTGGCCCAGTGGTTAGGGCGTCCGTCTACCATATGGGAGGTCCGCGGTTCAAACCCCGGGCCTCCTTGACCCGTGTGGAGCTGGCCATGCACAGTGCTGATGCACGCAAGGAGTGCTGGGCCACGCAGGGGTGTCCCCCACGTGGGGGAGCCCCACGCGCAAGGAGTGCACCCGTGAGGAAAGCCACCCAGCGTGAAAAGAAAGAGCAGCCTGCCCAGGAATGGTGCCGCCCACACTTCCCGTGCCGCTGATGACAACAGAAGCGGACAAAGAAACAAGACGCAGCAAATAGACACCAAGAACAGACAACCAGGGGAGGGGGGAAATTAAATAAATAAATAAATCTTTAAAAAAAAAAAAAGAAATTGGAAAATGGAGATTATTGCAAGATTTAAGAACAGTAAACAAAACAATGATACCTATGGGAGCCTTGCAGCCTGGTTTTCCAACCTCTGTAGCCATCCCCCTTGGATATTATAAAATTATCATAGATCTAAAAGATTGTTTCTTTACTATCCCATTACACCCAGCTAATCAAAAACACTTTGCATTTAGCCTTCCCTCTGTGAATTTCAAAGAACTATGAGGAGATATCACTGGAAGGTTTTGCCACAAGGCAGGACAAAGAGCCCTACCTTATGTCAAAAATTTGTGGCTGCTGCCATAAGAGAAATAAGGTCAATGTGGAAAGATCTTTATGTTATTCACTACATGGATGACATTTTAATGGCTGGTAAAAAGGAACAAGATGTCCTAACATGTTACCATGATATAAAAACAGCCTTAAAGGCACATGGACTTCAAATTGCCCCTGATAAAGTCCCAAATGCCCATCAACAGACGAGTGGATCAATAAAATGTGGTATATACACACAATGGAATACTACTCGGCTGTAAGAACAAACACACTACAAACACATGTGATAACATGGATGAATCTTGAGAACCTTATGTTGAGTGAAGCAACCCAGACATTGAAGGACAAATACTACATGACCTCAATGATATGAAATAAACAAGCTGCCCTAGAAAAAAAAAAAAAAACAAAAAAAAAAAACAATGAAATTCTACAAAGCACCTTCTAGAATCAAAATAGAATGGAACTAGAAATCACTAACAGAGGGGAAAGAGATAATATCAGAAATGTGTAGAGGCTTAAAAACACACTGCAAAATAATTAGTGGGTTGTAGCAGTTTGATATGGGCATGAATTCCAAAAATAGACATTGGATTATGTTTGTCATCGGGTCTGTACCTGGGCATGATTAAGTTATGAATAGTGCTTTGATTGAGCCACATCCTTAGGGCATTAAGTCTCTACCACTTGCTGTGTGGGGACCCACAGATAAAGGGCATGGCAGAGGACAGTCAAGGTTTCTTAATGTTGGAGTGATGACATTCAAGTTTGATGCTAAAATCTTAAGTTCAAGTCCTGGGAAGTAAGCACACAGAGTAAAGAGAAGTAAGCGCCAGGAAGAGAAGAAACCTGAACCAGAGAGAAGCAAGACCCTGGAAGGGAAGAAGAACCCTAAACCCAGACAGAAGTAAGACCCTGAGAGGGAGGAACCCAGGAAGCCTGAAGCCCGGCTGACATCACTAGCCATCTTGATGCAACACGTGAAAACAGACTGGTGAAGGAAGAAACTTATGCTTTTCAGCCTGGTACCTGTTAGCTCCTACCCCAAATAAACACCCTTCATAAAAACCAACCAATTTCTGGTATTTTGCATCAGCACCCCTTTGGCTGACTAATACACCCCATATGGCAACTCACATTTTAGGAATGTTCAAATTTTACAGTGCATATTTTTGAAAGAAAGGGAAGTAATTGCTACTTTACTGTCTCAGCAGGTAAACCTAAGTGAGAACTTGAACAAAAATGAAAAGTTTCTCCATTCAATTTCCAGAAATAAGTTTTGGAAATAAAGAATCACAAAATTAATTTCCCTTAACTCTTGATGTTTTTCAACAAAGAATGTCTAACCTTATAAAAGTGACTAAGAAAAATCTTCAGAAATCACCACAGTAATTATTGCCTGTCCTGGTTTACTCAAGACCACCCATCAGACCAGAAGAAATAAAGGTATATGATCTTGCATGCAGTTACTCTTTATTATACACTTAGCATATACTAAGATTACACTAACATAGGCATTAATTTCTGGTGGTATCAAAAGTGGACCTCAACTGACATTGGGTTTTACACGATTTCCCCATTCTCCACTGTTTTAGAGGGGTGTAGATACTGAACGCATCTAACCACTGTGACTCTGTGACTGTTAACAGCACTTTTCACACTCTGTATCTGGGCCTTGCCTGCAGGGTGCTGGGAGGGAAGGAGGGCAGAGACGGTGTGAAGGTGGAGAGTACAAGGAAGGTGATTGTTGTAGAGACTCTAGGTGTTTTCTCTAGTAACAGAGGATGAGGGTGAGTTGAGCAAGTCAGAAACTGTGTTTTGGTTTTAGGTTTGACTTAAAACTTGGTTTAATAGAGAAACTCTTAAGATTTAATAGTTTCATTTCAATTGCAACCTTGAAAGAGCTCTAGGCTCTATGACATTTAGAAAAGTGTAAATGACGTACAGAACAGTGCAAACTATGTAAATCCTGAAGGACTTATTTTAAGGTATTTTCAGTCAAAACACCTCGGGAATCAGCAATGATTATTTGTATTTATTTGTTTTACAGCAAGATAACAGTTGGAAGGCAGATGGGCAAGAGTGATCTCTAGAAGAACTCATAACATTGAGACTTAAATCCCTGTCTAACAAATCAGAGCAGCTCTGGCTTCTGCAGCAGCAACATCCTCTCAACTCTTCCAACTAAGTCTCCCTCCTTCAGCCAATCATGTTCCCTACCCAAAAATAAAGGGAAGACTTAACAAAGAGCATTGAGATACCGGTTCTGGAATCAACTCCTAACCACATTAATGAAACCATTTAGGGAAAAACTCAAGCGCTGTCATATAGAATCCTTTTAAAATCAGAATGCAAAGATCTGGAATAAAGGGGAAAAGGGTATGTGGAAGAATACTCAGGAAAGGTAGTTGAAACTACCAAGTACCACATGGTGATACAACTAGAAAAAGACCTTGAATAAAGGGGAAAGTGGTAAAGAGACAAATGAGTTTTTATGGCTAAGAGACTTCAAAATGAATCAGGAGGTCATCAGAGGGTTCACAGTATGCACACCTCAGCAGGATCCCAGAAGGTACAATCCAGGTACTGGTGCTCCTGAGGGCTACGGAGACACACAGGTCATGGCAGATGGTTCTGGAGTTCAGTGCCGTGTCAGTGGTCCTGACTTTGGAATTTGTTTTGCAGAGTGTGATGAAGTTGGACTCAGTTGTAACCTGTCTACACATGCCTCTTCTTTTAGTTTTATTGAACCTGTGGTTGGGTGCTGGGGTAGGTGTGTACCCAAGAGACTTGAATCTCTGGACTGACCATGTGCCAGCTGGGCTACGAGCCTCAGCCCTGGCTCGTTTGACATATTCAGGTCAGCTAACAGGGTGGTGAAGATGGTCGACCACCACACCAGGGAACGGAGAGAGTCTACAACTCCAGGTAGGAGAATCCCATCCATCAACCATGTGGGATCAATGCCCCTTCTTGATTTAGAGGTGGAGTGGACATCACCATCCCAGGGTCCACAGGATGGAGGAATAAAATTTGGATTAGAGTGGACTTACTTGTATTCTATTATAGAACAACTGTGACTCTAGCAATGGAAGAAATTATATCAGTGATGTTGGCAGTGGCCAGTATAGTTCATGAGAACAGGGGGATGGAAGAAGAGACATGATGTGGGGGCATTTTTGGGAATTGGAGTTGTTCTAAATGACACTGTAGGGACAAATGCTGGACATAATATATACTGCCATAACCCACTCAATGTACTGGGGCAGAGTGCAATCTACAATGTAAAGTATAATCCACGCAGTGCAGCAGTGCTCCAAAATGTATTCACCAAATTCAATGAATGTGCCACAATGATGAAAGAGGGTTTTGATGTGAGAGGTTTGGGAGGGGCGATATATTTTTTAATGTAACATTTTTTGTGATCTATGTATCTTTAAAAAAGAATCAAAAAAAAGAAAAAAAGAAACTATACTGTGGCAGCCTGAGATTAGTTTATGAATCTCAGAAAGAGAAAGATTGTTTGTAAACTAATATGTTCCTCTGGATATGACAGCCTTCGATTGCATTAAATTCGGTGGAGGTGTCTTTGATTGAATTACTTCTTAAGACTGAGTTAGGGCTTTTCAGATTTGATGATGCCATCGGGTGTAATGCAGGTTGAGTGCCCGCCCCCATGCTGGATCTGATGTGAATGGGCACTCACTCAAGAAGACACAGGAAGACAGACCTATGTCATTTTTTATCCTGCTATGTGACAGAAAGGAGAAGGCAGAATCAGCTAAATCCCCAGGGAGAGGTAAGCCATTCATCTGATAGTTTGCAGGTGACTTAGGGAAGAGAATAGAAGAGCTGAGCCTGAGAAGTCCTGGAGAGAAATGACCTCTATGCCAGGAGAGAGAGGACTGGAACACAAGAGGGAAAGAAGAGACCAGGCAGAGAACAGCAACCATCTAGCTCCAACATGTGGCAACTGACTTTGGTGAGAAAGCAACCTTCAGTTGGACTTTCCTTGAATTTGTAACTGTAAGGTTTTATCCCAAATAAAAACCCTTAAAATAGTCAACAGATTTCTGGGATTTTGTATCAGCATCGCTTCTGGTAGACTAATACATATACCATAAGAAAGAAAATAGACAAAAGGTAGTACCTATTGTTTGACTCATTCCATATAAAGTCTAAGTACATATAAATTATCATGATGGAAACAAAATAGCACTTATATGCGGCAGAGGAAGGACAGATTGAGTGACGATTGTTAAGGGGTAGAGTTTTTATTTGTTTTTGGTTTACTATTAGTGGAGTAATGAAAATACTCTAATAATGACTGAAGTGATGCATTCACAGCTCTGCAATTATACCAAATACCATTTAGTATAAACTTTGGATAATTTTTATGCTTTATGAATATGCATCCAAAAATTGATTTTTAAAAAATCTGTGGACACAAATTATCTATTACTTACAAATAAAACAATGCCCTCTCCATCTAAGATTAGGAACAAGACAACGATGCCCACTCATCACTGTTACTCAATATTAGAGGAGTTCAAGCTAGAGCATTTAAAAAAGAAAAAAAAAAAAAAAACAATTACAGGTATCCAAATTGGAAAAGAGGAAGTTAAACTCACTATTTGTGGACAACATGACCCTCTGTTTAGAGAATTCTGAAAGGTCTGTAACAAAACTACTTGGCCTATATTACAATAAATGAGTTCAGCAAAGTGGCAGGATGAAAGATCAACATGGAAAATCAGTAATGTTTTTGTACACTAGTTACTCAGAAATGTAATGAGGAAATCAGGGGTAAAACATCCATTTACAATAGCAACAAAAAGATTCAAATAGTTAGGAATCAAATTAACCTAAGTACAGGACCCACAAAACAATGCTAAAAGAAATCTTAGATAGTTTTCAGTTACCAGGGATTGAACTTGGGACATCTTAAATGCAAAGCAGGTGTCTTGTTCCAAAATACTGTTTCAGGAAAAAAATGGATGAAAATTTCCCAAATCTCATGAACAAAATGAATTTACATGTCCAAGAAGCATAGCATACCACAACTAGAATAAATCAGAAATAAACCTATACATGGCACACAGTATTCAGAACTCCAACTTAAATATAAAATTCTGAAGCATCAAGGGAGAAACAAGCCATCACATACAAAGGCTGCCCAGTAAGATTTATTGCAAATGTCTCATCAGAAACCAGAAAAGTGAGAAGACAATGATATGATATAATTAAGGTGCTGAAAGAGAAAAATCACCAGGGGAGAATTCTTTATCTGTTAAAACTGTCATCCAGATATGAAGCTGAGTTTAAAATATGCACAAAGAAATAAGAACATGGCTCTTCAGAAAGCGGTAAAGGAGTTCTGCAGCCCAAAAGAAGAAGAAAAACAGGAGAAGGTGGCTTGGAAGATTGTGTAGACTAAGTGAAGAGTATCAGAAAGGATAACCAAAGTGTGAAAGGACAGATATAAATAAGCTATGACAGAGGAAAGCCAAAGCAGAAAATCGTGGAAGTAAATAATGCATTGATGGTAATAATGCTGAAGGTGAATGGATTAAACTCCCCAAAGATTTAGGCTGACAGAATGGATTTAAAAAATAATAATAAATGAGTCATCCATGTGCTGTTTACAGGAGACTCACCTTACACCCTGGGATACAAACAAGTTGAAAGCAAAAGGTTGCAAAAAGATATATCATACATTTTCTTTCATAAATTGCATACAATAATTTTGAGAGCACCAGGTTAGACTACTGCACTGAGGTTTGCTGTTGTTACAAGGAACACATATGTTCATTTATAAAATAATAGAAATGGCAGTGTTAGTGCCTTTACAGTTTTGTTTATATTTGAACAAACAAATGAAGCATAATTTTAAATATTTAATTATTTTGAATCACCTACATGTTAAGGGAAAGTGCTATCTTTCTTTACATAGTTATATGTGGTCTCTTTCCAACATGCACACACACACCCACCCACGTACACAATGCTATAGTGCTGATATTATCTTTTGCTTCTCTTAGCATGGCATAATTATACTTTAATTCAACCCCTAAAAAATGATACAAGGTACAAGATCCCAATAAAAATAAGGCTGATTCTATTTCTTTATGTCCTTTGAATTTATTGCTGAAGCCTTTCCTATTGTCACCAAACTAGGCTACCTTATTAGTTTTTATTTTTCCACAGTGTTCCTGTGTCTAAAAAGAACTTGCAAAGCATTATAACTTTGTCGATATGAACAGACATAGATGAAACAAAATGTGTGTGTATTTTTTGTATTTGGTGTCTATTCATATTGTGGTGGGGTAAGTGATTTTGATGTATGGTCTTGGTATTTTAAGTCACAGAACACTGTATATAGCTCTGTTCTAAATATATAGCTACTTTATTACCTAACTTAACCACTATAAATACAATGATTTCTTTTTAATTCTTGCCTTGATATATTATGATTTACTTATTAAATGATATAATTGAGAAATAACATAACTGTGTAAGTTAAAATTGAACATTATTTAAAAGTTTTCATTTCTAATATTTGATCACTGTGCTGGCTTTCATAGCTGCTGGGGTCTTAACTCAAGGAGAAAATGTTGTTATTGTCCTTTTCTGTGTCAAAAAATTGCCAGGTGTGAGAAGTTTTCCTATTAAATTGGATTCTCTGTTTCTACTAAAAAAAAAAAAAAAAAAGATATGTCATACAAACTGTAATAAAAATAGAGCAGGAGTAGCATAAAACAGTCTTTGAAAATGCAAGAAAGTTACAAGAGATATAAAAGACATGATATATATTCATATATATATATACTTTTTAATTTTTTAAAGATACTTAGATTACATAAATGTTATATTAAAAAGTATAGGGGATTCCCATATGCCCTGCCCCCTTATCGACCACACACTTGCCCACATTACCAACATCTTTCATTGTGTGGAACATTTGTTACAATTGATAAACACATTTTGGAACATTGCCACTCAGTGTGGGTTACAGTTTACGTTGTAGTTTACAAACTCTTCTGCACAATTTTGTAAATTTTTATGAGATATTCAATGGCGTGTATCTATTATTAGAAAGGACAAACCACCACTAAGGTGTAGCAATGAGTAATATCTATGCACCTAAACACAGTGCCCCAAGGTAAACTTTGGCAAAGCTGAAAAGAAAAATGGATGTTTCTATAAGATAGTTGGAGACTTGCACACATCCCTCACATCAACAGACAGAACAAGTAGACTGATGATCAACAAGAAAAGAGAGAACTTCAACAATATCATAAATGATCTAATCCTAACAGAAATATACAGAACATTGCTCCCCAAATCAGCAGGTTACACGTATTTCTCAAGAAGTCATAATTAAAAATCAATGAAATAATACAAAACAACTTCTCAGTTGATGATTGGATGAGACTGGAAATCAATAATAGAAGGAAAGGGAGAATTCACAAATATGTGGAGACAGAACAACATTCCTGAACATTAGTGGATCAAAGAAGAAATTATAAGAGAAATTAGTCATCAAAAATCTCTCAACAAAGGAAGTTCTAGAACCAGATGACTTTACAGGTGAACTCTACCAAGTATTTTGAAAAGAATTAACACGAATCCTACTTAAATCTCTTCCAAGAAATTGAAGAGGAGGGAAAATTACTCAACCCATTTTATGAAGCCAACATCACCCTAATACAAAACCCAGATAAAGATACAAGAAAAAAAATGTAGAGAACAATCTCTCACATGAACATAGATGCATTAATTCTTAACAAAATATTTGCCAATAAAATTCAATAGCATATTCAAAAAATTCTACAACACAACTGAGTATGATTTATTCCAGGAATGAAAGGGTGGTTCAACAAAAGAAAATCAATTTACATAATCACCATACTATAAATTAAAGGGACAAAAGCAATGATCATCTCAATGACACAGAAACATGATCCAGCAAAATCAAACATCCTTTCTTGACAAAAATACTTCAAAAGGAAGGAATGGAAGGAAATTTCCTCATCCTGATAAAGGGCATACATGAAAAATCCACAAACAATATCAATTAAGTGGGGAAAGGCTGAAACTTTTCCATCTAAATCAGGAAAAGACAAGAATGCTCACTCTCATCACTCTTTTTAATAGTGTGTTAGAAGTTCTTGGTAGTGCAATTAGACAAGAAAAAGAAAAAAAATAAACAGCATCAAAGTTATAAAAGACAAAGTAAAACTCTCACTATTCATGGATGATATGATCCTATATTTAGAAAATTCCTGAAATATGTATGACAAAGCTACTAGAGCTAATGAGTTCAGCAAGGTGGCAGGGTACAAAAACATGTGAAAACATTACATTGAAAAGTCATAATGTTTCTATATACTAAAATTGTAACAATGAGAAGAGGAAATCAGAAAAAACAATTCCATTGACAATAGCAACAAAAAGACTCAAAATAACCAGGAATTATATTAACTACAGATGAAAAGAGCTGTATTTGGAAAACTACAAATCACTGCTACAAGAACTCAAAGAACACCTAAAAAAATGAAAAGACATTCTGTGTCCATGAATTGGAAGCCTAAGTACCATGAAAATGTCAGTCGTACCAAAACCGATCTATAGATTAAATGTAATCACAATCAGAATTCCAACAGCGTACTTTACAGGCATGAAGGACAAGTGGGCCCAAATACCCAAAGACATTCTAAAAATAGAAGAGAAGAGGACTCACACTGCCTAACCTTGAAACATAGCACAAAGCTACAGTGACCAAAACAACATGGTATTGGCATAAAAAGACACGCTGATCAATGCAATAGAATTGAGTGTTCAGAATCGACCCTCAAACCTATGTTCAACTAGTTTTTGGGAAGCCTACTAAACCCACTTTACTGGGACCAACAGTCTCTTCAAAAAATGGTGCTGCAAGACCTGGATATACATAAAATAGTGAAAAGGAGCCAGTATCTCACTCTCTATACAAAAATTGACACAAAATAGGTCAAAGACCTAAATACAAAAGCCAGGACCATAAAACTCCTTGAAGATAAAATAGGGAAATATTTTCAAGATCTTGCGGTATGTAGTGATCTCTTAAATATTACACACAGAGCACAGGCAATGAAAGAAAAAAATAGATAAATGGGACTTCCTCAAATTTAAACACTTTTGCACCTCAAAGGACTTTGTCAAAAGCATGAAATGGTAGCCAATTTCATGGGATAAAATCTTGGAAATCACCTATATGATAAGAGTTTCATATCTATGATATATGAAGATGCTACAACATGGGGAGCTGATGTGGCTCAGTGGTTGAATGCCGGCTTCCCACATACAAGATCCAGGGTTCAATCCCCTGTCGCAGTAACACATACACACCCAAAAAAGGTGCTACAACTCAGCAATAAAAATAGAAAGAGAAACCAGATTTTAAAATGGGCAAAAGACTTGAATAGACACCTGTCCAAAAAAGAAATATAAATGCAAATAAACAAAAACATACAAAAAATTGTACAACATCACTAGCAATTAGAGAAATGCAAATTAAAGCTACAATGAGAATATACCTATTACCATGTCCTCTATTAAAAAGTTGGAAACTACAAGTGTTGGAAAGGATGTGGAGAGCTAGGAATACTCATTCGCTGTTTGTGGAAATACAGAATGGCACAGCCACTGTGGAGGACTGTTTGGCAGTTCCTAAAGAATTTGAAATAGACTTTCCACATGGCCCAGCTATATATATTTATATATATATATCCAGAAGAATTAAAAGCAATGACAAACAGAAATCATTTTCATAATGGCATTATTCACAGGTACTAAAAGATGGAAATACCCCAGGTATGCATCAGTCAATGAATATGCAAACTGTGTTATATACATATGAAGGAATATTATCCAGCTGTAAGAAAAATAAAGACATGATGCATACGACTACATGGACGAACCTGGAGGACATTATGTTGAGTGTCGCAAACCTGACGCAAAAGAACAAAAGTTGCATGATTTTGTTATCATGAACTAAATATATCCTGCAATCTCATTTGAGTTAATAACTAAAATACAGGTCACTAACAAATAGAATGAAGTTAGAGAATAGAAAACTGAAGTTTATTCTGTCGAGAATTGGTAAGGAGTTGTTAATCTTTGGAAATGAATAGAAATGATGAAAACATATCACACTGTTTGTAACCAGAAGGGATAATTATATACGTGTCTGACGCTGGTTGAAAGGGAAAGTCTAAGGTCCTGTGCGTCACTAGAAAGGCATGAAATCATCTTTTTAAAAAATGAAATATGGACTGTATAGCATAGTGAAACCTCTAATGAAAAATTAGGATGGGTAATGTTGCATATATAGCAATGTTTTACTTTAAAACAGAACAAGTGTACATTAATGTTATGAGATGTTAATGTGCTGCAAAAATACAACCAAAGCCAACTATGTACAATAGTGCACAATAATATATTAATAATCTTCCATTAAGGGTTAAAAAGAGGAAATAAGCTGAGTGAAAGAAACTAGGCAAAAGGTTCCACATATTGTCCAACTCAATCTAAGCAAAATGTAAATACCAAACCAACTGAGGGAATCCGCCTCACCAAGACCTGCCCGAGAAGCAATGGTAAAGAGAGTTGTTCAGACTGAACTGAAGGGACATCACACACTGGGTCAAAGCAGGATATATACATTAAGATGTGCAGTAAAGGTAACCATTGGGGTAATCATAAAAGCCAGAATTATTGTACCTTATTGTTTGGCATGTTACTCTGCTCTTTAGGTATTACAGTGTACTAAACTGCAAATACATGAAAATTAACAAAAAACATATGGCTTTGGACACACAGTATACAAGGATATAAGCAGTAATAATTACAAAAGAAGGTGGAAGCACAATGGGGTTTAGGAAATCTGTATTTTATGCTAATGAAGTTACGTTGACATCAAACCCAAATATGACAGTTTTATATTTAGGATGGTAAATGTTGTCTCCATTGTAGCCACAAGGGGAAATTGATTGAAAATATACCCAGTCCATTCAGTGGGTTATGGAAGGTATATAATATACTGCATTTTTTAATGTAACATTTTGTGTGATCTATGTATATTCAAAAGAAAAGACAATTTAAAAAATTGGCTAAGAGAAAAATTATTTATCTAGGTAGAAAACAGAAGGTACTCCACAAGACAAGAAATCAAAAAATATAAAAGTAATTATTAATGGAAAAACTGCAAAATAAAAAAAGGTGTAAGAACTACAAAGGTGAAAAGCAAGAAGGCAGAAGAAAGTCCTGCATTATAAATAGTGACTTTTAATATAAAGAGTTTAACCTCACCAGTCAGTAGACTGAGAATGGTAAAATGGATTTTAAAAAGTACGACCCAACTATCTGTTGTCCACAGGACACTACTCTTAAATTCATAGATGCAAGTAGTTGAAAGTCAAAGTATGAGAAAATATATAGCATACAACTAGTAGGCAAAACAGAGTTGAAATACTAATCTCAGACAAAATGACCTTAAATCGTAAAACAAAAAAGTTGTGAAAGACAAAGGCAGTCATTATATAATGGTAAAGGAATCAATTCCGCAAAACGATGTAACTTTTATAATATAAATATATGCAAGAAACAGCAGAACCCTAAAATACGAGATGCAAATACAAACATTTGAAGGGAGAAATACTCCTAAATGAAAAGTAGAAGATATTAATATACCATTTTTAATATTGGATAGAACATCTAGTGAGAAGATTACTGAGGAAATTAAAGAATGGAATGTTACTCTAAAGCAACTAGACAACAAACATATAGAACACAGCACCCAATGGCAGCAGAATACACATTCTTCTCCAGTGCATTTCGTTCATTAGCTAGGATAGACCATATGTTAGCTTACAAAACAACTCTCTGTCAATTCAAAAATACTGAAATCATAAAACATACCTTCTCTAAACATAGTGAATTAAAAATAGAATTCAGCAGCATAAAGAAAAATAATATACTGAAACATCCAATGGGTTAAAGCAGAAATCATGGGGGAAATTAGGACATACCTGTTGGTAAATAAAACTGAAAATACAACATAACAAATCTTAAGAGGTGCAAAAAGGCAAAGCTAAGTTGGAAATTCATGGCCTAAAGGCTTACAAAAAAAAGAAAGAAAGCTGCAAACCAGAGACATTTACCTTAAAAAATGGAGGGACTAGAAAAAGCAAAGGAAGTAAATAAAGATTAGAATAGAGATAAATGAAACACGATATAGAAAAAAAGTTGAGAATCAACAAAACTCAAAGTTGGTTCTTTGAAAAGATCAAGAAACTTAGCCACACACACAAAGAAAATGAGAGGAAATGCATTAACAGATATCAGAAATGAAAAAGGGGGCATTATTATAAAAGAATAACATACATGAGAGTACACCAATACATTAAATAATCTAGAAGAAATGAAGAAATTCTTAGGAACACATGAACAACCTACATGACTCTGAAGGAAATAGAAGATCTCAACACACCAATAACTGGTAAGGAGATTGAATCAACAAATCCAAAAGCAAAACAAGAAAAGCCAGGACCAGATGGTTTCACAGACGTATCTTCCCAACATCCCAAGAAGATTTAACTCCTAATTCTTCTCAAAGTTTTCCAAAGAAACTGAAGAAGAGGGAACACTCCCTAATTCATTCTGCAAGCATCGCCTTGACACCAAATCCAGGAAAGCTACAGAAGAGTATCTCTGATGAATATAGATGCAAAATCCTCAACAAAATATTGGAGAACCAAATCCAGGGTATACCAAACCATGATTAAAATGGTTTGCAGGGGTATGTGAGGTTGATTCATTCAAAGAAAACCAATTATTGCAATACACCACAGCAACAAAATGAACAAAACCACATTATCATCTAAATTGAAGCAGAAGAGGTGTTTGACAAAATACAGCACAACTTTTGATAAGCAAACATAGAACACGAGGAATAGCAAGAAACTTCTTCAACATGATAAAGTCCGTAAATGAAAAACTCACAGCTAACAACCTAGTAAAAGAGGTGAGGCTGAAAGTTTTACCTTTAGGATAAGGAATAAACAAAAATGCCACTGTCACCACTGAAATCCTTGCCAGAACAATTAGGCCAGAAAAAGAAATAAAAGCCATCCAAATTGTAAAGGAAGAAGTAAAGCTTTTCATGTTTTCCAAAGACAGTATTCCAAATTGAAGAAATCCCGAAAAATCCACAGCAAAAGTTCAGAGTTTATAAATGGTTTGAGCAAAAAGGTACACTACAAGTGCAACACCTATAAATCAGCAGTGTTTCTCTGTTGTGGTGAGACTAGAATCATTGGCAAGTGGAGTTTGAAATAGGCACCTCCATGGAAAGATTCTGCAATGAGCACCATCTGTTGGCCAGCCCAGACCCTGCAAAGTGAAAAACCACTCTGAGCAGACTGTAGTTCCAGACCTCTTGGAGTTAATCTGCACCCCACTAGTGAGTCCCTGGTCATATTCTGATAACTTAAGCGGAACAATTTTAAAAGACTTAGAATAAGGTGAACCAAAATTTAAAAAAAAAGTCATGAAACTAAACCTCTAGGAAAGAGAGAAATTACCTCTCTGCATAAATTCACCAACCTATTCAGATGCCTAGACATCACCTAAAAATTATAAGCAATGCTAAAAATCAGGAAGAGATAGCCCCCCTAAATGAACAAAATTAAAATCCTGACCAGACTCAGGATTTAAGACAACTGATCAATCATAATCACACAAATCTCCTAAATCAAGTGTTGAAATAAAGATAACTAGTAATTTACAGGGTAAAAAGTCAGGCAGCATAAAGCAGATACAACCCCCAGATATTGGTTCCTTTGAGGGCTAAAGAGACCCATGGGAGTTATGGTCATGGCCGATGGGGTTAACTACCAGGGCAGATGGCCCCTCTTTGGAAATGGTGTTTATGTGTGATGAATCTGGACTCAGATGGGATCTCCCTTCATAAGACTTTCATGCTAATGTGCTGGAGGTGCAGTTAATGTTGGGGTTTAAGATATATTTAGGGGAATTGAATCTCTGGACTGACAATGTGATAGCCAGATCCTGAGCCTCAACAGACTCCAGCACCTACAATCTGATTTATTGGACTTACCACACTCAGCTAAGATGGAGGTGAAGAAGGACAACCACCACACCATGGAGCCTAGAGTGATTACAACTGAAAATGGGAGGATTGCATCCAGCATCCAGGTGGAATCTGAGCCTCCTCTTGACATAAAGGTGCAATGGACACAACCAATCCAGTGTCCACATAGAAGAGGTGGCATTGGATTGGGAAAAGTGGACATAACGGACAAAGGGTATGGGGAAAGGCAGGAAGAGATGAGAGGTGGAGGCGTCTTCGGGACATGGAGCTGCCCTGGATGGTGCTTCAGAGGTAATCACCGGACATTGTAAATCCTCACAGGGCCTACATGATGGAATAGAGGAGAGTATGGGCCATGATGTGAACCAATGTATATGAGGTGCAGAGGTGCCCAAAGATGTACTTACCAAATCCAATGGATGTGTCATGATGATGGGAACGAGTGTTGTTGGGGGGGGGAGAGGGGGGGGTGGGGGGGTGGGGTTGAATGGGACCTCACATATATATTTTTAATGTAATATTATTACAAATTCAATAAAAAATAAAATTAAAAAAAAAAAAAAAGTCAGGCAGTAGTAAGGTATGACAATGGAAAGCAAATGAGACCCTGTATTAAGTTATGCCTCATTCAACGTCAATGGAATGAATTCCCAACAAAAGGACATACCATCTCTGACAAAATGCATAAAAAATTGCAAGCCCTCTAAATGGTACATACAAGACTCTCACCTCAGACATAAGGACCCAATAAAGTAGAAAGTGAAAGGTTGAAAAAGATATTCTACAAAAATAGCAACCAAAAATAACTAGAGAGTATCCATACTACTAACATAACAAATAGATTTTAAATGCAAAATTGTAAAAAGAGATGAAGGAAAAATATATATTAATAAAAAGGAGCAATGCACCTGAGAAAATAATTATGAGTATGTATGCACATAACCTGGGTGCCCCCCAGATACATGAAGCACAAACTGGCAAAATTGAAGGGAGTCTAAAAATAGACGTCTTTACAATAATAGTTAACTGACTTCAATACAATACTCTCAGCACTGGACAGAGGATAAAAAAAGGAAACAGCTTCAATAATATGATAAACAAACTAGACTTAGACATTTATAGAGCATTACACCTCTAAAGAACACAATACACATTCTTAAAAAGTCCTCATGGAGCTTTCTCCAGAACAGGCAATATCTGGGTCAAAAGACAGGTGTCAATAAACTTAAAAAGATACGAATTATACAAAGCACCTCCTCTCTATCAAAATGCAACAAAACTGAAAATAAAATTTAGACAGAAAAAGGGAAAATTTACAAATATATGGAAAAATAAAAATCACGGTCTTAAACCATGGGGGAAAGAAAAAATTACATGAGAAATCAGCAAATGCCTTGAAATGAGTAAATATGAGAGCACACCATATAAAAATTTATAGATACAGCAAAAGCAGTGCTGAGAGAGAGGTTTATAGTTGTCAGTGCTTATAGTATAACTGAAGAATGAGCAATATTGAAACCTAACTGCACACCTCCAGGAACTAGAAAATGAACAGCTAACTAGTCCTAAATCAAGCCTAAGGAAAGAAATAATAAAGATCAGAGCAGAAAAAAATGAAATTGGAACAACAACAACAAAAATCAACAAAACCAAAAGTTGGTTCTTCAAAAAGATCAACAAAATTGATAAACCACTAGTTAGACTGACAAAAAAGAGAAAGAGAGATGATGCAAATAAATAAAATCAGAAATGTGAGGGGACATTACCACTGACTCTGCAAAAAGAAGAGGATACTATGAACAACTGTAGGCCAAGAAACTAGACAATGTAGGTGGGATGGAAAATTCCAAGAAACACAGGAACCATTTTCACTGACCCTAGGAGAATTAGAAAACCTCAACAAAACAATCACAAGTGAAGAGATTGAAATAGTCATCAAAAACCCTCGAAAAATGAAAAACGCAGGACCACAAGCCTCACAGGTTAATTCTACCAATCATTCAAAGACAAGCTAATGCCATTCTTGCTGAAGCTCTCCAAAACACTGAATAGGAAGGGATGCTACTAAATGCATTCCATGAAGCCATTACTCAAATACCAAAACCAGACAGACAATACAAAAAAAAGAAAATTACAGACCAATGTATCTAAAGAATACAGATGCAGAAATTCTCAATAAAACACTTGCAAACCAAATCCCAAAGTACATTAAAAGATATAAACACCATGATAAACTTGGTTTTATTCCAGGTATGCAAGGGTGGTTCAATGAAAGAAAAACAATTAGTGTAATAAATCCTATTAATAGATTGAAGAAGAAAAAAGAACACATGACCCTCAATTCATGCAGAAAAGGCTTTTGACAACATTGATGATTTTTTCTTTGTAAAAACACTCCAAGAGATAGAAAGAGAAGTAAATATTCTCAACAAAGTAAAGTGCATGTATGAAAAACCTACAGCTAGCAGGTTTTTGGTGAAAGAGTGAAATCTTTCCTGCTGAAATCAGGAACAGGAGAAGGATGCCCACTGTCACACAGTTATTCAATATTATGTGAGAAGTTCTAGCTGGGGAAATTAGGTTAGATAAAAATAATAATAGAAGGCACCAAAATCGAAAATAAGAAGTAAAACTTGTGCTATTTGCTGATGATATGATCCCATAGTTAGAATATCCTGAAAAATACACCAGAAAGTTCTAGAACTTATAGACAAGTTCTGGAGAAAAGCAGGATACAAGCTTAATATGCAAAAATCAGTATCGTTTCTGTACTCTACCAATGACCAACATGAGGAGGAAGTCAGAAAGGAGTCCAATTATAACAGCCACTAGAAGAATCAAATATTTATGAATAAACCTAACCAAGGACATAAAAGATCTCAATTCAGAAAACTACACAATATTACTAAATGAAACCAAAAGAGACTTAAATGGAAGAACATTTATGTTAATGGAGAGGAAGACTAAATATCGTTAAGATGTCAATTCTACCCAAACTGATTTACAAAATAAAAACAATCCCAATAAAAGTCCCAACAGCCTTTTGTGCAGAAATGGAAACATCAATTATCAAAAATTTTTTAAAGAGTAAGCGGCCCTGCATTGTCCAAATTGTCATTAAAAAGAAGAATGTAGTTGGAGGACTCTCACTTCTTGAATTTAGAACTATTTAGTTAGCTACAGTGTAAAAATCAGCATGGTACTGACACAAACATGCAGACTGACAACTGGAATAGAACTGGTTACTGAGAAACAGACTGCACACCCAAGGTCAAGTAAGTTTTGGCAAGGCTATCAAGTTTACCCAGCTGGGGAAGAAGAGTCTATTCAAGAAATAGTGCTGGGAGAACTGGATATCCGTATCCAAAAAAAAAGAGAAAGAGGACCCTTATCTCATACTTTATAGAAAAATTAACTCAAAATGAATCAAAGACTTAAATGTAAAGGCTACAACCACACAACTCCTAGAAGAAAATGTAGGAAAGCATCTTCAAGATCTTGTGGTAGGAGTAGTTTCTTAAATCTCACATTCAAAGCACAAGGAACTAACAAATAGATGAATGGAAACTCCTCAAAATTAAACATTTTTTTCTTCCAACAACTTTAGAAAATAAATAAGGAGCCAAATTAAGATAGAAGAAAATATTTGTAAGCCACATGTTTGATTAGGCTTTGATATCCATGTTTAAAAAAAGACATCATACAATAGAAGGATAAAAAGAAAAACCAAATTAAAAATGAGCAAAATTCTTTGAATACACATTTTCCAAAGAGGAAATATAAATACTCTATAGACACACAAGAAAAGACGTTCAACATCATTACCTATTAAAGGAAATGCAGATCAAAACTGCAATGAGATACCATTCCACACCTTATAGAATGGCATTATTAAAAAAAAAAACGAAAACTTCAGCTACTAGAGAGGGTGTGGAGAAACAGGAGCACTCCTGCACTGTTGGTAGGAGTGTAGACTGGTACAGCCTTTGTGGAAGACATATGACAAAACCTCGAGAAGTTGGATAGAGAACTGCTGTAAGATCCAGCAATTCCTTTACTAGGAATATATTCCGAAGGACTGAGAGCAAGGATGGAAACTTACATGTGCACACTGATGTTCAGAGCAACATTAATCACAACTGCTAAAATGTGGTAATAGACCAAATGTCCACCAAGTGATGAATGAATAAGCAGAATGTGGTATCACAAATGATGGGAAACTGTTGAGTTGTAAAAAGAAATGAAATTGGGATACACGTGACAGCATGGATGAATCTTGATAACATTATGTTGAGTGAAATAAGTCAGACACAAAAGGACACGTGTTGTATGGTATCACTAATATGAACTAAAATACGACGAGTAAAATCAAGATGGTAAACTGTAGAGTATATGCTACTAGGAAATAGAAGAAGGGATGAGAAAGAACTGATGCTTAATACATAGAGAATTTTAATAAGGTTAATTGTAAAAGTGTAGAACTTTATCAGACTAAATTTGATGGTAACATGTTATAGTGAATATAACTAATACTGCTGTTTTATAAATGTGATTGGGGATGAAAGGATCTACTGAAAGGAAGGTAGAAAAGAATTGGGGAATTTATAATGTAATGATTTTGGTGGTGGATAAAAATTGTGGTTAATAGAGTAAATATGAGAATTTTCTTCTTTTACAAAGTGATAAGAATATGGTGAAACAAGGGAAAATTACAATTAGTGTAATATGGATTATAATTAACAATAATAGGTAATATTTTGACAGCACTGGCAAAGAAGATTTATATTAATTCTAAGGGACAACAATAGGGGCATATAAAGGGATAGAGCATTTTTCATTTTGGAGGAATGAAAATGTTTGAAAACTGACTGAGGCATTGGGAGTATAACTCTGTGTGAAAATGAGAGTCACTGAGTATACATTTTTGGTGGATTGTAAAGAGCACTGGACTGTGTAAAACAGATAACCCAGTGGTGGAAGATGGATTGTGGTTAACAGAATGAATATGAGAACACTCTCTCATGAAATATGAAAATTAAATACTACTAATACAGGATATTAATAATTGGGGAAAATATGCCAAATGTAAGATAGGGGCTATAGTTATTTCATAGTTCCTTAACCATTGTTTAACAACAATGTAAGGTGTTGAGGGTAGGTTGATACATGGGAGTCCTGCATGATATTACACATTTGTTTTCTACAACGTTTGCTGTACACGTACTCCTTATGTATTTCCAAGTAAAGATGATATACTTCAATAACATTTTTTTAAAGCAGATCAAAACTACAATGAGATACCATTTTATATCCATTTAAATTCTTAAAAGCAGGTGGGCTGGGGGTAAATACACCAATTGTAAGACATTGGCTATAATTAGCAGTAACGTTTTGATGATGCTCTTTCAGAGTTTATAACAAATGTTTCACAACGTAAGGTGTTGCTGGTAGGGTGATGTATGAGAGCCCTGTGTGATGATACGTATGCTTGTTTTCTAAGTTCACATCTTTTATTATACACTTTTTGTTTATGCATGTTCATGTATTAATACTTCAATAAATATTCTAATAAAAAAAGAATAGTAACTAATACAAAAAATAGAAAAATACAAAAAATGCAAAAATACAAAAAATACCAAAAAAACCCACGGAATATAAGAAGTGTAGCAAAGGATATGGAGAAACAGGAACACTCATTCATTCCTGGTTACAATGGTGCAGCTCCTGTGGAAGACAGTTTTGCGGTTCCTCATTAAGTATTGAATATCATATAAACAGACAATCTCACTACAAGGTATAATATAAGCACAGAAGAAATGAAAACAAGGACTCAAACAGAGATTTGTATGCAGATGTTCATAGAGGCATTATCTGCAATTCCCTTAAGATGAAAGCAAAGCATCAACCAATAAATGAATAAACAAAATATGGCATATTCATACAATGGCCTATTACTCAGTTGAAAATAAAACTGAAGTTCTGATACTTGTAACAAGATGGATGAACCTTGAAGACATTGTGTTGGGTAGAATAACCTAGACATGAAAGAACAAATATTATATGATCTCCCTATATGACATTTTTGAATAAGCAAACTCAGAGTCATAATCTTGGGTATAGTTTACCAGACAGGGAAATAGTAGTTAATGTCTGAGTTCTGCAGAGTCTGGTTTGACTGTAAAGTTTTGGTAATGAATGGGCACAACAGTACCACAATACTGTGAATGTAATTAACAGCAATGGATAATTCATGTAAATATCATTAAAAGGGGAATTTTTAGGTTATATATATGTTACTAGAGTAAAACTTTTTAACATAAAACTATACAACAATCTGTAAACCATATAGCAAATAACACTATTGCTAATAATAGAATTATAATAGTACATTATAAAGATGTTCTTTCAATCTTGTTCTTGTGAAATTGAAACTTAGGCTAACAATATATATTTCCAAAGAGTTACCTCCTGAAAAGCTCCTCATTGTTCAAAAGAGGGCTTTCTCTAAGCCAAACTCTGCATATAAACTCACTACCTTTCCAACAGCGGGGGACATTACTCCCAGGGATAAGCTTCCCTGACACCAAGGGACTGTTACCAAGTAACAACTAGGGAAGCATTTGAATAAAGACCCTGATCCAAAGGGGTAACTATTAAATACAAATGAGTTTTTATGGCTAAGAGATTGCTTAGTGATTAGGAAGGTCATTCCAGAGATTATGCTTATTCACCTCTTAGGAGGATCTCACTGTCTGCCACAGTAAACAGTGCCTCAAGCAAGGGTGTTTCTTAGGGCTTTAGAGATTTCTAGAAACTATAGGCAGGATAGACAGTCTCAGGAATTCAGCACCCTGTCAGTGTGCCCTACGTTGGAACACATGAAAACCTATCCCCTCAAGCTGTCATCATTGGACTCAAGTTTTAATTTTCCTATACACGGTTCTTTAGTTCTTATGTTCCTTTTATTTGAACCTATAATTAGCACTATACCTGTTAAATATAGGTCCCAGAGACTTAAATCTAGCAGTGTTCAAATGTCCACTGTGCCCTGAATCTCAGAAGAGTTATAGCCAACACCTACCGTGCTCTAATTTATCGGATTCACCCAGGACAACTAACAAAAGGATAATGATGGACAACACCCATTCCCCAAGACACAGTATCTACACCTGCTAGCAAGACGGTTTCATCAATATACCTCATGGGATCTAAGCCCCCTCTCAAACCAGAAGTAAAGTGGGCATCACCATCCCCAAATCCTCAAGATTGAGGAATGAACAAACATAAGGGGGAATGCAATGACAGACTGAAATAGACTTATTATTCCAGCAACAGAAGAACTTGCAATACTGATATAAAGGCAGTGGCCACCAGACATTCTGAGGACAGAGAGAGGGAAAAAGAGAGGTAACATGGGGCATTTGAGGAACATTGGAATTGTTCTGCATGACATTGCAATGATGGATAGAGGCCTTTAAACATTTTGTCAAAACCTATAAAGTGCTGTGATGCAAAGTATAAACCGTAATGCAAACTATGTTTACTAAACTATGTCCAACTGTTAGTAATGCTTCAATGTGTGTTCCTCAATTGCTAATACATGTAGCACACCAATGAAAGATGTTGTTAATGGGCAAAATGTGGGAGTGGGAAGGGCTGAGGTATATGTGAATCCCCAACTTTTGATGTAACATTTATGAAATCCAGTTTCTTTAACAATAATAATAATTATAATAATAAATGTTCTTTCATGAATTCTAGCAAACATACCACACTAATGTAGGGTATTATTAAAGGGTGACATAAGAACTCTGTATTATATGTATTGTATGCCTCAATTTTCTGTAGAGCTACAACTTCTTAATTTAAAAAAGACAAAGAATGGGAAAAAACAATGGAGAGCATTAATGAAACAGAAGTGTTTCTTTGAAAGTATCAATAAAATTTCCAACCTCTAGTTAGACTAACAAAGAAAAGAAAGAGGACATTAAAAAAATCACAACTTTGTGAGCATAGTTAACAGAACTAAATTATCTATTTTTTAAATTATTTATTTATTTTTTTTAAAGTTACATTCAAAAAATATGAGGTCCCATTCAACCCCTCCACCCCCCACCCCCCACTCCCCCCACAGCAACACTCTCTCCCATCATCGTGACACATCCATTGCACCTGGTAAGTACATCTCTGAGCATCACTGCACCCCTAGTCAATGGTCCACATCATAGCCCACACTCTCCCATGTTCCATCCAGTGGGACCTGGGGGGATCTACAATGTCCCATAATTGTCCGTGAAGCACCACCCAGGACATCTCCTCATCCCGAAAACGCCTCCACATCTCATCTCTTCCTCCCATTCCCCAAACCCAGCAGCCACCATGGCTACCCTTCCCACACCCATTCCACATTTTCTCTGTGGACATTGGATTGGTTGTGTCCATTGCACATCTATGTCAAGTGGGGGCTTAGATTCCACATGGATACTGGATGCACTCCTCCTGCTTTCAGTTGTAGACACTCTAGGCTCCATGGTGTGGTGGTTGACCTTCTTCAACTCGATGTTAGCTGAGTGGGGTAAGTCCAATAAATCAAAGTGTAGGAGCTGAAGTCTGTTGAGGCTCTGGGCCTGGGTGTCATATTACAGTCCAGAGATTCAAATCCCCTAAATATATCTAAAACCCCAGCACCAACTACAATTCCATTAAAGTAGCATGCAAGTCTTGTGAAAAGAGATTCCCTCCGAGTCCAATTCCATCACGCGGAAACACCAGCTCCAGAGAAGGGCCATCTACCATGGCAGTGAACCCCATCTGCCATGGCAGTGAACCCCATCTGATCATAGAACCCATGGGTCTCTTTATTCCTCAAAAGAACCAATACCTGGGGTTGTATCTACTTTATCTGTCTCTCAGATTCTGCTCATTTGTGCATAAGGGCATTCCTTCTGACAACCTCCAGACTCTTTTTTAGAGACTCATAGCCTTATATTCTCATTTCTCCTTTCCATTTCCCCCTTACATTAGGTCAAACAGCATTTTGAAGTCATGTTATTATATGTAGACAGGGATATTCTGCTGATCCGTAAGGGGAGGGGAAATGGATGTGGAATGGATGGAAACAAGGTAAGTATGGGGGCAAGAGAGGAGTTTTGTGAGAATACATGAAGATGAATATAAAACATGTAATATTACTCCAAAAACATATAGGGGATGACAGACTAATAATGTAAACCATAAGGCAAAACATAGAATAATTAAAAAATTTAGAAAACTGTACAACCTAAAGTATGGACCACATAGTAAGCACAGATGTCACCTTGTTTGAAAGCTATTGTCTCGGAATCTGTACATCAGTTTCAGGAAATATGATATGAACAAGTTAAGAGATTATCGCTGTGGAAGGGAAAAGTTTTTATGGTGGATCTGGGGAAATAATCTATATTGTATATATGAATTTAGGTGATCTAAGACTCTTGTGAAGCTGACATTATGCTGGGCTTGACTTTACGGGAAATTTTGGATCACAGAGTGGTTCAACAATGGCAGCGGAGGAATACTGATATAGGATGTTATTGACAGGATATATATGGTTGACAGGGAGTTATACAGGGCATATGCCCAGGGTATATAGTAATGTCTAGATATACTCATAGTGGAAACAATTAAAAATAATCGCCAGCATTCTTATTGACAAAAACTTTGCGTACTTCCTGGGACATCGGGTGTGACCAAGTGGTCTATTGAGGGGATGTCCGTTGTGGCAGCTGCGAGAACTGGGAGACTGGGACATAATCTTTTCCCCTCCTCCTTCATAGATGACAAACCTGAGAGAAGGAAGGCACTTTCTTCTTTTTAGGAACTGGAGCATCAAAGGGGTTTCATTGGTTGGAGAAATGAGTTCCTATCTTAAAAATGTGCAACTTCATCAACACTCTGGAAGCATCTCTGGGAATAGAGGAGTACTATTTGGTGTTTGGGGATGGAGACAGTCAAGATGTTGAGGAAAAGGGAAGCCTATCCCTGAGAAGGAGGCAGACAGGGTTGTGCTCAAAAAGACCCCAAAGGTAGGAGGGAGCTGTGAGGAATTATCTTGTCATCATTTTTGGCAAAGGTATCTCCTGCCAGTGACAATCTTGTCCTTGGTTCCAGAGGTATCAAGTGCTTGGTTTTGCACAGTCTCTTCGCAGATGGCTTCTCACTGTGGTCAGTATATTTCTCCAAGAAAGATGCAGGCTGGCAACCCTCTTTATTTATGTACAGAACATGTGTCTTTCAGTTTTCTTTAATTGTCTGCTCTTAGGAAAGCTGCCTTGAGGCTGGTGTGCAGCCTGACTCAGTCTGCCTCTTGTTGTCTGCATTGCTGAATGAAAGGCTCTTTGTGGACAGAGAGACAAAGAACCCAGGCAAATCTAAATAAGGAGGTGGTGGGGACAGGAAAGAAAGAGGGAGGGAGAGAAACAAGTGTTGTACAACATGTCACGTGGGGAAATAAAAGTCCATTGTTAACACTAATCACAGAAGCAACTTCAGTTTTTGTAGACCAGTGATGTTTTCAAGATATTAATCCAATATTTTAATTATCTCACATTCAAATGACAAATAGTTTAACCCACAAGACAACAAATGGCAAGTTTCTTAAAAGAGCCCAAAGAAGAGAACCAAAAAAACAGCTCTTTCTACTCTCTGCCCCTTCCCTCTGGGACTCGCTGTAAGATCTCCCAAGGAGACCAGACTTGGGGTTCAGGGCCTAGAAGGCAACCTGGGGCTACAATAAAGGCACTGGCAAACTCTCTGTGGCAACCAAAACTTCTCTACAAGCCCCTCCCTGCTGTACTCCTCACTCTATGTTCAAATCAAAGCAGGGGGAGGAAGTAGGGAGGGGAGAGTAGGTGTGTGTGGAAACAATGAAATAACTCTCCTCCCTACCATATTCCAGTCAAAATCTACTTCTATGGCACTAAGGTCCCATCATGGTTCATTCCTGTAAAGACAATGGGTAGGTGACCCCTATCCAAGAGGCAGGGCCAGCATGCTTCACACGGATAATGAAGAGGGTCAGCCCCTCCTTTCTTGCTCATTGTCACTGGATTTAAAGGACTCCTCTGACCAGTTTTTAATGCATCTGGCCACTAAAGTTTTCCTGTCAGGCTTCTCTTCAGTACTGCTGTTCCCCTGTGCAATGTCTGGGCTACACTGCTTCAGTCAAAACTTCCCTGCTTTGGCAGGCAGGCTTGCTACCTACTGCTGATACCTGTTGCTCTGATTGTTCTCTAAGGTTCAGATGATTCCAGATTGGGAGAAGTAGGGCCCACTCCTGCCGTTGTATTTTCTCCTCACTGTTTATGCCTCAGGCAACCAGCTTGCTCCATACCAACACATACAGAAATGTCCATTTTGGGTGCACGACTGCCAAAGATGACTGAGCTCATCTTTACAGTCATGTCTTTGTTTGGTTTTTAGAAGAGGGTCCTCTGGCAGCTCCTCAGTTGCCAGCTCCAACTGGCAGTTGTCTCAGTTTGGCTACTATCTTCTAAGACTTTACATTTTCTTTCCAGCCAGAAGCTGGGGCTGTGGGATATAGCAGCAGCCTGGTTAGCAGACTGTGCATTCAGAGGTTCCCTATCCATGCAATATTTTTCTATAGGAAAATCTTTTTCCTCAGGAACTTCAAATGGGTCATCAAGTTTGTTTACAACACTATAACCACTTAAAGAGGGAAGACAATAATACATAATGAACACTCTTTTTAAAAAAAGGTTTATTTTCTTTCTTTCTTTCTTTACTGTCCTTCCCCTTGTTGTCTGCCCTCACTGCTCGTCTTCTTTTTAGGAAGCACCAGGAACTTAACCTGGGACCTCCCATGTGGGAGGGAGACCACCATTCACTTGAGCCACCTTGGTTCCCTACTTGTTGTGTTTCCTCATTGTGTCTCTTCATAGCATCATCTCACTGTATTACCTTGTTGCATTGGCTCATTGCACCAGCCCATGGGGTCAGCTCACTATCTTGTTTGTCTTCATTAGGAGGCACCAAGAAACAAACCCAGGACTTCCCTTGTGGTAGGTGAGTGCCCAAACTCTTGAGCCACATCTGTGCCCCCTGAACAAACATTCTAAACATCAACATTACAAGGAAGAATCTGGAGAGCCGGTAGGGCTCCCGTGCTCAAGTTAATCTGTTAATGGTATACTATGATCTTCTTTGGAAATGTGAAGTCTTTACACATTTGAAACATAAAGCTAGTAAAAACAGAATTCTCAAAAGGAAGAACATAAAGCAGTAAAGCAGAAGGCAGGATCTTACCCTGGAGCGGATGTACAATACAAATGCTCAATCTCCTATACTCCACAGACTCACAACTGTCTTTCTACCTTTTCATGGTTGCAGGTAAGAGACAATCAAAGAAGAAGAGGCACTGACACTACATTTTAAGCACACAGTCCCTTGTTCTGGCAACAAGATCGGAGCAAGCCAAGGCCAACCTAAATTTCTCTATGGAAATATCTGCTGGGCTCATTATTTTGAAATAAATGGAAGGCTTATATAAATGAAATCAAAGATCCCCAAAATGGCATATACCAAATTGATAGCACCAATATTCAAAAGGGAGATAAAGGAGAAAGAGCAATAGGAAAAAGTGCCAAAACAAAGCCTAGGTTCTTAATAGACAGAAGCGACAGTCCCTTTTGGAAGGCTCCAGGCATACACTGTCAATGCTGCAGCCACGTGCAAGAAAGCAGAGCCTGGACAGACCAATGGTACTGGGAAAAGGGACATGGAATAGCCAAAGGTAAAGTTTTCTACCTCATCACAAGGCCAGAGGCAATTTCAAAGAATATAATCTGATTATTGCACCTCCTTCTTTGTCCTCTTTCTCATATGTATGGGGAGAAAAATATACCACTGAAATCAAGAATTGCCCCAATTTCATACTCAAGAAACAGGAAGTCCTTCCCTGTACAAAGGAGACTAGACGAGAGCGCCTCAGAGATACCATTTGTACCATCTGTGCCAATGGAGAGACTAGTCATCCTGCCTGGTACTTTTCTTCTTTATTACTCCTTCACATGTGGGCCTCTAAGGGAACTCCAAATATAAGATTATTCCTTTCATTGTCTGGGTTATCTTTTATATGCTAGGTCACCACTTGCTAAACTCTGTTTATTCCAGTACTACCTGTGCTATATTTGGATACTATGCTCAATGTGCCATTTTCCATAAATCATCTCAGTTCAATATCACTTCTCACTTTTGCTTTAGCCTAAAATATAACTTACTGATTGCCTTGCTAGCCATATTTTTCTAATGTACAATAAAATGCAAATAGTAATGATCACCAAGGTGTTGCCCACCTAAACTTATCTTGCATTCGCCCAGAGGTAAGAGGTTGGTATTGATAGGACCAGGCAAAGCCATACAAATCAATTTACAGATAGCATAAGAAACATATCTGCATCCTATATTGGTATCTACTCTCCTCATCCTAAGTCCATTTTAAGTATCACTCCCAATTCCTTTATTTTTTAATGTAAATATTTTTATTTACTTTTAAAGAAGCTTTAGATTACATAAATTTTACATCAGATATATAGGGGATTCCCATATGCCCCACCCCATCCCCACATTTTCCTCATTAACAGTGTGGTACATTTGTTACCATTGATGTAGCACTGTTATAACCATGCTCTAGAGTTTACATTATGCTTAACACTTTGCACGGCACCAGTTATAGGTTTTGATAAAATGTACAATGGCCTGCATCCATCATTGCAATGTCCTACAGAAAAATTCCAATATCCCAAAAATGCAACAAGTTACATCTATTCTTCCTCTTCCACCCTCACCCCCTAAACCTCTGATTACTACTGTCTTTATATCAATGTTACAAGTTCTGTTTCCATTGTTGGTATAATAATGTCTACTTTAGTCCATAGTTGCACTCCCACCTTATGTTCATTCCTCAGTCTTGAGGATTTGGCAATGGTGATGCCCACTCTGATAGGGAAGATGGTTAATCATTGTGTTTTGCCACTTAATTCAATTTTCTTAAACAAATCCCTCCCAATAAGATACTATTATACCCTACAGAAGAGAGACAATGCAAGAAGCACCACCCATCTCAAGTACTCATCCCAGGCAAGACTAGAAGATACTGTTGCCTCCAGGAGGGAAGGACTGCAGTCTTTTTAACAGTGATACTGGGAGAAATGGATATCTACATACAAAAGAATGGAAGAAGAGCCCTATCTCACACCAAATACAGAAATTAACTCAAACTGAGTCAAAGACCTAAATATGAGAAGTAGGACTAAAAAACTTCAGGGGAAATATGGGAAACATCTTCAGGATTTTGTGTTAGGCTTTCTATCCAAAACATAAACAACAATAGAAAAATGGATCCTCCTCAAAATTAAAAACTTGTGTGCATCAAAGCACTTTGTCATGTAAGTGGGAATACAAACTATTCAAAGGGAGAAAATACTTGGAAACCACCCACCTGATAAGGGTTTAAGATCCAGAATATATTAAGAAATCCTACAACTCTTCATAGAGAAAACAAGCCACTTGAAAAACAAATGATCAAAGAATTTGAATAGACACTTTTCCAGAGAGGATGCACAAATGGCTAAAAGGCACATGGAATCATGTTCAATATAACTTGCTACCAAGAAACAGCAAATCAAAACCACCATGAGATACCATTTCATGCCCACCAGAATGGCTACTATGTGGAAAAAAACAGAACACTATGAGTGTTGGAAAGAATGTGGAGAAACAGGAACTCTCCTTCATTGCTGATCAGATTATATAATGGTTTAGCCACAGTGCAGGACAGTTTGGCAGTTCCTAAAGAAGGAAATATAGAATTACCATATGACACAGCCGTCCTGCTACTAGATACATACCCAGAAGAGCTTAAAGCAGCAACAGGGACAGATATTTGCACACCGATGTTCATTGAGGCATTATTCACAATTGTGAAAAGACAAAAACAAACCAAGTGTCGATCAAACAACCAATGGATAAACAAAATGTTATATATACACAATCAATATTATTCATAATTAAAAATGAATGAAAGTCTGATTCATGAAACAACATGGGTAAATGTTGAAGACCTCAGGTTGAGTAAAATAAGCTAGACACAGAAGGACCAATATTATATAAAATCACTGATAACAAAATAAATTGAATAAGCAAAGTTATATATATATATAATTTATCAGGGGCTAGGTTGGGGTTAGGGAATGGGAGTTAATGCTCAATTTGTAGGCAATTTTTATTTGGGTGGATTGTAAAGTTTTTGAAATAATTGGTGGTGATGGTAGCAAACATTGTGAAGGTAATTAACAGCACTGAACTATGTATGTGCATGAAGTTAAAAGGGAAAATTTTAGGTTGTATATATGTAATTAAAATAAAAGTGTAAGGAAACAACAACAGAGCAACCCGGCCCAGGAACCCAGTACCCCCCCAGCTGTTGTTTTTAATTGTTTCCACTATGAGTATATCCAAACATTACCATGCACCATGGACATATGCCCTGTATAACTCCCTGTCAACCATATATCACCTGTCAATAACATCCCATACCAGTATTCCTCCGCCGCCATTGTTGAAACATTCTGTGATGCAAAACTTCCTGAAATGTGAAGTCCAATATAATGTCAGGTTCCCTTACTAGTAAAATGGAATATAGCAATGAGTTTAAAGGTTAGATCTATAATACATATTGATTTGGAAAAATTCTACATCCTATCTTTTTCTTTTCTTTTTCCTAATTATTGAGTTTCTCTTCAGAAGAGCCTTAGATCACAGTAATTCATATGTACAATATACAGTACTCCCATACATCCTCCATAAAAACTTTTCCCTTCCACAGCGATAATCTTTTAACTTATTCATATCATATTTACTGAAACTGATGTACAGACTCTGAGACAATAGCTTTCAAACAAGGTGACATGTGTGCTTACATTATATTCCTTACTTTAGGATATACAGTTTTCTAAATATTTAAGTTATCCTATATTTTACATTATGATTTACAATATTAGTCTGTTGTCCCCTATATATTTTTGGTGTAATATTACATATTTTATATCCATCTTTGTGTACTGTCGTGAAACTCCTCTCTTGCCCCCACATTTACCTTGGTTCAATCCATTCAACATCCAATTTCCCCTCCCCTTGGGGCCCACAGCGACAGCCAATCTCCATTTCCTGAGAAGTTACATCCAGAGATACTTGCAACAGTGTTCAGGGCCTGACTTGCTCAACTGCCCTAATGCCCTGGGAGCCACCCTTTCTCTCAAGAGATACAGTTCCCTCTATTGATGGCATTAGTCCTCCCCAGGATGTGGGTCCATCCCCACTCTCACTATTTGGGTCTCTACCCAATGGTACAACCCACCCTGGCAAAATGAGCATTCAGACATTCCCCAGGAGTCCGTCCCACATCAGACCATCCCCTCCGAACATCCTAAACAGGTAACCCTCCTAATTATATTTTGATACGATTTTCTCAGCATTTTACTCTCAACCAACACCTCACACTCTCCTATTTTGGTATGATGCCCCTCCTCCCCCCAATTCTTTGGGCAATATTACCCATCCGCCCATCCCCAGCCCCCCTCAAACCTGCAAAGCCCCACCCAATGGCAACCCCTTGCCCCCATTTTATCTCTTCTTTGTGCTCATACTTACCACCAGCTCATCATAGATTCCACCCCTGCAGACGTCAGCTCACATCCTTCATCCACCCCCCAATTTCCTGTAAGCCTATTTTCAAGTCTCTAGCTCTCTGAGGTAGCTTGATTATTTCACATCATTGAGGTCATGTAGTATTTGTCCTTGAATGCCTGGGTTGCTTCACTCAACATAAGGTTCTCAAGATTCATCCATGTTATCACGTGTGTTTGTAGTGTATTTGTTCTTACAGCCAAGTAGTATTCCATTGTGTGTATATACCACATTTTATTGATCCACTCATCTGTTGATGGGCATTTGGGTTGATTCCAACTTTTGGCGATATTGAACAATGCTGCTATGAACATTGGTGTATATATAGCGGTTTGTGTCCTAGTTTTCTGTTCTGCTGGGTATATACCCAGCAGTGGTATTGCTGGGTCATATGGCAAATCTATGGCTAGTTTTTGGAGAAACCGCCAAACTGTCCTCCAGAATGATTGGATCCTTCTCCATTCCCACCAGCAGTGGATGAGTGTTCCCCTTTCTTCACATTCTCTCCAGCATTTGCAGTCTTCTGTTTTTTTTTTCATAGCTGCCAATCTTATGGGAGTAAGATGGTATCTCATTGTAGTTTAGATTTGCATTTCCCTGATAGCTAGAGACTTGGAGCATTTTTTCATGTGCTTTTTAGCCATTTGTATTTCTTCTTTGGAGAAGTGTCTGTTTAAATCTTTTTCCCATTTTTTAAATGGGTTGTTTATCTTTTTATTTTCAAGATATAGGAGTTCTTTATATATGCAAGTTATAAGTCTCTTATTGGATATATGGTTGCCAAATATTTTCTCCCATTGTGTGGGTTCCATTTTTACTTTCTTGACAAATTCCTTTGAGGTGCAGAAGGCTTTAATTTTGAGGAAGTCCCATTTATCTATTTGTTCTTTTGCTGCTTGTGCTGTTGGTGTGATATTCATGAAGCCATTCCCTATTACAAGGTCCTGTAGATGTTTCCCTACACTGCTTTCCAAGGTCTTTATGGTCTTGGTTCTTATATGTAGGTCTTTGATCCATCTTGAGTTGATCTTTGTATAAGGTGTGAGATGGCAATCCTCTTTCATTCCTCTACATATGGATATCCAGTTCCCCAGGCACCATTTGTTGAATAGGCCATTCTCTCCCAGTTGAGAGGGTTTGGTGGCTTTATCAAATATTATATGGCTATATATATGAGGTTCTGTATTAGAAATTTCAATTCGATTCCATTGCTCTGTGTGTCTCTCCTTAAGCCAATACCATGCTGTTTTCACAACTGTAGCTTTGTAGTATGTTTTGAAGTCCGGTATTGTGATTCCTCCAATTTTGTTTTTCTTTTTCAATATGTCTTTGGATATTAAGGGCCTCTTTCCTTTCCAAATGAATCTCATAGTTAGTATTTCTAGTTCCTTAAAGAAGGCTGTGTTGATTTTTATTGGGATTGGTTTTGGTAGGATAGACATCTTAATAATATTTAGTCTTCCTATCCACGAACAAGGAATATTCTTCCATTTATTTAGGTCTTCTTTGATTTCCTTGAACAGTCTTGTATAGTTCTCAGTGTATAAGTTTTTTACATCTTTAGTTAAATTTATTCCTAAATATGTGATTTTTAAATTTACTATTGTGAATGGTATTTGTTTCTTGATTTCCTCCTGGTCTTGCTCATTATTGGTGTACAGAAATGCTACTAATTTTTGCGCATTGATCTTATAACCTGTGACATTACTAAACTCATTTAGGATATCTATAAGCTTTGTTGTAGACCTCTCAGGGTTTTCTATGTATAGGATCATGTCATCTGCAAATAATGAAATTTTGACTTCTTCCTTTCCAATTTTAATGCCTTTTATATCTGGTTCTTCCCTCAGTGCTTGAGCAAGTACTTCTAAGACAATGTTAAATAGAAGGGGAGACAGTGGGCATCCTTGTCTTGTTCCTGACTTTAGAGGGAAGGATTTTAGGATTTCTCCATTGTAAACAATGTTGGCTATAGGTTTTTCATATATACTCTTTATCATGTTCAAAAAATTTCCCTGTATTCCGATTTTTTGGAGTGGTTTTCTCAAGAAAGTGTGCCATATTTTGTCAAATGCTTTTTCTGCATCTATGGATATAATCATGTGATTTTTTTCCTTCAATGTGTTTATATGGTGTATTACATTGATTGATTTTCTTATGTTGAGCCATCCTTGCATAAATGGAATAAATCCCACTTGGTCGTGGTGTATAATTCGTTTAATGTGTTGTTGAATACGATTAGCAAGTATTTTGTTAAGTATTTTTGTGTCTAGGTTCATTAGAGTAATTGGTCTGTAATTTTCCTTTCTTGTGATGTCTTTGTTTGGCTTTGGTACTATTGTAATGTTGGCATCTTAGAAGGAGTTAGGGAATGTTTCTTCCTTTTCAATTTCTTGGAATAGTTTCAGTAGGATTGGTGTTAGTTCTTTCCAGAATGTTTTGTAGAATTCACCTGTGAAGCCGTCTGGCCCTGGGCTCTTCTTGGTTGGGAGGTTTTTAATGACTGATTCTATCTCTTTACTTGTGATTGGTTTGTTAAGATCATCAATTTCTTCTTTTGTCAATATGGGCTGCTTATGTGTTTCTAGGAATTTGGCCATTTCCTCTGAATTGTCCTATTTGTTGGAATATAGTTTTTCAAAGTATCCTCTTATGATAGTCTTTATTTCTGTGGAGTCAGTGGTGATATCGCCTTTCTCATTTCTTATTTTGTGTATTTGCATCTTCTCTCTTTTTTTCTTTGCTAGTCTTGCTCAAGGTTTGTCAATTTTGTTGATCTTCTCAAAAAACCAGTTCTTGGTCTTGTTTATCTTTTCAAGTGCTTTCTTATTTTCTATTTCATTTAGTTCTGCTCTTATCTTTGTTATTTCCTTCCATCTTCTTCCTGTTGGGTTACTTTGTTGTTGTTTTTCTAATTCCTTCAAATGTGCAGTTATTCTTCAATTTTTGCTTTCTTTTTTTTTTTTGATATATGAATTTAAGGCTATAAATTTCCCTCTCAGTACTGCTTTTGCTGCAGCCCATAAATTTTGGTATGTTGTGTTATCATTATCATTTGTTTCAAGGTAGTCATGATTTCTTTTGAGATTTCTTCTTTGACCCACTGTTTTTCTAAGAGTGTGCTGTTTAATTTCCAAATCGTGGTGTGAAATCTGGGCCTCTGTCCCTTGCAAATTTCCAGCTTCACTCCACTGTGGTCAGAGATATTGTTTTGTATGATTTTGAACTTTCTGAATTCATTAAGCCTTTCTTTGTGGCTTAGCATATGGTCTATCTTGAAGAATGATCCATGTGCGCTTGAGAAAATTGTATATCCTGCTGTGTTTGGGTGTAATGATCTATATATGTCTATTAGTTCCAGCTCCTCTAATATACTGTTCAAATATTTTGTTTCTTTAGTGATTCTGTTTGCGATGTTCTGTCAAGAATTGATAGTGGTGTATTAAAATTCCCCACTATAATTGTAGATGCATCCATTTTTTCACTTAGTTTTTCCAGCGCTTGTCTCACGTATTTAGAGGCGCCCTTGTTAGGGGCATAAATATTTATGATTGTTCGATCTTCTTGCCAGATTGTCCCTTTCACTAAAATGTAGTATCTTTCTTTGTCTCTCACAAGTGTTTTGCATTTAGAGTCTATTTTGTCTGATATTAATATAGGTACTCCTGCCTTTTTTTGGTTATTGTTTGCTTGTATGATTGATTTCCAGGCATTCACTTTGAACCTCCGTGAGTCTCTGGGTCTAAGATGTGTCTCTTGTAGACAGCATATAGATGGATCATATTTCCTTATCCAATGTCCCAGTCTGAATCTTTTGATAGGTGAGTTTAATCCATTGACATTCAGTTTTATTACTTTCAAGGAATTATTTGTGTTAGCCATATTTTGATTGGATATTTTGTTTGCATTTTTTCCTTCTATTTTTGTCTTTTTTGTTGCTCTTACACTCTCCTCCAAGTCTGCCTGTCCTGTTTTTTCCTTTCTTCCTGAAGAAGTCCCTTTAGAATTTCTTGAAGGGGAGGTTTCTTGTTGGTATACTCTTTCCATTTCTGTTTATCTGCAAATATTTTGAACTCTCCATCATTTTTGAATGCTAGTTTAGCTGGATAGAGTATTCTTGGTTGGAAATTTTTTTCCTTTAGTACCTTGACTATATCATACCATTGCCTTCTTGCCTCCATGGTTTCAGATGAGAAATCAGCACTTAATCTTATGGAGCTTCCCTTGTATGTGATGTTTTCCTTTCCTCTTGCTGCTTTTAGAATTTTCTCTTTGTCTTGAGCATTAGATAATTTGACAAGTATATGTCTTGGGGAGGGCCTGTTAGGTTTATGACCAGTGGAGTGTGCTGTGCTTCTTGGATATGTACAGCTGTTTCAGTAGATTTGGGATGTTTCAGCCATTATTTCCTGCAACACTCCTTCTGACCCCTTTCCCTTCTCTTCTCCTTCTGGAATGCCTATAATATGTATGTTTGAGTGTTTTGCATTATCATTCAGGTCTCTAAGTCCTAGCTGGATTTTTTTCTATCTTTTTATCGGCCAATTCTTCTATCTGTTTGATTTCCAATATACTGTCTTCCACATCACTAATTCTCTGCTCTGCCTCTTCTAATCTGCTGATATTTGCTGCAAGTGTATTTTTGATTTCTTGAACTGTGGCGCTCATTCCCATCATATCTGTTATCTTTTTGAGTATGTCTGCAATTTCCCCTCCAAGTGTTGTCTTCATGTTGTTAACTCTTCCTTTATCATCAAATTTGTCAGTGATAAATGTTCTGAGATCTTTCATTACTTGTGTGAAGTTCTGCTCCCCTTCCTGATTTTTAGTTTGTTCATTGGTTTCAGCCATGTTTTCCTGATTACTGGTTTGGTTTGTAGCTTTTTTTTGCTGTCTGGTCATCATTTTATCTTGACAGGTTTAATCAGTTCCTTAGCTTCTTTGTCTAGGCTTGGAGATTAATTAGCTGTTTTTGTTTTGTTTTGTTTTGTTTTGTTTTTTTTTGCATAAGTGTTATATCTTCTTTTTGTCACTTTGTTCTTCTTATTCTAATTTCTTATTGCTGGTTGAGTTCACTTTAAAGGAAAGTATTAGGGCTGGGGAGAGGCAATTGTGTAAGCAAGGAAAAAGTGTAAAGTAGTATTGGTGATATATGTTAACAGAGCAACGATATGAGATCTGGGAGGATGGATGTTAGATTCATGTAAGTTGTGTAGAGTTATAGCAGTAGGTAGAGTACCTATTATGAGTATGGGAGGAATATGGTATTAATTAAGAAGCTATTTTTTTTCATGAGAGAGGGAAAGAGAAAAGATAGGCAATAGTTTCAAGAGTGGATAACAGACAGAAAACAAAACAAAGGTATTAGAAATTAAGAGTTAGACACTTTGTGGATCAAAGAAAGGGAGGTGTGTGACGGTTTGCTCGGTCGGTAGAGGTGGGGTCTGGCTGCGGACGAGGGGCCAGTCCAGCTCTGGACGAGGGGTCAGTCCCACTTGGGACGAGAGGTCGGTCCCACTTGGGACGAGGGGTCGGTCCGGCAGCAGACGAGGGATCAGTCTCACAAGGGGTTGCGCGGTTTGGTTGACGGGGTCGCCCGGCGAAGCCGGCGATGAGGGGTTCGCCCAGAGAAGCAGGCGACGAACTGGGGACAAGGGAGGCCAGGCCCTTGTCGGGGGCTCTCAGGACTGGAGGGCACACGGCAGAAGAACTACCGCGGAAACAAGGTAAACAGGCAAGTCCACTTTATTGAGGGAGAGGCAACAGTTTTATAGGGGCTGGGGAAGGCTGATTGGTCGAAGCCATGCCCTGTTCTGATTGGTTGCCGGAGAAAGGTCAGTGGGAGGTACTGGACGGGGGAGGGGTGGTGGTTAGGGATTGGCTGTTGCTGTTGCTGGGGGAAGGGGCAGGGTTTAGTGATTGGTGGCTGCTGTTTCTGGGGTAGAGGGCAGACTTAAGTTTCCCGCCCACGCCTGGCTGTTGCTGCTGTCGGGGGGAGGGAAAAGGGCAGACTGGATTTTTCCGCCCATGCCTGGCTGTTGCTGCTGTCCGGGGAGGGGAAAGGGCAGACTGGAATTTTCCGGCCCGCGCCTGCCCAGGGAGAAAGAAAAAGAAGGGTGCCGCCCCACAGGCATCATGTGGCGTCATCCGGGAGGAGGGGTGGCCGTGGAAGCATGACTGCTGAGAAGGGGAGACCCGAGGGCACTCTGCGCCCATGCCGAGCTCCCTTCAGGTGTGGCGGTGAGTCCGACCAGCCACCCTATTATGGGGGCAGCGGCTTGGCCTGCCGCGGCTGCTCCCCCGCCAGGCCAGCAAACCACACTTCAGCCTGAGGGGTGACTGCAGAGGTGGAATATAGGAGAGACAGTAGATGATGTTGAATATCAAGATATAGGGGAAAGGGGATAGTGTAGGCAGCCAAAATCTATTCACACAGAAATGAGGCAGTGGAGGATGAGGAAACCCAGCAAATGTGAGGTGTTCCCTTCAGCAGCTATTGTATAGTCAAGATAAAATAAAATAAGAAGAAAATGAGGGACAAGAGAGAGAAGAATAAAAGAGAGAAGAAAGGAAGAAAGAAAAAGGGGGTGGATAAAGGGTGAGGAAATGTTAGGGAAAAGAAAAGATATACACCAACCACAACAGCCACAATAACAATAAAAAAAAAAAACCCTAAATAACTGAAAAAAAAAGACTTTGGGGGATATGCTGGGAGAAAAGACTAGGAGATAATGGAATGTTTGTAATCAGGACATTAAAAAAAATAAAAAGTAAAATAAAATAAAGTACAACCAAACAAAACAAAAGAAAAAAGAAAAAATGCAAATGTTGAGGGCTAGGACATTCAAGGACCTCAGATGGACCTCAGGGCATGATGGATTCAGGGATGGAAAGTCTGAGATACTGAAGACTCAAGAGGTTGAGTCTCTGGGCTGTGGGCCACCAGGGTTTAGGGCACTCAGACCTGGCAACCTCAAATCTGGTTAACAGGGAGCCTGGGAGCACTGCAGTGCATCACAGCCTTCAGGGATCCCTGCAGCTGGGTGCCAGCCCTATGGGAGAGTTCACATCCGCAAGCTCTATCCTGTGTGTCTGTACCCCACAGTTCACTCACTCACTGGGGTCTATTCTGTGGATGTATCACCAATTCGACTTCAGGACCCCTCCCACCCTGTGATCCCCCGAAACTTCCACCTGGGGGCACCTCTACACTGCAGCCAATTTAATGACGCAGATCAATAGCCAGGCCTGGGGGTGGGGCTCCATCCGGAAACGCTAATAACAGAGTCCAAGCCCGAAATTCCCACGCTTCGCAAAATATTCCTTAATCAGCTTCCCAACGTCTCCCACCCTGCCCGACCCTGGTGGCGTCTCTTTATTGCTATCAATTTAAGTCCACAGTAGATTGGCAGCCGGGCTAGGGGCGGGGTGGGGCTCTAAGCAGAAGCACTATTGTTTGTGTCCGCAATCAAAAATTCCCCCACTTGCAATAAAACTCCCGTTTCTCTCCCCAAATCGGTCTGCAAGCGCCTCCTGTCCTATTAACCCCCCAATAGGCTGCTCAGGGCTTATGAATTTCCCAGTACGGCAGAGCCTCCAAAAAAAAAAAAGAAAACGCCATGGCAGTGCCCGGTGCCACGGCTCCATCCACCCTAGGAGGGAGCGTTCTGTGCGCAGCCCAGACCTCCGTGTAAAGAGTCTCATTATATTTTACAGACATATTTTCTCTGTTACCTTCCCACCAAATCGATGTCCAGACACCTCCTGTCCTGAAAAAATCCTGAAACAGCCTGGTCCCAAAGAACCTCCAATGCTGCCCAGCCACTTCTTTGTAGGAGATATTATCAGGTAAGCTCACTCAGCCACCATCTTGCCCCCTATACCTGGACATGATTTTTTGTGTGTGCTTTAAAAAGTTTATAAAACAAACTAAAAGGTGCATAATTATTTTTAACCTGATTTCTGCATTTACTGAAAATTGACAAATATATTAAAATATTATACATTAAATTTAAAATATAAGATTGCAGCCACTCCATTCTTTTTTTAATTCTTATGTCATCTCTCTTCAGCAAGAGAATAATGTTTCAAAATATACTCAGACTGCAGTGTCACCAATCTGAATTGTTTATTTCTCTTACACATAATGGAATATTCAGCTGTTTTTATGAAAATATTACCTGCTTTTAAGACACTAGTTTTCCTGACCTGTAGAACCAAGGACATTTTCTACATACCATAAATTTTACCACTGATAAACCATAGAGGTTCAATCTTAGACTATAATTATTTACTGTTACCTAAGAAGCTGAAGTTGTGGGGAGAAAATAGTCAACTGATGACTATCACTCTAACAGGATCTGAAAAACATAACTAATTTCTTCCTTTCCATAGAGAAGAGGGGAGCAGATGCAAATGCACAACTGCCTGCCACATAAGAGGTCCCGGATTTGGTCCTGGGTGCCTCCTATAAACAAACAAGCAACAAGCAGACGATGAGCAGAGAAAACAAAACAAAATGAAACAAAAAAACTGAGCAGACAACAAGTAAATAAAAAGAGCAGGGAGAATGTGGTCCCACCTCCCACAGAAGATGTGCAATGGCGGGGGGTGGGCTTGGAAATTAGAGCAACTTTCCAATGGAAAGGTAATAGCATGAAGCAAATCCAAATTAAAATGTGGATTAGAGTCGATTTACAGATTTCTATTAAAACTATTGTGACTAGTAATAGAAGAAATTGTAGCAGTGAAGCAGAGAAAGGCCACAGTAACTATTGAGAGCACGGAGAGGGAAGAAGAGATGTGATGTGGGGGCATTTTGTGGACTTTGAGTTGTCCTAAATGGTATTTCAGATCCTGGACTTTGTTTATCCTGCCATAACCCACTGAATGTACTGGGGGAGTGTGAACTACAGGGTAAACTATTATCTATGTGGTGCAGCAGTGCTCCAAAATGTGTTCATCAAGTCTAATGAGTGTATCAAAATGATGGAGGAGGTTGTTGGTGTGGGAGGAATGGGGTGGGGGGTGGGGGGTACACAGGAACCTCATATTTTTTAATGTAACATTTTCATTGTGATTGTATATATATCTTCAAAAAAATACAATTTACAAAATGATGGGGTGGGGGTGGAGAGTGGGGTTTATGAGAACCTCTTATGTTTTTTATGTTTTTTAAAATTTTTTTATGTAACATTCTCTGTGATCTATTACTTTTAATTTAAAAAGTGTAAAAAAATAAAAAGCAGATAGTATCAAGACTTGGATAGGAAAATACTAGCTCAGGGAAGGGACTTGAAATCTTAATAGCTGCAGTTCTCCAAACATAAAATAAATTTTACATGTATCTTAACAGCTGCAGTTCTCTAAATATAAAATAAATCACTTCCTTCTGATTTTCTCAAAATCATATTAAAGTACTAAATTCAAAGAAATCTATAGAAAATGCATCTTGCTTATAGAATGTGCATTTTTTAAATTTTATTTTTAAACATGTGGATTGGATGACTTTAAAAGTCAAGGAATGAGCTGTGACCCCACTTAGTAAGACTCATGGAGAATGGACACATGGTAGGTAGCATCTTTTGAAACACCCTCTACCTATCTAGATAAGTTACTGTCAGTTTAATGGGAAAGGTTGATAGGGTTAATTCCTTCCAAAACTCAATATAAGTGTCTTTCCAAGGGGAAAGAAAAAAAAATCTATTTCCAAAGGCAGTAACCGACTACTGTATGAAAATAAACACTACCTTAAGGGGTGTTCCTAGAGTTTGGCTGATGAAATTCAAAATCTTAAAATTCTTAAAGTTGCTTCAAAGTCCTAGGCTGCATACTTGTGAGTTTTTCCTGTTTTGAGTAACCCAGGTGAAGGATTTGCCCCAGCCTAGAACATCCCGGATAGCAGTTTAAGGATATATTGATTCCTAAGCTTACTTGATGAGTACTAATGCATCTTACCCTTTCCAGTTTCTTTTGCTCATACTTAGCACCTATCATAAAGTTAACTTGATTTGTGGGCTTTTCAATAAACAAACCTTGTAGCAGTTTGATATGCTTATGAATTCCAAAAACAGATATTGGATTGTTTGTAATCTGGTATGAACCTGGCCATGATTAAGTTATGACTAGGACTTTGATTGGGCCACGTCATTAGGGTGTTGAGACCTCACCCACCAAGGGGAGGAGACTCACAGATAAAAGACATGGCATAGGACAGAGTTCAGGGTTCTTACTTTTGGAGTTTGATATTGGAGTTTAATGCTGAAGCCCCGTGAAATAAGCACACAGCGGAAAGAGAAGCAAGACCCAAGGAAAGAGGAACTCTGAGCCTAGGAAGAAGCATGCCATGGGAAGAAAGGAACCCTGAATGCAGAGAGAAGGAAAACTCAGGAAGGGAGGAACCCAGGAAGCCTGAACCTCCGCAGATGTCAGCAGCCATTTTGCTTCAACACACCAAAACAGACCTTGGTGAGGGAAGTAACTTACAATGCATGTATGGCCTGGTATCTGTCAGCTCCTACCCCAAATAAACACACTTTATTAAAACCAACCAATTTCTGGTATTTTGCATCAGCACCCCTTTAGCTGACTAATACACCCCATATGGCAACTCATATTTTAGGAATGTTCAAATTCTTACTGTGTATTTTTGAAAGAAAGGGAATTCATTGCTTTTTTATTTTCTCAGCAGGTTTACCTAAGTGAAAACTTCAACAAAAATGAAAAGATTTTCCACTCAATTTCCAGAAATAAGTTTTTAAAAATAAAGAATCACAAAATTAATTTCCCTTAACTCTTGATGTTTTTCAACAAAGAATGTCTGACCTTAGAAAAGTGACTAAGAAAGATCTTCAGAAATCACCACAGTATTTATTGCCTGTCCTGATATAATCAAGACCACCTAGCAGACCAGAAGAAATAAAGGTATATGATCTTGCATGCAGTTACTTTTTATTTCAAACTTAGCATATACTAAGACTACACTGCAATAGGCATTAATTTCTGGTGGTCTCTAAAAAGTACCTAACTGACATTGGGTTTAACATGATTTCCCCATTCTCCACTAAGTCTTAGAGGGGTCTAGACACTGAACGCATCTAACTGCTGTGACTGTTAACAGCACTTTTCACACTCTGTATCGAGGCCTTGCCTGGAGGGTGCTGGGAGGGAAGGAGAGCAGAGACGGTGTGAAGGTGGAGAGTACAAGGAAGGTGATTGTTGTAAAGACTCTAGGTGTTTTCTCCAGCAGCAGTGGATGAGGGTGAGTTGAGCAAGTCAGACACTGTGTTTTGGCTCTATGTTTGATTTAAAACTTGTATGAGGCTGTGGACTTGGCCCAGTGGTTAGGGCATCCGTCTACCATATGGGATAAAGCGAAGATAAGCGCTTCTTCCCTCTTAATACAAGTCAAATGCCAGAGAGTTTTTGCTGAAGAAGGGGGACAGACGAGGCATGTCAAGTGAGTAATCTTTCCTATAGAAAAGCCTGTATTGAAAATGGGAGGGACAGGGATGCAGGCATCAGTGAAATGGGAACTAGAATTCAGAAGGATTCTCATCTTTGCAGACACGATAAGAACATGTACTCAAGCCACCTTGAAAGGAAGAATTGGAATTTAACATTCTTACAGAAAAGAAGCTGCATTTCAATTGACCAGCTCAGTGAATTGATGCTGAAAGCAAAAGCTCTTCTTTCTAGGAATCACCATCCAGGCTGCATAGAGTTATGAGCTAAGCATGAAGATACCAGTAAGATGGGCAGGAGATTTGATTTCCTAATCTCCTTTGATTTCCGATAGACACTGCACTCATGGCTGCCCAGTGCTCTCCAAGCGCAAGAGTACCTGGCAGAACCTGGCATCCACAAGGGCCACTGACACCATTGCAGGGGTATCGGGTTGAATGTCTGGAGTTGGGTCCTCTCTCCAGTCCAGATTCTGTCCCCAACTTCAGGTCCCAGTCCTGGTTATTGAGAAGCATGCAAATGGCTCTACATCTACATTCAGGGGGTGTGTAGCTTATTCCCCTGAGTCATCCCCAATGGCTCATGTGTCCTAGGGCACACATGGAATGTGGAGGTACAGACTGCCTGGGATGAAGAGTGTCAAAGCACATATGATGTAGAACTGAAGGTGAGAAGAGACAGGGACTGTCCTCAGGCAGTCACCATACCCCCATTCCTCTCCCTTCTTTCTACTGCTGAATTCCAGCTGGCATCCCAGGTCTTGAAAAAATAGGAATACAGAACTTAGGCGATTTTACCTATTTGCTTCATGATAATCCTAATATATGAACACATCTGCGAGCTGGTCTCCTTTTGAGCTGTTGCCCTGAGTCTTGCCATAGTGAAGGGCAGGTCTGTTTTAGCCACGTTCCAGTTCTCAGCCTCCTGAGCCTAAGTTCTCTCTTGTCACCAATTTAGCCCTGCCCCTCAGGGTTTACTGGAACAGAGTCAAAATGGTTACAAAAAGAGGTAAAAGGGAAAAAAGGCAATTTGTTGAAAAAGAAATGGAGGTAACTGATGTATTCCATGTTAAATGGTCTAATGGAATATATGTTGTGCTATGTGTGCATCAAAAACATGTTATATATGCTATGCATTGTACATTATTCAATGACTGTTCAGAACTGATCTTATCAGTTCAGAACTGATCTGTTCTTGGGTACATGTGATATAATGCACATTGCATTATGCATATAAGAATAAAGTTATTTAAAAAGGTGTAGACATTGCTTTGAAGTAATTGAGATGAAGGTCACAGAGAAAGGAACAAGCAATGCAGATTCTAGACTGAGAAACTGACAATTTTTTTGCAGGAAAATATTGTTGAAGGAAGAGGAAAAAAGTGTTGTTTGTGACATTATAGGGAAATAAGGGTATTTTGTCACAGTGTTTGAAGAAAATTAAGGCTTCACACTAGAGATAACTTTAGATATAACAAGAGACAGAACTGGGGATTGATGTCAAGGTATTGAAGAATAGAAATGAACAAGTTCAAAACAGCCCAAAAATTAGCAATAATGGGAGACTTTTCCCCTTAGATATACTCAGAGAAAAGGGGAAATTGACACTGGACAGTTGAGATATAAACCCTGCCAATTCAAGAAGGACATAAGACAGTGCTTTTATATGTAAATGTTTTAAATAATGTACTTTAAATATGACATGGATAATGCAGGAGTGAATATAAATATTTTTGATGAGGGTCTTGGAAAAATTATGAATACATTTTGTAATCCACCCACAGCAGTAGCAAATTGTGACTTGCACCCTACTTCAAATATAGAAAGCATTTTTGCCTTGTCTATTGATTAATTTACATTCATTTGTTTGAAACAACAGATGCATTTTCATTAGTGAAAAACATTGCAAAGAACATTGACCAGTTTTTCTGTTGGTTTCCACGATTTTTCCTAAAAGCACAGACTGGACTTGGGTACAATTCTTTGCAAGGATCTAATATATTAGAAGGTCTAAAATTAGATATAGTATTATAAAGATTGGCCATCCTTGTAAAGTCACATTGCTTGCTGCATCTCCATTTACCTGAGCCCAGTCTGTTCTTGTAGCTTTGGCACATCTTGGATATGAAGGAGCAAAAAATGAGCAAACCTGAGTTAAGACTAAATTAAAATTGTAATGCTAAATATTTCCTTTTTTTTTCCAGCCAAAGAAAATGGTCCTGTGCAGTCACTGAGGTTTGTAAACAAATCTCATTAAGATGCTGAGGTTTTGCAGGGAATGAGCTCCATTAAATTGTTTGTTATGAACTAAATGAATGACGAGGAAAGCTTTAGGACCATTCACAACTGCGTGGCTTTTCATCCAAATTCTCTTTCTTTTCACTTTGCAGAATGACAGTCCAGCTCATTATTTTCCTGCTTATCACCTTTCCTTTGTGACAAGCAAGGGAATCTTTCTTTAAAAAAAAAATTAAGGTCAAACAAATGATAAGGTTTGGACTTGGGGTCAGACAAAAGATTATGTGACTAAATAGATCAGTCACACAGCAATTCAAGAGGCAAAATCTTCAGAGCAACCCGAAAATGGCAAATTTAAAGGAAAGGGTAGCTGTTTCTAATGACTCTTAATTAAATGGACTTTAAATTCACACGGTTTGTGGTTTCCTAAGGGCCTGCTCTGGAAAGAGTTGGGATTGAGAGCCAGTTTCCCTCTTATGGACATGCACTCAGAAGTTTATTGTGATGCATCTGCATTTACGGGAAATACTTCCTGATTTGGGGGAAAGAATTCTGGGTTTCCAGGGTCCCAGAATCCCACATCCTTCACAGTAGCTAAGAATGGAGAAGGGACTGTTAGAGTTTACTGGGATGATTGGACATTCTCCTCTTGAAGATGTGTTTATTATGAAATAATAAAAAATGTACAAAATTGGACAGGGAGTAATACAATGTTGCATGGAATGTACACCTCATAAACCTTCCACACAGCTTTCAAAGGCCTGACTGTCTGGAAGAGAGTTTGTAACTGTTGCCTTCATTTTAAAAATAAAACATTGCAGAGCAAGTTTCATGACCCTATGCCAGTCTTCTCTGCACCACAGTCCACTCTGCCTACACAGATAATCACTAGGTTGAAATTGGCTTGTCTCCTTCCCAACCTGAATTCATATGTGCACTGAACCCAAAAACAACTGTAAACAAGAATTTTAATAAACTCATTCTGCAATCTGTATATATGTATAGAAATAGGTATGAGGGCCATGTGAACAATTTTAATGAATTCATGGTATTTTATTTTATGAATAAACAAGAGTGTGTTTACCATTTTTCTGTCAATGAACTTTGAAGTTGACTCTTACAAATCATGCAGGCAGCAAAAAGACATTCTTGGCTGTATCTTTTTGTGTGAATGAAAAGGAATTTCATTCAGTGTCATATGCCTGGGTAATGCCTCATGACCACCTTATCTTCAGAGCAACATTGATAAGGCTGAGAGGCATGTGGTGGTAGCATCAGCAAGAAGACATCACCCCAAAGCCTGAGGAGGGGTCGTGAGGGAGGGGTAGCCACAGCCCTGTCCTAAGGGATTGGCAATGCAGCCTCAGGTAGAGCAGAAGCCCTTCCAAACTACTGGGGGAGCAGACCACGGCTGCCTCACTCCCGTCCCCACCCAGGACCTCTGGGACTAAGACTCCAATGAGCTTCCATGCCCATGGTTGCGTTCCACAGTGAAAGGAATCCTGCAGATATGATTGAGGCAACTAACAGGTAGTTTTAATTCATCCCAGGGGGATGTCTGGCCTAATCTCTAGAGCCCTTGAAAAGCAGAGCATTTACTCCAGCTGGTAGCTGAGGAATTTGGAGAGATTTGAGGTGAAATCTCAGGACTCTGCCATCCATTGCTGGTTTGAGAATGGAAGTGGGCCAGGTGGGAAGAAAGACACATGGAATGCAGGAGTCTAGACTAGTCCTACTTAAGTCCAGCAAGGACACGGGGTCCTCTGTTCTATACCGCAAGGATGCAGATTCTTCCAAGAATCTCAGAGAAGAGCTCAACCCAGCAAACACCCTGCTTTCAGCCTTGTGGGATTCCAAGAGGAAAATGCTCCAGTCTATTTACCTATGAAATGTGTGAGCTAATGAAAGGCGGTTGTTTTAAAACCCCCTAGTTTGTGACCATTTGTTCTGCAGCAACAAAATAAGACAGAAACAATAACCCTGAAATTGGCATATAAGTTATGTGAAATTCAGTGGAATATAAAATTCAGGATCTCATGGGCACTAGTCACATTGCAATGGCCACTATCACCTGTGGTTACTGTCTACAAGGATGGACAAGAGACAGAACATTCCCAACACTCCCGGAAGTCCAGTAGGATGGTCCTAGGAACAAATGACTGGGACGTAGTTTATTCAGGTATTAAATCTTTGGCTCTCAACAAACAAGGAACCAAGCACATATTTCCTCTGCAATCTAGCTGGGTAATGGATGCTTGCATAAATTTCCCCTTGCTTCTCTGACAAATGACCACACATTTATTACCTTACCATTCTGGGATGTCAGAAGTCAAAACGAATCCCAAATCAAGGTGATGGCAGGGCTTATTTCATTGTGGAGACCCTGGCCTTTTCCAGTTTTTTGAGGCTGCCCACATTCCTTGGCCCCCACTAATTTAGAGACAGCAGTTTAGAAACTTCAGATTTCTCTTTGATTTTGACCTCCTCTTTTGCCTCCCTCTTTCATTTTAAGAGTCTGTTGTGATGACAATGTACCCACCAGGATCTTCTAAAAGTAGCTCCCCACTTTTTTTTAATGGTCAGATGACTTTCCCTTTGTCCCCCTTTGTCATTCAAGGTAACATATTAAGAGATTCTTAGGGCATTTTGGGGGACAGTGTATTAATCTGCCTATAACAGTGCTCCAATGAAAACCTCCTCATCCCTTTTGCACAAGAAGTTCTTGAGTTGACAGGGATTGCAGGAAAGGAGTGGCTCTAAGGGGTGGAGGTGGGGGGAGTCCACATTCCTTAAGGGTTAGGATAGGAAGGCTGGCAAGGTAGGCAGACAACCCCACCTTAAGTGTCAGTCCTGCCACTAGCAGTGTGTGAGTGGTGGGTGGGGAATTTCCTTCTTTAAACTCACCTTCTGCAGCTGGAAACAGAGACGGCCCTGCTTCTGTGAGAGCCTGGGGAGGATTCCTTGTATCACTTATTGGAGAAGCTTGTCTGGAACACACTCTCTGAGAATGTGACACTGCAGTTCCCATTTTTTTTCCCTCTGTTGTGCCAACACAGGTACATTGGGGATGACTTAGGTATTTTCAGTGATTATCCATTTCAGCACAGTGATAAGCCAAGATGATATATATTTTTTTCCTTCTGAGCAAAAAACCCAGGAATGCACAAGAAACATTGACCCCCAAAGAAAGTTCTTCAATTTTGTTAGACCTCAGGTTTCTCATCTGGAAAATGCAGTTGTTGTACTAAAACGTTTCTGATTGTAAAATGTGAATTTTATCTTACGTGTTTTGACTGTCACAAGCCAAATCACTATTAAAAAGATGCTGAGAAAAGGTTTTCCCTGTTGCCTGGTTGAAAGGGTTCTTTGTTTAAATGGGGGGACTGAGAATGGGAAAGTAACTGGCTAATGGTCAGAGACAGCATACCCCAATATCTCTGCTCACTCTGCTTTGGCCAAAAGTGAGAGACAAGGCTCACACTGTGCCCACACCAGGCTGAAGAAATCTCAGCTGGATAGCCTGATGTCCACACACACATGAACGAAATCTAGGAAAACTTTTTGGACAAAGAAGGGGGAATGGAAAATGGACACACTGTAGCTCTTCACATGGACCCTCCCCAGTGACTGGGCAGAAAAGCAAACACCCAAAAAGGGCTTGATCTCTTTTCCGATGCATTAAATTACAGCTTAGAACTAGCATCTTTCAAAACTGCACCTCAGGATGAAAGCACTCTTCATCAAATTTCAGAATCAGTATTCTAGCTTTAAGTTACCTTTAAGAAAGCTGGCGTGAGAGAGGTAGTAGTCATTCTTTCCTTTTAATATACCTATTTTTGATGAGCCCATTTTCTTGACTGTTTAATCAATTTACCCAAATATACTAGCGATATTGTCATTTTAATTGACCTAGGCATGTTGAACATCAGGCAAAACAAACTGATTATTATCTATTATATGTACAGTCAGCCAAAATGTAAATGCAGGTGGAGACATTTTCAGGAAATTATGCCCTAGGCTGTGATGTGTGTCTGCATTTATTGGCCAACTTTTCCCAGAAAGGAGACCTGCAGAAGCAAACTAAAAGTATGTAGAATGCATCCTGGTATTATTGTATTCTTAAGTATCAGCATGTTAATCTGAAGTAGTGAAAAATTAGTGTTTACATTTTCAACAGGATTATTTAATAAGTAAATCATATCCATTATAATCATTTAATTATTAACTAACTATATAATTATGATATATTATTAATCACTAATTATACCATTAAATATACAACTATACTGCTGTTTGATTTTCTATATTAAAGTCTTAAGTTCTCAATTGATCAAAAAATTTATTCCAAATAGAAAGGATGTTCATCATGTGTTTGACCCATAGTCATTTTTTTGGAAATAAATTAGGCAGTTTCTTTTCATTTTAAAATATGTGTAAGCTTTGTAGATCCTTGCACATTTGAGGGACTTCTGTTGTGTTTTGCCTAGATACTTTTATAATAAATTAAGTACATAATGTGTTCACTATTCCATCTTGTTCCCATTTGTTTGTCAGAATCAAGCTACAGAATATACAGACCTATCACTAGAAGCTTTTTGAACAAGGGAGGGAGGTGGAGTCACCTTTTGTTTAAGGTAAAACGGGTACTAAAATGACAAGCTCGTCACCTACGCTCTGAAAAAGGTATACTTTCTCTTGCTGTTTTTCCTTGTCTCTCAAGTGACCTTTTCAGAAAATACACATCGCTAACACCATTTGAGAGTCGTAATCATTTATCTGACATTTTGCAATTTCCTTTGTATCACCCAAAGTCAAATCCTCCAAAGACATTTCTGGGCAGAATCTTCTCCTGAGATCCTTGAAAATACTCAACTGCCAGAGTTTAAATACAGCTTGGGACGCTGGGCTGGGAAGCCTGAGAAAGAGAATAAGATCAAATTTCTAAGTAGCCCCATGATGGCTGAAGGGGAAATTAGAAAGATAACACTTGTAAGGAACCTTGGAAACTCGCTATCATGACTGGGATGAGAAACACTAGCTCCCCAGAAAGCTGGATGTGACTACTGATCAGGAGTAAAGAGGTGGCATGCTTGTGAATTTAGTTGGGAAAGCCTCAACATAAAATGACAACAACCAAACTTTGTCCCCATAAAGGAGCTGTTTTTAATGGGTGGGTGCATAGATAGTAATCTCTGCATGGAAATAATAAGCAGGATCTTGAAATGCCACATGTGGGTAGATGGGCATTAAGTGTGTGTTTTCATGACAACAGGTGCCTACTCTCTGAGCTAAATGTGCATCCTCTGAAATAAATCAAGGTCTCCATCTAGGCTGGTTCGTATGCATGAATCAGGAATTTGTTAATTGTTATGAATGAACATAGTATAGATTGAAGGGTATGGACTGGGAGAGAAGAATTGTCAGATTTATCAAGATGCCAGAGTAAAACCTGATCTTTTTAATTAAAATGAAGTCCCATTTATAAATATGTAGTGCTCCTAAATGCAACACGCACACCTTGCTTTTAGTATATTTGCCAGATTTTATCAAAAAGAATTTCTGTGTTTTCCTTCCATGTCTTGAAAAGTAGACCAGCTGTTGTTCCAACAATCATATAAGATTACACAAGATTAACCATGATAGATGACAGCATGTAATTTATCCTAATTATTAGTAAAAATTTTCAAGAATTCCACCATAGATGTGACAAATTCACCAATCTGTATCTGTTTTTTAATAAAGGGACTTGCATGTTTATGCATAAAATAAAATAAAAAAAAATTTCCACTACTACCATTATATGTCCAAAAGTGCCTACAACTGCAAGGAGGAGAATTGAACCCATCATCCATGTGGAATCTAAGCCCCCTCTTGATAAGACATAATGTGGACGTAATCATCCCAGGGTCCACAGGAATAGAGTATGGATTAGCGTGGATTTACTGATATTCTACTGTGGAACTATTGTGACTAGTAATGGAAGAAGTTGTAGCAGTGATGTGGAGAAAGTGACCACGGGAGCTGCTGAGGGTAAGGAGAAAGAAGAAGAGATATGATGTGGGGGCATTTTCAGGATTTGGAGTTGTCCTGGGTGATACTGCAGGGACAGATGCTGGACATTGTATGTCCTGCCATGGCCCACAGGGTGGACGGGGGTGAGTGTAAACTACAATGTAAGCTATAATTCATGCAGTGCAGCAGTGCTCCAAAAAGTAGTCACCAAATGCAATGAATGTGCCACAATGATGAAAGAGGTGGTTGATGTGGGAGGAGTGGGGTGAGGAGGGTGGGTGGAATATGGGGACCTCATATTTTTTAATGTAACATTTTAAAAAAATAAAGAAGAGAAAAATCTATCAGTCTGGCAGGAAGTTGGTTAGAATAGTTTCGACCAACATCCTCAAGTTTGCAATGAGGCAGACAGCAGACAGCCGGCTGGAAATGCGGCAGAGAACTAACATCAATAGCAATTTGATTTTATGATCTCATTCCTTTTTCTTCTTACCAAGGGGTGCACTGTGCCCACCTCTTAAAGACACTTCTTGGAAAGAGAGAACCAATTCTGCTCTGAACCATTGAAACTCAGAGGGTCTCATTCAATCACCCTCACAGGCTCTTTTCCCATGTATATTGCAAAAAAAAGGGAGCCCCTGCAATAACTGTACCCTTTCCCTTATCAGTTCTCCCCGTTGCTACTTGTGTGACCTTGACTTAATTCCGTGACTTGTCTCTGCTTCCTTTTCTATCTACCAAATAGGACCTTGGCCATAGCCTTGGTGTGAATAATTAATAAGCAATTATTATTGTAATAATAAACAACACAATAATATTATACTTATAAACTAAATTTATAAATTATAAATTAAGAACTTATAACTTAAGAAATTAATACTTCAAAGTGTCTGGCATATAGTGGGATCTCAATAGGTTTTAGCAATCAATGGAATTGGTTATCCCTGAATGAAATTTTAGACAGTTATGAAAGGGGTGAGTGATAAAATGATTTTTTTTAAAGTATGCTCTGGATTTGTGCAATTTGAATTTCAAGTGGTTTGCCACAAAATTTGATTCTGCCCATTAACTAGAATATATCCAGGTTATACTTAAAAAGTATTACATACCTTGAACTTCTAATTTCTCCTCCAAAATGAATACTTTCTTAGCTCCATCTGTAAAACTGCCTTTCATATCCACCTTTTGAACAATGTCACAATCAAGAAGTAGAAAAGTTAATGCATCTTTTATAATTATTCCTGAACATTACCAGTTGAAATATGCTATTCATTTCAATCCTGCATATTTGGAGGTTAAATTATTTTCTGGAAAAGTAAATGAATACCTTAAAGTTATTCAAATTCAAATATATACCAAGACCACTTCTGAAAAGATGAAGATTGAGATTTCAAAAAAATTACCAATATATTATGTGAGTTAACTTTCAGTTTTAAGGAAAAATATTAGTTTTCCATATTCTTCATGGCAGATTTTTTTCTATTTGCAAAATAACCTTTTGTTCAAAATGAAATATATTATTTATGTTGAAAGGCTTTTATTAAATTGGAAATAGTGAATATACAGTTGTCTGAAATCAGCATTTAGAGGTTAAAAGTCAATAGTCATAGAAATAATACATGTATTAATTCATTATCTTCAAATTTTAGACATTTTCATTACTCCTTTATGCATATAAAAGCAGATGAGATACATCAAATAGTCTCCAACTTGAAAACAGGGATGGAATTTACAGATCTCTAGTAAAGAAAACACAAGTTCTGTTTCAGAATGAACTCTTATTTTTCTCTCTGCAGCTTGCCTTCAGAACAGGTGCTCAACCACTTAAGCTACATTTGCTCCCCTCAATTTACACTTTTAAAATGAAATTTGAGCTAGCTTTTAACATTCATCTAGTAACAAAAATGAAGACTACTATGTTACTGTACATTACATCCCATGTACTGTATAAAACTATGTATGTATATATACTACATACACATACATATACACCTATTAAAGAGTAACATGATTTTTGTAACATTGTCACACATTCTTCAGCAACTGAATCTGACTTGTAGGACACTTGGAACCACAATTGGAAAATTAAAGACTAAATGGATCCTTGGCATTGCTGGGAAATGGAGCCTTTTATTCTATAGTCCTCTGCATCAGGAGTTGGCAAACTTTTTCTACAAATTTCTCATTTGTGAATATTTTGGCTTCCCTGGTTAAGAGGTAAAAATCTAGGTATTATGAAGAGACATATATAGCTGCTGATAGCACAGCCATTTGAAATATAAACCATAGCTTACCCAAACTTCTTCTTTATTTATTCTGAGAGTAAAGGTTTGAAACCTGAATGCATTTTTTTTTTCCCACTCACCAAACACGTCTGCAGCTAAAATCCTCCCATACTCTGACATAATGACCATTTCCAACCTATTCATGGACCTTCCAGACATTGGGTCACTGAAACTATTGGTTTCAGGGATATTGGGTCAGCTGTGTGAAGATTTGGAGGACATGAAAGTATTAGCCATGGAAACATATATTTAGGGTGAGACTTACCCTGCACTAGAATTCAGCCATGGGTCTCAAGTATGTTACTTCAGACAGAGGTTCTCCAGTGTCAGCGATTTTTCCCAAGTGTTTGCTTTTGGAATATGTAATCCTGTAGAATATAAATAATTAGGGATAGGGGCCCTTTATTTCCAGGTCTATGGACAATACCAAATAAAGAGTTTTAGAAGCACAAACCACGATTTAACATGTTCTCAATTTCCTGACTCTGGGATAACATCTAATTTTCTTAAGGTCTTTGTTAAAATCACGAGTGAAACCCCATTATAGAATTGTTGTGAGGATGAAATGATGTAACAGGAGCTCGTTTGTTCAGTCCTTGAGGAATGAAAGTTTTCACAGAGAAGACACGACTTGGTTTAAGCTTGCTGGTGACTAAAAACGGCACGAATTTCAAGCAGAGGAAGCTGCAAGGAATGAAGGAATGGATTAGTGGGGAGAGCGGGAATTTGTATTCTTGAATGAGAATAGGTAAAATATCCTGAGACACGGCTAGAAAGGCAATTTGGGGGCAGTTTCCCCGAGGCAATGCCTGGCATGTGGCAGACACACAGAGAATGTTCTCTCAATCAATTGATCATCAATTCATTAATCAATGCTTGAAGAGATGAGGGGCTTGATCCAATCTCACAGGTCAACATGGAGTCACCCAAGTAATTTCAGGGGAGAAATACATACTTATACGTATTTTAGGAACACATTCCTGGTGGCATGAATTGAATATCTTCCCACAATATTGGTGAGAAATCTTTAACCTCTGAACCTCTGCAGTACTTGAGAGGTGGAAAAGAAGGCCAATGGAGGCCCAATCCATAGAAGGTGTTAATTCATGTGCCATGAAAGATGAGCTGAAGGGAAAATGGTGTGAAGATCTCTAAGCTAGGAATCAAGATGAACTTGACATTAATTGAAATTTACAACCTCAGAGTAGGCTTGTGTTTTGATCCTGCTGGGTTGATAATGCGATAATTTAGGAATGATTTGCCCTTGAGAGGCTCAGCTTAGAGAACTCACTTTGTGTCTGATCAATAAATGGCCTCATTGCTCCAATCAAGTAGATATTGCACTATGCAGGTAGCAAAAGAGAATGCAATGCAATTTCCAAAATGTTTTGGTGTGTAACAAAAGCAATATGCTAACGCTGCATATAGTCTAATAACTGATACGTAAAAATAAGACTAAATGGAATAAAACAACATAGACCTTCTTGTAGGTTTATGCAAATCCTAGGATGGAAATATAAGGATTTGGAAAACCTGGGTGGCAAGGTGAGAGGGATCCTGAACACCAGTTTGAATCTTGGAATGTTGTACCCTTCTATGGTGTTGAGTATTGATAAATTGTTATCTTGAGTATAAGAATTGCCCTTGTGGACATTTTTGCTGATACTCCAGTTGAATCTCCATTGACCTGTACTCTGAGTCTTTGTGCATCTCTTTCCTTAGGTGGTTTGTAGAAAGAAGCTGGGACAGAATAATTCAGGGATGTGGCTGATGGAAAACAGCTTACCTATGCCAATTCCATGCTGCTTACTTAGAACCTAACCTTGCAGGACAGTGATGCTATCTCTTATGGAAAAAAAGACCATGTGCTCTTCTGAAATCACCACCCAACATGGCAAAGAAAGGAACACTGTCCAGGGGAGAGGTAAGGAACATGTAAATGGCAGAAAAAAATAGCATGTTTGTGTGGATAGCAACTTCCAAGCTGCAAGTGGTTATTTTCTGATGTCATTACTTAATGACTCAAGTTTCACTGGCCATACAAAGGGGAGAGATGATTTCTACACCACTGTCAAGAAGCAGACAACCCTAGCCTTCCAATTTTACAGTGGGTTGGTTTCTACCCATGACCGACCTGTTTAATATTGGCCTTTAAAGGAGTCTTTTATCTCAGAAGTTCTTCTCTTGGCTCTAGCGCCATAGTTGGATAGAGTGAACTCTGCCAAACACGCCATTGTAAGCACAGCAGACTCAATTCCTTTTGGAATATCATGTTCTTTTTTTTTTTTATTCAGTTTTTAAGAATTGTTACTTCAAAAATATGAGGTCCCCATTCACCACCACTCCCCCCACAGTAACACTCTCCCCCATCATCATGACACATCCATTGCATCTGGTGAGTACATTTCTGGGCATCGCTGCACCCCATGGCTTGTGGTCCACACCATAGCCCACACTCTCCCACGTTCCATCCAGTGGGCCATGGGTGGACATACAATGTCCGGCAATTGTCCCTGGAGCACCACGCAGGACAACTCCAAGTCCCGAAAATGCCTCCACATCTCATCTCTTCCTCCCATTCCCCACACCCAGCAGCCACCATGGCCACTTTTTCCACAGCAATGCCACATTTTCTCGATTATTAACCACAATAGTTCATTAATAGAATATCCGTAAGTCCACTCTATTCCTTACTGTATTCCTCCTTCCTGTGGACCTTGGCTTGGTTGTGTCCATTCCACATCTATGTCAAGAGGGGGCTTCGATTCCACATGGATGCTGGATGCAATCCTCCTGCTTTCAGTTGTAGGCACTCTAGGCTCCATGGTGTGGTGCTTGACTTTCTTCAACTTCATGTTAGCTGAGTGGAGTAAGTCCAATAAATCAGTGTAGGAGGTGACGTCTGTTAAGGCTCAGGGTCTGGCTATCATATTGTCAGTCCAGAGATTCAAATCCCTAGATATATCTTGAGCCCCAGCACCAACTACAATTCCAGTAAAGTAGCATGAAAGTCTTGTGAAAAGAGATCCCATCTGAGTCCAGCTCCATGACGCAGAAACACCAGCTCCAAAGAAGGACGAATTGACATGGCAGTGAACCCCATCATGTTCTATTAAATGCAATTTGAGGGTGCGCTTGCCACCTTTCTAAGCAGATGCTGAGTGGGAACTTGGAGACAACTTCAGCAAAAGAAACTTTAAATGTAAACTTTGGCCTTGCCACTATGAGGGGGAGGAGAGGGGGAAATACTTTGGATTGATTTCAGATAACAGACACTACATCAAATTCTAATTCTGCAAAGTGCCTGGAGTTTAAAAACACCATGTACTTTAGGAATGTTCTTCTGCTATCTTACTAGACTTAATTTTACCTAAAGTTAAAATTTTTCACTGTGGTTTTAAATCAAATGCCTACTTAAAAATATGAAGTCTTAAATAGTAGGGTCCTGGGACATATTAAAGATTTATAGCATGTCTCTAAAGCAAGTAGTCAGGTTCCTCACTCATTTACACACACATGAATTACAGCTTGGTATGATGGTTGAAAGGTATACAAAACAAAAATTAGACTTCTCCAAATCCATGGTTATTACCAGAAGTGGAAAGTAAAGGAAAGATAAGTACTTTGTAAGCAAGATGGTTTACACAAATACACTAAATTTAAGATTACACTGGTTTGTGATATTCCATTAAAATTTAAATTAGGAAGCACCCCTTAGCTTTATGAAGAAGTACAAACCACAAAATGAAAAGCACCAGTTCTCTTTGTGTTTTAATATTATGATTTGTTTCAAATAATCATTCCACAGCCATTTCCATCTTGTTTATTGTATATGTTAAGAAAATTTGAAAAGTACACAGAGTGTGAAGTAATAAAAGAAACACATGAACTCATTTTTAAGAATAAACAGAGAAGCAGATGGAGCTCAATCGTTGAGCACCTGCTTCCCACGTAGGAGATCCCCTGTTTAATTCCTGGTACCTCCTTAAAAAAAAGTGTTAATATTTTATATTCTTTATTTCACATGGCTTTTGCTGCTTTTTTCTTTCTTGTTTTTAATTTGTAAGTCTTTGTAATTTATAAAACTTCATTTTTTTCCTCTCCCCGCTAATTTCCTGTAAGGCTATTATCCAGTCCCTAGCACTCTGAGACAGCTTAGTTTGCTTATTTCATATGAGACAGGTCAGGTAGTATTTGTCCTTCAATGTCTGACTTACTTCACTCAATGTAAGGGGGAGAATTACAAGGAGTGCCACTATTTGAATTATCTGCAAGTCTTTCTGAACACAGGAAAATAATTCTTCCAGGATATGGAAATTCTGGGTCCAATGGCACCTTAATCAGCAGCTTCTTTGTTGCTTTGAACAGCCATGCTGTGCACTCATGCTGTGCAGAAGTTCAAATCATCACATGGAGTCATAATGTGGGGAAGCTCAATCCATCACATGTAGCCGTACTGTGGGAAAGCTCAAGCTGTCATGTAGAGCCATACTGTGTGGAAGATCAAGCCATCAAGTGGAGCCATACTGTAGGGAAGCTCAAGCCATCACATGGGGCCATACAGTGAGTAAGCTGAAGTCATCATGTGGGGCCATACTGTGAGGAAGCTCAAGCCACCATGTGAAGGAGAACTACAGTTTCTGTCCAACATCCCCCCTTGAATTTCCTCTTGGAAATCTCTGTTGGATTTGTGAGTGAAGCTTCCTTGCATTTTGTATTCCAGGTAAACCACCAGATGATGCAGCAAGTGAATGTCCCAATCCATCGACTTTCAGAGTAAAAGAACTCCCCAGCCTTTGTACCTCAAATCCCTAACCCTCAGAATTGAGAGCAAATAATATCATTGTATATAGTTTTGATAACTGAAACCATTCTATTGGAGATTCCTCTGGAATTACATTATATTTTGAGGTTTGGAATAAAGAAAGAATTATTTCTAAAATATTGTGTATTTCCATTTTTATGATAAAATTTTCTGTCTCTTTTATTAGATTTATAAATAAATCTACTAATCCACAAACTACATGAAACCTTATATATATTCTAATCCCTTTTAGATTCTTTCAGAGTATTATGCAGTTCTTCCACTTGAAAATAATAATAGTGTCTTGTCCTTTATAAACACAAACACACACACATATATGTTTTTTTAATAAGTCAGGACTCTAAATATTGAGTAACAAGGGTAATAATAAGATTTTTTAAAATTGTTTTTCACTCTTAGTATGTGTGGGTGCCTATTTATTTAAATTTTTGTTAGCTATAAGTAGGATTACCACATTTTTGAAAGTTTGGTAAAAAACATTTCTGAGTTTTAGATGAGGGAGAGCATTAGACCATAAATTGGATTTTCTTAATGATTATTGTTCTCTTTGTGTTTCTTATCTCTTCTTTGATGCATTCAAAACTTTCATTGTTTGGAGTTGGGATAGATCAATGACGCCCTTGCCTTCATAGAGTTTGTGTTCTACCTGAAGACAAAGATAACCATCCAGGGGAGCAGATGTGGCTCAAGTGGTTGAGTGGCTGCCTCCCATATGGGAGGACCCAGGTCCGGTTCCTGGTGACTCCTGAAAAAAAAAAGTCACAAAACAAGCAAAACAAACGAAAAAGCCACCTCAGGGAAGCCAATGTGGCACAGTGATTAAGCACCAGCTTCCCACATTCAAGGTCCCAGGTTCAATCCCCATCCCTGGTACCTCAAAAAAAAATCCAGTGTGCTGCACTGATGAGTGATATTATCTTTCAGAAGTTCATACTTGATACTGAAGGAAGGAAAAGCAGAGCAAGAAAAGAGGTAGGATGTGCTGGAGAGGGCATCAACAGCTATATTACAGAGAGGGCAGGGTACACCAGCTCAGGGAGGGAGTATCTGAGTGCTGATTGGAAGGAGGTGGTGAGAGCGTCAGCAGAGTGGATCTCCAAGGAAGATTGCTCCAGGCAGAGAAAACAGCTGGAGCCAATGGGCCTGGAGATTTTCAGGAACATCCAGGAATCCAGCAGGACTAGAGCCAACTGAGCATATTGAAGCTTTGCAGGAGATGAGAATCAATAGAAAATGGAGTATCAAGGTGGAGACCATGCATGGTCACACTTTCACTAGCAGTGCATGTCACTTACACACCTATTGGCTTTTTAAAAACAATAAATTGGGAGGCAGGGCAAGATGGCATCTGAGTGTACCTCAAAATCTGTCCTACAAAGAAGCAGCTGAGTAGGACCGGAGTCCTGCTCAACCAGACTGTTTTGGGTGTTTGCAGGGCAGAAGGTGTCTGGACGTTGATTTGGTGGGACAGTGACAGAGGAGATTCTTGCAAGAGGTAGAATTTTGGGTCTCTAGCACAGAGGTTGGAGGTTATGGGCGGGACACTTCCCCCTGGGCCTGGTGGCCCTGCGGTGGTGATTCCTGAAAGCTTTGTTGGTTGGGGTGTTCCCAAGCCCTAAGCAAGCTGTTTCAGGGGCTTGCAGGGTGGGAGGTGTCTGGATGTTGATTTGGTGAGACAGTGACAGAGGAGATTTTTGCGAGAGGTGGAATTTTGGGTTTCTGACATGGAGGTCAGAGGTTATGGGTGGAGCCCCTCCCCCTAGGGTTGGTGGCTGAGCTGCAGTGATCCCTGAAATCTCTGTTGTGCTGTGGTGTTCCCAAACCCTGAGCAGGCTGTTTCAGGGGCTTGTAGGGCAGGAGGTGGCTGCATGTCAATTTGGTGAGACAGTGACAGAAGAGATTCTTAAGAGAGGTGGAATTGGGGTTTCTGACATGGAGGTCAGAAGTTGTGGGCAGAATCCCTCCCCTTAGGGCTGGTGGCACAGCTATGGCAATCCCTGAAGGCTTTGTTGTGCTGCAGTTCCCAAGTCCCATGTTAACTGGATGCGTGGTTCGCAGGTGGCCCATGCTCCAGAGACTCATACACCTTGAGTCTGCAATATATCAGGCTTCCCATTCCCGAATCCACTGTGCCCAGGAGTCCATCTGAGGTCCTTGATGATCTTAGCCCTCTGCATTTAGTGTTGTCGTTGCTTTTTTTCCCTCTCTCTCTCTCCTTGAGCTTGGAGGATTGTACCAGCTTACTTGGGGAGAGTCTGGGAAGAAAGGAGAGGTGACTCTTCTGAGAAAGCCCTATTTACCTAAATGTCCTGGGATAGGAAACTTGGTCTAGGAGAAGGTGGAGTCAGAAAATCAGTTAGACCTCCTCTAGCAAACCTGAGGGGGAGGGATTGTAGGAGGTGCTATCCAAGCTTCCAATAGCATATTTGGGGTTTCTGGTGAGGTGTAGGTGCTCTCACACTGGAAATAAAGAGTCATAGTCTTCGGTGTTGAGTTCCTTCAACAAGGACCTACTTGAATCTCCTACCATACCTTTCAGTCAGCTTTCCGGCTGCCTTGGGAGAGACAGAGGGAGTAAGGGAGTGAGGGGGAAGGTCAGATCCAGAAGCATGTTTTTTAACTGCAAGGAGTATTCCTAGATTGAAAAATTGGGTTTTTTGTTTGTTTGTTTGTCTGTTCTTGTTGTGGTTCCTAATATTGCATTGCCTCCTGGACTTTTCTCCTGTTTTATCCCCCAATGTTCTTTTTCATTTATTTAGTTTTTTTTTTTTTCATGTTTTCTTTTTCTTGCTTGTTCCCCCCCCACCTCACCTCCTTTTCTTTGCTGCCCTTTTCTCTTTTTTTCCATTTCTCTCTTTCTCCTCTTTTTTATTTTATTTTCTTTATATAATAGGTGCTGCAGGGGGCACTTCACATTTGCTGTGTTTTCTCATCCTCCATTTCCTCTTTTCTGTGTTATTGATTTTGGCCACCTACACTATCCCCTTTCCCACACATCTTTCTATCCTCCATCATCTTCTGTTTCTCTTACATTCCACCTCCCTTTCTTTGGCCCCCAAATTGCCTGAATTTTTATTTCTAAAACCTTTCTTCTGTTTTCTGTCCTTTATCCACTCTTGATTTTATTGCCTTTCTTTTCTCTTTCCCTCTCTCATGAAAACACTGGCCTTTTAATTCATACTATATTCCTCCCCATATTCAGTTGACTGTCTCATTATAGGTACTCTACTTACTGCTATAACTCTACACAACTTACATGAGTCTAATATCCATTCTCCTAGATCTCACATTGTTGCTCTGTTAACATTTATTACCAGTCCTACTTTATACATTTTGTTTTTTCACTCATTTCCCTGGCCCTAATAGTTTCCTTCCAAGTGAACTTATCCAACAACAAGAAAATAGAGTGAGAAGAACAAAGAGACAAAGAGAAGACATGACACTTACACATGAACAGCAACTAATTAACCCACAAGACTAGACAAAGAACCCAAGGAACAGATTAAACCCATCAAGCTAAAATGATGACCAGACAGCAACAAAAAACTAAAAACCAAACCAATAATCAGGAAAACATGGCCAAATCCAAAGAACAAACTAAAAAACCAGGAAGAGGAGCAAAACATTGGACAAGTAATTAAAGATCTCAAAACGCATATTAGAGACCAACTTAAGAAGTAAAGGAAGAGATTGACAATATGAAGAAAACACTTGGAAAGGAAATGACAGACATACTCAAGAAGATAACAGATATGATGCTGATGAACACCACAGTTTAAGAAATCAAAAATACACTCTCAGCAAATAGCAGTAGATTAGAAGAGACAGAGGAGAGAATTAGCGACGTGGAAGATAGTACATCTGAAATCAAACAGAGAGTGGAACTAATAGATAAAAAGATAGAAAAAATCCAGCTGAGACTTAGGGACCCGAATGACAATGCAAAACACACAAAAGTATGTATTATAGGCCTTCCCGAAGGAGAAGAGAAGGGAAACGGGAGAGATGGGGTGTTGGAGGAAATAATGGCTGAAAACTTCCCAAATCTACTGAGGGAGATGGGTGTATATGTCCAGGAAGCACAATGCACCCCACACACCATAAATCCCAACAGGCCCACCCCAAGACATATACTTGTCAAATTATCCAATGCTCAAGACAAAGAGAAAATTCTAAAAGCAGCAAGAGAAAAGAGAATCATTACATACAAGGGAGGCTCCATAAGATTAAGTGTTGATTTCTCATCTAAACCATGGAGGCAAGAAGGCAGTGGTATGATATAGTCAAGGTACTAAAAGAAAAAAATTTCCAACCAAGAATACTCTACCCAGCTAAGCTAGCATTCAAAAATGATGGAGAGTTCAAAATATTCACAGATAAACATCAATTAAAAGAGTATGCCAACAAGAACCCTACCCTTCAATAAATACTAAAGGGAGTTCTGCAGGAAGAAAGAAAAAAAAACAGGAGAGGCAGAGTTGGAGGAGAGAGTAAGAGCAACAAAAAAGGCAAAAAGAGACGGAAGCAAACAAACAAAATATGACAAACACAAGTCCACACAAAATATGGCTAACATAAATAATTCCTTGAAAGTAATAACACTGAATGTCGTTGGGTTAAACTCACCTGTCAAAAGACTCCGACTGGAAGCCTGGATGGGAAAATATGACCCATCTATATGCTGTCTACAAGAAACACAATTTAGACCCAGGGATTTAAGAAGGTAGGAAGCAAATGGCTGGAGAACAATCTCACAAGCAAACAATAATGAAAAATAGGCAGGAGTAGCTATATTAATATCAGACAAAATAGACTTTAAATGTGAAACAATTGTGAGAGACAAAGATAGATACTACATATTAGTGAAAGGAATAATCTTTGAAGAAGAATGAACAATCATAAATATTTATGCTCCTAAAAAGGGCACCTCCAAATACATGAGGCAAACACTGAGAAAACTAAGTGAAAGAATATATGCCTCTACAATTATAGTGGGAGACTTTAGTATACACCACTCTGAACTTTGGACAGAACATCTCAAAAGAGAAGCAACAAAGAAACAAAAACTTTGAACTGTGTATTAGAGGAGCTGGGTCTAATAGACATATACAGTTCATTACACCTGAATACAGCAGGATGTACATTTTTCTCAAGTGCACATGGATCATTGTCCAAGGTAGACCAAATGCTAGGACACAAAAAAAGGCTAATGAATTCAGAAAGATCAAAATCATACAAAAATAACATCTCTGACAACAGTGGAGTGAAGCTGGAAAAATGCAAGGGCCAGAGGCCCAGATTTCACACCAAGATATGGCCATTAAATAGCACACTCTTAAAAAAAACAGTGGGTCAAAGAGGAAATCTCAAAAGAAATTAATAACTACCTTGAAAATAATGAAAATTTTAACACAACATAACAAAACTTATGAGATGCAGCAAAAGCAGTACTGAGAGGGAAATTTATAGCCATAGATTCATACATCAAAAAAGAAGAAAGAGCAAAAATCAAAGAACTAACTGCACATTTGGAGGAATTAGTAAAAAAAAAACAACAAAATAGCCCCACAGAAAGAAGAAGGAAAGAAATAACAAAGAGCAGAACTAAATGAAATAGAAAATAAGAAAGCACTTCAAAAGATAAACAAAACCAAGAGCTGGTTCTTTGAGAATATCAATAAAATTGACAAATCCTTAGCTAGACTAAAAAAAAAAGAAAGGAAAAAAAGGAGAGAGAGAGAGACAATGCAAATACACAAAATAAGAAATGAGAAAGGAGATATCACCACTGACCCCATAGAAATAAAGATTATCACAAGAGGCTACTTTGAAAACTATATTCCAACAAAAATGACAATTCAGAGGAAATGGACAAATTCCTAGAAACACATAAGGAGCTAATATTGATGAAAGAAGAAACTGATGACCTCAACAAACCAATCACAAGTAAAGAGATAGAATCTGTCATTAACAACCTCCCAACTAAGAAGAGTCCAGGGCCAGACGGCTTCACAGGTGAATTCTACAAACATTGCAGAAAGAATTAAAGCCAATCTAGCTGAAACTCTTCCAAAAAATTGAAACAGAAAGAACATTACCTAATTCATTCTGTGATGCCAACTTTACCCTAGTATCAAAGCCAAAAGAGACACCTCAAGAAAGGAAAATTACAGACGAATTTCTCTAATGAACCTAGATGCAAAAATCATCAACAAAATACTGGCTGTTATTCAACAACACATTAAAAGAATTATACCCATTACCAAGTAGGTACAAGGATGGTTCAACATAAGAAAATCAATCAATATAATACACCATATAAACAGATTAAAGGAAAATGATCACATGATTATGTCTATAGATGCAGAAAAAGTATTTGACAAAATACAGCACGCTTTCTCAATAAAAACACAGCAAAAGATTGGAATACAGGCAAATTTTCTGAACATGATAAAGAGTATATATGAAAAACTCACAGCCAACATCATTTACAATGGTGAAATCCTAAAATCCTTCCCCCTAAGTCAGGAACAAGACAAGGATGCCCACTATCACCTCTTCTATTTAACATTGTCTTAGAAGTACTTGCTTGGGCACTGAGGCAAGAACCAGATATAAAAGGTATTCAAATTGGAAAGGTGAAGCCAAAATTTCATCATTTGCAGATGACATGATCCTATACATAGAAATCCCTGAGAGATCTACAACAAAGCTTCTAGAACTCATAAATGAGTTTAGTAAAGCCACAGGTTATAAGATCAATGTGCAAAAATCAGTAGCATTTCTGTACACTAATAATGAGCAAGCTCAGGAGGAAATCAAGAAACAAATATCATTTACAATAGTCATTAAAAATCAAATACATAGGAATAAATTTAACTAAAGATGTAAAAAAAACCACACATACACAGACAACTACACAACACTGTTCAAGGAAATCAAAGAAGATCTAAATAAATGTAAGAATATTCCCTGTTCATGGATAGGAAGACTAAATATTATTAAGATGTCTATCCTACCAAAACTGATCTACACATTCAATGCAATCCCAATAAAAATCAACACAGTATTCTTTAATGAACTGGAAAAACTAGCTATGAAATTTATTTGGAAAGGAAAGAGGCCCCGAATAGCCAAAGACATATTGAAAAAGAAAAATGAAATTGGAGGAATCACACTACCTGACTTCAAAACATTCTACAAGCTACAGTAGTGCAAACAGCATGGTATTGGCACAAGGAGAGTCACACAGACCAATGGAACCGAATTGAGAGTTCTGATATAGACCCTCATATATATAGTCACATAATATTTGATAAAGCCACCAAACCCTCTCAACTGGGAGAGAATGGCCTATTCAACAAATGGTGCCTGGAGAACTGGATATCCATATGTAAAAGAATGAAAGAGGATTACCATCTCACACCTTATAAGAAATCAACTCATGGTGGATCAAAGACTTAAATATAAGAGCCAAATCCATAACGACTTTGGAAAGCAGTGAAGCAGTGTAGGTGAGCATCTACAGGAACTTGTAATAGGAAATGTCTTCATGAACTTCACAGTAAAAGAACGAGTAGCAAAAGAACAAATAGATAAATGGGACTTCCTCAACATTAAAGCCTTCTGCACCTCAATGGAGTTTGTCAAGAAAGTGAAAAGAGATCCTACATGATGGGAGAAAATATTTGGTAACCATATATCTGATAGGAGACTTATAACCTGCATATATAAAGACCTCCTATATCTCAAAAATCAAGACAAACAACCTATTTTAAAAATGGGAAAAAGATTTAAACAGACACTTCTCCAAAGAAGAAATAAAAATGGCTAAAAAGCACATGAAAAGAAATGCTCCAAATCTCTACCTATTAGGGAAATGCAAATCAAAACTACAATGAGATACCATCTTACTTCCATAAGATTGGCAGCTATGAAAAAAACAGCAATTACAAATGCTGGAGAGATGTGAAGGAATGGGAACACTCATCCACTGCTGGTGGGAATGCAGAAGGATCCAGCCACTCTGGAGGACAGTTGGGCGGTTTCACAAAAAACTAGCTGTAGATTTGCCATGTGACCCAGCAATTCCACTGTTGGTTATATACCCAGCAAAACTGAAAACAAGGACACAAACCGATATATGCACACCAATATTCATAGCAGCATTGTTCACTCTTGCCAAAAGTTGGAATCAACCCAAATTCCCATCAAAAGATGAATGGATAAAGAAAATGTGGTATATACATACAATGGAATACTACTCGGCTTTAAGAACGAATACACTACAAACACATGTGGTAACATGGATGAATCTTGAGAACCTTATGTTGAGTGAAGCAAACCAGGCATTGAAGGACAAATAATACATGACATCAATGATTTGAAATACTTAAGCCAAACTGCCTTAGTGAGCTAAAGACTGGATGATAGGCTTAAAGGAAAATGGGGGATGAAGGAAGGATGTAAGCTGACACCTACAAGGGTGAAATCTATGATAAGCTGGAGGTAAGTATTTGTACAAGGAAGGTCTAAAATGGGGGAATAGGGTTACCTTTAGGTGGGACTTTGGGGGCTTTAGGGTGGCTAGGGGTGGGAGGATGGGTAATATTGCCCAATAAATTGGGGGGGGGCATACGAACATAGGAGATTGTCAGGGAGTTGGTTGAGAGTATAATGCTGAAAAAATTTTTTCAAAAATATAATAAGGAGAGTTTCCTATTTAAGATGCTTAAAGGGTATAATCTGACACAGGACAAGCTTCTTGGGAGTTTGTGAGTGCTCATTTTGCCATAGTGGATTATATCATTGGACAGAGACCCATATAATGAGAGTGAAGGTATACCCACATCCTGGGGAGGACTGATGTTCTCAAATAGAGGGAATTGTATCTCTCAAGAGAAATGGTGGCTACCAATGCATTAGGGCATTTGAGCATGTCAAGCTTTCAGCACTGTTGCAAGTATCTCTGAACATGGCCTTTCAAGCAATGAAGATTGACTGTCACTGTGGGCGCTGAGGGGAGGGGGAAAGAGATATTGAATAGATGGAACCAGCGTAACTGTGTGGGCAATAGAAGTGTTCACAAGATTATGCAAGGATGGATATAAGACATGTTAAATTACACCAAAAATGTATATGGGCTGATAGGCTAAAATGTAAATCATAATGTAAAACATAAGATAACTAAATCTTTAGAAAATTGTATAGTCTAATATATAAACCACAATGTAAACCCAAATGTTACCTCCTTATTGAAAGCTATTGTCTCAATATTTGTTCATCAGTTTCAGTAAATATAGTATCAATATGTAAAAAGATTATTGCTGTGGAAGGGAAAAGGGTTTTATGTTGGATATGTGGGTGTACTGTACATTGTATATATAAATTACTGTGATCTAAAACTTCTGTGAAGATAAGCTTAATAATTAGGGATAAAAAAGAAAAAGGACGTAGATACTGAGGAAAAAATGGAAGAAGTTGCCTTGCCAATTTGCATACAGGGCAACACTTATTGTAGTGATGGAAGGCAAAACACCAAGAACAAAGCTTTTGCATTTTTTAACTTTTTGATACCCCAATTTATTTTTAGCTTAATTTTTCTAAATTAATATGTATTCCATATCTAACATCTAAACTCATCACTATATTCCATTTTACTATTAATGGAACCTGGCAATATAACGGGTTTCATTTTTTAAGAAGTTTTGGATCACAGAGATGCTGAACAATGGCAGGGGAGGAATACTGGTATAGGATGCTGTTATTGACAGGGGACATATGGTTGGCAGGGCATATATCCAGGGTACATAAAAATGTTAGGATATCTTCATAGTGGTTACAATTAAAAACAACAACTGAGGGGGAGCTGAGTTCCTAGCCAGGGGAGCTCTATCACAGTTCCTAAAGGAACACCAACCATCCCCCAAGAGCAACGACAAAGACCAAAAAAGAAGGGCTGTCCAACAATGAGCCCTTGATACTAATGACTATGCTTGTGAGCCTTTGCACCTGAAATAAGAAGAAGGCCTAGAGCTGCAGGGTACCTAAGAGTTACCTTCTGAAAGCTTCCGTGTTGCTCAAATGTGGCCAGTCTCGAAGCCAAACTCAGCATGTAAATGTGTTGCCTTCCCCCCAATGTGGGACCTGACTCCCAGGGATGAGCCTCCCTGGCACTGAGGGGTTACTACCAAGTACCAGCTGATGATGTAACTAGAAAATGACCTTGAATAAAAGGGTCAACTTGGACCAGCAGAATATCTCAGTCTACATATAATACCAGGAGTTAAAAATGCTTTTTGACCTGAATAAAAGGGGGAAATGGAAAGGACAAATGAGTTTATATGGCTATGAGTCTCCAAAAATAGCTGGGAGGTTATCAGAGGGGTTGCCCTTATGCACACCTGAGCAGAGTCCCAGACACAAATAAAAGTAGATGCAGCCCTGGGTATTGGTTCATCTGAGGGCTTCAGAGACCCACAGGTTCTATGGTCATGGCAGATGGACTTCAGTGCCATGTCAGTTGGCCCTACGTTGGAGTTTGTGTTTCTGTGTGATGGAGCTGGACTCAGATGTGATCTTTGTCCACAAACCTCTCCTGTTACTTTTACTGGAACTGTAGTTGGTGCTGGAGTTTAATGTATACCCAGGGGACCTGAATGTCTGGACTGACCATGTGATAGCCAGGCCCTGGACATCAACAGACTTGCAGCTCCCACACTATGGTTTATTGGACTTACCCCATTCAGCTAACATGGAGGTGAAGAAGGTCAACCACCACACTAGGGAGCCAAGAGTGCCTACAGCTGAAAGCAGGAGAATTGCATCCATCATCCATGTGAAATCTAAGCCCTCTCGATATAGATGTGGAGTGGACACAGCCGTTCTAGGGTCCACAGGATGGAGGAATAGAGTATGGATTAGAGTGGACTTATTGATATTCTCTTCATGAACTATTGTGATTAGTAATCGAAGAAAATGTGGCATTGGTGTGGAGAAAGTGGCCATGGTGGCTGCTGGGGGTAGGGAGTGGGAAGAAGAGATGTGATGTGGGGACATTTTTGGGGGTTGGATTTGTTCTGGATGGTGTCACAGGAACAGTTACCGGACATTGTATGTCCTCCTATGGCCCACTGGGTGGACTGTGGGAGAGTGTGGGCTATGGTGTGGACCACTGACCATGAGGTGCAGCGGTGCTCAGACATGTATTCACCAAATGCAATGAATGTCTCATGATGATGAAGGAGGTTGTTGTTATGGGTGGAGGAGTGGGGTGAGGGGGGGGGATATATGGGGATCTCATATTTTTTTTAATGTAACATTAAAGAAATAAATGAAGAGAAAAAAAACAAAGCAAAAAAAAAACCACAACACACACAATAAATTGTACTTCCAACCAGAACAAAGTTTTGGGGTGATGATTTCAATTAGATCATTTTCGTCTGTGTGGAATAAATCTTACACAAGCTCTCCTATAAACAAATAGAAACTGTTAATTTTCATCAAACAAATAATACCTGGATATATCTCTGCTTTTACAAAGAAAATTAAAAGATACACGTAGACATGGGGTAAAAGTAAAAATCACCATCTCTCCCTTCCACCACAGGAATATTCCCATATGTGACTCATATTTCTGGAAGATTTATTAAAAGAATTCCTGCAGGTCCTGCTACAGAGAATCTTTTGGAATTTTTCCATGCATGTGTGCAAGGATTGTGTTTTATTTTGGGGGCCATGTTTTAAACCATCTTTGAAAATTGTGTAATTTAAATTCTTCATAATTTAACTATTTTTAAATGACCTCGAATTACTTGTTTCTGAGTAGATTTTCCAATATCACCAAATAGAAGTAAGATTTTGGCAATTTGTTCTCTTCTTTCTTTGAAGTGGTCGTCACATGCCCATTCTAGGTAATTACACTTCAGAGTGAACTGTACATCTTATAATTATAAATTTCCCCTCTTCTCCCTCAGGTGTCCATTTTGAGTTTTATCTGAATTTCATATTCTGTTTTCTTTTCTCCTACATTTACCTGACATACGTTTTTCTATTTTTTTGTTTTCCACTTTTTCTTTCTTCTTTTTTAGTGCTATTTCAGGTTCCTGGGGCTGCCCTAGCCTAGTACCATAAACTGGGTCACTTCAAAACACATAAAGTTACAGGTTCTGGAGGCTGGACGTTGGAAATCAAGGTGTGGGAAGGGTCATGCCCTGTAAAATCTGTAGGGAAGCAACTGGCCCGTGTGTCTTTTTGGACTTGACTGGGCCTGGAGAGCCTTGGGATTCTCTTCCCAATTGTCACATGGACTTCTATGATTTACGTCCAGGTTTCTCTATTCTAATAAGGACACCAGCATATCTCTTTCAGAGACATGATTCAACCTATAAAGTTTCTCACCAATATGTAGCTTAATGGTGCCTTTTTAATCCAGTGTGAGAATTTCTTTATCATAATAAGATATTTCATCTCACTTGCATTTCCCAAGTTGCCTGTTCAGTCTCGTGCCCTTCATAACTTAACTGGCATATGATTGTTTTGTTGTCACTGCTTTTACTATTTGTCCATCCTTAATTTTTGCTGGATTGAGTATGGGATATGTGCTTTCTTTCTTTTTCCAAATTGTCACATTTAAACTCATTTATATTGGCATCTGCCCTTTACACCTAAAATCAATCAAAAGTTAGATATCTTCTTTTAAAACATCCTTAAGGCTTAGTTGTTTCAGTAGTAAATGACTATGTATTCTTTAACTAGTGGATTTTTAAACAAAAATGTCAAACTCCAATGTACTCTGAAAAAAGGAAAAATGTGCTAATGAATGGCTCAAGACTTGGAGTCAAATTCCTAGATAATTTTCCATTTCTGTCAATATTCACTAGAAACAAATTTTAATATGTGTACAAAGCTTTAAATTAATCAGAACATAGAAGCAAATGTGATCTTGTCATTACTTTTCCAAGAGTTCAGGTGACGAAAAATTGGCACAATCACTCAAATGGTGGTAAAATGTAGGAACAGTAAGAGGTTGTTTGCAATGAACTTATTTTCACTTTTCCCAGCATGGCATAATTCTCTATGCTGATTAGGATATTTTCTTCTTTAAAGTGAAGAAGAAAAATATACCTTTTAAAAGCAAATCTTCAGATTGAAATGTGAATGTGTTTCCTTGAAAAGCCATTCATTTCTGCTTCAGCAAAGCAATCCGCAGAGGGAGATCATTTCCATCTCAATTGGGAGATTGGAAAATGAAACTTTAAATGGAAGTTTTTTCACTCAGAGTCCCAGCAGTGGGGCATACCCATGGAAGGGGGAGTGAGATGATATTTTAGCAGTTTTTGAGATTCTGTTCTGATTTGCATGGAAAGTGTTCCAATTTCCTTCCTTTAACTCTCTGGCTTGATACTGAATTTGGATGGATCTTTTCACAAAATGAAAGTTTGGTTGTGAGTTGAACACTTATTTTTAATGCTCCACAAAACTCTTCATACGGAAAAGGTAATCATTTTGTTTCAATTTGGAACTGGTTTGGAGTCACTCAAAAACATTCTCATAACTTTGGTTACCAGATCATTGGATGTCCTGAGTAGCATGTGTGTCTCGGAGGATAAAATGAAATTGGATTATGCCATTCCATGTATGTATAAATTAAATGGCTACTTTCCTTGGCAGTAGAGTGGGAAAGTATCTGCTGTAAGAAGAGATTTCTCAAACTCCTTATAGAATTCCCTTTCCTCTGTTAAATGATTAAAACATCTACTTTCCTTATTAGTGATTTAAAATATGTTGAAGAATTTATCCTTTTCTTGAGCTCTGCATAAGAAGAAAGGAGCAATCTAGTATCAGAATGGCGCTGGTGAGTTTTGACTAGGAAAGGTTTTTCACTTAACTCCACTTACCTTAGGAAAATAAAAATTACCATCTGCACAAGCAGCCAAATTCCGCAAACACCTGAGACTCAGCATAGGGAAAGAGAAATTACTCTTAACATCTAGGTTCTTTGTTTCAGTCAAGTCATTTCATATCTCTAAGGTTCAGATAAATTTATAGAAAAGGGGAATGTTACACATCAAATAGCTACAGAGATATGTTAGTATTTTTTTTTAAAGATTTATTTATTTATTTAATTCTCCCCTCTCCCCCGGTTGTCTGTTCTCTGTGTCCATCCACCGCATCTTTTTTCTTCATCCACTTCTGTTGTCGTCAGCGGCACGGGAAGTGTGGGCACGGGAAGTGTGGGCGGTGCCATTCCTGGGCAGGCTGCACTTTCTTTCGCACTGGGTGCCTCTCCTTACGGGCGCACTCCTTGTGGGTGGGGCTCCCCTAAGCGGGGGACACCCCTGCATGGCACAGCACTCCTTGCGTGCATCAGCACTGCGCATGGGCCAGCTCCACACGGATCAAGGAGGCCCGGGGTTTGAACCGCGGACCTCCCATGTGGTAGACGGACGCCCTAACCACTGGGACACGTCCGTTTTCCTATGTTAGTATTTTGATTGCTCTTAATCCCCTAAGAAATAAATGGTCAGGATTAGGAAAGGCTCCTTATGAAAAATATTTGTAAACCCTCTGCTTACTAAGACTGAAGTTAGCTTCAAGTTATGAAGCTGCTGGGTGGATGAAGAGTCCCATGATTAAGACTGGTTTTGAGGACCACCTTGTCACTGATAATGGACACAACCACAGGAGCAGTCAATCCCCGACACAGATGAATTTACCAGGGCTTTTCAAACCTAACATTTGATTCAAGGGCATCCTCGTCTCTTTGGAAACTGTTTCATACCACCAGCCACCTTCCTCAGACTGCTGCCTTAGTGTTCAAGTCTCATTTGGGATATTAATCTCAGCTGTGACAAAGTGAATAGGCGCTTCTCATAATCAAATGTTTTTCATATTAACCTGATTCCAGGAAATGGAATTCCTTGCATTTAGTGAGCTTGTCACTCTTCTTTTCCAGCTTGCAGCTTTACGTTTTTGTCCACACCCAAAAAATTTTTTTAAAAAATCCACTTCAATTAGACACCTAACCACCCAACACTTTAATTAAAATACATTCAGTCCATTTAACTGATTTTTCTCCTACTTACTATTCAAAGACTTTATTCAGTACAATAATCCCAGGCCCTTTCACCCAAAATGGAAAGTCCTGTAATGGGATTGACAAGCAGCCAGAGGTCTCCCATCACAGCCCTAAGATTGCTTTTGGATCTTGGCTCAGAGCTACATTTATCAACTCTCTGGAAAGAGGTTTGATGAAACCAAGGAAACTTGCCCTGAGCCCTAAAATAGCCTAAGCCTGTCAGACCTGTGATTTCCCCAACGAACATTAGGCAACAACACCCTGGATTGCAGCACATCAAAATGAAATGACAAACTGTCAGGGAAGATGGTTCAGTCATGCCTACCTCATGAAATGCATGTCAAAGAAGTAGTCCACAAGCACTCAGACCCCTTGAACCAAAGGGCTCTGTCAATCAAAGTCACTCTTCAGAGTGACTCTTCAGCTTTTTGGAGGACAGTAACAGTGGCTAGCACACTGGCCACCTTTCATCTTCAGTGAGGTTGGGGGTCTGGAATGCTGAGCTGTGTGAGTAGAAAGAACCCTTAATCAACTCCAGCAACCAATACCAAACTTAACAAACACTCCACCTTTTCCATCCAGGTGGACACACATGCAACAGCTCAATGAGCTATGCATGCCAAGAGGATAAAACATTACCCATACTCTTGTGTTAGTCCTTCAGTTGTAAGCATCTTGTCATTGCAAAGATACACTCTTTTACACCAATGTCTCACCTACACACATTGACAGGGCATTTTCCTATTCACCAGATTCTTTGAAACTTCCAGCTGTGCATTAGGCCCGATAACTCATGCTCTTCCTTCAAGACTGATCTCAGATGAAGTTAAGTGGCAAACCTAAATCCTTCTCCCATAGCCCACTGCATCACATGTCTTATCCTGGTACTATAATTAGGCCATTCTGGTTACTGTCAATGGCATGATGGATTGCTGTTTGTATTCCCCTTTTCATTTCAATGATGTTTTGATAAAATAGGTATATTAGTTTCCTATTGCTGTTGTAAGAAATTACTGCAAACCTAGTGGCTTGAAACAATCTGTTTTTTGTTTTTTGTTTTTTTTTTTTTTGGTCTTATAGTTCTGGAGGTCAGTAACACTGGGTTAAAATCAAACAGTATCAGGGCTGTGTTCCTTTAGGAGGTGGCAAGGTAGAATCATTCTAAATGTTGGGGTGATTTGGGACTGTATGTACCTCAGATAAACATGTTCGTAAAGTTAATCCATTCTAGTTGGTGTGGAACCCATTGTAACGAGGTCATTTGATGAAGCTACTTCAGCTTAAGCATAACTCACCTCAATGATGGTGGTCTTCATCCTCCAACTGGAGGCCCTTATAAGCTGAATGGAAGAGGAGGGAGGGAGTGAGAGTGAGAGAGAGAGAGAGAGAGAGAGAGAGAGAGAGAGAGAGAGAGAGAGAGAGAGAGAGAGAGAGAGAGAGAGAGAAACACCAGACAGAGCAGTCAGAAACTGAAATGAATAAAACATGGAAGAGACCAGTAGATGTCACCATGTGTCTCACCATGTGACAAGTTAAGGACCAAACATTACCAGCAATCAGCCCCAGTATGCAACAGTCTTGGAGAGAAAGCATCATCTTGATGATACCTTGTTTTGGACATGTTTCCAACCTCAAACCCATTAGCTATTAAATTCCCATTTTGTAAGCCAATCCATTTCATAGTATTTGTTTGAGAAGCCCAGGAAACTAAAACACCTGCTTTCTCCAGCTTCTAGATACTCTCCTCACTTGCTGGCTCTTGGTCCCTTCCTCCACCTTCAAAGCCCACAGTTGAACGTCTTCAAATCTCTTGAGTTTATATGGCTACGAGTTTCTAAAAAAGAGTCTGGAGGCTGGCAGAAGGTTTGCCCTCATGCACAACTGAGCAGAGTCAGAGAGACAGATAAAGCACATACAACCCCCAGATATTGGTTCCTTTGAGGGCTAAAGAGACCCATGGGAGTTATGGTCATGGCCGATGGGGTTAACTATCAGGGCAGATGGCCCCTCTTTGGAAATGGTGTTTATGTGTGATGAATCTGGACTCAGATGGGATCTCCCTTCATAAGACTTTCATGCTAATGTGCTGGAGGTGTAGTTAATGTTGGGGTTTAAGATATATTTAGGGGATATGAATCTCTGGACTGACAATGTGATAGCCAGATCCTGAGCCTCAACAGACTCCAGCACCTACAATCTGATTTATTGGACTTACCACACTCAGCTAAGATGGAGTTGAAGAAGGACAACCACCACACCATGGAGCCTAGAGTGATTACAACTGAAAATGGGAGGATTGCATCCAGCATCCAGGTGGAATCTGACCCTCCTCTTGACATAGAGGTGCAATGGACACAACCAATCCAATGTCCACATAGAAGAGGTGGCATTGGATTGGGAAAAGTGGACATAATGGACAAAGGGTATGGGGAAAGGCAGGAAGAGATGAGAGGTGGAGGCGTCTTCGGGACATGGAGCTGCCCTGGATGGTGCTTCAGAGGTAATCACCGGACATTGTAAATCCTCACAGGGCCCACTTGATGGAATAGAGGAGAGTATGGGCCATGATGTGAACCAATGTATATGAGGTGCAGAGGTGCCCAAAGATGTACTTACCAAATCCAATGGATGTGTCATGATGATGGGAACGAGTGTTGTTGGGGGGGGGGGGAGAGGGGGGGGTGGGGGGTGGGGTTGAATGGGACCTCACATATATATTTTTAATGTAATATTATTACAAAGTCAATAAAAAATAAAAAAAAAAATCTCTCTTAGACCTTTCTGTCTCCATCTTATAAAGACTCTTGAGGTGACTTTGGGTCCACCTGGATAATCTAAGATAACCTCCCTGCTTCAAGACCATCATTTAATCATCTCATAAAGTCTCTTTTGCCATGGAAGGTAAAAAAAAAAAGACAAAACAAAACAAAACAAAAAAAACAAACACATAGTTTCCAGGATGAGGATGTGGACATTAGTCTGACTACCACAAGGACACTTACTTCTTAAACTCTGAATGAAATTGGAACATCAAAACAGAAATTTAATTCCAAGTCCTACTCCCAATCTTTGAAAGAAAGTCATTTAATGCTCCTTTCTCTTTGCGGTTTCAATGTTGACAGTCAGAAGAGTAGACATTATCTTGGGCCCTGGCAGTGGAAAGCAAAACAGAGATCTGTGTTTGAGACTTTCTTATGAAGGGCAAAGAAGGCTTTTTAGTCATGGTTGGAGATAATTAAGGGAGTAAAGTCTGCTGTGGTCCTTCATAGACATAGTACAATTCAGTCTTATCCCTTTGGAATGTGCCATACACTGCAATCAGGAAACTTGGATTCTCCATTTTTGGCTCCCCAGTTTTACAAGTGAGTGCATATGGGGAAGCAAAGTACAAAGTAAACCAATAAGCAAGAATGACTTCAGAATAATACTTGAATTATACAGTGTTGGGATTTCAAGAAAAGCTTTCTCTCACTTCCTTTTACAAATTAAAAAACCTAAAGAGATAAGAGAACAGGGTCATCAGTGTCTCCACCCAATGAAGTTCATTCCCTGCTCACCTCTGAGAATGACTTGGGTTTTCCCTAGCACTGGGGAAAACCAGGCATCTCCCTTTTAGGTCTTTCAAAGACCTAGGAGTGATCATTGAAGAGGACATGCCCACCGAAGCCTTAATGGGTAGCCCAGCTGCTTCCAAATGGCAAAAAGGGATTATGCACCAAAGGAAGGATATTGTAAAGTGTTTAACCAGACTTTCAGCATTTTCTTTAAAAATGGTCTAAACAAATACTTATGGATTGTAGTTAGATATTAGAAAAACATGAGTGCAGAGACACAAAAGATTAAGAATCTGAAAGCCCAGTTTTTGGACTTACTGCCAGAGTTTGTCCAAAAAAAAGTGGCATCAGCGTTGCTTTGTCCATTCAGACCTGAGGGAAAGACAAGTGTTGGAACAAAACTCCAGTGTTTCTCAAACCAATGCTAAAACTTGCTTCTCAAAATCTGTCCCCATTTTTGCCTGAGAACTTTTGTTAAATGTTTCAGATGTGCTGTCAAGTCTTAGTTTCCAATTTACCCTAATGGTCACCCAAAGTAGGTTTGTTAACTATAAGCCTCATTTGTAGAGTAATTCTATCCTAAGACCCTGTGGTGGTGAGGGTTTTTTTTTTTATTGAAACTTTATTTCAAATTATAAGTCAAGGTAACTTAAAAAGGCAACCCAACAAGTTATCAAGGCATTATCCCTAAAATTCTGTCTGGGCACTTTTATCTCATCTGATTCCCACTACTAACTCAATTGTTTCTCTAATGTTCAGAAAGCACATGGATGTACAGAGTAAACTGACCCTACAAGTGATGATAAAAAGAGTTCTGCAGGTTGGAAGGAAAAGACAAGAGGTGGTGAGTTTTCCATGTCAACTTGACAGGCCTTTAGACCTAGTTATGAATCAAAAGTGAATCCAGGTATTACTGAGAAGGGCCTTTGTAAGTGTGGTTAAGATCTACAGTCAAATCCTTGGCTCTTCTCTTTAAGAATGAACTGAATCAGACTGGCTCTATTTCATAGTGTCACTGGGCACTATACACCAGGGCAGTGAAATACTGGAGCTTACCTTCCTAGCTTCTCACTTGGGTCAACAGTGCTGCAACCTGCTGGCTGTATGAAGGACATACCAAGTGCAACAATGATCACTAGAGTACTGTGAGTAGGACTGAAGCAAAATTGGCATTATGGCCTGCTTCCATGGAGAGAAAACATATGCAAACCTAGATCTTAGGTCTATTACCTGCAGCTCAAAGAGGAATTTGCACATTAATTCGTATTAAGTACTGTACCTATATGCCTGATGATTATGATGATATCTTTTCTATTCTAGATCATATGCAAAGGGATAATGAACATGTTAAAAGTCTTCATTTTCTAAGTAGTTAAGGAATGTGCCTGTATAATAAAGGAACAACTCTCTTAAGTATTTTTATTTTGCTTGCCATGTGCTTGTCTTATTGTTGCCTACACTGTCTTTATGAGTTTATGTCTAGGGAAGTGCCTGTTTCCATCCTCTCCGAGATGTCCTAAGCATAATTATTGCTATGGGAGGTCGGGTAGGCTCTTTATACCAAACCCAGCAGCTCTACCACAATCTCTCCCTAGAGTTAACCAGCAACATAAAAGAAGTCAAGGAAAAATGCTGTTTCCAATCAACTTTGGGAGGAAGTAGCCTCTGAAGGTACCTGGCTTTTCTCACTCTTATGGTCCTGTATGTCATGGCTGAACCCCTTTTTGGGCCCACTTACTGAAGCAGAATAGTATATCAGGAATTAATAGATGGATCTGAAACCTGACAGAGAGTCCAAGTGGATCTCAGTAACCCCCAAGCTGGCTGGTGAAAGATGCCCAACCTCAAGATTCTGTTATCCAGAAAAAGACTTCTTCATCTGAGAGCCAGGGAAAGCCCCAGATGTTCCCTACAGACTATATCATTGGGTCCTCCTAAGGGATTGATGGGTAGGGCAATCAATCAGAACAGCAAACAGCTGGAACCTTCCCATTCCATTAGCAAAGGGGTGGAATAATTAATAGTTTATAAAGCAAACCACAAGTCCTGAGTGCTCTCACCCTGCTCTCTTTCCTCTGGACCCATTCCTGTCCTCTGTGCGCCACCCTAGCCATTTTTCCTCTACCATGTGGCCACACAAGTAAACCTGGGGATTTATAACCTATAACGGGGAAATGTAGTTTTTAAATCAATACTCTTTATTCCTTTTAACCCCTTTCTCTCTACCAGGGTCTCCTGTTCTGTTATTTTCTCCCATTTCTCTTTCCTCCCTACCTGAATAAATTATTGACCTAATATGCCTGGTATGCTCTTGAAATTCATTTCTGCAACATAGCCAAGTACCTAGATAAAATCTGGTAACACTATCACCATCCTCTTTACCCTTTTAATTGGGCCATGTGTCTTCAAAATTTTCATTTTTTCTTACAGAACGCTGGTGTGTAAAAAAGGATGGACTCAAGTTTTAAGCCCTTTTTCCCATAAGGAGCATTGCACAAGGTGGCAAAGAGAGGAAGAGGTGGATGAATAGAAACAGGTCTACCTAGGAGCTGTTGAGGTGCTGTACGAGTTTCTGATTGCTGCTGTAACAAATTAATACCATTTGGTGGCTTGAGACAACACATTTATTATCTAATTGATCTGGAAATGATCTGTACAAGGTGAGTTGGCAGGGCTGCATCCCTTCTAGCATCTTGAGGGAGAATCCATTTCCTTGCCCTTTTCAGATTCTACAAGCTGCTCACATGCTTTGGCCCACAGTCCCTTCCTCCATCTTCAAAGTACCTCATTCCCTCCTCTACATCCATTCATTAAATCCCTTTCTGTTCCTTGCCGCCTCTTCTGTCTTATAAGGACACGTGTGGCGAAACTGGTTGCAAATGTGTATTTCCAGGATAATCTCACCATATCAAGAGCCTTCATTTATCCCCATCTGCAAATTCCATTTTGCTATGTGACAAATAGCATCACAGATTCTAGGCCATTAGGTTGTGGGTAGTCTCTTGGGGCATTATTGTACCCAAATGCTCTTAGTGCTTAACCAAGTGATGCTGGGAGACATATTAATGCATCAATTTTACATCATAACTCAGCTCTCCAATTTCATCTTCTTCAGTACTAAATGATATAGTTGTTTCTGCAATGCCTGCCAATCATGAGATGTCAAGGTCTTAGGGTAAGAAAACTCACACAGCTAATCCTGCCATCTCTTATTTTCAATTCTCACTTCACATGATGCTTGTGTTTGTTTTTTGTTTTTTTTTTAATCCCTGTAGAATAAGAACTTTCACATGTTGATGTTTCTTCTTTCAGTTTACTTTAAATCATAGCAACTGGGAGCAAGAGATGTAGACTCAAAAGAAGGTAACTTATTTGAAGGAAAGTTGTGCTACAAGTTGCCACACCAGTAATGTCCCATGGTTCTGTGTCTAGCTGACCCAATCACGCAGGTGTCTCTTAAATTCTGTGTGGACTTGTCAGGCTAAAAAGAGAACGATAAGTCATTCTGGTGGTGTTTAAAACACAAATACATGGAGAAAGGGTATTTCACTGCACAAAAACAGTGTTGGCATTATTTCACAATTTACACCTTTCTTTAGGAACTAATAATCTGAGATGTTATATTTTATAAGAGAAAAGTAAGGTTGAGTAGTGAGTTTGTTGTTATTTTCATTTAATCAAATAACAAGTGTTTGGAAAGACAGGAAGAAAAGTAATCTTTGTATACTTAGCTAGCTAGCTGTACATTTATCTATCTATCTGTCTCTCTCTCTATCTCTCTCTGTCGGTCTATCTCACATATCAATCATCTATCTCTAATATCTATCTAGTTTCTATCAATCATCTATCTTTATATATCTTTAACATCTCTATCTATATCTATCTAACTGAGTTTTTATTCAACACCAATCTATGCAACCAAAATAAGCAAGCTCATTTGAGTTATTTTCAATAACTGAAAATGATTCCATTATAGGAAACAGTCACCTTAACACATGAATTTAACCATTTTATGACTGTCTTGCTTTCTAGGCATACAAGAGATAGTCAACTGCTGAAAAAGGGGTTTTAAATAAACATTGACAAAATTGATTTACCAGACAGAGTTTGACATTGACAGGGATGCCCCAAAACCGAGATCACATTACAGAGGCAGCAACAATTATATCCACACCAGAACCAAGTATTTCCTAGAAACCGATGGTTTTTGTAATGCTTGTCCTTAAATCACTTTCAGAGATTGCCTCTGGATCCCTCCACCACATAAGGGAGGACAGGTATCTTCAACTTCTTTCTAATCAATGAGCCAACTGAGTTTGGCAGTAACTTACCCAGCATCTGAGAGCTGAGAAATGAGTCCAGGTGTGATCATTGCATTGGTCAGGAGAGTTCATTTGTGTCTTCCCCAACAAAGGTCATTCTCTGCTCACCTCTGATAGCAATGTGTGTTTTCCTGAGCACTGGGGAGGAGCAGGCATCTGTCCCAATCAGTTCTTCAAAGTCCTAGACTGAGAAGGCCACTGCCAGGTACAAAGCAGGTAGAGGACTTTCAGGACTTGCAATTGAACAGGTTAGAGGAGGCCAGTTGTACATGGTAAACCTCATTCTTATCCACTAACTTCTGGTGACAACTAGCCGGGTGGATTCCTGTAAAAAGGTAAGAAGGTTGGGACACCTATTCCATGGGTGACAAGGAAAGGGGAATTGGGGTACTAGAAGACAAGCATCCAGTCTCTGACACATTTATACTTTGGATTTGGCCCCATGTAACACAACACAAATGACTTGACATTTTATTTCCCTATTAGAAAGAGATGGGGAAAAGAGTGGTTTAATCAATGACTTTGTTTTATGATTAGGAGACCTGTGCAATATCCCTACCTCATCTTCTCTTCTCACCATCCTGATAAAACTCTCTCTACTGCATTTTCTTTTCCCCATATGTAGTCCAACACTCCAGGTAAGTTAAATATTTGTATTTCTTTATGATATCAGGGCATTTCACTGTAATCTTGTTTGCATCTAGAAACCGAAAAGCTATTCATCCTTTCTCTAAGATCTGCACCAATGGGGTTATAAGGCAGATGACCAGTAAATGGAGTTTCTTGGTTACAGTCAGTTTGGGCTGGCACCCTGTATAGGGCATTACTTTTTCTAGTCTTACTGGTTACAGGAGTCCTGCCTGAGGGAGTTTCTGTGGTAGTGAGAGCCTCTTTGGAGTGTGGCTGGGGACTGATATAATCTACTTGCCATGGTGCTACTGGAATCCATGCAGTCATTGGAGTGAGCATGACAGGCACACGTGGGTGATATCCACGAGCTGCTGGTGAGTAACAGGCGGCTGGAACTGCTGCCACATGGTCTCGTAGCCATGATGCCTGCTTTTCCTGTGGAGCTACTCTGCTGCTTCTCAGGTTTCAATGGTCTGGTTTCAACTCTTGACAAGGGTATCTGCCTCCCCTTTTCCAGGAGGGGTGTTAGAGGAGTGGGTTTGAAAAGGTCCACAAGGGGACTTCCAGGAAAACAGCAGACTAGAAAGACATGCGACTCACTTCTCCAGAAAAATAGCTAGGACACAGGCTGAAACAGACAGGAGAAAGATCTTCTAGAGTTTAGGATACCAAATGAAGGCTGGACACCCCCCAGAGGAGAGAGGAACAAATGAGGGAATCATGAAATCAGAGCTGAGAGGTGAAAACATCAGCTGTTACTGCTGGTACCTCCCCACCACACTAAAGATATGTTAGAATAATCGGGTCTCTGGCTACAGACAAAGGGAGCTCCAGGGATCTGCCACCTCACAAAAGGGGAGAGAGAGGAGCATAGACAAGGGCTGACAACATTTAACCCGTAAATTTGGTTTGCTGTGTTCCCATGAGCTCTTCTGGACTGGGTGAGATCATGCCATTGTTTGCCTTGCGAGACAGCAAGGGGTTAAATATATACAACCCTCCCAATCTCCTCTACTAACCAGGACTGATTGTTGAGGACCCAGAGAGGAGTGAAATTATTTTCTACGTGGAAAAGTAAGGGGGCTGCAGAGAAGGCTGGAGAACTGTCTCTGAGAAAGTTTGAATTATGAAGCTCTTACCTTCCAGGCAGGAGCCTCGATCACATTAATCCCATCTGTGTTTCAAAGCCACCATCTACTGGTAGACCAAGGAAGTGCATGTAAGAAAATAAAAAAATAGTAAGAAAGGCTTTTTCTGGCCTTTATAACTTACTTCTCCAAAGCTGTAGGAGCAGGACTGCAACCAATTACTGGATCCAGAACCCAATTTTGAGCAACTAACAGGGACAATTCTAATGATCCAAGCTGAATCAAGAATCAAAGAGCAGTGGTAACACACAGCCTTCCTCCACTAAATCCCCACAAAGGAGAAAAAAAGTGAGTATCTGATTAAACTACATCCTAATCAGATACCTAGAGATTAGCAAAAATTAGGAGCCATACTAAAAAATTGGAAGAACATGGCCCCAAAAAAGGAATATACCAAATTCCCAAGAGATGCAAGATTTGAGAAAACTAATTAACAAATTGCATACAAATTTCCCCCATCGAATTAATGAGTTGAAAGACAAAATGACTAAAGAGATAAGTGACAATAAGAAACCATTGAGTGGAACAAAAAAATTTGAAATCCTGAAGAGAAAATAAACAAAACTCATGGACATGGAAGTCACAATAGGTGAAATAAAAAACACATTAGAGGCATACAACAGCAGGCTTGAAATGATAGAAGAAAGAAAATGTGAAACCAAGACTGAACAGCTGAAAGTGAAGAGAGAAAAGAACAGAAAGAGAAAAGAGTGGAAAAAATTAAACAGGGGCTCAGTGACTTGACAAGATGAAACAAAATAGCATACATGCCATAGGAGATCCAGAAGGAAATCAGAAGGGAAAGGAGCAGAAGGCATATTTGAGGAAATAATAGCAGAAAATTTCCCAAACTTTAAAGCACATTTCCAATAAACACACTGTATCCCAATCAGAATAAATCCAATTAGACCTACCCCAAGACAATAATACCCAGAATGTCAAATGTCAAAGAGAAAAAAAAAAAATCCTGATATTAGTTAGAAGAAGGAAACCATCACAAGTGATGCCCAATAGAGAATTATCATGGATTTCTCTCCAGAGCCCATGGAGATGAGAAGACAGTAGTATGATACAATTGGATACTGAAAGAGAAAAACTGTCAGCCAAGAATTTTTTATCCAGTAAAACTGTCCTACAGATATGAAGTTGAGTATAGAATATATTCACAAACAAACAAAAGATAGTTCATAAAAAATAATCTTCCTTAGCAGGAATATTAAAGGAAGTATTAGAGCCTGAAAGAAAAAGGAAGGAGAGAGAGGCCTGGAGGAGGGTATAGGAGAAAGAATAACAGAAAGGATAACCAAAAGAGTAAAAAGACAGACAAAAATATAATATGACTTATGAAAACCAAAGACTAAAATGGTGGAAGTAAATAATGCATTTACAGTAATATCATTGAATATGAATGGATTAAAGTCCTCAATCAAAAGTTATAGATGGACAGAATGGAGAAATACTTGTGAGCCATCCATGTGCAGCTTGAGGAGACTCACCTTAGACCCAGGGATAGAAACTGAAAGGAAAATAGTGGAAAAAGATACCCCATGCAAAAGTAACAAAAAAAGAGCAAGGTAACACCTATACTAATTTTGGAGAAAACAGACTTTAAATGCAAAACAAAGTTGTAAGATGTACAAAAGGCCATTATATATTAGTAAAAGGGAAATCCACTGGAGAGATATAACAATCATAAATATCTACGCATCTAACCAGGGTGTCCCAGAATACATGAGACAAACTATGGCAAAACTGAAAAGAGAAACAGATATCTCTACAATAATCACTGGAGTCTTCAACACCCCGTTTGTATCATTAGATAGAGCAACTAGACAGAAGATCAATAAGGAAACAGAGAACTTGAACAATGTGAGAAATGAGTTAGACCTAACAGACATGTCGAGTACACTGCATCCAAACACAGCAGGTTATACTTCTTCTGACGTGCCAATGAATCTTTCTCCAGGTGAGACCACGTTAGGACACAATGCAGATCTCATTAAATATATAAAGACTGAAATTATACAAAGCGCCTTCTCAGATCATAGTGGAATGAAACTGAAAAAGATGGGAAAGAAGGAAATTCGCAAATGTGTGGAGGCAAAATACATTCCTAAACAATCAATGGGTCAAACAAGAAATTGTAAGTGAAATTAGTAACTATATTGAGACAAATGAAAATGAGTTCTCATCTTATCAGAATGTATGGGATACAGTGAAGCCAGCACTGAGAGGGGAACTGATGGCACTAAACACCTATATTAAAAAAAGAAGAAAGAGATTAATTCAAAGAAATCACAAATCATCTTATGATCTTTCTTATTTCAGTAGTAATGTCCCATCCCCTCCTTATTTCTGATGTTCTTTATTTGAATCTTCTCCCTTTTTTCTTTATCTCTCTATGGTTTTTTTATTTTGTTGATCTTCTTGAAAAAAAAAACACTTTCATTTTCCTCATTCTCCCTATTACTTTTTCTTGTTCACAATTCCATTTATTTCTGATCTAATCTTTACTAGTCTTTCCATCTGTTTGCTATTTCTCATTCCTCCAATGTGTGCAGTCTGATTTGTGATAATAGCTTTCTTCTTTCTTAATGTAAGCATTGAGATCTCTAAGTTTCCTTCTCAGTACTGCTTTCATTGCGTTCCATAGATTTTTATATGTTCTTGTCTCATTTTCATTCTTTTTAATGTATTTGCTGATTTCTCTAGTAGTTTCTTCTATGACCCACTGTTTGTGAAAGAGTGTATTGTCTAATCTCCATATATTTGTGTTTTTTCCTGCTCTCGGCCTGTTATTGATTCCTTTTTTCTTCTTCTTCTATATATTATTTTAAATGTTACATTTGGCTTCATTCCATTATGATCTAAGAAGTGCCTTTTGATAGATGTGATTCTCCTGCTTGCAGTTGTAAACTCTGTTACTTGGTGTGGTGGTTGACTGTCTTTACCTTCCTGTTAGCTGACCTGGCTAAGTCCAATGAACCAGAGCATAGGAGTTGCAACTCTGTTGAGACTCAGGGCCAGCTGGCACATGGCCAGTCCAGCGATTCAAGTCTCCTGGGTGTACACCAATGCCAGCACCAACCACAACTTCAGTAAAAGTGACAAAAGAGACATCTCTAGAAAGGTCACATCTGAGTCCAACTGCATCACACTCAGGAGCACAAATTCCAAAGTAGGGTCCACTGACAAGGAACTGAACTCCAGAGTTAGTTGCCATGACTGTAGAACCTGTGTATCTCTGTAGCCCTCAGGAGCACAGGACCTGGTATTGTACTACTTTGGCTGTCTGTGGGATCCTGTAGAGACATGCATAGTGTGACCCCTCAGATGAACTCCTGACTCATTTTGAAGTCTTTTAGCCATAAAATTCATTTGTCTTTGCCATTGCCCCCCCTTTTTTTTTTATAATTAATTTTTTATTGACTTTGTAATAATGTTACATTAAAAATATATATGTGAGGTCCCATTCATCCCCACCCGCCCCACCCCCCCTCTCCCCCCCCAACAACACTCGTTTCCATCATCATGACACATCCATTGGATTTGGTAAGTATATCTTTGGGCACCTCTGCACCTTATAGACAATGGTCCACATCATGGCCCCCACTCTCCTCCATTCCATCCAGTGGGCCCTATGAGGATTTACAATGTCCGGTGATTACCTCTGAGGCACCATCCAGGGCAGCTCCATGTCCCAAAGACGCCTCCATCTCTCATCTCCTCCTGCCCTTCCCCATAACCATCGTCCACCATGTCCACTTTTCCCAATTCCATGCCACCTCTTCTATGTGGACATTGGATTGGTTGTGTCCATTGCACCTCTATGTCAAGAGGAGGCTCAGATTCCACATGGATGCTGGATGCAGTCCTCCCATTTTCAGTTGTAATCACTCTAGGCTCCACGGTGTGGTGATTGTCCTTCTTCAACTCCATCTTAGCTGAGTGTGGTAAGTCCAATAAATCAGATTGTAGGTGCTGGAGTCTGTTGAGTCTCAGGACCTGGCTATCACATTGTCGGTCCAGAGATTCAAATCCCCTAAATATATCTTAAACCCCAACATTAACTGCACCTCCGGCACATTAGCATGAAAGACTTATGAAGGGAGATCCCATCTGAGTCCAGATTCATCACACATACACACCATTTCCAAAGAGGGGCCATCTGCCCTGATAGTTAACCCCATCGGCCATGACCATAACTCTCATGGGTCTCTTTAGCCTTCAAAGGAACCATTATCTGGGGGTTGTATCTGCTTTATCTGTCTCTCTGACTCTGCTCAGTTGTGCATGAGGGCAATCCTTCTGCCAGCCTCCAGACTCTTTTTTAGAAACTCGTAGCCATATAAACTCATTTCTCCTTTCCATTTCCCCCTTACTTTAGGTCAAACAGCATTTTAAAATCATGGTATTTTATGTAGACATGGATATTCTGCTGATCCGCATTGAACCTTCCGTATAAGGTCCTTTTCCAGTTGCATCATCAGTTGGTATTTGATAGTGGTCCCTCGTTGCCAGGGAGGCTCATCCCCGGGTGTCATGTCCCACGCTGGGGGGAAGGCATTGCATTTACATGCTGAGTTTGGCTTCGAGACTGGCCACATTTGAGTAACATGAAGGCTGACAGGAGGAAATTCCCAGGCACAATGTTGCTCTAGGCCTTGTTCTTATTTTAGGTTTATCAGCTCACAAGCATAGTCATTAGCATCAGGGGCTCACCGTTGAACCCTCACTCCCTCCCGGTCCCCGCCACTGTACCTGGGAGACTGTCGCTGCTCCCCTAGGGACCACGACAGAGCACCACTGGCCAGGAACCCAGTACCCCCCCTGCTGTGGTTTCCAATTGTTGCCACCATGCCATTGCCCCCTTTGTGTCAAGATCTTTTTCTAGTTGCATCACCAACTGGTGCTTGGTAGTAATCCCTTGGTGCCAGGGAAGTTCATCCCCAGGAGTCATGTCTGACCTGGGGAAAATGTAATGCATTTACATGATGAATTTGGCTTAGAGTGTGGCTACATGTGAGCAATATGGATGTTCTCAGGAGGTAACACTTAGGCACCTGCAGCTCCAAGTCTAGTTGATATTTCAGGAACACAGGCTCCTAGGCATAGCCATCAGTATCAAGGTCTCATTTTTGGACCATCCTTATTCATTGGTCTTTCCCCCTGCATTTGGGGAATTGTTGCTGTTCCTTTGGGGAATGTGACAGTGCTCCTCTGGCTAGGAACTCAGCACTCCCTCAGTTGTTGTTTGAAACTCTGACTACTGTGAAAGTACCCAACAAATATCTGAACATTTTTATATACCTATGTTCATACCCTGGAGAACTCCCTCCCAACCATGTGTCTCCCATCAGTAACACCCCACAACAGGGCTCCTCCCCTGCCATACTTGAACCCCTCTGTGGTCCAAAACATCTTAAAAAATGAAGCCTAGTATATTGCCTAATTCAGTTCATAGGAAAATGAAATTGAAATGATAGACTTAAAGATTAGAAATAGAATACATATGAATTTAGGAAAACTAAAAAATTTTAAAAAAATTGGGTTATTAAGAAATGAAAAAAATCATAAAACTTTGTTTTTGACATTTTGCCTATGGTATTGTAATAGATGTTGCCCTGCCTGTACAGTGGCAAGGCAATTTCATTCATTCCTTCCTCTGTCTACATCCTTTTTTATTTTTAATTTTTCTTTAAAAAAGTTTTAGGTCACAATAAAGTCACATATACTATATTGGAGAAACCCATATATCCAACATCAAACCCTTTTCCCTCTTCTCCAGCAATGATCTCTTTACATATTCATGTTACATTTGCTGCAACTGATGTACAGATATTGAAACAGAGCTACCAAAAATGGTTCCATTTTGTTTTACATTATGGTTGATATTTTAGACTGTACACTGTTACATATTTTTGGTGAAATTCAACTTGTCTGTTATCCATCATTGCACGATCATGTGGAGTACTTCCATTGCCCGCCAGTTACCCTGCTTCCATCTATTCTATTCCTTTTACCCCCTCCCCTCAGGGCTCACAAAGACAACCAAGCTTCACTGCTTGAAGGATAAGATTCCTAGATACTTGAAACAATGCTGAGGGCTTGACACTCCACATTGAGAGCTACCAATTCTCTCAAAAGACATAATTCCCTCTGTTTGAGAACATCTGACCTCCCAAGGATGGATATACAATTTCCTGCACATCATATGAGTCTCCACACAATGATATAACACACTGGTAATAAATAAGTACTCACATACTCCCTAGAAGCCTGCCCCTGTGCCAGATGCCCCCATTGTGCACCTTAAACAGGTAAACCTTCCTTATTACATTTCTAAAGAGTTTTCTCAACATTATAATTTCAACCACATACCTGACAATCTCCCATGTTCATCTGCTCCCTCAACCCTTCCCCCAATTCCTTGGCCCATCTGACTTATCCACCCAACCCTATGCCCCTCAAGCCTGCAAAGCTCTATGTAGTACCTCTGTGTATTACCTCTATGCCCCCTCTTATCCCTTTCCTTTACAACTACTTACCACCACTTTATCATAGATTTCACCCATGTAGGTCTCAGCTCACAACATTCCTCTCCCTTCAATTTCCTGTAAGCTTATCATCCAGTCTGTAGCTGTCTGAAATAGCTTGATTTGCCTAATTCATATCAAAGAAGTCATGTAGTATTTGTTCTTCAAATCCTGGGTTGCTTCACTCAACATAATGTCCTCAAGATTCATCCAAGTTATCCCATGTGTTAGTACCGTATTCCTTCTTACAGCTGAGTAGTATTCCACTGTATGTACATACCACATTTTGTTTATTCATTCATCTGTTGATGGACTTTTGTATTGATGGCAGCTTTTGGCCTAGTGACTATTGCCACTATGAACATTGGTGTGCATATATCGGTTTGTGCCCTTGTTTTAAGTTCTTCTGAGTATATAGCCAGCAGTGGAATTGATGGGTCATATGACAAATCTATAGAGTCTTTTTTTTCTCTCTCTCTCTCTTTATTTTTTTAAATGTTATATTAAAAAGTATATATAAGAGGTCCCCACATGCTCCATAACCCTCACCCACTCCTAAGTCAACAACTTCTTACATCATCATGGGACATTTGTTGCATTTGGTGAATACATTTTGGAGCACTGTTCCACCACATGGAAAATGATTTACATTGTAGTTTACACTCTCCCTCAACCCACCCAGTGGCCTATTGTGATAAATATTAGAAGAAATTTTAGCATTGATGTGGAGAATTTGGCCACTGTAGTTGCTGAAGTTAGGGAAAGGGAAGAAGAAATAGCTGTGTTTTTTTTTTTTTTGAGGAACTACCAAACTGTCCTCCAGAATGGCTGGATCCTTCTGCAATCCCATCAGTAGTGGATGAGTGTTCCTATTTCTCCACATCCTCTCCAACACTTGTAGTACTCTGTTTTATTTAATAACCACCAGTCTAATGGCAGTAAGATGGTATTTCATTGTAGTTTTGACTTGCATTTCCCTAATAGGTGGTGATTTTGAGCATCTTTACATGTGACTTTTTTATCCATTTATATTTCTTCTTTCAAGAAGCATCTGTTCAAATCTCTTGCTCAATTTTTAAATGGGTTGTTTGTCTTTTTATTTTTAAGATACAGAATTTCTTAATATATATAAGATATTTGTCTCCTATCAGATATATGGTGTCCAAATATTCTCTCCCATTATGTAGGCTGTCTTCTCACTTTCTTGACAAACTCCTTTGAGATGCAAAGGCTTTCATTTTGAGGAAGTTCCATTTACCTATTTTTCCTGTTCCTGCTCATGCTTAGGGCATGAAATTCATGAAGTCATTTCCTATTACAAAGTCCTGTACATGCTTCCCTACATTGTTTTACAAGGTCTTTATTGTCTTGGCTCTTACATTTAGGTCGTTGATCCATCTTGAGCTGGTTTTTGTATAAGGTGTGAGGTGGTAATCCTATTTTATTCTTTTGCATGTGGATATCCAGTTCTCCAAACACCATTTGTTGAAGAGGTCATTAACTCGCAATTGAATTGGCTTGGTGACCTTGTCAAATATCAGATGACTCTATATGTGAGCATCTATGTCAGAACTCTCAATTAGGTTCCATTTGTCACTATATCTTTCCTTGTGCCAGTACCTTGCCATCTTGACCTCTGTACCTTTGTAATATATATTAAATTCAGGTTCTGTGATTCCTCCGATTTCACTTTTCATTTCAATATGTTTTGTCTATTTGGAGCCTCTTTCCTTTCCTAATAAACTTCATAGTTAGTTTTTCTAGTTCATTAAAAAATGTTGTGTTGATTATTTTCAGGATTGCATTAAATCTGTCGATCCATTTGGGGTAGAATGGATCTCTTAATCATATTTAGTCTTCTTATCCATGAACGGGGAATATTCTACCATTTATTTAAGTGTTCTTTGATTTCCTTTAATGGTGTTGTGTAGTTTTCTGAGTATAAGTCTTTTATATCTTTAGTTAAATTTATTCCCACATATTTGTGTTTTTTTTTACTGTGATAAATGGTATTTGTTTCTTGATTTCCTCCTCAGATATTTAAGTAGTGCTGTACATAAATGCTATTGATTTTTGCACATTAATCTTATAACCTGTGACTTTACGAAATAATTTATAAGTTCTAGAAGCTTGTTGTAGACTTCTAAGGACTTTCTATGTATAGGATCATGTCATCTGCAAATAGTGAAATTCTGACTTCTTCCTTTCCAATTTGGATGTGTTTTATATATGGTTTTTGCTTCAGTGCTCGAACAAGTGCTTCTAACACAGTGTTAAATAGGAGTGAAAGTGGCATCCTTCTCTTGTTCCTGGTCTTAGAAAAACTTTGGCAATTTTGGCATCAGCATTTAAATGATGTTAGCTGTGGGTTTTTTATATATACACTTTATCATGTTGCAGTGTTACATTTAAAAAAATAAGAGGTCCCCAGACAGTCCCCAACCACCTCAGCCCACTCCACTCACATTAACAACCTCTTTCCTCATCATGGGATGTGCATTGCATTTGGTGAATACATTTTGGAGCACTGATGCTCCACATGGCTAATGGTTTACACTGTAGTTTACACTCTCCCCTGGCTGCACAGTGGGCCATGGCAGAACATAAAATGTCCAGCATCTGTCCCTGCAGTACCACCCAGGACAACTCCAAGTCCTGAAAATGTCCCCACATCATATCTCTTCTTCCCTTTCCCTACCCTCAGCAGCTACCATGGCCACTTTTTCCAATCCATAACTTTGAAACAGAGCACAGAAATGTTTCCTTGTGGTAGGAGCTGATTCATATGTATTTTAATAGAATTAAGAATAGCATAGAAGTTCCATAACACATTTCACATTTAAAGATCATGATTTATTATCATATCTAAATAGAGATTGGTTCTGTATGGCAATCTTTATTGTTTGTTTTAGCATATTACTGCCAGTACCTGCCTGCAAACAACAGGTCCTCAACACATAGGTTCCTTTTCATACTAAGTTTTGTGTCTTCATGGACACATTTTGACACCATGCAATATACTTCACTTATAGATGCCTTTCCATTCATCAGATAGTCCTTTAGACCTCTAATCATACCAATGTATCACTTTCAAATCCAGAGATGCTTATCTATGATTCACTGCCTCAAATAAACATCCCCAAATTTTCAGTGGTTAATCAATGATTGTCCTCTAAAGGTCCATTTTCAGGCATGACACCTGAGTGCATTCAAAATGAGAGTTCAGGAGCTCTCAGAAAATAGGATACGAGGAAGCTTTTGAAGAAGGATGGAGGTTGATTGAGATAAACTAGCAATTGCACTTTTCTGGGAAATGACTCTTCCTAGTTCTGATTGCTTTCCAGGTATGTTGACTATTTCTACCCCTGCTATCCTAGTGTATTTAACTCCTTAACCCAGTGCAGGTTCTGAACATCCTCTGATGTCAGCAATGATCAGTGACCAGGATCAGGATATGCTCATTTATATGATCAGTTTGAAGGTCAGAGATGAGATGCTTAAAATATAGGAATAAGTGAGGGGAGGAATTATTAAGCATAGAATCAGGCAAGGCCTAGAATGATTTCTCCTGTCTCTACCTTTCCCTGTTCAGGTAGAAGAGCTCATCCATCCCATGAATAGTTGCAAGATCATATTTTTCTTTAGGAGAAACCCTTTCTTCCAGAATGAGGAGGATGACATTACTACCACTGGTACGATGTGACTTTGTGGGTAGTTTGGGTAATTGGTAACCAAGACTCTGTCCCATATCTTCTTCTTTCTACAGGATGTAAGGCATCTCATTCCACTCCAATCCAATGGCTCAGTGATTCTGAGTGCCAGACCAACAGCTACAGTAACTCCAATACCAGCCTTAACTTTTTCAAATGGTTGTCTGACCATAACTTTGCAGGATCTAATAGACTTGCTGAGGTGAATCCCCTAAGGGCAGTATCAGAAATGGCCATGGTGGGTTTGTAGGATGCTTAGGGGATGCTGGCCCATTTGTCCTTATCCATTACCAGATCATCTGTGAGGATCTCTGGCTGGATCCCCTGCAATTCTACCCAAGGTTGGAAGAGACAAGAAGAGGGAACAGAGAGGCAGACAGGAAAGGAGATCTGGTAGAGGAATGGAAAATAAAAGTAACTCCTAGAGTAACTCCAGGCCAGTAAGTAGTTACCCTATAAGTGATACTATAGTGCATAACTGCTTACGGGAGAGAAATCTAAACAAGGTAAAGGAGAATGACTGGAAGGGACACTTGATGCACATATGAATCATCATCGCCACTTCTCTGAAGCATTATTCCACAGGAATGGGCTCACGTTCTGCTCCTCTATATATGGTTGGCTCACTCTGGGGCTCTCTTATTGCCCTCTTTATAAAATTTACAAGTCTTTAAGTAGTTGATACTCCAAAGCACCATCCTACTTTTTTGATTGCCACGGTGTTCTTTAAATACTCATATCTATTCATATTGCACAGCCGTACAGACAATTTAGGCAATTTTGCATGGATTGTGGAGGAAAATTTAAAGGTATCAAAGTCAGAAAATATGGACAGTCCAGGAGGGCCAAGTACTTCAACATAACTACTTAATTTTGATTTTGAGAAATAGCGATTTAGATATCTTTTATGCATGTGTGTGTGCATGTGTGTGTTTTCCAAGGATTGTCCCCCTCTCTTCGATCTGGAGACAATAAGCCATCAAATTTTACTACAGTAGGAGAAGACCACTTAAACCCCATTCTCTTGCAAAACTGAGAAATGAAGAATGAAACTGTTGGTTGAAAATGCAAAGAATGAGTTTGTTTAAACATGGAATGGTAATGCTAAATAAAAATAAACACCAAGAGGTCAAAAGTGTGTGTCATGTATATTTGTGCTTCTTGAGAGGTGGTTTCTATGCAAAAAGAAAACACTACTCACTTTGGGCATTTTTATTTCATACCAAGGAATTACCAGTCTAAGAATTTTCACACCTATAAAGGTGGAGAGAAAGGATATAACATACCTTGGAACTCCCGTTGGAAAAACAGTTTTTCCTACCAAGTCAGATGTTAGGTAATAAGGGAATAGAAAAGAGAGGCCCATTAATTGTGGGCTTATTATTTACACATGGAAATTGAGAGAAGGTGAAAATAAAAGCTTATTGAGAAAAGGGATCACAGTCTTGTAGGACCTAGAATCTGTACCATGTTGCTTGCATAGCGCTTACATGATATAGATATTTCTCATACAGATTGATGACAGGGGATGGAGAAAATGTTAACACTTTATTTACTTTTGAACAAAATTTTTCCAAATCTATATTGAGGCTGAATTCTTGGCATGCTACTAGTTGCACTGTCAGTACCAGCATTGCAAGCATATAGCTGTAAGTTGTAGGCAGGGAATGTGGAAAAAAGAACACTTCCATGAGAAGGTGGTAAATGTACTACTGGATTTCTGGCTGTAATAACGAGGTGAAATGGGGAACTGCATTACAGAAGTTTCCTCGTGATAGTATGCCAGATGAGTTCCCGTACTTCTCTCAGACTTAATTTCGGGACAAAAATAGACTCAGGCAGAATGATCTGTGGGATGATAAATTTGGGAAAGTCACAGATACATTTACCCTAGTGTACATTTTACAGAACATCCCCAGATGTAGACATTTTGTACCAGCCCTCTCTTACAGAAAAAGATTAAACTTTGGTCCAGGCTTCCCATTAGGTAATACACTCAAAACTGTAGGATAACTAAGACTCAACATAAGAATATCTTTTTTTCTTTCTTTTTTTTAATTGACTTTGTAATAATATTACATTAAAAATATATATGTGAGGTCCCATTCAACCTCAACCCCCCACCCCACCTCTCCCCCCCCCCCCCCCAGCAACACTCGTTCCCATCATCATGACACATCCATTGGATTTGGTAAGTACATCTTTGGGCACCTCTGCACCTCATAGTCAATGGTCCACCTCATGGCCCATACTCTCCCCCATTCCATCCAGTGGGCCCTGTGAGGATTTACAATGTCCGGTGATGGCCTCTGAAGCACCATCCAGGGCAGCTCCATGTCCCAAAGACGCCTCCACCTCTCATCTCTTCCTGCCTTTCCCCATACCCATCATCCACCATGTCCACTTTTCCCAATCCAATGCCACCTCTTCTATGTGGACATTGGATTGGTTGTGTCCATTGCACCTCTATGTCAAGAGGAGGCTCAGATTCCACATGGATGCTGGATGCAATCCTCCCACTTTCAGTTGTAATCACTCTAGGCTCCATGGTGTGGTGGTTGTCCTTCTTCAACTCCATCTTAGCTGAGTGTGGTAAGTCCAATAAATCAGATTGTAGGTGCTGGAGTCTGTTGAGGCTCAGGACCTGGCTATCACATTGTCGGTCCAGAGATTCAAATCCCCTAAATATATCTTAAACCCCAACATTAACTGCACCTCCAGCACATTAGCATGAAAGTCTTATGAAGGGAGATCCCATCTAAGTCCAGATTCATCACACATAAACACCATTTCCAAAGAGGGGCCATCTGACCTGGTAGTTAACCCCATCAGCCATGACCATAACTCCCATGGGTCTCTTTAGCCCTCAAAGGAACCAATATCTGGGGGTTGTATCTGCTTTATCTGTCTCTCTGACTCTGCTCAGTTGTGCATAAGGGCAATCCTTCTGCCAGCCTCCAGACTCTTTTCTAGAAACTCGTAGCCATATAAACTCATTTCTCCTTTCCATTTCCCCCTTACTTTAGGTCAAACAGCATTTTAAAGTCATGTTATTTTATGTAGATAGGGATATTCTGCTGATCCGCATTGAACCTTCCGTATAAGGTCCTTTTCCAGTTGCATCATCAGTTGGTAGTTGATAGTGGTCCCTCGGTGCCAGGGAGGCTCATCCCCGGGTGTCATGTCCCACGCTGGGGGGAAGGCATTGCATTTACATGCTGAGTTTGGCTTCGAGACTGGCCACATTTGAGTAACATGAAGGCTGACAGGAGGAAATTCCCAGGCACAATGTTGCTCTAGGCCTTGTTCTTATTTTAGGCTTATCAGCTCACAAGCATAGTCATTAGCATCAGGGGCTCACTGTTGAACCCTCACTCCCTCCCCGTCCCCACCGCTGCACCTGGGAGACTGTCGCTGCTCCCCTAGGGACCACAACAGAGCACCACTGGCCAGGAACCCAGTACCCCCTGCTGTGGTTTTTAATTGTTGCCACTATGAGTATATCCAAACATTACCATGCACCCAGGACATATGTTCTGTACAGCTCCCTGTCAGCCATATATCACATGTCAATGGCATCCCATACCAGTATCCCTCCATTGCCATTGTTGAAACACTCTGCGATCCAGAACTCCCCGAAATTTGAAGCCCAATATAATGTCAGGGTCCCTTACTAGGGAATGGCATATAGCGATGGGTTTAAAGGTTAGATAAAGAACACGTGTTGACTTGGAAAATATTCTACTTCCTATTTTTTTCTTTTTTCTTTTTTTTTCCCCCTGATTATTCAGCTTCTCTTCACAGGAGCCCTAGACCACAGCAATGCATATATATAATATACAGCACTCCCGTACATCCACCACAAAACCTTTTCCCTTCCACAGCGATACTCTTTCACCCTATTCACATCATATTTACTTAACGTGATGTACAGAGTCTGAGACACTAGCTTTCTAACAAGGTGACATCTGTGCTTACATTATGGTGCATACTTTAGGATACACAGTTTTTTACATTCTTAGTTATCCTATGTTTTACATTATGGTTTACATTATCAGTCTGTCATCTCCTCTATGTTATGGTGTAATATTACATTTTTATATCCATCCTTGTGTACTCTCAAGAAACTCCTCTCTTACCCCCCATTTACCTTGGTTCCACACATTTAACGTCCATTTTCCCTTCCAGCTTGGTGCCCACAGTGACAGCCAACCTGCGTTTCCTGAGGAGCCACTTCCAGAGATAGATGGAATAGTGTTCAGGGCCTAACTTGCTCAACTGCCCCAATGCCCTGGGAGCCACCCTTTCTCTCGAGGGATACAGTTCCCTCTATTTGATGGCATTAGTCCTCCCCAGGATGTGGGTCCACCCCCACTCTCACTACTTGGGTTTCTACCCCATGGTGTCACCCACTCTGGCAGAATGAGCATTTAGACATTCCCCAGGAGCCCGTCCTGCATCAGACCCTCCCCTCCGAGCATTCTAAACAGGTAACCCTCTTTATTATATTTTGATATGATTTTCTCAGCATTTTACTTTCCACCAACACCTGACCCTCTCCTGTGTTCGTATGCTACCCCTCCCTCCCCCCACTTTTGGGCAATGTTACCCATCCGTCTCTCCCCAGCCACCCTCAAACCCGCAAATCCCCAACCAAAGGCAACCCCTTGCCCCCCTTTTATCTCTTCTTTGTGTTCATACTTACCACCATCTCGTCTTAAATTCCACCCCTGCAGACATCGGCTCACATCCTTCCTCCACCCTCCGATTTCCTGTAAGCCTATCATTCAGTCTCTTGCTATCTAGGGCAGCTTGGTTATTTCATATCATTGAGGTCATGTAGTATTTGTCCTTCAATGTCTGGGTTGCTTCACTCAACATAAGGTTCTCAAGATTCATCCATGTTATCACATGTGTTTGTAGTGTGTTTGTTCTTACAGCCAAGTAGTATTCCATTGTGTGTATATATCACATTTTATTGATCCACTCATCTGTTGATGGGCATTTGGGTTGATTCCAACTTTTGGCAATAGTGAACAATGCTGCTATGAACATTGGTGTACATATATCGGTTTGTGTCCTTGTTTTCAGTTCTGCTGGGTATATACCCAGCAGTGGTATTGCTGGGTCATAAGGCAAATCTATGGCTAGTTTTTTGAGAAACCGCCATACTGTCCTCCAGAATGGTTGGATCCTTCTGCATTCCCACCAGCAGTGGATGAGTGTTCCCCTTCCTTCACATCCTCTCCAGCACTTGTATTCTTCTGTTTTTTTTCATAGCTGCCAATCTTATGGGTGTAAGATGGTATCTCATTGTAGTTTAGATTTGCATTTCCCTGATAGCTAGAGATTTGGAACATTTTTTTCATGTGCTTTTTTGCCATTTGTATTTCTTCTTCGGAGAAGTGTCTGTTTAAGTCTTTTTCCCATTTTTTAAATGGGTTGTTTATCTTTTTATTTTCAAGATATAGGAGTTCTTTATATATGCAAGTTATAAGTTTCTTATCAGATATATGATTGCCAAATATTTTCTCCCACTGTGTGGGCTCCCTTTTTACTTTCTTGACAAACTCCTTTGAGGTGCAGAAGGCTTTAATTTTGAGGAAGTCCCATTTATCTATTAGTTCTTTTGCTGCTCGTGCTTTTGGTGAGATATTCATAAATCCATTTCCTATTACAAGGTACTGTAGATGTTTCCCTCCACTGCTTTCTAAGGTTTTTATGGTCTTGGCTCTTATATTTAGATCTTTGATCCATCTTGAGTTGATCTTTGTATAAGGTATGAGATGGTAATCCTCTTTCATTCTTCTACATATGGCTATCTAGTTCTCCAGACACCATTTGTTGAATAGGCCACTCTCTCCCAGTTGAGAGGGTTTGGTGGCTTTATTGAATATTATGTGGCTGTATATGTGAGGTTCTACATCAGAGCTTTCAATTCAATTCCATTGGCCTATGTGTCTTTCCTTATGCCAATACCATGCTGTTTTCACCACCATAGATTTGTAGTATGTTTTGAAGTCAGGTAGTGTGATTCCTCCAATTTCCTTTTTCTTTTTCAGTATGTCTTTGGCTATTCGGGGTCTCTTTCCTTTCCAAATAAATTTCATAGTTAGTTTTTCTAGTTCCTTAATGAAGGCTGTGTTGATTTTTATTGGGATTGCATTGAATGTGTAGATCAGTTTTGGTAGGACAGACATCTTAATAATGTTCAGTCTTCCTACCCATGAACAAGGAATAGTCTTCCATTTATTCAGGTCTTCTCTGATTTCCTTGAACAATCTTGTATAGTTCTCGGTGTATAAGTTCTTTACCTCTTTAGTTAAATTTATTCCTAAGTATTTGATTTTTTTATTTACTATTGTGAATGGTATTTGTTTCTTGATTTCCCCCTGATCTTGCTCATTATTGGTGTACAGAAATGCTACTGATTTCTGCGCATTGATCTTATAACCTGCGACTTTACTAAACTCATTTATGAGTTCTAGAATCTTCGTTGTAGATCTCTCAGGGTTTTCTATGTATAGGATCATGTCATCTGCAAATAATGAAATTTTGACTTCTTCCTTTCCAATCTGAATGCCTTTTATTTCTGGTTCTTGCCTCAGTGCTCGAGCAAGTACTTCTAAGACAATGTTAAATAGGAGCGGAGACAGTGGGCATCCTTGTCTTGTTCCTGAGTTTAGAGGGAAGGAGTCTAGGATTTCTCCATTGTAAACAATATTGGCTTTAGGTTTTTCATATATACTTTTTATCATGTTCAAATAATTTCCTTGTATTCCAATCTTTTGGAGTGTTTTTATCAAGAAAGGGTGCTGTATTTTGTCAAATGCTTTTTCTGCATCAATAGATATAATCATGTGATTTTTTTCCTTCAATCTGTTTATATGCTGTATTACGTTGATTGATTTTCTTATGTTGAACCATCCTTGCATACCTGGGATGAATCCCACTTGGTCGTGGTGTATAATACGTTTAATGTGTTGTTGAATACGATTAGCAAGTATTTTGTTAAGTATTTTTGCATCTAGGTTCATTAGAGAAATTGGTCTGTAATTTTCCTTTCTTGTGATGTCTTTGTTTGGCTTTGGTACTAGGGTAATGTTGGCATCATAGAAGGAGTTGGGTAGTGTTCTTTCCGTTTCGATTTTTTGGAATAGTTTCAGCAGGATTGGTGTCAGTTCTTTCCGGAATGTTTTGTAGAATTCAGCTGTGAAGCCATCTGGCCCTGGGCTCTTCTTAGTTGGGAGATTTTTAATAACTGATTCTATCTCTCTGCTTGTGATTGGTTTGTTAAGATCATCAATTTCTTCTTTTGTCAATATGGGCTGCTCATGTGTTTCTAGGAATTTGTCCATTTCCTCTAGATTGTCTTTTTTGTTGGAATATAGTTTTTCAAAATATCCTCTTATGATAGTCTTTATTTCTGTGGGGTCAGTGGTGATATTGCCTTTCTCATTTCTTATTTTGTGTATTTGCATCTTCTCTCTTTTTTTCTTTGTTAGTGTCGCTAAAGGTTTGTCAATTTTGTTAATGTTCTCAAAAAACCAGCTCTTGGTCTTGTTTATCTGTTCAAGTGCTTTCTTATTTTCTATTTCATTTAGTTCTGCTTTTATCTTTGTTATTTCCTTCCTTCTTCTTCCTGTTGGGTTACTTTGTTGTTGTTTTTCTAATTCCTTCAAATGTGCTGTTAGTTCTTCGATTTTTGCTCTTTCTTCTTTTTTGATATATGAATTTATGGCTATAAACTTCCCTCTCAATACTGCTTTTGTTGCATCCCATAAATTTTGGTATCTTGTGTTATCATTATCATTTGTTTCAAGGTAGTAATTGATTTCTTTTGAGATTTCCTCTTTGACCCACTGTTTTTCTAAGAGTGTGCTGTTTAATTTCCAAATCGTGGTGTGAAATCTGGGCTTCTGTCCCTTGCAAATCTCCAGCTTGACTCCACTGTGGTCAGAGATAATGTTTTGTATGATTTCAATCTTTCTGAATTCGTTCAGCCTTTCTTTGTGGCCTAGCATATAATCTATCTTGGAGAATGATCCATGTGCGCTTGAGAAAAATGTATATCCTGCTGTGTTTGGGTGTAGCGATCTATATATGTCTATTAGATCGAGCTCCTCTAATATACTATTCAGATGTTTTGTTTCTTTGGTGATTCTCTTTTGAGATGCTCTGTCCAGAGTTGATAGTGGTGTATTAAAATCCCCCCACTATAATTGTAGATGTATCTATTCTTTCACTTAGTTTTTCCAGCGTTTGCCTGATGTATTTAGAGGCACCCTTGTTAGGGGCATAAATATTTATGATTGTTCAATCTTCTTGACAGATTTTCCCTTTGACTAAAATGTAGTATCCTTCTTTGTCTCTCACAATTGTTTCACATTTAAAGTCTATTTTGTCTGATATTAATATAGCTACTCCTGCCTTTTTTTGGTTATTGTTAGCTTGTATGATTGTTTTCCAGCCATTCACTTTCAATCTCCATGCGTCTCTGGGTCTAAGATGTGTCTCTTGTAGACAGCATACGGATGGGTCATATTTCCTTATCCAATGTCCCAGTCTGGATCTTTTGATAGGTGAGTTTAATCCGTTGACATTCAGTGTTATTACTATCAAGGAATTATTTGTGTTAGCCATATTTTGATTGGATTTGTGTTTGTCATATTTTGTTTGTATATTTTTTTTTGTCTTTTTTGTTGTTGTTGTTGGTCTTATACTCTCCTCCAACTCTGCCTTTCCTGTTTTTTCCTTTCTTCCTGCAGAACTCCCTTTAGAATTTCTTGAAGGGGAGGTTTCTTGTTGGTATACTCCTTCAGTTTCTGTTTGTCTGTGAATATTTTGAACTCTCCATCATGTTTGAATGCTAGTTTAGCTGGATAGAGTATTCTTGGTTGGAAATTTTTTTCCTTTAGTACCTTGACTATATCATACCACTGCCTTCTTGCCTCCATGGTTTCAGAAGAGAAATCAGCACTTAATCTAATTGAGCTTCCCTTGTATGTGATGGTTTTCTTTTCTCTTGCTGCTTTTAGAATTTTCTCTTTGTCTTGAGCATTGGATAATTTGACCAGTATATGTCTTGGGGTGGGCCTGTTGGGGTTTATGACCAGTGGAGTGCGCTGTGCTTCTTCGATATGTACATCTGTCTCTTTCAGTAGATTTGGGAAGTTTTCAGCCATTATTTCCTGCAACACTCCTTCTGACCCCTTTCCCTTCTCTTCACCTTCTGGAATGCCTATAATACGTATGTTTGAGCGTTTTGCATTGTCATTCAGGTCCCTAAGTCCTACTTGGATTTTTTCTATCTTCTTATTGACCCCTTCTACTATCTGTTTGATTTCTGATGTACTGTCTTCCACATCACTAATTCTCTGCTCTGTCTCTTCTAGTCTGCTGATATTTGCTGCAAGTGTATTTTTGATTTCTTGAACTGTGTTGTTCATTCCCATCATATCTGTTATGTTTTTGCGTATGTCTGCAATTTCCCCTCCAAGTGATGTCTTCATGTTGTTAACCTCTTTCATTACTTCGTCAAATTTGTCGGTGATAAATATTCTGAGATCTTTCATTGCTTGTGCCAAGTTTTGCTCCCCTTCGTGATTATTGGTTTGTTGATTGGATTCAGCCATGTTTTCCTGATTACTGGTTTGATTTGTAGATTTTTGTTGCTTTCTGGTCATCTCTTTATCTTGACGGATTTAATCAGTTCCTTAGCTTCTTTGTCTGCTCTTGGAGGTTAATTAGTTGTTATTTTTGCATAGGTGTTATATCTTCTCTTTGTCACTTTTTTCTTCTTATTCTAGTTTCTTGTTGTTGGTTAAGTTCACTTTAAAGGAAAGTATTAGTGTTGGGGAAAGGCAATTGTGTAAGCAAGGGAAAAGTGTAAAGTAGTATTGGTGATATATGTTAACAAAGCAAGAATATGAGATCTGGGAGGATAGAGGTTAGATTCATGTAAATTGTGTAGAGTTATAGCAGTAGGTAGAGTACCTATTATGAGGTAGATGATTGAATAAGGGAGGAATATGGTATGAGCTAAAAAGCTATTGATTTCGTGAGAGAGGGAAAGAGAAAAGAAAGGTAATAGTTTCAAAAGTGGATAACAGACAGAAAACAAAACATAGGTATTAGAAATTAAGACTTAGACCCTTTGTGGGTCGAAGAAAGGGAGGTGGGAGGTGGAATATAGGAGTGCCAGTAGATGGTGGCGGATATCAAGATGTAGGGGAAAGAGGATAGTGTAGGTAGCCTAAATCAGTTCACACAGAAATGAGGCAGTGAAGGATGAGAAAACCCAGCGAATGTGAGGTGTTTCCTGCTGCACCTATTGTATAATTGAGTTAAAATAAACTAAGTAGAATATGAGGGACAAGAGGGAGAGAGACAACAGAAAAAAAGGGAAAAAAAAGAAAAAAAAAGGGGGGGGAGAAGGGACGAGAGGAAGAAAGGAAAAGAGGGTGGGCAATGGGTGGGGAACAGGTAGGGGAAAGAAAAAAAAAAAACAAAACAGATATACACGAACCAGAATTAAAACACCCACTACACAGCACCTACCACACACAAAAAAAAACTTAAATAACTGAGTAAAAAAAGACTTCGGGGGATACGCTGTGAGAGAAGACTAGGGGATAATGCGGTGTTAGCAATCAGGAAATTGAAAAAAGTAAAGAATAAGTCAAAATGAAAATAAAAACAAAACAAAATGAAACGATAAAGAAAAAACACCAACGTTGAAGGCTAGGGCATTTAAGGACCTCAGATGGACCTCAGTGCGTGATGGATTCAGGGATGGAAAGTCTGAGATATTGAGGACTCAAGAGGTGTGAGTCTCTGTAGTGTGGGCCACCAGAATTTAGGGAATTCAGACCTGGCAGCCTCCAATCTGGTCAACAGGAAGCCTGGGAGCCCCGCAGTGTAACACAGCCCTCAGGGATCCCCACAGCTTGATGCCAACCCTATGGGGGAAGTCAGATCCGCAAACTCTATATTGTGATTGAACCCTGCAATTCACTTACTTTGCTGGGCTCATTAGTAAGTTATCTTTCACTTCAGCTTTTGGACAGCTCCCATCCTGTGATTCCAAACCACTGCCACTAGAGGGCGCCTCTACACCACAGCCACTTTACTAGTACAGATCCGAAGCCCGGCCTGTGACGCCGAAAACAGATTCCAATACCGGAATTCTCAAGGTTCGCAGAATATTCCCTAATCGGCTTCCAGACGTGTCCCCCCACCCCCCTTGCTGCAGCCTAGAACAATTTTCCAATTACTTCTCTTTATTGCCTACAGCCTATTTGGGTTGGAGAACGGTTGCCGGGCTTTTGGGGGCGGGGCTTCAGGCGGAAGCGCTATTGTTTATATTCGCACTCAAAAGTTTCTCCCGGTTCACAACAAAACACCGTCTATCTTCCCAAATCGATCCACAAAGGCGATCTGTCACATCAACCTGTCAACAGCTCGCTCAGAGCTCACGAACTCCTTAGCCCTTCAGAGCCATCCAAAAGCGGAACCCCAGGACAGGACCGTGGTTCCCCCCACCCCCAACAGGGAGGAGCCCGTGCGCGGGTCTCACCTGCGGGCAATAGAACCCAAATTATATCTACTAGACCAATCCTCTCCGTTACCTTTCCACCCAATGGATGTCCCGGCACTTCTGCCCTGCAAAAATCCCGAAAAAGCCTTGCCTTGGAGAACCTGCTGCCGCGCCCAGCCGTCTCTTCCCGGGACAGACCACAAAGGCAAGTTCACTCAGCAACCATCTTGTCTCCTCCCCAAGAACATCTTTTCCTCATGAAATACTGAAGGTAGTTGATTCCTATCCTGAATGGTTTTCCACCCAACATCTTTCAAAGTCCAGGACATGTCCATTTGGTGACTCTTTCCTTTTCTTGGTCATCTTATCCTCATTAGTACAATTTACTATGGCAGACTGACCCACACCTTGAAAGTCTCAATAAGAAGGGACAATTACTTACTTGCTCCATAATGAGTATGTGGTCACTTCCCAGAAACAGCTCTAACCCATGGATACACTGAAGAATTGGTGCTCCTGTAGATGGAAATGGGAGGTTGTTTACCACAGGACTTCCTTTTCATTCCCAGATGAAGGAGTCCACATGAGCATCTCTGTCACTGACTTTCCTACACTGACATTGCTGACTCTAAATAGAACCCACCTTCCCATTTTTAGGGGCAAACTATGTTCTGTGCTACAGCAGCATCATCAAGGTTGAGAGTTTGATATCAGATCAAAATCACCCACACCAGACCATTGGCCATGGGGTGCAGCGATGCCCAGAGATGTACTCACCAAATGCAATGAATGTGTCATGATGATGGGGAAGAGTGTTGCTGTGGGGGAGTGGTTGGGTGGGGGCGTTGGGGGTGAATGGGGACCTCATATTTTTTTAATGTAATATTTTTTAAAAAATGAATTTAAAAAATCACCCACACCCCTTCAAATGTAGCCACTTTCTGCATGGGTTTAAAACTCCAGGGAAGAGCTGTGCATTTTCTTGAGGCAGGCAGCTGAAGCTCCAGCAGAGAATTCTTGACAGGCTCTAAATGCTATTCCCATCACTCAACCAAACACAGGACTGAAGGACTTTTCCAGATCCATGATTTTTAGATTTCAAGGAACTCTTGTGCCTCCTGCCATCTTGCTTTCTAGAAATTGGAAAATGAAACTATATTCCATTAACTCTGCATGTGGAGGATAGGACAGCAATCTGGGCTTTGACATATGAGTATGAAATGGGGCTATTTCTGAAGATTACATTGCCCTTTCCCACTAATCAATTCTCTTGATAACGTCTTCCCTTATCAGTATTTAAAGACTAGAGGAAAAGTTGGGGCAAACTCCTCTGATCACTTAACATTCTCTACCAGCACTTTGCTGCCATGGCTCGTTTCTGGTGCGGTCTGTCCTGGCATGAAGTGCAGGAAATACTACCATGGCAGCAGGAAACAAAGTTCTAAAATACTCTTGTTGACTTTACCCAGTCTTGCCATTAGCCATAGATTTTATCAGGATGTGCAACCTAGAAAACTCAGCTATTTCTTTCCTGGAGTATAAAAATTTAACTGATCTACAGTTCAACTTATTTAGTGCTTTCGCATCAGCCTTAAAGTTTAGATATTTGTCTGAGTGCCCAACTGCACAATCTCTGTAACCTTGTTTTCATTGACTACCTGCCCATCCTAGTCTAAGAGTCCTCTCCATGCAGAAAATATAGCCTGAGCATTTAATAAGAATTCAGGCTGAGTCACCCCAAACCTTCCGACCCCCACCTGTCAAGAACTTGCTCTTAATCTCACTCTCTCTTTTCTTCATAATGGTCAGCCTCTTCTAAAAAGAAATTTTTGATATGCACAGTATGAAGCATTTCACAGGGATTACATCACTTAATCCTCAAATAAGCACATTAGTTAGGGTGAGCAGTTAAATCTTAAGAGGTGGAGAATCTCAGAGGCTAGGTAAATTGTAATATCACAAACCTATTGAGAGGTAGAGCCAGGAGCTGGATCAGATGGTATGAAACAGAGTCTGAGTTCTTAACTGCAACACTGGGATATCTCAGAGAAGGTCCACTCCAGTTGTGAAGAGAAAGGCAGTGAATTAATTTCTAAGAGAATCAGACTATATAATCTGATGTTGCCATCTCACTTAAGAATGGTATTTTTAGTGTTTTATCAGTGTACATAACTCCTTGGTTTATAACTCCCTCTGCTAACTTCTACTCTGGTAATGGACTTTCTATTGGGACATTGATTCCCAAGTGCTATTATTTTCAAGGATGGTACTGGGGAAAATACTTGGAAGTTCTGACAAATCTATCTTCCCTCTGTTTCTTGCCTTAGCTACCTTCCTTTCAGAAAGTCTTGCATATCTCCTTTTTGGTCTTAGATATGTGAACTTCATAGGTGAACGCTAGGGGTAATTCTTTTCTTAAACTTCCGCTAGTATTTCCACCTCTTAATTCCACAACTTCTGCAGAGCTCAGGCAATTCCAACAGTATTAATCATTTACACTTAGTAAAATCAGAACTACTACAGAACACTCATACAAAAAATAAACCATATCTGGAATGAAATTATAAGAACAGTTTGTTACATGAAATGAAAAAGAGTGGCATATCCTTAGGATTGTAAATATGTTTGCCAAGGTGTATTGAGTTATTGATTGAAGATAGTGTCTAAGCTCCGTTACTACTTTGCTTCTTAGGTCTGAATCCTTTCAGATGAAGGTGTTGTAGCACTAACTCCAACAAGTCTTACAGGTGTTCTTTTAGTGTTCTAATTCTAATTAGTGTCTGGGTCTTTTGCTTTCAACCTGAAAAACCTCATCTGAAATTCCTGTAATGTATTTCTGTAAGCAACAATTTCCCACATTTGGCTACTTGGGAATTTCTTTATTTTACTTCATTTTGGATAGAGTTCATTTGGATACAGAATTTGTGTTGAGAGATACTTTTTCTTAAAGCACTCTGAATATGTCTAAGAAGAAAGCTGAAAAGTCAACTCTTGGTCTTACTGGGTTTCCTTTGTAAGTGATGAGACATTTTCGTCTTGGAGGAATCATGATTATATTTTTGCCTTTGACTTTCAGAAGTCTTTTTTTAAAATAACATTTCTGTTTTGTATCTCTTTGCACTTATTCTGCTTCAAATTTGATGAGCTTCTTGGATATCTATTTTATTGTTTTCCAAAACATTTGCAAATGTGCTGCCATTATTTCTTCTTCTAATATGCTTTTTCTCCTTTTTCGCCTCTTCTCACCTCACTCCCCTCATTATGCATGTGTGCATGTGCTTGATATTTTTCCATATCTCTGTGGTTCTCTTGTTTTTCTCCAACCCTTTTTCATTTGGGCTGCAAAGTCTATGTCAATCTGTTTGTAAGTTCGCTAGTTCCTCTTTCTCTTCAAAACTACTGTTTATTTCCTCTAGTGAATTTTTAACTATTTTGTACTTCTAAACTCAGTCTTGTTAAAGAATTATATCTATCTCTACATTAATAGACTGTATTTGATGCAACAGTGTCATCGTGTCTCCCTTTTTTTCTTTAATCATGCTTCTCCTTTTTAACAGGAAAATACTTAAAATGACTATTTTCTAGATTTTTCCCATTAAATCTGACATCTTACAACTATGAGAGGAGTTTGTGGTTCAGATTGTTTTCCATTGTATATGTAAGGCTTTTTGTCTATTGCATGCCTGGTAATATTTCTGTTGGATACTGGCCAATTAAAAAACTGTAACAACTCTGGTTACTGGTCTCCCCTCTACATTTGGGGTTCATTGTGATTATATTCCTATTTATACTGACTGGCTGTATTATTTAATGAACTCTGTCCCCCATCACACCCACCCAGGAGTATCCCATTCATGTTGCTCTTCAGCTTTATATATGCCCACTATAGACAGTGGGTTGATAGTTGCATTATTTGTATACTGTTTCTCTCTTTCCCTGACAAACATACCTGTAAAACTCTACCACCTGCTGACTATATTTGCTCAATATTTTTAAACAAAGTTCTAGGCCTAAATTGCCTTATCAGCAAATTCAATCAAATTTGTCTCTTTTGAAGGAATGGCTTCTGGTATCCAGTTTAGATATTTACTGTAACATAGTAGGACTTCTCCTATCTTTTTTAATTCTTCCACTCTCCTGCTTCTTCAACTCTGCCATTTTCCCCTCCTCCCTCCAATCAGGGCTAAATCTGAGCCAGGGCCCTTTAGCTTGGTATGGGGACAATGACTGGCTTTTTTCCTGAGTGATGCAGTATACAAGGTGAGCACTAATTGTACTTAGGAGCAAAAGTGTGAGGTTCTCTCACCTTAGTTCTTTTGGTTTAGAATCTCTGCTTAGGAGAATTATCTGGTATGGGTATCTCAGCACACCACTTAAAATGGAAAATCTCTTTTCCACAAATAGGAGACTGGTGGACAAGGTGCCCCCAATATTTGAGAGTATTTAGCCTCAGTGGTAGTGAATCAATATCAGAAATTCTCAAATCTTTTTTCCTTCTTGGAAGAAAGCCCACTGGCTGAGATGGGCAGAGAGGAAGCTGCAATCTGGAGTGGAGACTGCCTTACTGACCTGGGTTGGGAAGGTAGGAATCAAGGATAACAAATGGTATTGGTGTTGGTTTAAAAGCCCAGGAGTGGTACTGCACACACAGAGAGCTGATGCAGCAAGATGATGCAATAAAGAGAGACACAGATTCCCAGTGCCACTAACAAGAATAGAAGCAGACACAGAAGAAGACACAGTGAAGGGACACAGAGAGCAGACCATTGGGGGGGACTGGGAAGGGAAGGCGAGAGAAATAATAAATAAATCTTAAGGGAAAAAAAAAGCACCTCTCTAGTTGGGATTTGATAATAATCCCTTTGGCCAGGGAGGCTCATTCCTGGGAGTCGTATCCCATGCTGGCAGGAAAGTAATGTTTTTATCTGCTGAGTTTGGCTTAAAAAGAGACGACATTTGAGCAAAAAGGAGGGCCTCTGGAGGCAAATATTAGGCAACACATAATTAACTAGCATAAGTTTCAAATTCAAAAGACAAGGTTGATAAGTACAGTAAACAATATCAAGGGTCTATCAACAGATAATCCTTCACTACACACCACACCTGTACTTGGGGCATTCTTGCTGACCCATTAACGAATGTAACAGAATTCCCGAGGATGAAAATTTGATATTCTTTCAGTTATCATGTGCTGCAACTGCAAACAAAGTTTCATGGGATTTACGCCCCCTCACAATTGGAGGCATAGTGGGCATCACCATCCCCAAATCCTCAAGATTAGGGAATGAACAGTGGTCGAAAGTATACTTACTATTATTCTACTCTAAACTTATTGTTATATTAGCAATGGAAGAACTTTTATCATTGATATGGAGGCAGTGGCCCCTGGAGGTTCTGAGGAGAGGGAAAGGGAAAAGTAGGTGTAATATGGGGGCATTTTTGGGACATTGGAATTGTCCTGCATAATGTTGAAAGGATGGATACAGGCCCTTATGTATTTTGTCATAACTTACAAAATTGTGTGGGTCAGAGTGTGAGCTATAATGTTAACTTTAATCTATGGTTAGTGGCAATGATTCAAAATGTGTTCATCAATTGTAACAAGTGCACCACACTAATGAAGGATGTTGTTAATGTGGGAAAGTGTGGGAGGGGGGAATTGGGGCATATGGGAATGCAATATATTTCTTATGTAACATTTATGTAATCTGAAGTTTCTTTAAAATCAAAAAATTTTGACAAAGCACACCGCTAGATGTCTTACAGAATTGTAGTAGACTTTTTGAGTAGATATTTCTATATTTTCTGTTTGCCCTTAGGCCCAAATCTAGGGGATGGTTGTTTTTAAAATATTTTTTATCAGTACCAGTGGATAACAACATACCAGAAGTCCTCAATGACCTAGGTCTCATTGAGCTGTTCTCTTTAAAATGTATTTTCTAGTGCCTATGTTGTTCTCTCTTTCTGGGTGTGATTTTCTGTGTCAATCTCTCTCTTCATCTGCATTTTATTTCTATGAAATCTTTCATTAATGACTGTGTTTATTTGCACATTAAGTATCTCCATATCTTTCTCTCTGTATCTCAGATTTTGTGACGAATTTCTGCATGTGAGTGTGTCTTCAGAATAGAGGCAGCTGCTGGAATGTGACAAAACTGTGGTCTACAGGATGAAGACTTGGAGGGCTGTACTACCAGGGAAAGTTCTCTCATTTGTGATGGAAAGCTTTCTATTTTAAGATTTCTTTTATTAATTTGTTCTCCCCACTCACTGCTTACTTTTGCTATCTGTTGTCTGTGCCCATTTTCTGGGTGCTCTCTCTGGCACTCATTTCTCTTTTGGCAGCAGGAGGCAGAGAACCCAGGACCTCTCATGTGGTAGGCAGGAGCTCAATCACTTGAGTCACATTTCCTTCTGTGATGGGACGCTTTTTTATAAAGTTATTTTTAATTGTATTTTTTAAAAAATATATAGATCACAAAAAATGTTTACATTAGAAAATATGAGGTTCCCATATATTCAACCCCCCACACCCCCGACATCAACTACCTCTTTCATCATTGTGGCACATTCATTGCATTTGGTAAATACATTTGGAGCAATGCTGCACCACATGGATTATAGTTTACTTGTAGAATACGCTCTCCCCTAGTCCAGCCAGTGGATTATGGCAGGATGTCTAATGTCCTGTATCTGACCATGCAATTTCATTTATGAAACTTCAAGTATAGAAAATGCCCCCACTTCACAACTCTTCTTCCCTCTTCTTGTGCTCAGCAACTACAGTGGCCACTGTTTCCATGTCAATGATACAATTTCTGCCATTAACAATAGTACTGTAGTAGAATACAAGTAAGTCCAATCTAATCCATATTTTATTCCTCCATCCAGTGGACCCTGGGATGTTTATGTCCACTCCACCTCTAAATCAAGATGGGTTTAGAGCCCGCAAGGCTGATGGATGTGATTCTCTTGTTTGCAGTTGTAGGCACTCTTGGTTCCCTGCTGTGGTGGTTAACCATCTTCACCTCCCTGTTAGCTGGTCTGGGTAAGTCCAAGAAAACCAAGAGTAGGTGTTGCAACTACACTGAGGCTCAGGGTAGAGCTGGCACATGCAGTCCAGAGATTCAAATCTCTTGTGTATACACCAAACCAGAACTAACCACAAGTTCAGTAAAAGTGACAGAAGAGGCATGTGTAGAAAGGTCACATCTGAGTCCAACCTCATCACACTCAGGAGCACAAATTCCAAAGTACAGCACACCAACAAGACACTGAACTCCAGATTCATCTGCCATCACTGTAGAACCCATGTGTCTCTGTAGCCCTCAGGAACGCCAGTACCTGGTGTTGCATCTACTTTGGCTGTTTCTGGGATCCTGCTGAGATGTGCATAAGTGCAACTCCTCTGTTGACCTTCTGACTCTTTTTGAAGTATCTTAACAATATAAATTCATTTGTCTTTACCATTTTCCCCTTTTATTCAAGATCTTTTTCTAGTTGCATCACTGGCTGGTGATTAATAGTAATCAATTAATAGCACCAGGGAGGTTGATCTGCAGGAGTCCTGTCCCACACTAGGGGGAAGGTAATGGATTGCATGCTGAATTTGCTTAATGAGTGACCATATTTGAGCAACATGAGGCTCTGAGGAGGTAATTATAGGCTCAATGCCCCACTAGGCCTAGTTGGAATTATAGACACACAGGCTCATATGCACAGTCATCAGCATCAAGGGCTCATCACTGGACCATCCTCCCTCACTGGTCTTTGCCCTTGCACTTGGGGCATTGTTCCTGTTTCATTGGGGAATGTGACAGAGCTCCCCTAGCTGGAAACTCAGCACTTCTTCAGTTGTATTTGTAAACTCTACTGTGAAAATTACCAATAAATATCAGAACATTTTTATATACCCTATATACATGTCCTGGAGAACTCCATCCCAACCATGTGTCCACCATCAATAGCACCCCCCACCAGGGTTCCTCTCTTGCCATAGTTCAACCACTCTGTGGTCCAAAATTTCTTCAAAAATGAAAGCTAATATATCGCCAGATTCAATTAGTAGGACAATGAAATAGTAATGATAGGATTAAAGGTTAGAAATGGAATAGATATTAATTCAGAAAACTAAATTAAAGTAAAAAATAAATTGAGGTATTAAAAAATGAAAAATGTCATAACACGTTGTTTTTGACATTTTGCCTTTCATCACTGTACAGGGGTTGCCCTGTGTATACATTGGCAAGGAAATTTCATTCATCCCTTCCTCAGTGTCTACATCCTTTTTCTTTTTAATTTTTTCTTCAAAAAAGTTTTAGATCAATTTCAGTCACATATACAATATAGGAGACTCACATATATCCAACATCAAACACTTATACCTTCCCCAGCAATGATGTGTTTACATGTTCATATTTTATTTACTGCAGCTGATGTAATGATATTGAAAGGTAGCTACCAAACATGGTTCCATTTTGGCTTACATTTTGGTTTACAAGATTGTACACTTATCGAAAATTTAGCTATATTATGCCTTATATTATGATTTAAATTTTAGACTATACACTTTTATATACCTTTTGGTAAAATTTAACATACCTATATCCATCATTGCATAGTCTTGTGGAACATTTCCATTGCCACCAAGTTGTCCCTGCTTCTATCTATTCTGTTCCTCTCTGAACCTCCCCTCAGGGCCCACATTGACAACCAAACTTGACTGCTTGTGGGACCACATTCACAGATATTGTAGCAATGCTTGACATACTAGACTGTCCTCCCACATTGGGAGCCACCAATTCTCTCTTGAAAAACCTTTCCCTCTGTTTGAGAAGATCAGGCCTCCCCAGGATAGGAGTACACCTTCCCACTTATAGTATGGGTCCCTACCCAAAGATATAACACATTATGACAAAATTAACACTCACAAACTCCTTAACAGCCTACCTCTGTGCCAGAAGACCCCATTAAGTATCTTAAACAAGTAATCCTTCCTTATATTTTCTAAAGAGTTTTATCAACATTATAATTTTAACAACATACTCGACAATCTCCCATGTTCATCTGCTCCCCCCACCTTTGCCCTAATTCCTTGGGCCATATGACACATTCTCCTAACCCTAGGCCCCTCAAACCTGCCAAGCCCCACCCAATAGAATCCCTATCCCCCCATTTTAACTCTTCCCTTTATTTACCTCCACTTTATAATAGATTTCACCCATGTAGGCATCAGTTCACAACCTTCCTCTCCCCCAATCCCCACCCCACCCAATTTCCTGTAAGCCTATCTTCCAGTCTCTAGCTCTCTGAGACAATTTGGTTTGCTTACTTCATACCAGAGAGGTCATGTCATATTTGTCCTTCAAGGCGTGGCTTGCTTCACTCAACATAATGTCCAGAAGATTCATCCACATTATCCCAAGTTTTTGTACTGTATTACTTCCTACAGCTGAGTAGTATTCCAGTTTTATATCACATTTTGTTTATCCATTTACCTGTTGATGGGCATTTTGGTTGATTTCAAATTTTGGCAATAGTGAATAATGCTGCTGTGAACATTGGGGTGCACATATCAGTTTGTGTTCTTGTTTTCAGTTCTTCTGGATATATACCCAGGAGTGGAATTGCTGGGTCATGTGGTAAATCTCCAGCTAGTTCTTTGAGGAACTGCCAAACTGTCCTCCAGAATGGCTGGATCCCTCTGCATTCCCACCAGCAGTGGATGACTGTTCCCATTCCTCCACATCCTCTCTAACACTTGTAGTTTTCGGTTTTTGTAATAGCCGGCATTGTAAGTTGTGTTAGATGGTATTTCATTGTAGCTTTGATTTGCATTTCCCTAACGGCTAGTGATTTTGAGCATCCTTTCATGTGCTTTTCAGCCATTTGTATCTCTTCCTTGGAGAAGCATTTGTTCAAATATCTTCCCCATTTTTTAAATGAGTTGTTTTTCTTTTTATTTTTGAGATATAGAGTTTGTTTATATATATAAGGTTTTAGTCTCCTACCAGTATATGGTTACCAAATATTTCCTCCCATTGGGTAGACTGCCTTTTCACTTTCTTGACAAACTCCTTTGAGGTGCAAAAGGCTTTAATTTTCAGGTGGCTCCATTTATCTACTTGTTCTTTTGCTCTTCGTGCCCTTGGTGTGAAGTTCATGAAGCCATTTCTTATTGCAATGTCCTGTAGATGCTTTCCTACATTCTTTTCAAAGATCTTTAAGGCCTTGGCTCTTATATTTAGGTCTTTAATCCATCTTGAGTTGATTTTTGTGTAAGGTGTGTGATGGTAATCCTCTTTCATTCTTTGGCATATGGATATCCAGTTTTCCACGCACGATTTGTTGATGAGGTCATTCTCTCCCAGGTGAGTGGGCTTGGTGGCATTGCCAAATATGAGATGAATGTGTATATAGGATCTATATTAGAACTCTCAATTAATTCCATTGGCCAGTATGTCAATACCATGCTGTTTTGACCTCTGTCACTTTGTAGTATATTTTAAAGACAGGTAGTATAATTGCTCCAATTTCATTTTCATTTTTCTTTTTCATTATGTCTTTGGCTATTTCGGGCCTCTTTCTTTTCCAAATAAATCTCATTGTTAGTTTTTCAGGTTCTTTAAATAATGCTGTGTTGATTTTTATTGGTATTGCATTAAATCTGTAGATCAGTTTGGATATGATAGATGTCTTAATGATATTTAGTCTTCCTATCCATGAACAGGGAATATTCTTCCATTTATGTAAGTCTTCTTTGATTTCTTTTAACAGTATTGTGTAGCTTCTTGTGCGTAAGACTTTTATGTCTTTAGTTAAATTTATTCCAAGGTACATGATTTTTTTTATTTACTACATTAAATGGTATTTGTTTCTTGAATTTCCTCCTCAGATTGCTCATTACTGGTATACAGAAATGCTAGTGATTTTTGCATATTGCTCTTATAACATGACACATGACTAAACTCATTTATAATTTCTAGAAGTTTTCTTGGAGATCTCTCAGTGCTTTCAAGGTTTAGGATCATGTCATCTGCAAATAGAGAAATTTTGACTTTGTTCTTTCCTATTTGAATGACTTTTATATCTGACCTTACCTCAGTGCATGAGCAAGCACTTCTAACACAATGTTAAATAGGAGGTATAATAGTGGGCATCTTTTTCTTGTTCCTGGTTTTAGGAGGAAAGATGTCAGAATTTACAATTGTAATTGATGGTAGCTATGGGTTTTTCATATCTACCCTTTATCATGTTCAGGCAGTTTCCTTCTATTCCTATCTTCCGCAGTGCTTTCATCAAGAAAAGGTGCTGTATTTTGTCAAAATGTTTTTTTTTCTGGGTCTGTAGATATGATCATGTAATTTTTTTCCTTCTATTTATGTGGTGCATTACATTTAATGATTTTCTTATGCTGAAGCATCCTTGAATAACAGGGATGAAACCCACTTGGTCATGGAGTTTCATTCATTTAATGTGTTGTTGAACATGATTAGTAAGTATTTTGTTGAAGATTTCACATCTAGGATCCTTAGAGGGGTTGGACTGCAATTTTCCTTTCTTGTGTCTTGGTTGAGCTTTGGTATTAGGGCAATGTTGGCATCATAGACTGAGTTGGACACTGTTCTTTCTATTTCCATTTTTTGAGAGTTTAGACAACATAGGTGTTAGTCCTTTCTGGCATGTTTAGTAGAACTCAACTGTGAAACCATCTGGCCCAAAGCTCTTCCTAGCTGGGAGGTTTTAGTGACTGTTTCTCTCTCTCTACTTGTGATTGGCTTGCTGGGATCATCAATTCCTTCATTTGTCAATGCAGGCTGCTTATGTGTTTCTAGGAATTTGTCCATTTCCTCTAAATTTTCCTTCTTATTGGCATACAGTTTTCAAAGTATCCTTTTATGATAGTCTTTATTTCTTTTGGGTCAATGGTGATATCCTCATTCTCATTTCCTATTTTGTGTATTTGCATCATCTCACTTTTTTTCTTTGTTAGTCTAGCTAAGGTTTTGTCAATTTTATTGATCTTCTCAAAGAAACAGCTCTTTGTTTTGTTTATTATTTCTAGTGCTTTCTTATTTTCTATTTCATTTAGTTCTGCTCTGATCTTTGTTACTTCTTTCTTCCTTCTTCCTTTGCAGTTAGTTTTTTTTTCTATTTTTTAAAAATAATTTTCTCCATTGTGTGCAGTTAGGTCTTTAATTTTAGCTCCTTCTTCTGTTTTGATATATGAATTTATGCCTATTAATTTTCCTCTCAGAACAACTTTTGCTGCATCCCATAAGTTTTGATATGTTGTGTTGTGATTTTCATTACTTTCAAGGTAGTTTCTGATTTTCATTACTTCCAAGGTAGTTACTGATTTCTTTTGAGATATTCTCCTTCACCCACTGTTTGTCTAACAGTGTGTTTCTTAGCTTCCATATCTTGGTGCCTAATCTGAGTCTATGGTCCTTACAGATCTCCAGTTTCCCTCTACTGTGGTCAGAGAAATTATTTTGTATGACTTCAATCTTTCTGATTTCCTTGAGACTTTCTCTGTGGCCTAGCATGTGTCCCATCTTGGAGAATGATTCATGAGTGCTTGACTAGAATGTATATCCTACTGTATTTGGTGTAATGTTCTGTATATGTTTATTTGGTCCACCTCCTCTAATATATTATTCCAAGTCTTTGTTTCTTTATTGATTCTCTGTTGAGATGTTCTGTCCAATGGTGATAGTGGTGTATTAAATTCCCCCACTATAATTGTAGTTATAAATCTATTCCTCCACTCAGTTTTTCCAGTGTTTGCCTCATGTATTTTGATGCGCTATGGTTAGCAGAATAAATGTTTATGTTCATTCTTTCTTCCTGAAAGATTACCCCTTTCAATAATATGTAGTATCTATCTTTGTCTCTCAGACTGATTTTCTTTTAAAGTCTATATTTTGTCGGATATTAATATAGCTACTCTGGACCTTTTTTGTTTATTGTTTGCTTGTAAGGTTGTTTACCTGCCATTCACTTTCAACCTCCTTGAATCCTTGGGTCTAAGATGGGTTTCTTGTAGACAGCATATAGGTGAGTTATATTTCCTTATTCATTCTTCCAATCTGTGTCTCTTGACAGATGAGTTTATTCCATTGACAGTCATTATTATTACTCTAAAGGGAGTAACATATTATCCATATTTCTTTGGATATGTTTTTTTCTCTTTCTATTTTTGTGTTTTTATTTGTTCTTACACTCTCCTACAACTCTGTCTCTCCTGTTTTTTCTTTCATCCTGCAGAGCCCCCTTTAGTGTTTCTTGAAGGACAGGTTTCTTACTGGCATACTTTGTTAGTTTCTGTTTATCTGTGAATATTGTTAACTGTCTGTCATTTTTGAATGCCAGCTTTGCTGGATAGAGTATTCTTGGCTGGAAATTCTTTTCTTTAGTATTTGATTATGTCATACCACTGCCTTCTTGCTTCTATGATTTTGGATAAGAAATCAACACTTAATGTTATTGAGCTTACCTTGTATGTGATGTTTCTCTTCTTTTTAAAATTTTTGCTGACTTCGGTATTTTCTCTTTGTCTTGAGCATATTGGATAATTTGACAAGTATATGTCTTAGGGTAGGCCTGTTGGGATTTATGCTTTTTTGGGTGTGTTGTGCTTCCTGGACATGTACTTCCATCTCCCTCATTAGGTTTTGGAAGTATCCAGACATTATCTCCTCCAATACCCTTTGTGTGTCCTTTCCCTTCTTTTCTCCTCCTTGAATGCCTATAATGTATATATCTGTGCATTTTGTGTTGTCATTTAGGTCCCTAAGTCCCTGCTAGGTTTTCTCTGTCTTTTTATCAATCAGTTCTACAATCTGTTTGATCTCAGGTATACTGTCTTCGACATCACTGGTTCTTTCCTCTGACTCTTCAAATCCGCTGTTATTTGCTGAGATTTTTTTTTTAAGATTTATTTTTATTTAATTCTCTCCCTTTCCCCCCATGTCCCAGTTGTCTGTTTTGTGTCCATTTGTTGTGTGTTCTTCTGTGTCCACTTCTATTCTTGTCAGCAGCACCAGGAATCTGTGTCTCTATCTGTTGCATCATCTTGCTGCATCAGGTCTGTGTGTGTGTGGCGCCATGCCCAGGTAGGCTGAACATTCTATCATGCTCAGCAGCTCTCCTTACAGGGTGCACTACTTGCATATGGGGCTCCACTACATGGGAAACGCCACTGCGTGGCATGGCACTCCTTGTGTGCATCAGCACTGCATGTGGGCCAGTCCACATCGGTCAAAGAGGCCCTGGGTTTGAACCATGGACCTCCCATGTGGTAGGCAGATGCTCTATCCATTGAGCCAAGTCCACATCCGAGAGTGTATTTTGATTTCTTGGATTGTGCCTTTCATCACCATCATATCCATTATCTTTTTTGCATATGTTTACAATTTCCTCTGCATGCTTTCCAAGTGTTTTCATAATATTCTTAAACTCTTGCTTCACTTCATTAAATAGGTCCATGATGTTTGTTTTGAGAGTTTTGATTAGTCATTCAATGGTCTGCTCCTCTTCCTGATTTTTAGTTTGTTCATTGGATTGGGTCATGTTTTCCTGATTATTGGCATGGTTTGTAATTTTTGTTGCTGTCTGGTCATCCTTTTATGTTGATGGGGTTTCTCAGTTGATTAGCTTCTCCATCTAGTCATGGGGTTTATTTAGGTGCTGATTTTATGTGTGTATTAAATCTTCTCTTTGACACTTTGTCTTCTTATTCTATTTCCTTGTTGTTGTCTAAGTTCTCTTGAAGGAAAATATTAAGGCCAGAGAATGCAAAAGAGGTTAGAAAAGAAAATGTATAACAGTTGTATTGATAGTAAGTGTAGGCAGAAGAACCATGTGATACCTATGGGAATGAATATTATACTCGTGTAAGCTGTGTAGATTTATAAAAATAAAAAAGTGGAGTACCTACAATTAGATGAGAAACTGAACATGGAGAATATAGTATCAATTAGAAGGCCAGTATTGTCAGGAGAAAGGAAAAGAGAAAAGACAAGACAATAACATAAAGAGTGTTCTGTCTTTTATGGGAAAGATAGAAACCAAAATAGAGGTGTTAGCAATAAAAGTCAGAAAAATTGGGGCTGAACAAAAGAGGTGGAATATGAGAGAAACAACAGGAGATGGAAGAGAGATAGATGTAAAGAAAAGGGGATAGCATTGGTAGCCTAAATCAGTATGCACAGAAAAGAGGATATAGAGGATGAGGAAACACAGCAAACAAGAAACACTGCCTGCAGCACCTAATAGAAAAAGGGATACAGAAAGGAAAAAAGAAAAGAAAAAAAGAGGAGCTCACTTCAGCAACACATATACTAAAATTGGAATGATTCAGAGAAGATTAGCGTGGCCCCTACAAAAGAATGACATGCAAATTCACGAAGTGTTCATATTTTTAGAAGCAGCTAGAAAGAGACCTCGAATAAAAGGGTCAATCAGATCTGCAGAATATCTTAGTCTACATGTTGGATCAAGTGTTAAAAACTGCTTTTTGACCTTGAATAAAAGGGGGAAATGGCAAAGACAAATGAGTTGATGTGGCTGAGGGTCTTCCAAAAGGGATCAGGAGGTCACCAGAGGGGTCACAGTTACACACACCTCAGCAGGACCCCAGAAAAAGCCAAAGTAGATACAACCCTACATACTGGTTCTCCTGAAGGCTACAGAGTTCCATAGGGTATATAGTCATGGCAGATGGATTTGGAGCTTTGTGCCATGTCAGAGGGCCCTACTTTGGAATTTGTGCACCTGAGTGTGATGGAGTTGGACTCAGGTGTGCCTTTTCTACACATGCATCTTCTGTCACTTTTACCAAACCTGTGGTTGGTAGAAGAGATGGTCCATACTCAGGAGACTTGAATATCTAGACTACCCATGGCTAGCTGGCCCTGAGCCTCAGCAGAGTGGCAATTCCTACTCTCTGGTTCATTGGTCTTACACAAGTCAACTAACAGGGAGGTGAAGATGGTCAACCACCACAACAGGGAATCAAGAGTGCCTTTAACTATAAGCAGAGGAATTGCATCCATCACTCATGTGGAATCTAAGAACCCTCTTGTTCTAGAAGTGGAGAGGACATCACTATCCCAGGGGCCACATAATGGAGGAATAAAATATGGATTAGAGTGGACTTACTGACATTCTACTATGAAACTATTGTGATGAGTAATAGATGAAATTTTAGCATCAATTTAGAGAATGTGGACATAGTAGTTGCTGAGGGCAGGGAGAGCGAAGAAGAGATGTGATGTGGGGGCATTTTGAGGATTTTGAGTTGTCCTTAATGATATTGCAGGGTCAGATGATGAACTTTATATATCCTACCATAACCAACTGTATGTACTGGGGGAGAATGTGAACTATGGGATAAACTATTATCTTTGTAGTGAAGCAGTGCCCCAAAATGTGTTCACTGAGTGTGATGAGTGTGCCACAATGATGAGGGAGGTTGGCGTGGGATGAGTGATTTGGAGGGGTATACAGGAACTTCTTATATTTTTTAATGTAACATTTTTTGTGTGATGTATTTATCTTAAAAAAAAATACAATTTACAAAAATGATGTGATGGGGGTGGGGAGTAGGTTATATGGGAACCTCCTATGTTTTTTTGTTTTTCAATGATTTTTAATGTAACATTCCTTGTAATCAATTAACTTTAATTGAAAATATATATAAAATAAAAGAAAAAAGAGGAAAATGAAATAAAAGGGTGGTGGGGGAAGAAAGAGGAAGGAAAGACAAGAAAACAAACAAAAACAAAGTGGATCAGACAAGGCCTCAAACAAGTATTCCTCCTTGCTATTGAATAAACTGCTTAGGAATCTGTCCTTTCTGCTTTCTCCCTTCCTCACTTCCCTCTCTCCCAGGGCAGAAGGAAGCCCATATGAGAGCTCCCCTCTGAAATTCACTTGTGACCCTGGTAAACCAACTCACCATGGAAAACCTATGACTCTTAGTCTTTTTGAGAGAGAGTACCCCACCTTGCTGGGAGCTCTAAGCCTGCCAAGCATGTCCTACTGTCCTCCTCCCTTAGGTGTATTGCAAAGGTCTAGTTAATTGCCTGATTCCACCTTCTCTGAGACCAGTTTTCCCTATTTCAGGTCTTTTAGGTAATTTGGGCAGCCTCAGCATATTCACCTCTTATCTCTTCTTATCATGTCCCCAAGCCAGCTGGTGTGCTTCTCACAGCAAATGGGAAAAAGAATATACATAAGCTTTTCCAGGATTTTGCCTATTCTTTTAATCAATGTTGACTATCCTATCTTCATTTTTTAAATCAAATATTTACCTTAACATTTTATATTTAGCCTTGTCTTGGTGCCAAGAAGTAGATGCTTAGAGGGCCCATTTCCTAAATTATTTATTTTTCATTACCATCTTAAAGTGTTATTTATGGGAATAGATATGGAGTCTCCAATATAGAGTCTTTCTTTCCTTCCTTAATTGCTGTGGCTAGAACTTTCAGAACTATGTTAAATAGAGCGGCAAAATGGGCATCTTTGCTTTTTTTCTCATGATAGTGGAATGGTTTCAATCTTTCACCATTGACGTTAGTATTAACTGTGGGCTTTTTGTTGTAATTTTAATGTCTTTTTTATTTTTGAGGAAGTTCCCTTCTAATCCTACTTCCTTGAGTGTTTTTACCGTACGAGTATTGGATTAATTTTACCAAATCTTTTTAATGGTTCAAATGATGTGATGTGATGTGTTTTTTCTTTCTATTAATATTAACAGGTATTTTATTGATTTATTTAGTTACACTGAACTGCCTTTGCATTTCTAGGGTAAATCTCATTGATCATGGTATATAATCCTCTTATTATGCTGCTAAATATTTTCAGTGATTTTTACATCTGTATTCTTACAGGTCTGAAGTTTTCTTTGATGTGTTTGTCTGTGGTATCAAGGTAATGCTAGCCTGATAGAATGAATTAAAAAGTAATTCCTTCTGTTCAATTTTTCTGGAGAATTTCTGACATTTGGTGCTTAATTCTTCTTTAAAAATTGGAAGAATTCACCAGTAATACCATGTGGCTCTATGCTATTTTCTTTGGAAGGATTTTGATTGGGAATTCAATTTCTTGATTTGTATAGATCAATTGAGATTTTTTTTCCTCTAAATCAGTTTAGGTTATTCATGTGTTTCCAGGAATTTTTCCATTTCACCTAGTTTTTCTAATTTTTTGGAAATAACTATTCCTCCAGTCCTTTTTATTATGTAATTTCATGGTATTGTAACAACTTTCTTACCTGATTTTATTAAGTTGTACTTATTTTCTCCTAATTAGCTTAAATATTTCTTGCTTTTTTTGATCTTTTTCAAAGAGCCAGCTTTTGATTTCATTTAGTCTCTCTTTTAGTTTTTATTATCTATTTTCTTTTTTTTTTTGCTGTAATCTTTACAGTATCCTTTCTCTGCTAGCTCTGGGTTTCACTTTTTTTTTCCTAGTTCTTTTTTTTATTGGTTTGGGATTTTTCTTTCTAATATCTGTGGTGGTTCTGACTAGATTCCAGAGTTCTTTAAAGGTTACATCTGGTGACTTTTGCCATCTCATTAGTTCTTTGTTGTTTTTTTTTTTTTTTCTGTACAGTGATAGGGAGCACTGGAATTCCCTAGTCTTCTACTTCAGTGACATCAATCTCTGCCAAATCCTGCTCTGCGCTTCTAAGAGAATGTTATAGTGACTTCCTTGTAACAGCTACAGTTTAGTTTGGTCATATGAATGTATAGACATTTAAGGAATTGCCCAAAGTTTTTCAGGTAGCCAGTGTTTTTTTCTGAGGGTTTCAGAAATCCGGTACCTTTTAATCCAGGTCCCAAAAATTTATCTGGCAATGTTATTTCCCTGTAACTGATAGGAAAATGATACTTCTGGGACAAACAGGAACATGTGTTGGCAAATATTTGATGTCTTTCCATAAAAGTATCAGCTGAACATCTCAACAGATCCCTAGGAACATCAACAATAGAAGCAACTCATCTGAGTATCTTGAGAAGACGGTACACCTGGCTATTCAACCAGCCTCAGAAAACAAATGTGCCTGTCCTTCCCTCTATGTCTGTGGACTCTCTTACTAAGCAAGTTGCCCTTCCTCCCTCATTTCAGAGGTAGGTGAGATACCTGCAAAATGAGCATAAACAGGAAATACGGTGTTTGATCCTAAAGGTGTTATCTGTACTCAACATCTAAACATTCACCTCTGCATCTGCCACAAGCACCAACTATCATACCTGATGATACATTAAATGTTTCTTTCCACCTCACCCTATGAAACATTATCCCTCCTAGTAAGCAGGCCCCATCATAGTAAATCTTGCGGGATGACAGATGAAGGCATACTCAACATGCATTTGGGAATTTTACACTTTGAAAATGGAGAGCGTGATCAAAAACCTTTGAGGACTTCTTCCATTTTCATCCTTTGGATGCCAACAAGGCCCATTCTACATACTGCTCACTACTTCATTACCATCCTTAAGTGCCCCCAGTGGCTCTTCTGAGTTATATGTGATAAATTGACTGAAACCAAAAACAATATAGTAATTAATGGAAAAGCTAGTAATCATACATGACTGAATCCAGAAACTAAGCTTAGTCCTCTAATTCTAAAAATGGTTCTGAGTTAACCACTGTTTTCACCCCCATTTGAACAGATGAGAAATCCGACCTATAAAAGCAGTTTAAAAGTTTTTGGCCCAGAGTATAGGATTGCATTACCAGAAGTAACTAGTGCCAGATAGAGCCATCTATAATGAATCTACTGAAGATTCCTTGACTTAACCATTCATTGAAAATGATAAGGAACATCTAGATAACTTAGCAAAAATTAACAAACTAGAAATGACATATATGGATGCACAATGACTTCAAATCATGTGACAATATCTATTAAAATACATATGCTTAGTAGGCCATGGAAATAAAAGCAAAAGGGGACAAGTTTGAAAATATATATTTTAACTGTGTTAATGAATTTTTAAAAAATATATAGATAATCAAAGAGAAAGTGGGTAGATTTAATAACAGATTGAACATTGAAGAAATGGTTAGTGAATTTAAAAAAAGTGAATTATCCTAAAGACAGGATTTTAACATTTAAAAGAAAATAATGAAAAAAAAAATAAAGGTAAGCTTAGACTCTGATAAGTTCTAGATGATCTGGAGAATAGAGAATATAATTTTCAGTTACAAATAATTTCTAAAAATGAATAATGAAGAATCAACCTGTAAGAAGTTAAGAAAGAAAGGAATTTGAAACCAGGTAGACTAGTAACACATAATTTAAATCCAAACTAGTTCAATCTTATTTATTGTAGGGTAGGATTCCATTATATGAATATCCTGCTGTTTACCCATTTACCTGTTGATAGACAATTGAGATAATAATTTTTAATCACTGTGATTAAGGCTTCTTTGAAAATTTTTATACTTGACCTTTCTCTGAAATTGCATTTCTGGGTCATAAAGTACTCACCTTTATTTTTTCTTTTAACTTGAATCTCTCAGAAGTGTTTATATCATTTACATTCCATTTGCTCCCCATCTTTGCTGAAACTTGGCATTTTCCCAGTTTTTAAAACTTTTATAGTGGATTTTTATGAAGTATTATATTGGAAAAGAGATGGTATCAATATACCTGATGTTGAACATTTTTCTCTGGCCCTTTGTTTTCTGTAAAGTGTTTACCAATTTAGAAATTGGGTTCTTGTCTATTTATTTTTGAATTATGTGTTTTTAAATGTATTCCAAATACCAGTTCTTTATAAGACAGACATTTTGCAAATATTTTCCCCTGTTCTGTGACTTGTATTTTCAGTTTCTTAGTATTTATTTTTATGAAGTCAAACAGACCAATTTTTTTTTTCACTTTATACTTATTGTTTTCTGTGACCTGTGTAAAAATTTTTTGCCTAGTCCTATCAAATGTTCCTGTTTTGGTGAAAATGCTTTATGGATTTTAGATTGTGTTTTTATATCTTTGATCAAAATTGAAATTCTGTGTGCATGTATGATAAAATTGTTCTGTATCAATACCAGTTACACCAGCACAAATCATTAGAAAAACTTTATTTTCCTGTATGACTGCTTTCATGCTATTGTTAAAAACTGAAGACCATTTGCATGTGCCTTTGTTTCTTGCTCTTTTAAAAGAAGTTCTATCCTGTTTGTTAATCTAATCTACACTCTATGGATTATGATAGCTTTCTAATCATTAAATTTTGGTTTTGGTTTTAGACATCTTCAAATTTACTTTTATACTTTTTCAGTATTCCTTTGAATAATTTAGGTCCTTTGCCTTTCCATTTCAGTTCTAGACTATGCTTGTCAATAAAGTTGCATTGACTGTAGATCAATTGGGAGAAGACTGCCATCCTAATAATGCAAATTCTTCCATTCTTAGTGTGTATTATATATACACACACACACACACACACACTATATATATAGTATCTCAACTGTATATATACTATATATATATAGTATCTCATATATAGTATCATATATGTCTTTGATTTTTCTCAGCAATGAATTTTGTTGTGATTTTTTTTCCATGTAGAAGACTTAAACATCTAAAATATTTTTATCTACTTGTAATTGGGGTTTAAATTTATTTCAAAATATAGTACTAGAACATTAAAATACATTTACTTTTATATTTTTAAAAACTGGTAGCATACAAACCATGTAACATTTCACATTCTAGCCACTTGAAAGTATACAATTTACAATGTTTTGCTACTATTACCATCATCCATTATCAAATCTTTTCCATCATCCCAAACAATCTGTTTCCTTTAAGCATTAACTACCAATTCCTTATTCCTACCCTGGCATTGGTACCTTGCAGTGTAGTTTGTATCTCTATGAATCTGCTTGTTCTGCTTTTGTCATGTAAGTGAGATTATGCAATACTTGCCCTTTTGTTTCTACTTATTTCAGTCATTTACCTAGTTTTTTGCCTGCTCATTGTAGTTTCAGAACTTCTTTATGGTAAAATAAAATGTTTACCCATTTGTCTGTGGACAGATACTTGTGTTTCTTCCACATTTTGAGTATTGTGTATTATACAGCTGTGAACATTGGTGTACATGCTTATCCAATCCAGAAGTGGAATACCCAGATAATATGGTAATTATAATCTTAACATTCTGTTAAATTGTCAAATTGTTTTCCACAGTGGCTGTACCATTTCATTTTCCCACCAACAGTGAATAAGTATTCTTAGTTCACCATATTCATGCCAACTCTTATTTTCTAATTTTTGAATAATAGTCATTTTGGTGATGTAAAGTTTTGGTTTTAACTTGCATTTCCTAATGGCCAATGATGCTGAATATCTTTACATTAGTTAATTAGCCATTTACCTATCTAGTTTAGAGAAATGTCTATTCAGGTCTTTACTCATGTTTTATTTGTGGTGTTTGTCTTTTTGTTATTGAGAACTCTCCTACTCTAATGGGTCACTCTCAACCAATTCCCTTTTTTCAAGGCCTCTATTTACAAGTCCCCTCAGGAGCTTGTGTTGCCCAAACCTTTGTCTTTTATCTGCCACTGGATTTTCTTGACAGTGATTAAGGCAGAAAGGATTGATAGGGAAGAGATAATAGTACTAATACTTAGTGGGTAGAAATTACTAAATCCAGCTCCTTCAATATAAAGGTGAAAAAACAAAGGCTCATGGAGAAGAAAGTTATGCAAAAATCAGAGCATTTATATCTCCCGAGTTACACTGTGTCTTCTCTTGACATAATTAGAGAAGTTCCTGAAAATAAAAAAATAAAAAAATTGATATGGTTTCATTGAGATGTTTTAAGAAATTTAGAGTTTGGCTATATAGAGTCTGGCTCCACCTCTTTGATAACAAATGTGAATCAAAGTCACTTATTTAGCCAGTTTTTTTCCCCTCTAACATGGTATCACCTGAATTTCTGAGTAGCAGCCCTGGCATTAGTGTAGTGCCTAATGACAGTAAGGGTTAACCGAGTCCAGAGAACATTCATTTATTAAATTTCAAATATGTCTCTAGTGCCTGTAGACAGGTCCAGAGGAGCTCCCACAATCCAAAAAAGCCATATTCTGGCTCTGTATTTTCTTCCTCTTCATCTTCTTCATCGTCCATCTCATTACCAACATGTAGCATCACCTGATCTTTGTCTTGGAAAGGTTCTTTTTCCCTACAGTCTTTTTCCTGTGCCCATTGCTCCATTACAGCCTGCCCAACATCCATATTTTGTGTTCCCTGCTGTTTGGATGCACACATTTTGGGTGCAGAAGTTAGAGACTGAAGATAGGCCTGTACCCCAACTTCCTGCCTCATTACCATAGAGGGCACCTGAACTGCCTTGTGCACCTGCTTGGTTTTCTTAGGGATTTGAATCCACTCCACTTGGTCAATTGGGGAATACGTATTGTGTCTCTGGCCCTGGCACAAAACTTTTGATATGGTTTCAATTTGGGTGTTGGTCTTTTCCAAGAACCTCTATGCCAGGTTCTATTCACTCCAGAGTTCCTTTGCTTAACCTGCCCGTCACCTGAGGTGCTACAGTATAGAGCCCACATTTTCAACTTGACCAAGTTCGAAGAGTGGGAGTTCTTGGTGCAGTTTCCTGGGTTGGTAGAGAAGTTTGAGTCTGTGCTAACTGTCAAATCTTTGGGCATGTCCTTGGCGTGGCTGAAGTCGTGGTATGGCTGGTCATAAGGGGCATAGTTGGTGTTGATGACCATGTTCATCTCTGTCTGGAGGCCCTCAGTTTGCACTGGGTTTTAGCCCTGTTTCTTTTTATATATGTGACTTGCAAACTGTAATTGTGGTCTCTAAAGATTTGCAGGAACCCGTTGGTCTGGTGATAGGTTTGGTGGCCAAAGAGTACAAATTCTGCCATGGAGAAGATGACACCAACTTGCTTGGCAAAATCTCTGGATGAGTGGCCCATGCTACTCCAATGGTTTGGCAGTGTTTGTAGTCCTCTAGGCTGCCCCATAGCTACTCCAGTCAAGAATCCAGATTAGTGGAGAAAGAGGGAGGATTGGTTGCTGTGACATTGCAGCTTTGTGGCTTCATTAAAGCAATAAGCAACAATCCTTCCGACATCATCCTTTGCTTGTTAGGACTTTAGGTCTTGTGGTCCTGTGTTTGGGAGTATAAGAGAGTACCGTATCCTATCAGACTGGCTTTTTTTTTTCAAGGTTTATTTTATTTATGTCCCCCTCCGCACCTTTCCCCCTTGCCACCTGCACTCATCTGCTCTCTCTGTCAATTTCCTGTGCCTTCTTCTCTGCCTGCTTGTCTTCTCTTCTTGTCTTTCTCTTTAGAAGGCATCAGGAATCAATCCCAGGACCCCTGACATGGGAGAAAGGCATTCAATCACTAGCACCACCTGGTTTGCTGCATCTCGTTGTCTTTCCTCAGCGGGGACATCTCCTTGCGGCGCAGGACAACTTACCACAAACTGCTTCTCATGGGTTCAACTCCTAGTACCTAAAGAATGTATCCAGTTAAATTAACTTGTTAATATAAAGATTTTTTAAATTCTGTTTTTCCTAATTCCATTATTTTGACCATTCCCCACTCTTATTATTTTTATTTTTTATTAGGGAAATTGTAAACAGAAAACTATCATGCAAATGTGCAGCATTCCCATACAACCTGCCTCCACCCACACATCACTGTGGAACATTTGTTACATATTTTAAGATAACATTGGACTATTACCACTAATTATCATTTATAGTATATAATAGGTATATCTTTTCCATATCCCATTATTAAAACAGTATTTCTTTGAATTTGATGCAAGAATATTGCAATATTGTTGTTAACTGCAGTCCATAGGTTACATTAATTGTATTTTCCCCATGCAACTAGGGGTAATTCATTTTTTATAATAATAATACATTTTATTTTTAGAAAAGTTTTAGAGTGCAGAAAAATTACACCAAAAGTTTAGGAGTTCCCATATAAAACACAATACAGTTTTCTCATTATTAATGTCTTACATTAGTGTTGTACATTTGTTATAATTGATGGCCTGGTATTTACATTATGGTTTACACTTCATATTGTACATTTTTAAAGGTTTTGGCAAATGTTTAATGTCATATATTCATCATCACAGTATCATACAGAGAAGTTTCTCTGCCCTAAACATGCCCTGTGTTTCATGTATTCATCCAACTCCCTCCCTTCTCAATCCCTGGCAATCACTCTTTATATCAATCTTGATAACTAAAATAACAGTAACACTAATTTTGTCTGTAGCTGTACTCCCCCTTATGTTTGTACATTCCTTAATCTTGAGAAATTTGGGGTGGTGTCTGCTCTGACTACTGTAGGCTGAGAGGGAACTTAAATATTATGGGGCAAAGAGAAGAACTGTTTTGCTTTCCGTTCTAGATACTCTTTTTTGGGGGGGGATGGGACTTGTCCAACATCATCCTTTTGTTAGTTGTCCAGGGCAGGAATAGGAGTTGCCCACAACTCAGCTGGGATTCAGGGTTCAAAAGATATTGAACAATCCAAAGATTTAAGACTCTGAGTGATAAGTTGAACAGGTATATTGAAATATTATAGGTTTAAATAAAAGGAGTAAAATAATCATGAGTAGGGGAATTATAAATGATTATAACTATTATATTTGAGAAATAGATGTTCATATATTCCCAAATATAGCCCACTGAGGATATAATGATTTCATGATGTTCTGTCCTTCTTGTATGGTGTCCACTTGTCCCTAGAGCTCATAGAACTTTCATTTGAGGTTTTGTCTCCTGTGCAGTTTGTGAAATCTACCTGAAACCTGTGTATATGTAACCTCCAGAATGACCTCCCAATTCACTGTGAAATATCTTAGGCAAAAAACTCTATTTTATTTACTATTTCCACGTTTCAGTCAAGGTCTTTATCCAAATGCATTGCTGATTAATGTTGTAGGATTCCTCCATGCCAGGGAGGATTATTCCCAGGAGTCATGCCCGATTTTTGGTGGTAGGGTAATGAGTTTGCAGAGTTTGGCTTAGAGGCTTCATTTGATTAACAAGATGGTTTTAAGGAGATGACTTTTAGGCATTATAAAATTAGTCTGTTTGATTTTAGAAAGAATAAGCTTCAGAAGTACAAGCATTATGATCAAGGGCTTGACATATTGGCCTGTTTTTCATTAGGCACAGCTTTTCTATTCCAGAGATTTTTGCCATTTTGTTTGAGAAAGTAGCAGGACTTAACTAGGATGAAAGTTTAATATTTTGTTAGCTACTATATGGGACCCCTATCAAGAGAAAATGGAAAATAGGTTACCAGGAGATAGAAGGGGAATAGAGATTGGTGAACTAATGCTTAATCTGCAGAACTTAAAATTAGGTTGATTTTAATAGTTTGGAAATATATACAGGTGATGTTAGCATAGTGATGTGAGTTTAATTAACAACACTGAAATGTGAGTGTGAATGTGGTTAAAAGGGGAAGTTTTAGGTCATCCATGTTTCTAGAAGGAAAACTAGAGAACAAAATGGGAAATGTGTACCACATTGAATGCTGAGGTGGCTGAGGACTGTGGTTAATAATGCAAGTACAAGAAAGTTCTTTCAGGATCTATACCACAGGTATGTAACTACTACAGGGTGTTGATAGTGGGGTGATAATATGGTGAAAAATTGTACCCAAAGCATATTTATTTATGTGGAATGTAAGTGAATTCTTGTTGTCATAGCTATGTAATCAACATTTATATTTTTAAGAACCAACATTTTTGGCTTATCCAGTTTTCTGTTTGCCTGTTTTCCATTTCAGTTATTTCTACTTGCTTTCTGTTTACTTTTCTCTTTTTTCTAGCTTCCCAAGGTAGAGTTATAGGTATTTTTATATAGAGTCTGGGTATTGAAACCTTACCAGATTATGTAAGTACCTACTATTTTTTCCAATTCTTAGATTGTTTCTTCACTACCTAATGTTCTTTGATCTGTTGTTTTTAAAAATTTTGATAAGGTTCGATTTACATATGCTTCTGGCATAAAGTCTAAGAATCTATTGTCTAGCACAAGGTCCTAGATATGTTTCCCTTTGTATTCTTCTAGGAGTATTATAGTTTTAGTTTTTATATGTCTTATTATATTTATTAGTCTTCTACTTAAATCTTTGATCCATTATGCATTAATTTTTGAATATAGTATAAGGTAGGGCTCCAATTTCATTCTTTTACAAAAGTATATATATTTTTTAAGGTTTATTTTATTTATTTCCCCCTCTGCACCCTGCCCCCTTGCCACTTGCACTTGCTGTCTGCTCTCTCTGTCCATTCCCTGTGCTTTCTTCTGTGTCTGCTTGTCTTCTCGTCTTTCTCTTTAGAAGGCATCAGGGATCAATCCCAGGTAGCTCAATCACTAGAGCTACCAGTTTGCCTCTTCTCTCATTGCTGTTCCTCAGCACAGCCATCTCCCTGCGGCACGGGACAGCTTAAAACAGTGCAGTCCAGCTCTCTACAGCATGTGCAAGCTCACCTTCACTGGGGGGCCCTGGGAATCAAACCTGGGACACCTCATATAGTAGGTGGGAGCCCAGTCACTTGAGCCACATCCACTCCCAGCCTGGCTTCCTGACATACCTAATTTCCACTTCCATTTTCTGCATTAAAAGCAAAATGGCATCTACATATCATATTTCTTCTTCTTGGGGGTGTGTACACTTTGCCCCTGAAATTGGAGAGTTCCAGGTAAATATCTCTAGACCAAGTGAGGGCTTTTAGGGAACATCAGGAATTTGAGTTTTCAGTTAGGGATAAAAGATAAGAACTTTCTCAGCTTCCTTTCCCTATGGTCTATATAAGAGGAAGAGGGTGTAGGGGTGGACAAGGCCACTTGTATGTAGATTTCACTTTCCAGGTGAGATGCAATACTGGATCTGACTTGCACTTAGCACCTCTCTCCTTAGCCAGGCCTCCTTCCATCCAAACCATTGGTAGTTGGGAAGGTAGTTGTCACCAGCAGGAGCATGGAGTCTAGACAAGGTAGCCTTGGTTTATCTTGGGAAATGAGGAATACCAAATATTTGCTCAGCTGCTGCTAACTATTAAGCTTTCTATCTCATAAATGATGAGTAAATGCTCAGTGCTTGATGACAAGAAAGCAGATCCTGCCTGAGGATAATACAAAGAAACTGGGAACATTAGTTCCTGAATCTGGCAGGCCCTCTTTCTGAGGTGAGAGAGTAACCCCGTCCTAGTTGAGATCTTTTTTTCTGGCTTTTTCAGGCCTCCTTCTAGCTGGCTGCTGCTGTCCATGCTTCAGCTGATGAACTATCTCATAACTCACACCCACTTCAGTGGACCAAAAAGCTCAAAGGATAATGAGACTTCGTTGGCCTATTTTATAACACCTCCTCCCTCCCTGACAAGCAAACCCTCATTCCTTCTGATGTGAAAAATGGCATGGAGCAGTGTGTATATATGTTGCAGCTGAAGGATACAGTTGCATGTTGTCTATGTTAATGTTTATGTTTGAATGAGAACTTTTCACCCCAGGCTCTTGGAATTTAGAAGAGAAAGCAGGGAGAGAAACCATCAAAATTCTCTGGAACTTTTTCAGAACCTTCAAAGCAATACATATTTAACTTTAAATAGTTATCACTCTTATTTCACTGAACAATAATGAGTTCCAGAAGTGAATTATTGTAATTCATGGTTTGGGGGAAATAGTTCTTATTATTTCAAGTTATTAGACACATGTGCATAGAGCTATGTCATATTTTTATCCTTTTTTTTTTCTTTTACAATCACCTCGTTTTTTAAGAGACATTTTTTATCATGATAGTCTTAACAAAATATGCCATTTTAACTATTTAAAGGGTAAAATTGAGTGGATTTAATTGTTGGCATTTTGAATGTGGTATTATAATTTTATGCTGTTGACATCATTACCAAAATTTTAATCACCCAAAACAGAATCTCAATGATCATAAAGCATTAATTTTCCTTTTACTCCTGATCCCAGCCCCTTGTAACCTATGTTTTAGCTTCTGACTATGAATTTACATATTCTAATTATTTCCTACTTATGAGAACATGTAATACTTGTCCTTTTGTGTCTGGCTTATTTCACTCAGCATGATGTTTTCAGAGTTCCTTTGTGTTATAGTACATACCAAAATTTCATTCATTTTTATAGCTAAGTAATTTTCCTTTGTATGTATGTACCATATATTATTTATTCATTCTTCTTTTGATGTACATTTGGATTATTTCCACCCTTTGACTATTGTGAATAATGTTCCAATGAACATTGACATTGATGCTACTATGAACATTCTCAATCTTTTTGAGTCCCTGTTTTCAATTCTTTGGGATATTGATCTAGATGTGGGATCCCTAGGCCACATGAAAATCCTCTTCTTAAATTTTGAGAGACTACCAATTTGTTTTCCACAGTGGTTTCACCATTTTACATTCCTGCCATCAGTGCACAATTGTTCCAAGCATGTCGCAAATTCGCCAACATTTGTCATTGTCAGTTTTAAAAATAGTAGTTTTACCCATGTTGTCTCATTATAGTTTGGGTTTGCTTTTCTTAATAGCTAATGTGGTTGAGCATCTTTTCACATGTTTATTGGCCATATTTGGAAAAATTTCTATTCAAGTCCTTATCCAATTTTCAAATTGTCTTCTAGTTGGTGCATTTTAGGAGTTCTTTACATGTTTTGGATATTAATCCCTTATCACATATATGATCTGCAACTATTTTCTCCCATTCTGTCTTGGTCTTTTCACTTTCTTGATAATGTCTTTGATGCACATTTTTTTATTTTGAAGTTAAACTTATCTATCTTTCCTTCTACCCCCCAAATTTTTGATACCAGCACTGCAGCAATACCAAAATCAAACATCAGAAAAGAAAAATTATAGCCCAGTAATTCCTGCGAATATAAACTCCAAAGTTAATAACAAAATATTAGCAGATAGAATCAAATCTATATTAAAAGATTAGCCAAGTGATTTTTTGTTGAAATCTGAAAATTTGAAAATTTTGATATGTAAACTCTAAGTCAGATACTTCCCTTTCCATGAAAGTTTGCAGTTTTGTTTTATTCTTTCTTATTTTTGAAGACTGAAGTAGTTTGTTAAATGATTTTTCCAAAGTACTATGCAAAGTCTGATTTTCTTAATGCATATGTAGTCATTGAAGGCTCTGTTCCTTAGCTTTTATTCAGCTGCTGTTAGGACAGAGATTTCCCTGAATGACAGGGTGAAACAAAAATAGACAGAAAAGCACATTTCTACCAGCTTTTACAAATTGACTGTGTGCTAGGGCTTTCCTTTAGCACACAGTTGGCCTTGCACTGGGCCTGTAGAACAGTCTGAGATGAAAGCTTAGGTTCCTCTCAGGTCTTTCCATACATCTTGTCCCATTCAGATTTATAAGGCAAACATATGGCCTTATAAATTCCCTTGTATATGCAAGCATTCCAGATGCCTCACTTTGCTTAGTTATTCTTCAAATATATCCTTTCCTTCTAAGTTCCAAGCATTTATTATATATTCCAGTGGGTAATCTTTTGCTTTAGGCTGCTATAGTTAGATTATTTTCTTACAGGGTTTTAGCAGATACACCTGTCGCTTCTTCCCTTCTCATTTTATGCTGAATTCTGGGACAGGTGAGACAGAGATAAGCATCCTGGATGAGCCCTTCAGGCTGCCACCAGAAACGTTTTGATAAATACACACTCCCTAATCCGTAAATAAGGTGGTCTCTGTTCCTTTCAGAATCCAGAACTTGAAGCACTTAGTAGAAGACTGAGCTTCCATTGTGCCAAGGTGGGGAAGGACACTAATCCCAGTAAAATTGCCATGAGCCTTTACCATCATTTTTAAAAAAATTTATTCAGCAGTTTGAGATATATTCACATACCATAAGATCTGTTCAAAGTGTGTAATCAGTGGCTTTTAGTGTAATCACAATGTGCATTTATCACAATTTAGACCATTTCATTACTCCAAAAAGAAAAATTCCACACTCCTTAGCATGCTTTTCCCAGCCCTATATAACCTCTCATCCAATTTCATCTTTATAAATTGATTTATATTTACATTTTATATAAATGGTACCATACACTATGTTACACAATAAACAGTTCATATAGCGCAGTCATACAGTATTTGTCCTTTTGTGTAAGGCTGGCTTGACTCAAAATAATGTCCTCCAGGTTCAATCATGGTCCCATATGCTTTATGAATTCATTTCTTCTTAAGCTGAATAATCATCCCGTGAAAACATCATAGTTTGTTTTTCCATTCAGCTGGATTATTTCCAACTTTTGGCTATCATGAATAATGCCACTATGAACATTGGTGTGCACATGTCTGTTTGTGTCACTGCTCTCAGTTCTTATGGGGAAAAAAACCAGTATTGCAAGTCACAAATCTATCTTTTCCTTGTTTAGGGACTGTCAAACAGTCATCCACAGTGGCTGTACCTCTGCATTCCAACCAACAGAGAATAAGTGTTCTTATCTCCACATCCTTTCCAACACTTAGTAGCTCTCTGTCATTTCAGTACTGGCCATTCTGACAGGATGAAATTATTTCTTTTTGTAGTTTTGATTTGCAATTCCCATTTCTTTATGTGTTTTTTTTTTTGCCATTTATATTTCTTTCTACAAATGTCTATTCAAATCTTTTGCCCATTTTTCAATCAGGTCACTTGTCTTTTCATTGTTGAGTTGTAGCATCTCTTTATTTATCATGGGTATTAAACCCTTACTGGACATGTGATGTTCCAGTTATTTGCTCCCATTGAGGCAGCTGCCTTTTCACCCTTTTGACAACGTTCTATGAGGTGCAAAATTGTTTAATTTTGAGAAGGCGCAATTTCTTTCCTTCTTTCTTTTGTTATGCAGGCTTGGGGTATAACGTCCAAGAAACATTCACCTCCCACAAGGTTTTTAAGAAAGTTCCCAACATTTTCTTCTGGTAGTTTTATAGTCCCGGTTTTATATTTTAGGTCTTTAATCCATATTGAGTTGATTCTTAAGTAGGGAGTGAGATAAAGGTCCTCTTTCATTTTTTTGGTCCAGTTTGCCCAGCACCATTTTGTCCCATTAACATGGACTTGGTAGGTTTGTCAAAACTCAGTTCAGGGAAGTGGATTTGGCTCAGCTGATAGAGCATCTGCTACCATATGGAAGGCCCAGGGTTCAAACCCAAGGCCTCCTGACTCATGTGGTGAGCTGGCCCATGAGCAGAGCTGATGCACACAAGGAGTGCCATACCTTTCAGGGGTGTCCCCTGCATAAGGAAACCCCACCCTCAAGGAGTGTGCCCCTGGAAGGAGAACCACCCCATGTGATGAAAGCACAGCCTGGCCAGGAGTAGCACTGCGCATGTGGAGAGCTGATGCAGTAAGATGATGCAACAAAAAGGAGATACACATTCCCAGTGCCACTAGCAAGAATGCAAGTAGATGAAAAAGAACACACACGGCAAATGGACATAGATAGCAGATGACGGGGTGGGGGGTGGGGTGGGAGAGAAATAACTAACTAACTAAATAAATAAATCTAAAAAGAAAATCAGTTGACTGTAGTGGTGAGGGTTTATTTTTGGACTCAATTCTGTTATACTGAATGATGTGCCAGTACCTTGCTGAGGTTTTTATGCCAGTACCGTGCTGAGATTTTTTTGTTTGCTTTTTTGTTTTATAGAAGTATGAGGGATCAAACCCAGGACCAGGTACATGCTCAACCCCTGAACGACATCTGCTCTGCCATGCTGATTTGACCACTGTATCTTTGTAATACATTTCAAGGTCAGACAATGAAATTCCTCCCATGTCACTCTTCTTTTTTAGAATTCTTTTGACTATTTGGGTGTTCTTTCCCTTCAAATGAATTTGGAAATTGCTTTTCTATTTCTGTGCGGTAGACTGTTGGAATTTTGATTGGTAGTGCACAGAATCTAAATCATTTTGGTTCTTGCCCCTGATCTTAGAGGGAAAGCTTTCAGTCTTCCCACTGAGAATGATGTTGGCCGTAAGTTTTTCATATATACCGTATATCATATTGAGGAATTTTCCTTTCATTCCTATCTTTTGATGTGATTTTATTAAAAAAGGATGCTGGATTTTGTCAAATGTTTTTTCTGCATTGACTGAAACAAACTTAAAGGTTTTTCACCTCAATTTGTTAATATGGTGTATTATGTTGATTTATTTTCTTGTGTTGAACAAGACTTGGTCATGATATATAAGATTTTTGTTTATTTTTGTTAGGTCTAACTCATTCATCATATTGTTCAAGTTCTCTGTTTCCTTGTTGATCTTCTGTCTAGTTCTATTTAATGATGTGATTTGGGTATTGAAGTCTCCAATGACTATTGTAAAGATACCTATTTCTTCCTTCAGTTTTCCCAGAGACTGTCTCACGTATTTTGGGGCTCTGTGGTTAGGTGCATATATATTTATGACTTATATCTTCCTGATAGATTGGTCCTTTTATTAATATACAATTGCCTTCTGTATCTCTTATAAATTTTTTCGTTTAAGATTTGTGTTGTCTGATATAACTGCCTTGGTCTTTTGCTCATTGTTTGCATAGAGTATCTTTTTTTTCAGCCTTTTCCTTTCAGCCAGTTTGTATCCTTGGGTCTGAGGTTAGTCTCTAGGAAGCAGCAAATGGATGGCTTATGTGTTTTATCCAGTCTGTCAGCCTATGTCTTTTGGTTGGTGAGTTTAATACATTCACATTCATTGATAGTACAGTAAATACATTATTTGCTTACACCATTTTATTTCTTTGGTTTTCGTGTGTCATATGTTACTTCCTTTTGTCTTTTTACTCTTTTGGGTACACTTTCTGCTATTCTCTCTTCTATACTCTCCTCCAAGCCTCTCTCTCCTTTTTCTTTGTCGCTAAGATTTCCTTTAATATTTCCTGCAAATGTGGATTCATTTTTTACGAACTCTCTTCGTTTCTGTTTGTGAACATTTATACTTTCCTTCATATTAAAGGTCAGTTTTGCTGGATAATGAATTTTCAGCTGGCAGTTTTTCTCTTTCAGTATGATCAATAAATAATACCACTGTCTTCTCACTTCTGTGGTTTCTGATGAGAAATCAACACTAAGTCTTACTGGGTGTTCCTTCTTTATGAAGCTTTGCTCTTTTGCGCTTAGAATTTTCTCTTTATTTTTGACATTTGACATTCTGAGTAGACTGTGTCTTGAATAGGCCTTTTGTTTTATTATAATTAGGGTATGGTGTGCTTCTTGGACATCTAAGTTCATCTCTTTTGTGTGAATTGGGAAGTTTTCTGCTATTATTTCCTCATATGCACTTTCTACCCCTTTCCCCTTCTATTCTCCTTTAAGAACTCTCACAACACATAAGTTGTTGCTTTTGATGTTGCCATATAGCTCCCTGGGCCTCTACTCAATTTTTTCCATTCTTTTCTCTCTGTGTTCTTTTTCTCTGCAATCTCAACTCTTCTGTGTTGATTTTTGTTTGAGTTTTATCAATTAACATCTGATTTTTATTTTTATTGAAGTATATCATTCATTCATGAACACACATAAACATTAATTGTATAGTAAAGATTGCAAACTTACAAAATAAACATATATAACATCATATACATCTGCTATTTTATGCCTCTCATGTATGCCTCTCAAAGACACTTATTGTGTCTTTCATTTCTGGGAGCTCTAAATTTCTATTCAGGATTTAAAATTCTTTGTGCCCCCTTAATGTCTTCTTGATGTCATTTATCTCTTTAGGCATATAGTCTTTTATCTCATTAATTTTATTTTGGAAATTTTTGTGTATCTTGTTAATTAGACATCTTACATACTGTGTCTCTTCTCGGGTTTTGATATATTCTGTTTTTGGGGCCATGTTTTTCCATTTTCTTACTATGGCTCATAATTTTTTGCTATTCTATAGATTAGGATGGTAGTTTACTCTGATGTTCAATTTCTCTTTTGTAGGGATTTAGTGGCAGGAGCTTATGTGTTACTGCTTCTTTGATTCTTGGTTCAACCTGGATTGTTAAGATTTTCTCTGTTAGTTGCTAAGCTGGGCTCTAGGCGTGCATTCTTGCTTCCTAGGCCCTTTATAGAAAGGTTGTAAAGGCTGAAAAGCCTCCCTTATTTCAATTTCCTCACATGCAGTTCCTTGGTCTGCCAGTAGATAGCACCCTTTGGCAGGCCTCTCAGTTCAATACCTGATCAGGGTATTGTTCCAGTGTTCCAGTGCAACACACCTGCCTGGATGCTAAGAAACTTGTAATTCAAACTTTCTCAGAGATAGTGTAGTCTTTTCTGCCCACCTCCTCCTTTTACCCAGCAGGAAATAATTCCACTCTCTCTGAAGCTTCAAACAACAATTCTGGTCCGTAGGGTGTGAGACTGAGAAGATTGGAGCCTTTTAGTTTTCTGCTGGCTGCCAAGGCAAGCAATAGCACAGCTCCTCTCAGGTGGTAGACTCCTGTGATACAGCAGACCAAATCTGTGGGTCAAAAGCGGAGTCAGCCTTAGGCTGTGCCCCCTCTCTCTCCCTTTTCCTTGTGAGATGGATCCCTGGGGTCCCCTCTGTAGCCTCTGTCCTAGAGGCCTGAGGTTCAGAAGTGTCTTTAGTTGGGGGGAGGCTGTCAGCAGTAGTAGGCATGGCTTTTAACTAATTTTGCTATTACAGTTCTTTTCCTTTGTCCCTCTTTTCTGGTAGCGTACAGCTTTCCTCTGGTGTCCTAAATCCTACAAGATGCTTTTCTCCAACATTGTTGTGTGTCCTCTAGCTGTTTTTCTGGGAGAGTAGAGAATCCTGTGTCTTTCCAGTCTGCCATCTTCCCAGATAAATTTTCCTATTATTTTTATATATTTATTTTATTTCTTTTTCTCAGTCTGCATTTGTTTAGTTGCTGTACACTTTGACTGTTTTCCAGGATTCTGAGGAAGTTTTTTCTGCCAGTGTGTGCTTATTTCTGTAAGTGAGTGGAACTTTGGAACTTTTTTCTCTACCATGATATTGTTACCTAGAGACTTTCTAAAACATTCAACTTTGTTTTTGTGAGAGGCAAAAAAGCCCTCTTCTCTCTTTAGGTTTACCTAATATGTAAATAACCTGTCAAGTGTAACATCAAGCATAAAAGGCTTATGTAGGCTGCAGGACAGGCAGTTGACTGATGAAAAACTTACAATTCAGCTGGTTAAAAGGGAACATCCTAATTAATTTCTTAATATCTGGAGGGTCTGCAATGATAACCTTTTTCATTTCTAAATTTGGGAATTTCTGGCTTTTATTTTTTTTCAGTCTTATAAGTAGTTTATAAGTTAGTTTTTAAAAAATTTTGTTTTGCTATTTGAATTTGAGCATATTTACTCATAAATTTCAATTAATCTTGTTCTTTTTTTAGCAGCTGGCCAAGAAAAAACTTAGTTTCCAATGCATGGATTAATGGAGTTTGTTCAGACCCCATAATAATTTGAAGTATAAAGGAGACATTTTCATAAATAGTATAAATGTTTATGGTTTTAGGTTTTTCATTAAAAATTCATGAAATTTCTCAGAACATACAGAAATTTATTCAAATAATTGTACCTGTTTCACATTCATATTTGTACCCTTATTCTAGCATTGAAGTAATCTTCAGCACCTGCAAAAAAAAAAAATTCCCATATACTTCTTTCTCCATGGTTCAAAATGATAAAACTCAGCAGACACAGAATAAAGAGATCATTCTGCAGAAGTGCTAAAAATCATCTGTTGTAGTGAGTAAACACATCTAGGGAGGTTCTGGGATTAGCAACCCATATGATATCACAAAGTGGGAGAATAATCCCAAGAGCCATTCATCTGGGCCAAGAGAAAACTTTTATTCTGGAAATTCAGTTGCCCATCTAAACACTATTTGCAGCCTTTCAAAGGAAGATTCTGAGATCTTCCAAAGCAATTGCTGAAAATTTGCCAGATTGTGTTAAAGGAGGTGGTAAAACTCAAAGCAGTTGGCCCTCCTGACCTGCCAAGGTGTCAGGGGAGCGCATTGAGTAGAGTTCCCAGGATGGTCGGGGCCCCAGAAGCTGCCTTCTTCACCTGGAATGCATTGCTGCACCAGGTGTCTGGTACTCAGGTTGTTGATCCCCTAAGCCACCAACATGGTCTTGCTTCTGTCCTCCAGCCCTGCAGATGACGCAAGGAAGGGACTGATATGCCTCATCACACATCAGCTGCATCACCCAGTCTGGTTGATACAATTGTTGTTTTATTTCTAAGATACATTATATCTTCAGATAATAGGATTCATACTTTCTTCCCTCAGTGAATAATTCTTGCACATTTTACTTGTTTGGTATGTAGATTCCATCCCTCATTATATGCTATTAAATTAACTTACACTGAATCAAATTTTTTAGGCTTTTAGTTTCTAATATGATCATAAACCTTACTAAATGTGTAGAAAATGTGATTTTCACATAGAAGTCCATCTGACATGAGGTTTCTTAGAGGTTTCTTACTCTATACATGCCTCCAAATAATTCTTACTCAATTGTTGAAGTTTACATGAGACAATGATGAGGCAGTTCTTAGGAAGGTATATCAATTTGTGTTTGTACCATAGACAAGGGAAACAGAGTGTCATTATTCTTGGAAAGTCTGACCACACCTGGAGTATTTTTGCCTGAAATGGATACTATATGCCCTATGTGACTGCCATGTGGCAACCATTGTGCTACTTGCATTACATGCAATTAATTTTAACCCTATAAGATAGTATTAATATCCTCTGATGAGGGAATTGAGACAACTGAGATCAAGTAGGTTGTCACACAGCAGTAAGTGGAAGGGTCAGGATTCAAACAAGTCTTCATAAAACATCCGTGAAACTGAAGAGCAAACACAGTGGGGAAAATTTTGGCAAATAAAAAATCCAAGAAGGGTATGAGTTCATTTAAATAAATAAAACTGAGAGGAATATGTTATGCCCAAATAACAAAAGGGAGATTATAAACTATCAAAAATATTTGAAGGACTCTTGTAAGGAAAAGGGATAGAATTAAGTGAGAACAGCACTTGCATTTATATTGTCCAGTATTATCTTCAAACTCCTCTAAATATCCTGAACACCACTGGTTTCCACTTTTTTTAATCCCTTCTAAAACCCTTCCATCTTAATAATTCCTCAGTCTGTAATTAACAGCCTTCTCTGTATCCTTAGCCCTTCTCTGATCTGATGTGATCCCTGTCACATCCTGACCTAGAGAGAAACTTAGGTTTCCTTTCTGAAGACCCCTGGCCTGCATACAACCAGCCAGAGCTGTTCATTCACTCACATGCCTGGTTGTAGGACTGGGGAAAAAATTGCCTTGGTTCTGGCTCCCTGTTACCATTTGCAGACTATCACCTGTAAATCCCTGTGTTCTTGATGTGTGCAATTTTCCAGCCTCTCTTCCCTTCTCATGTAAATCCATGTGTTCTCTTGAGGTGTCCACCACTTTCAAGCCCCTCTTGCCAATTCATGTAAATCCCTGTGCTCTCTTCAGGTGTGCATCACTTTCCAGCACCTCTTCGCTTCTCATGAAATTCCCTGTATCTTGAGGTGTCCACCACTTTCCAGCCCCTCTTCCCATCTCATGTAAATCACTGCCCCTCTTCCCATCTCATGTAAATCACTGTGCTTTCTTGAGGTGTCCAGCCCTTTCCAGACCCTCTTATCTCATGTAAATCCCTGTGCTCTTGAGGTTTACACCACGTTCTAGTTCCTCTTCCCATCTCATGTAAATTCTTATGGTCTCTTGAAATGTACACCATTTTTGAGCTCTTCTTCCCATCTCATGTAAATTCCTGTGCATCTTGAAGTGTGTACCACTTTGTAGCCCCTTTTTCCTTCTGTGTAAATCCCTGTGCTCTGTTGAGGTGTGGACTGCTTTCTGGCCCCTTTTTCTTTCTCACATAAGTCCCAGTGCTCTCTTGAGGTGTGCACCACTTTCAAGCCCCTCTTTCTATTTGATGCAAATCACTGCACTCTCATGTGTTTACCACATTCTTGCCCCTCTTTCCATTTTGTGGAAATCACTATACTCTTGACATGTGTACTTTCCTGGCCTTCTTCCATCTCCTGTAAATTCCTGTGCTTCTTGAGTTGTGCACCACTTTCCAGCCCTCTTTCCATCTAATATAAGTCAGTGTACTTTCTTGAAGAGTCAGCCATTTCCAGCCCCTCTTCCCATTTTATGTAAATCCCTGTTCTCTTGAGGTGTGCTCCACTTCCTTGCACCTCTTCCAATCACATGTAAATTCCTGTGTTCTCCTGAGCTGTGCACCATTTAACAGTCTATCTTCCCATCTGATGTAAATCCCTGTGCTCTCTTGATTTGTGTAACACTTTCCAGCCCCTTCTCCCATCTCATATAAAGTCCTCTGCTCTTGAAGTGTGCACCGCTTTCCAGTCCCTCTTCCCATCTAATGTAAATCTCTGTGCTCTTGGGGTGTGCACCAATTTCCAGGCCCTTTTCCCATCTCATGTTATTCCCTGTGCTCTTAAAGTGTTCACCACCTTCCAGTCCCTCTTCCAATTTTATGTAAGTCCTTGTGCTCTCTTATGATGTGCACCACTTTCTAGCCCCTCTACCTATCTACTGTAAATTCCTGTGCTCTTGAGGTGTGCCCCTCTTCCCATTATATATAAATCCCTGTGCTCCTGAGTCGTGCTCCACTTTCCATCCCCTCTTTTCATCTCATGTAATTTCCTGTACTCACTTGTGGTGTGCACCACTTTCCAGCCTTTCTTTCCATCTCATGTAAATCCCCATGCTCTCTTGAGTAGTGCACTTTTCAGTCCCTCATCCCTCTCTTGTAAATCCCTATACTCCCTGAACTGTGTTCCACTTTCCAGCGCCTCTTCACATTGCATGTAAATCCCTGTGCTGTCTTGAATTATGCACCACTTTCCAGCCCCTCTCACCATGTCATGTAAATCCCTATGCTCTTTTGAGAAGTGCACCACTTCCCATCACAATTTTCATGGTCATGTATAGACTTCTTATTTCCTTTATTGAGAAGGTGTGTACCTACCATAGGGCCTCCCCTTCCACTTGGATCTGGGTAACTTAATCTGATCCATCATGCCTTTTTTCCCCTTGGTCTCCTCATTCAGAGATCTCTTTCTCTGCTTCACTCATTCTCTCCTATAGCCATGGATCTGCACCCTAGCATCTGGCAGAAATACACCATCTATAATATATCAATTTTACCTGGCTCTGTAGCTTCCTCTCCCCCTACAATCAAAGTTACTGTCTATCAACTTCATCTACAACATTCATTTTTTTCTTGACTCCTATTTGTTCACTTGTATTTTACTCATTTTGGAATCTACCTTGTCTCACTTCGACTATATTATGTCTATTATTCTACCATATTTCAGGCTCAATTTAGTCCTGTATATCAGTCCAAATGCCTTGAATATGGGCTGTTATGGAAGTTATAACTCAAGTACAAATATAGATTATGACTATGAATAGATTCATGCTGCTTCACATTTATGATCTTCAACTGCGTTCTTAACTCTGCTTTGGAGTAGTTTTGTTTTATGAGTGAGGTTTCCTATGTTCTCTCATGAATGATAATAAATTCATAATATTGATATAGGATATTAATGATTGGGTGGGTTGGGGGGAAAGTGCACCAAATGAAAGTGACAATACTCTTTCATAGTTGCAGGGTTTGGTGGAAAAGAGATATTTGGGCACCTTTTATGATGATATGCATGTTTTGTAAATTCACAATGATATTTATTGTTTATGTGCATTTATGTGTAAGTGATACACTTCAATAAAATTTTATTTCAAAAATAGCAAAGTCTCCTTTTCTGCAGAGGTTTAAAAATTCCCTTGTTTTCCTGAAAACCTCCACCTTATTTTTTTCACAACAAAACTATAAACCACAAAGAATAATTCCTTAATCTCCTGCCATCAACCTTAAAACTTGCCTGAGTCTACATATTCTTTCTTCCTTTTATGTGGGGAGAGTTCATTTATTCTGTTTGCTGCTGTCATTTTGTCCAATTTTCTTCAGATACCTTACATGACCAAAGATTTTCTGTATTACGCTTCTCTTTCACTACTAACTCCTATCTCCTTCTCAACAATATTTACAAGCTGCAACCTTAAAAGCAAAATGAAATCAAACCTTCTTGGTCTTTTTCAAATATAGCAAATGTCTTTCTTCCTCATTATAACCAAGTACTCTGAAGGGATTCCACTCCTATACCTCCACCTTCTGATGGATATGTCAACAACTGACTCTTCTCTTTGATCTCTACTGAAACCTTCACTGGAATTGCTGAAGACTTCCCTTTCGCTAAAAGCAGTAGCATTATAAATACAATTATAATATCAGTTTATACCATAAACCTCTGGCATCAAATGAGAGGTTTCTGCAATTATATCGGCTTCCAAGATCCATACTTTCCTGGCTTGTATTTTCTTTACTGTTTTTTCTGCTCTCCAAACAAAGCTGGTCTTCAAATCAAGCTCTCTCATAAGGATATTGCTGTGGAGCCTCATATTGTTTATTAAAATTTTTTAAATTTGGCAAGATATAGGTTTATGAATAATCATGTAAAAAGCATGGTGTTCCCACATCCTTGCCCCCATTGACATGTTTCATTAGTTTTTCTTCCCCCACCCCTTGTGGCTTGCTTGCTGTCTGCTCTGTGTGTCCATTCACTGTGTTCTTCTGTGTGTCTGTATTTTATTTTTATTTATTTATCCCCACCTTGCAGCTTGCTTGTCTGCTTTCTGTGTCCATTTCCTGCACACTGTTCTATGTTTTTGTTTTGTCTCTATGTCTATATCTATGTTTTGTCTCTCTTTTTTGTTGTGTCATCTTGCTAAGTCTGCTCTCTGTGGCGCTTACTTGCCAGTGACTCTCTGCAGCTTGTGGCCAATCCTTTCTTAACCAGGAGGGCCTGGGAGGGGGACCCAGGGCCTTCCATATGGTAGATGTGAGCCCAACTGATTGAGCCACAGTTGCTTTCCTGTTGCATTAGTTTTTATGCTTGTACTTTTAACATTTGTAACTTGAACTGTTTATAATAGGGTATACATTCTTTTAAAGTAAGTTTGGGTTCAGTTTAAATTATTTGGTTGAGAATTTTTGCATCTATGTTTATTAGGGATATTTGTCTGTAATTTTCTTTCTTTATTTTTCTTTTAGTATCTTTATCTGCTTTTAATGTTAGGGTGATGCTGCTTCATAGAATGTATTTGGTTGTAAGATTGTTATTAGTTCTTTATATATATATGTGTGTGTGTATATGTACTGCATTTATTTTTAAAAGATACACAGAAAACACAAAATGAATGTTATATTAAAAAATATAGGAGGTTCCCATATGCCCCACTCCTCATATCTCCACTTTTCCTACATTAACTTCTTTCATTAGTGTGGTACATTCATTGCAATTGATGAATACATTTTGAGCACTGCTACACACATGGATTATAGTTTAAATGGTAATTTACACTCTCTCCCAGTCCATTCAGGGGTAATGCATCTCTCCCTGCAACATCATTCGGGACAACTCTAGGTCTTGAAAATGCCCCTATAGAACACCATCTCTTCCCTCTCCTGCTTTTGGGAACTCCTGTGGCAACTGTCTCAACATCAATGATAATTTCTTTCATTGCTCATGTCACAATAATTCTATAATGAATACCAGTAAGTGCACCCTAATCCATATTTGATTCCTCCAACTGAGAACCATGGAGTGGTGATGCCCACTCCACCTATCACTTGAGAGGGGACTTTGATCCCACATAGGTGGTGGATGTGACCCTCATGCCCTCAGTTGTAGACTCTCAATTTCTGAGATGGTTGTCCATCCTTACAGCTGACTGGGGTAAGTCCAGCTGACTGGGGTAATTCCAGCAAACTGGAGAGTGGGTGCTGCAACAATGTTGAGGCTCAGGCCCCAAGTGGCACATGGAGAGTCCAGAAAGTCAAATCTCCTGGGCATATACCAACCCAGGACCAACCACAGGTTCCATAAAAGGGAGAGAAGAGGCATGTGTAGAGAAGTCACATGTGACTCCAACTCCACACTCAGGAGCACAAATTCCAAAGTAAGGCCACTGGCAAGGCACTGAACTCTGGAACCATCTCCCATGACCATAGGACCTGGGTGTCTCAATAGCCCTCAAGAACACTACTACCTGGGGTTGTATCTACTTTGGCTGACTCTGAGATCCTGCTGAGACATACATAAGGCTGAGCCCTCTGATGACCTCCCAACTCATTTTGATGTCTCTTAGCCATATAAACTCATTTGTCTTTATCATTTTCCCATTTTATTCAAAGTCTTTTTCTAGTTGCAATACCAGTTAGGGATTGGAAGTAATCCCTTGGCACCAGGGAGGCTCATTCCCAGGAGTCATGTCCCACACTGGGGGAAATTAATGCATTTACATGCTGAGTTTGGCTTAGAGAGTGGCCTCATTTGAGCAACAGGGAGGCTATCAGGGGGTAACTCTTAGGTACCCTACAGTTCTATGCCTAGCTGAAATTTTAAGCACACAGGCTCATCAGCATAGTTGTCAGTATCAAGGGCCCATCATTGGAACAACCTTTTTCATTGGTCATTGTGCTTGCATTTGAGATATTGTTGCTGTTCCACTGGCGAATGTGACAGAGCTCCCCAACGTGGGAACTCAATGCTCCCTCAGTTGTGTGATACTCTACCCACCATGTCAATACCCAACAGTCATATGAGCATATCTTTAAACCTTATATGGATGCTCAGGTGAACTCCCTCTCATGCATCCCCCATCAATGGCACCTCACACCAAAAGTCCTCCCCTGCCATACTTGAATCCCTCTGTGAGCCAAAACTTCTTCAAAAATAAAGCCTAATGTAATGTCAAATTCAATTTATAGGAAATTAAATAGTAATGATAGATTTAAAGATTAGAAATTAAATACATACTTTAGAAAACCTAAATACTATAAAAATTGGGGTATTAAAAATGAAAAAATCATAATTACTAAAAAATGTTTTACCTTTCATCACTGTAATAGGTGTTTATTTTTCCTGTATGTATAGTGGCAAGACAGTCTTTTCCATCTTTTTTCATTAGGAATTCAAAGAAGTTATAGTAATTTCTTAGGTCACAGTAAAGTCACATACAGAACATAGGGGACTCCCATATACTCAACATCCTCCGCTTTAACCCTAGTCCTTCCCCAAAAATACCTTTTTACATTTGGATGTTATGTTTGCTATAACTGAAGTATAAATATTGAAACATAGCTACTAACCATGGTCAGTAGTTTACATTTTAGACCATACCTTTTATAAATTTTTGGTGAAATTTAGCATGGCCTGTATCCATTATTGCAGAATGTTTCCATTACCCACCAATTACCTCCTCTTTGATACATTCTATTCCTCTCTCCCCCTTCCTTCATGGCCTACAATGAAAACTAAGCTTCACTGCTTGAAGGACAAGTTTCATAGATACTTACAACAGTGCTGAGGGCTTGACACACTAGTCTGTCCTCCCCACTTAGCAGTCATCTTTGCTCTTGTCAGACACGTCCCCTCTGTTTGAGAACATCGAGCCTCCAAGATGGATATATAAAACCTTGCCACTCATTGTATCGGTCTCCACCTACTGATATAACACACTATGACAAGATGAGCACCCCCACATTCCCTAGAAGCCTGTGCCAGGTGCATCCTGTGCCAAATATCCCACATCCAATGCCCTAAATCAGTAACCATTTCTTACTATATTGTCTAAAGAATTTCTTCACCATTATAGTTTCAACCATGTACCCACCAATCCCCCATATTTACCTGCTCCCCCCACTCTCTCCTCAAGTCCAACCCAAGTGCTGTCAAGCCTGCACAGCCCAAACTAACAGTATTACTATACCCCTGTCACATCCCTTCACTGCACAACTACTTACCTGCACCTTGTCATAGATTTCTCACATGTGGGTGTTGTCTCACAACCTTCCTCTCCCCTGCTATTTCCTGTAAGTCTATCCTCCAGACTTTAGCTTTCCAAGATGATTTGATTTGCTTAATCTATATCAGAGAGGACACATAGTATTTGTCATGTAGTGCCTTGCTGGCTTCACTTAATATAAGGAAGGTCCTCAAGATTTATCCACGTTATCCCATGTCTTAGTACTATATTCCCTCTGACAGCTGAGTAGTGTTGCATTGTATGTATATATCTAATTTTGTTTATCCATTCATCTGTTGATGAGCATTTGGGTTGATTCCAACTTTTGGCAATGGTGAATAATAACTCTAAGGACATTGCATATATCACTGCATGTCTTTGTTTTCAATTCTTCTGTATAAATATCCAACACTGGAATTGCTGGTTATGAGGCAAATCGTTAGCTAGTTTTTTGAAGAACTGCCTAATTGTCCTCCACAATGGCTGGATCCTTCTACATTTTCACCAGCAGTGGGTGAGTGTTCTCATTCCCCACATTCTCTCCAACACTTGTAGTTTTCTTGTTTTCTTACTAAGCACCAGTCTAATGGGTGTAAGATGGTATCTCACTGCAGTTTTGAATTGCATTTCTCCAATAACTGGTGACATTGAGCATCTTTTCATGTGCTTTTTAGCCATTTTGTTTTTCTTCTTTGGAGAAGTGTCTGTTCAAATCTCTTGCTGAATTTTTAAATGGGTTGGTTGTCTTTTTATTTTGAGATATAGGATTTCTTTATATCTACTGGATAGCAGGCTCCTATCAGATATATGGTTACCAAATATTTTCTCCCATTGTGTATGCTGTTATTTCACTTTCTTGACAAACCCCTTTAAGGTAAAAAGGTTTTAATTTTGAGGAGGTCCCATTTATCTATTCTTTTTCTGTTGCTGTTTGTGCTTTGGGTGTGATGTTCATGAAGTTATTTCCTATTACAAGGTCCTATAGATGCTTCCCTACATTGTCTTCCAAGGCTCTATGGTCTTGGCTCTTATGTTTAGATCTTTGATCCATCTTGAGTTGATTTTTGTATAAGGTGTGAGATGGGGTTCTTCTTTCATTCTTTTGCATATGGATATCCAGTTCTCCAAACACCATTTGTTGAAGAGGTCTTTCTCTCCCAATTAATGGGCTTGGTGGACTTGTTGAATATCAGATAAATGTATATATGAGGATCTATATCAGAAATCTCAATTTGGTTCCAGTTGTCAGTATGCCTATCTTAATATCAATATAATGGAGGTTTTGAAGCCATCTTTGGCTATTCAGGGCCTCTTTCCCTTCCAAATAAATTTCATAGTTACGTTTTCCACTTCAGTTAAAAATGCCCTGCTGGTTTTTATTGGGATCACATTAAATCTGTAGATTAGTTTGGGTAGGATAGACATCTTAATGGTATTTAGTCTTCCTATCCATAAATAGGGAACATTCTTCCATTTATTTAAGTCTTCATTGATTTCCATTAACAGTGTTGTGTAGTTTTCTGCATATAAGTCATTTACATCTTTAGTTAAATTTATTCCTATGTTTTTTTTTATTTACTATTGTAAATGGTATTTTTTCTCAATTTCATCCTCAAATTGTTCATTATTTGGGTACTGAATGCTACTAATTTTTGCACATTGATCTTAAAACCTGTAACTTTAGTGTACTTATTTTTAAGTTCTAGGAGCTTTGTTTTTTTTTATTTCTTAGGGCTTTCTATGTAAAGGGTCATATCATCTGTAAATAGTGAAATTTTTACTTCTTCCTTTCCAATTTGGGTGCCTTTTATATCTGTTTCTTGCCTGAGTACTCAAGGAAGTACTTCTAATGCAATGTTAAATAGAAGGGGTGATAGTGGGCATCCTTGTGTTGTTCCCAATCTTAGAGGGAAAGATTTTAGTATTTCACTATTGTGTACCATGTTAACTGTGGGATTTTCATATACACCCTTTATCATGTTCAGAACGTTTCCTTCTATCCCTATCTTTTGCAAAGTTTTTTATCAGGAAAGGGTGCTGTACTTTTTTTTAATGTTTTATCTGCATCTATTGATATGACCATGATTTTTTCTTATGATCTGTATATGTGGTGTATTATATTGATTGATTTTCCTATGTTGAGCCATCCTTGCATATCAGGGATGGAACCCACTTAATCATAGTATTTAATTCATTTGCTGTATTGTTGAATACAATTAGCAAGTATTTTTTGAGGGTTTTAGCATGTAAACTGATTAGAGAGATTTGTCTGTAATTTTCCATTCCAGGGGCATATTTGTTTGGCTTGGTTTTAGGGTAATGTTGGTATCATAGGATTAGTTATGCAATGTTCCTTCTAACATCAATTTTTTGGAAGAGTTTAAGCAAGACAGGTGTTAGTTCTTTCCTAAATGTTTGGTACAATTCCACTGTTAAGCTGTCTGGTCCTGGGCTCTTCTCAGTTGGAAGGTTTTTGATGACTAATTCAATCTCATTACTTGTGATTGGCCTGTTGAGTTTATCAATTTCTTCTTTCATGAAATTAGGCTGCTTATGTGTTTCTAGGAATTTGTCCTTTCCTCTAATTGTCCTTTTCTTGGCATATAGTTTTTCACACTATTTCTGTGGGTCAAGGGAATATCCCCTTCCTCATTTCTTATTTTGTGTATTTGCATCTTTTCTCTTTCTTTCTTAGATAGTATATCTAAGGATTTGCCAATTTTATTGATCTTCTCAAAGAATCAGCTCTTTATTTTATTTTTTCTAGTGCTCTCTTATTTTCTATTTCATTTAGTTTTGCTCTGATCTTTGCTATATCTTTCTACTTCCTTTGGGGTTAGATTTTTTTTTTTTTGTTCTTGTTTGCTTTTAATTTTACTAATCCCTCCAAGTGCATGTTTAGGTCTTCAATTTTATCTTTTTTTTTTTGTTTTTGCATGGGACAGCTCTCCTTACAGGGCACACTCCGGCACATGGGGCTTCCCTATGTGGGGGACACCCCTGTGTGGCATAGCACTCTTTGCATTCATCAGCACTACATGTGGGCCAGCTCCACATGGGTCAGGAGGCCCTGGGTTTGAGTCCTGGACCTCCCATATGGCAGGCAGATGCTCTATCCAGTGAGCTAAATCTGCTTCCAACTTCTCTATTGATATATGAATTTATGCCTTCTCAGTACAGCTTTTGCCAAATTGTTGTGGGGTCATTTTTATTGGTTTCAAGGTAATTACTGATTTCTTTTGAGTTTCCTCCTTGACCCAGCATTTGTCTAAGTGTGTGTTGCTTAAACTTCTCCAGTGAACCAAACATTCTTGTTGGGCTGATTAGCTCTTCAGAAAGCAATCATTCCTTTCCCTTAGGTGGAACTGACTCTCAGCAATTCATAAACTGCTGATTAGGAATTTGTCCTTCCCCTTTTTATTTTAACTGCTTTCTCTCCCAGGGCAGCAGGATGCAATAGCCTGAGTGAGAGTTCCCTTTTGAACTTCAAATGCAACCGTAGTGACTTAACTCACTGCAGAAAAAAATGAGTCTCAGCCTCTCTGAGGCCACTCCTCACAGGGAACCCTAAATATTATCTTCGAAGCTTATTAAACACTTCCTCTTGTCCTTTCCCTTAGGTGAGTTGCACAGGGCTAGTTATTTCCCCTGCTCTACCTTCTCTCAGGCCAATTTCTTGTATCTCAGGACTGTTAGCTAAATCAGGCTGCCTCAGCAGATTCCCCTCTCCCCTCTTCCTGATTTCTTCTCAGGCCAGTTGGTCTGCTCCTTAAAGCTCAAAATAGAGAGTTCAGAGTGTTGAACCTGCATAGGGTAAAATTCTCTCCCCCGCCCCCCCCCCTTCCCTAGAACCCTCTCATGCCTGGATATACCTCCTATGGTATGGTGACTGGCAAGAATCCTTGTGGTTTTCTGGTGTGAGTGTGGGGCTTAGCTATTCCACAGTTTCAGCCTCAAGAGCCAGAAACTCAAGGTTTTCCCTTGAGCAATCAATCTTTTTGTTGTGCTGTCTACAGATAGGTGTCCTGAAGCCTCCTGCTTTGTGGGTTCCTGCTACTGCTACTCAGGCAGGATTTTGCCCCCACTCAGCCACTTTTTGTAAGAGAGATGATGTGGGTGCACTTAAACTAATACCATCTTGTCCCTATGCTCTAGATTGTCTTTGATTGATAGAATTCGTGTATGAAACCATCTGGTCTTTGGGAGACTTATGATGACTGCTTTAATCCCATCACTTGTGATTGACTTGTTGAGGTCATCTGGTTCTTCTAGGGTCAGAGTAGTTTTCTGATGTGTTTCTAGGAAATTGTTAATCTCATCTACATTGTTTAGTTTTTTGGCAAACAGTTCTTCATAGCATCCTCTTCTTTGCTCTCTTATTTCCATGGGGTTAATTGTAATATCTTTCTACTCCTTTCTGATTTTATTTATTTGTATCTTCTCTCTTTTTTTGTCATTTTAGCTAAGGGTTTGTCTTCTCAAAGAACAAATTTTTCGTTTTGCTGATTCCCTCTATTGTTTTTCATACTTGATTTCATTTATTTCTGTTCTGGTCTTTACCATTTCCTTCCTTTGGTTTGGGATGGTATTAATTTGTTCTTTTCTAGTTCCTCCAGGTGAGCAGTCAGATCTTCCGTTGTATTTCTTTTTCTTTTAATGTAGTATTGAGGGCTATAAATTTCTCTCAGTGCTGCCTTTGTGGTTTGTATCCCATAGGTTTTGAAATGCAAGTTCTCATTTTCATTTATCTCAAGATATTTGCTGAATTCACTTGCAATTTCTTCTTTGACCCAGTGATTATTTAAGTGTGTTCTTTTATCTCCACATGTTTATGAATTTTTCATTTTTCCTTCTATTGTTGATTTTCAGCTTCATTCCATTATGATCAGAGAAAGTATTCTGTGTAATTTTAAAACATACTGAGACTTGTCTTGTGATTCAACATCTGGTCTATCCTAGAGAATGACACATGAGTTCTTGAAATGAATTCATTTCCTGCAGTTTTCAGGAGCAGTGCTCCATAGATGCCTGTTAGGTCTAGTTCTTTTATCATATTATTCATGCTCTCTGTTTTTTATTTATCCTTTGTCCAGACATTCTATCCAATACTGAGAGTGGTGTATTGAAGACTCTGATTGCTATTGCATGAACATCTATAGTTCTACCAGGGTGTTACCAGTTTTTCACCAGTGTTTTACCAGTGTGTGCCTCATGTTTCTTGGGGTATTCAAGATAGGTGCATAAATAGTTAATATAGGTATTTCTTCTTGGAAAATTTCCTCTTTTATTAATATATAATGCCTTCTTCATCCCGTGAAACAACTTTGCATTTAAAATCTACTTTGATACTAGTATGAAAACTCTAGCTCTTTTCTGGTTACTATTTGCATATAATATAATTTTCCATTCTTTCCATTTTAACCTGATTGTGTCCTTACATCTGAGGTGAGCCTCTTGTAGTCACCATATAGATGGCTCATATTTTTTAATCCATTCTACCAGTTTATATCTTTTGACTGAGGAGTTCAAGTCATTAACATTCAAGGTATCACTGTAAAGGATTTACTTAATTCACCCATTTCGACTTTTGGCTTTCTGTTGTCTAACATTTTTATCCTTTGTCATTCTTAATAATCTTCAAGTCTACACTTTTCTCTACATTTCTGGAACTTTATTTTTCATTTCAGGCTGCAGCCCTCCCTTCAGTATCTCTTGTGATTTTGGTATTTTGTTAACATACTTTATCAGTTTTTGTCTGTGAAGACGTTAAACTCACCCTCACTTTTGAAAGTCAGTTTTGCCAGATACAGAATTCTTGGCTTGCTATTTTTCCCCTTCAGTACCTTAAATACATCAAACTACCTTATTCTCACCTCCATGCCTTCTGAAGAGAGGTCAGCACTTAATATTACTGAAGTTCCCTTGTATGTGATGTTTTGCTTTTCTCTTGCTGCTTTCAGAATCTTCTCTTTATCTCTGGTATTTGTCATTCTGAGTACAGGTGTCTCAGGATAGGTCTATTAGGATTTATTCTGTTTAGGGTGTGTTGTCCTTCTTGGATATTGATATTTATGTCTTTCATAAGGGTTGGGAAATTTTTGGTTGTCCTCAAATATTCTTTCTGCCCCTTTCCTATTCTCTTCTTCTGGTACACAGATAATGTATGTTTGTGCATCTCATGTTGTCATTTAATCTCCTGGTATCCCATTTCATTTTCCATTCTTTTTCTCCAGTTCAGATGTTCTGTCTTCAAATTCACTAATTCTGTTTGGAGTAATTAAAATCTGCTTGTATGTGCCTCTAATGTATTTTTTTTTTAACTCATCTGCCATGTCTTTCATTTCCATAAGGACTTTTACTTTTCAATCTTTCAAATTGTTCTTTATGCTCACCCAGTGTTTTCTTAATATCCTGTATCTCTTTAATCATATTTCAATTATTTGAATAAATTAGGAGATTTATTCAATTTTCACTGATTGTCTTAAATCTTGTATCTCCTCAGGATATTTGACCCTAGCCAGAAGAACATCTCTTCCTGTTTCCCAGTATGGCTTGTAATATTTTGTTGATGTCTAGGTATCTGAATATGGTGAATTTACTCTAATATCCAAATTCTCTCTCTTGCCTATTTTGTCCCACAACTCTTCTTTGATATGTAGCTCAACTTACTCTAAGTCTTTAAAACTGCCCACTTGAAGTTATCAAAACTGGGCCAAGGACACCCTAATTGACTGCAGATTTTCTCCCAGGAATTTGGGTTAAGAGAGTGGCCACGGTAGCTGCTGAGGGTAGGAAGAGGAAAGAAGAGATATGATGTGGGCGCATTTTCAGGACTTGGAGTTGTCCTGGGTGATACTGCAGGGACAGATGCTGGACATTGTGTGTCCTGTCATGGCCCACTGGGTGGAATGGGGGAGAGTGTAGACTACGATGTAGACCGCCGTCCATGTGGTGCAGCAGTGCTCCAAAATGTATTCACCAGGTGCAGTGAATGTGCCATGATGATGGAAGATTTTGTTGATGTGGGAGGAGTGGGGTGGGGGTGGGGTATATGGGGACTTCATGTTTTTTTTAATTTAACATTTGAAAGAAAATAAAGAAGAATTTAAAAAAAGAGACTTAAAAGTAGTTTCTCTTCATGCAGTTTCCAGACTGGTCAGCAGATAGTGCTCTGCAGTGCACATTTCAACTGGAACGTTTCTTTCAATCTCTACTTTCCTGTATTTGGGTCTGGACAGGGCCAAGATTCAAAGTGGGCTCTGCTCAGTGAATTCACTAATGAGATATCCCCCCCAACACCCTCTCCTTTTCCCTTTTAACAGCTGACAGGGAAGAAGATGTCTGACCCCTTTCTGTTGACTATGGAGAGCTAGTGATTTTATCCTAGCTTACATCTTGGAGGTAAGAATATGGGAGCACTTCCCAGCTACCTCTATGGTTTAGTAACTCATCTTTATTGTTTCGTATTTTTCATGTTTCTGTCCTTTTTGCTCCTGGGAGTTGTGTAGCACTGTCGTGGTTTGCTGATCCCCAAAGTAGGTCCCTCTGACATTTTTAGCCCTTTCTCCAGTTTCTGTGAAAGAGTTAAGCCCTCCCTGCCTACTCAGATGCTATCGTCCCAGAACTCTCTTCAAAACCTGAATTTTTGTATGTGGTTTAAGATAGGGTACTCCTTCTTAATTTTGCATGTGCATATCCACATCTTCATCACAATTTATTGAAGAGGCTATTTTTTTTCCCAATTGTATGGACTTAGTCATTGTTAAAAATCATTGTCCATAAATAGGAAGGTCTGTATCTGAATTCTCAATTCAATTCCATTGGCCTAATATGTCTCTTCTTGTCCCATAACCCTGCTGTTTTGACCCCTTTATCATTGTAATATGCTTTAAGTTAGGAAGCTTGACTCCTCCAAATTTTTCTTCATTTTCATGTTTTTGACTACTTGAAGCCACTTGCCCTTACAAATAAATTTGATAATTTGCTTCTCCATTTCTCCAAATCAGGCTATTGGAATTCTGTTTGGGATTGTGTTTAATCTGTAAATCATTTTGGTTACAGTTACTATCTTCTTATATTTATTCTTTCAATCCATGAACATAGAACATTCTTCCATTTATTTAAATCTTTGTCTACTCTTAGTAATATTTTGTAGTTTTCTGTGTAAAAAGTCTTTTACTTCTTGATTAAAGTAATTCCTAGATATTTGATTCTTTTAGTTTCTATTGTAAATGAAATTTTTTCTTCATATATTCTTCAGATTGCTCATTTCTAGTGTATAGAAACGCTACTGAATTTTGTTTGTTGACCTTATACCCCACCATTTTGCTCAATTTGTTTTTTGTAGGTTTTTTAGGACTTTATGTATTAGGATCATGTCATCTGCAGATTGGGAAAGTTTTCATTTTTTCTTTCCAATATGGATGGCTTTTATTTATTTTTTCTTTGCTAACTGATCTCCCAAGAACTTTTAGCATAATCTTGAATAACAGTGGTAACTGCAGGCATCCTTGTCCTGTTCCCAATCTTAGAGGGAAAGCTTCATGTTTCACTATTGCATATGTTAGGGGTGATCTTTGCATATATGCTCTATACCGTGTTGAGAAAGTTTTCTTCTATTTTTATCTTTTGAAGTACTTTTATCAAGAAAGTCTGCAGAATTTTGTCAAATGCCGTTTTTGTAACCATTGATAAGATCATGTATTTTTCCCTTCTTTTTCTTAATGTGATATATTCATTAATTGATTTTCTTGTGCTAATACACCCTTCACTCTTGCTTACCTATAAAATCCACTTTATCATGGTGTACTTTTTTTCCCCCAGTGCACTGTTGGATTCAATGTTGAAGAATTTTGTTGAGAATTTTTGCATCTATATTCATAAGATAAAATGGTCTATAGTTTTCTTTTCTTACAGTATCTTTATCTAGCTTTAATATTAGAATGATATTGACCTCACAGAAAGAGTTAGGTAGTGTTCCTGCCTCTTCTGTATTTTGGAGAAGTTTGAGTAGGATTGGTATTAATTTACATTGGAATGATTGGTAGAATTCCCCTCTGAAACCATGGTCTTGGGCTTTGTTGTTGTTGTTGTTGTTTTTCAGAAGTTTTTGATGACAGATCTTTTTCTCTTATAGTTGCTCAGTTGAAATATTCTGTATCTTCTCAGTTCAGTTTAGGCTGTTCATGAATTTTTAAGAATTTGTCTGTTTCGTGTAAGTTGTCTAATTTGTTGGCAACAGTTGTCGTAATAACCTCTCATCGTCCTTTTTATTTCTGTGGGGTCAGAAGCTATCTCCCCCCTCTTATTTCTGATTTTATTCTATTTATTTTTGCCTTCTCTCTTTTCCCCTTTGTTATCTAGCAGTGTGTATACTTTTAATTATTATATCAAAGAGTCATCCTTTTGTTAATTCTGTTTATTTTTTATTTTCAATTTTATTTATTTCTGCCCTAATCTTTGTTACTTTTTTCCTTTTTTTGTTTTGAGTTTAGTTCCCTATTCTTTTTATAGTTTCTCCTGCAATTGAGTCTTTGGCTTTAGTTCTTTCTTCCTTTATTATATAAGCTTTTAGTGCTATAAATTTCCCTCTCAGCACTGCCTTCACTGCATTCCTATGAAGTTTTGCAATGTTGTGTTCTTATTTTTATTCATCTCAAGACATTCGCTAATTTCCCATGCAATTTCTTCTTTGATCTGCTGATTGTTTAAAAGTGTGTGAATGTAGAAGGATCCCTACCTTACACCATAAAACACCATATACAAAAATAAACTCAAAATGGATCAAAGATGTATATATAAGATGTAGAATTATTAAATTCTAGTAAAAACCTAAGGAGGCTTCTTCAGGACCTTGTGTTGGGAGTGGTTTCTTAGACTTTATACACAAAGCACAATAAACAAAAGAAAAAAGTAAATAGGGCCTTATCAAAGTAAGAAACTTTTGTTCTTGGATCTGGGAGTACGCTTGGGTGGCTCATGGTTGATGCTGCACTGCAGAGCCCTCTCAGACACATGCTTGAGCCATGGTAGGGAAATTTGGGGCTGGCTGGAGGATGACTTACGGTGTCAACATTAGAAATGATGGTTCCCATGAAGATGTCAGAATGACTTCAGTTAATTTCAAGAACATTCCATAGTGACAGTCACTTGCTTTTGCCTAAGAGAATCTGACTTAACACATCTCAGTACTAAGGGAGAGATGCTTCTTAAGTCATCCCTGATGCTACATCTTGAAATAGAAAGTACGATAGCTATTCGCTATTAAATATTCAACTCTCTGAAACCATCAGAGGCTTAAGAAGGGAACCTATGAGGAATTCCAAGGTATTTGCAAGAGTACTGCCATGACGGAAGGTGATTTCTCAAGTATTTCCAATATGGTCACCATAGCTTAAGAGTCAAGGGTAAATTTGCAGATCATCACTCAGGCTGGCCATTATTGGATCTCTTTTCCAGAATGCAAGCATAAATGCTTATTTATTCTATACATATATGTTTCTTAGTGCCCCAAATTTAAAATGGATCTGAAATATGAATCTTGAAGAATATAACTCATGGACTTGTAAAGTTCAATACTGGAAAAATGGCACTGGTAAAAAGTTTTAACTTACTCCAACCTCAACGAGTCCTATCTGATGTGAACAAAAATGGGGAATGGAGTCAGTTTGTCTGGTGCAAACAACCAGTGATGAAAAGGACATCCTCCTGGATTGTTGCTGCTATCCTAATAGATTTGGTGTTCATGGTCTTTCTACTGCTCCTGGGCTGCATCTCCTTGATATGATGAACTCATAAGGAGATAAAGTACAACTTCTCACGTGGAAATTCTCTACTGAAGCACCAAAAAGTGTTTGGCGTGTTTTAGCACCCCCCTAATGGCATGCTATTGTTTTTCTTCTTCATATTCTCCAGTGAGTGTTAATATTTTTACAAACTGAATGTCATTATGAGAGACTTTGAAAATAGCAACCGGAATCCTGGCTATAGCTGCAGCCTGGGGATCCAGTCCCTGCAGGGACCTTCAGAACTAGTCTCTAAAGGAAAAGTACCCTGCCCTGCGTTAAACGTTTCCCAAATTCTCACATCTGCCTCTGAAGATGATCAGATCTTCACAGGAGGGCTAAGACCTCCTATGCAAACCCCAATGTAAAAACACTGGACTTCTCTGGAGAGCCAAAGAACCATATTTAAAAATAAGGCTGATTTTCCAAAAAATCTCCATTTTGGGAAGAACTCAATGCTTTATAAAGGTTTTAATGATTATAAAAATAAATTGACTGTTGAGGGTATGATTTTCAGCCACTTCTTTTATGCTCAGAAAACTAAGGAGTCAGTTTTCATTTTATTTTTTATTTTTAATAAAGAAGCATTAGCTTACGTAAATGTTACATTGAAAATATAGGCGATTTCTATCTACCCCTCTGCCCCTCTGTACTTGTCAGCCAAAGGGGTGCTGATTCAAAGTACCAGAAATCTGTTTGCTTATATAAAGTGTATTTATTGGGGTCAAAGCTTACAGTCCCAAGGCTATGGAAAGTTCAACTCAGGGTACTATAAGAGTACTTTCTCACCAAATTCAGCTGCCATGTGCCATCAGAAGCAAAATAGCAGATGATTTCTGTCCATCTCTCAGGGCTTCCTATATCAGTCTTTTTTATAGGGCTCATTTCTTTCCAGGAGTTCTCAGCTTCTCTGTTCACTTCTGCTGCAAACTCTCAGACCGCACAGTCAAATGTGACAGAAATCTCTATCTTTTCTTGTGTGTCTTCTTGAGTGAGTGTTTATTTATATCAGTTCTGCAAGGGGGTGGGGACTCAACCTGAGTTGTGCCATACTGAAGAGGTTGAATCAAAAGCCCTAAATTGATTTAATTAAATAAACTTAAAACCTTTGAATTTAGTACAAAGGGTATCATACCCAGAGGAACAGACACATTTACAAACATAATCTTTCTCTTTTTTGAGGATTCATAAAAAATATCAAATTGCCACATCCTCCCACGCTTTTCCCCATTAACATCTTTCATTAGTATTATACCTTTGTTACAATAGATGGGTACAATTGAAGCATCCCTACTAACCATAGTCTATAACATCTGCTTCTTACATGAATTCCCAGGGTTAATTCACATTGCTTCATGTAAAAACAAAAACAAACAACAAAAATTGAAAAAGCTGAATCAGGGGAGCTGATGTGGCTCAGTGGTTGAGTACTGGCATCCAACATACAAGGTCTTAGGCTCAATCCCGGCACAAGTAACTAAAAATGAAAAAAATACTTAAACAAGAGGCTTTAAAAAAATGAAAGCTTCAAATGAAAGATGTGGACTACAATTATTAGTAATATTTTGATGGTATCATAATTTCTAACAAATGTCTCACAACAATGCAAGGTGTTGGTTGTGGGGTGATGTATGAGGTCCCTTTATTGTATTATACATGTTTGATTTGTAAGCTCACAATTTTTACCATATGTTTATCATTTATGTATGTACATGTATGAATGGTATACTTCAATAAAATTTTTAAAAACACATAGCCAATGTGGATCTGGATACATTGCTACAAATGTAACTGGGAGATGATGGGACACTCAACTAATGGTCCTTGAAAACCCGTGATGCTTCATTCGATAACTGTTTTGAAATGTGTCTTTTCCTCATCACATTTTATATCAGACCTTTTCAAGGCTTTCCTTGATTAAAGTACTCCTGACAATGTCTTAGAGGTAACAGTTTATACCATAACATACTACCTAAATGTATCTGCCGAAAACACTAGCAGGATTGATGGGCATAGATGGAGCTATAATACATTTTGAAAATGTTTTGTTGTAGTTGAACTTAATAACAGCACTTGGAGAGACTGAGCCAAACAATGTATAAAGATATTAGAACTGATTATATTCATGAATCAGGAGCACTCTTTAAGGCTGGTGATTCAAGTTGTGTGTTGACCTTCATTCACCTGGTTCATAAAGATACTAACCACTCTGCCATGGCTGTGTTGTCAAGACTCTGAGGCAAGATGGAACCTCAAGATTCCTTTTAAGAAATTTGTGTAGTGAGTTCTGGGAAGATGCAGGACTAGAAAGACATGTGGCTCTCTTCCCCAGAAAAAAAAGCTAGAGGACAGATTGAAACAGCCTGGAAAAAGATCTTCTAGGGTTTGGGACACCAGGTAAAGGTTGGACACTGCTCAGAGGAGAGGGGAACAAAGGAGGAAAGTTGTGACAACAGAACTGAGTTGAAATCACAACAATAATACTGTGAGTTGAAACCAGCAGCTGCTGCTGTGGGCACCATCCCCCACACTAAACACACTTGACAATTCTCAGCCTCTAGGCCTGTGCAGACAAAGGGCGTTCCAGGGATCCACCTCCCCAGGAAAGGGGAGAGAGAGGGACACAGCCTAAGGCTGACTCAGCTCCTGGCCCACAAATTTGGACTGCTGTGTCCCAGGAGCCCTTCCAGGCCATGTGAGGCCAAACTCTGGTTTGCCCTAATAGCTGGCAAGGGGCTAAAGATATACAACCCTCTGTATCTCCTCCTCTGTTAACTGGGACTGATTGTTGAGAACTCAGAGAGTGCAGTCACCCCTCGGGCTGAAGTGTGGTTTGCTGGCCTGGCGAGGGGAGCGGCCACGGTAGGCCTAATTCTGCTGCCCCCATAATAGGGTGGTTGGTCGGGCCCAGCGCCACCCCTAAAGGAAGCTCAGCATGGGCGCAGAGTGCCCTCGGGTCTCCCCTTCTCGGCAGCCATGCTTCCGCAGCCGCCTCTCCTCCTGGATGATGCCACACGATGCCTGTGGGGCGGCACCCTTCTTCCTTCGCCCTGTGCAGGCGCAGGGTGGAAAATTCCAGTCTGCCCTTTTCCCCTCCCCCGACAGCAGCAACAGCCAGGCGTGGGCGGAAAATTCCAGTCTGCCCTTTTCCCTCCCCCTGACAGCAGCAACAGCCAGGCGTGGGTGGGAAACTCAAGTCTGCCCTCCACCCCAGCAACAACAGCCACCAATCCCTGGACCCTGCCCCTTCCCCCAGCAACAGCGACAGCCAATCCCTAACCACCACCCCTCCCCCGTCCAGTACCGCCCACTGACCTTTTGCCAGCAACCAATCAGAACAGGGCATGGCTTCGACCAATCAGCCTTCCCCAGCCCCTATAAAACTGTTGCCTCTCCCTCAATAAAGTGGACTTGCGTGTTTACCTTGTCTCCACGGTAGTTCTTCTGCCGTGCGCCCTCCAGTCCTGAGAGCCCCCGACAAGGGCCTGTCCTCCCTTGTCCCCAGTTTGTCGCCTGCTTCTCCAGGCGAACCCTTCGTCGCCGGCTTTGCAGGGCGACCCCTCAGCTGAACCGCGCATCCCCTGTGAGACCGACCCCTCGTCTGCTGCCGGACCGACCCCTCGTCCCAAGTGGGACCGACCCCTCATCCCAAGTGGGACTGACCCCTCGTCCTAAGCTGGACCGACCCCTCATCCACAGCCAGACCCCAACTCTACTGACCGAGCAAACCATCGCAAGAGAGGAGTGGAAATATTTCTTTCCTGGGAAAATGGAAGCAGCTAACAGAGAAGGCTGGAGAACTGTCTGTATGAGAGTATGAATTACAAGGCTCTTATTCTCCAGACAGAAACCTCTTTCACACTGATCCCACCTGTCTTGCAACAAACACACTCTGACCAGGCATTGAACTGAGAGGGCTGTCACGGAACACCATCTGCTGATAGATCAAGGAAGTGCATGGGAGAAAATTAAAAATAAGTAACTGAGGCTGCTTACAGAGCAAGATGGCATTGGTTTAAGTGGGCACTCACCAGCTCTCTCATAAAAAAAAGTCTGAGAAGGGGAAAATCCTGCCTGAGTGGGGTGTCATGGAAACCTACAGAGCAGGATGCTTCAGGCATCAATCTGGAGGAAACAGGACAAAGAGACAAAAATCGCAAGAAAAAAACATGAGTTTCTCACCCCAGTAATGGGAAACAATGGGTGGCTAAGCCCCACCCTCAAGGCAAAAACTTGCTATGAACCCCCATATGGCAATTCCTTATCATTTGCCACACGAATTTGATTATGAGACACCCCAGACTCACATCGTGTGGAAGGGGGCATTCTCTGGGAGTTAGAGGGTTCTGGTGAAGGATAAAGAGAGGTTTCTTTTCTGTGGATTTGGTTGACCCCCTTTGAGCTTGGAGGAGCATACCAGATGGCTCTAGGTGGTATCAGGAAAAGGGGAGAGGTAAATATGCTCAGGCAGCCTGATTTACTTAGCTAACATGGGAAAGAGGAACTTGGGCTAGAAGAGGAGAGAGTCAGGCAATTGACTGTCCAGTTCTGAAAACTATCAAAATTGCTACTCCCTTAAGGGAGGCAGCCAGTAGGAAGTGCTTATTAACCTTAAAAAGACCTAGTTAGGGTCCCCTGAAATGAGCAGGAGGTCTGGAAGAGAGGTGAGAGTCATTTCTCTGCAGTGAGTTCAGATATCAGGGTCCTAACGAATTTCAGAAGGGAACTCAACCTAACCAGAGGAGGTGAGGGGGGATCCAATCACACAGACTGTCATGTCCTGCTGACTTGGGAGAGAAAGCAATAAGAATAGAAAGAGGACAGGGACAAATGGGCTCTAATCAGCAGGTCTCTGGCCAATTACAAGGAGTCAAACTTGTCCTAGGGAAAGGCACTGGATGGCTCTCTACAACAGACCCAACAAAAATTTTAAATGAGTGAATTAGTCTCTGCTTTGAATATACAAGGTCCCTGGCTCTATTCTTGGTTCTCCTTAGAGTAGTGATCTGTTGGGTTATCAAATACCCCACTGACACCTTAGGACAGGGAGCATATAGACATTACTTCTGTATTATATTCTCTTGGGTCTCTTATTTTTCTTTAAAAAGGTTGCTATTTAAAAATTTATCTTATTTTACTGGCTAAAACATGATCCAAACCTCCAGAGGGCAGGCTTCAGGGTAACTGAAGGACATTGGAAGCCTAAGAATCTCCTCAGGGCCTAAGAGGGAAAACGGTTTTTCCTAAGTTTTTGATTGTTAGCTTGAGTGTTTGATATTTGTTCTTTCCCTCCCTCTCTCTCCACATTTTTTTTTAAAATTAGGAGCTGCTGGCTTGTTTTGTGTTTGCAGCATCTCCACCTTTTTGGTATATCAGTTTTGTCTACCTGTGCTATTTCTTTTCCTTCCTTCATATTCCTATCTTCTGCTTTCTGTTTTTGTTTTTACATTGCACCTCTCTTTCTTTAGTCTCAATTTTTCTTGTTCTGATTTTTATCTGTTTTCTTTCTTTTTAAATTTTTTTTCTTATGTGTCTTCTCTTTCCATCTCTTCTTATCATTCTGAACAATTCATTCTAGATGTTCTTTCTCTCTCTGTTTTTTGTTTCATTATTTATACCCCTCTTTTTTACTTCTGTTCCTCTGCACTTCTTACATGAGTTAAATATTCATATTCCAAGGTCTTATATGGTTCTTCTTATATCTTTTACTATTATTATTATTAACCTTTTTTCTTTTCTTACTCTTTTCCCTTTCTCTGGCCCTAATCTTTTTCTTTCAAGGGAACATAGACAACAGAAAGGAAATAGAATAAATGAAACAAAGTGTCAAGGAGAAAATTTATCACACACATAAAAGAACAACAATTAAACCCTAGAGCAAAGAGAGAAACTAATCAACTAAATATATCCATCAAGATAAAGAGATGCTGAAACATCAACAAAAATTATAAACCATATTAAGAAACAGGAAGACATGGCTCAGTCCAATGAACAAACTAAAAACCAGGAGGAGATGCAGAACATGGAACAACTAATCATAGCTGTCCAAACAAATACCATTAACCAAATTAATGAATTGAAGGAAGAGATTAATAAGAAAACACTGGGAGAACATACTGAAGAAGCTAAACATGCATAAACAGATAATGGATATGATGGTGATGAAAGACACAATGTAAGAAATCAAAAATACAGAGGAAGCACATCACAGCAAATTTGAACAGGGAGGGGCAAGAATCAGTAATGTGGAAGAAAGTACAGCTGAAATCTAACAGAGAGCAGATAGATAAAAAGATAGAAAAAATTTAGCAGAGACCTAGGTATCTGAATGACTACACAAAAATGCACAAACATATGCATTATAGACATCCCAGAGGGAGAAGAGAAGGGAAAGGGGACAGAAGGAGTGTTGGAGTAAATAATAGCTGAAAACTTCACAACCATATTGAGGGAAATGGATGTGCATATTCAGGAAGTATAGCACACCCCAAACAATATAATTCACACTAGGTCTACTCCAAGACATATATTTGTCAAATTATCTAATGCTCAAAACAAAGAACTGAAAGAAGCAAGAGAAAATAAATCCATCAAGTATAAGGGAAAGCAGTAAGATTAAATGGTGACCTTTCACCTGAAACCAGGTAAGAAGGCAGTGGTAGAATATAATTAAGGTACTAAAAGAAAAAGAAAAAAACTTCCAGCCAAGAATTTTCTATCCAGCAAAGCTGGCATTCAAAAATAATAGACAATTCAAAGTGTTCACAGATAAAGAGAAATTAAGAGGGTTTTACCACTAAGATACCTTCCTTGAAAAAAAATACTAAAGGGAGTGCTGCAGGTGGAAAGGGGAAAAAAAAAAAAACAGGAGGGAGAGATTTGGAGGGGAGTGTAAGAAAAAATACAAAGAACAAAACAAGAAACCAAAAAACATGACATACATAAACCCAAAGAAAATATGGCTAATGTGAATATTCCTTGACAGTAGTAACACTGAACATTAATGGATTAAACTACCAGTGAAGAGACACAGGTTGGCTGAATGGATAAGGAAATAAGGTCCATGTTGCTTGTAAGAAATCCACTTTAGACTAAGGGATTCAAGGAGGCTGAAAGTGAATTACTGGGAAACAGATTTACAAGCAAACAACAACCAAAAATTGGTGGGTGTTGCTATACTAATATTGGAGAAAGAGACTTTAAATGCAAACTTGTGGAAATCTGTTAGAATTTCTTGAAAGGCAAATTTTCTGTTGATAAGCATTCAATTTCTGTTTATCTGTGAATATTTTAAACTCACCCTCATTTTGGAATGCCAGCTTTGTTAGATATAGAATTCTTGACTGGAGTTATTTTCTTTCAGTATCTTAAATATGTCATACCACTGCCTTCTCACTTTCATGGTTTCTGCTGAGAAATCAGTGTCTATTCTTTTTGATCTTCACTTTATGTGATGGATCACTTTTGTGTTGCTACTTCAATTACTCTCTTTTTGTATTGCACATTTGATGATTTGCTAAGTCTATGTCTCATGGTAGGCCTGTTAGAATTCATACAGTTTGGAATGCACTGCACTTCCCAGATATGTAATGTACATCCTTATCTCTTAAAAGAGTTTGGAAATGTTCAGCTCTTATTTCCTCCTACACTCCTTCTGCCTTCTTTCCAATGTCTTCTCACTCTTGGATGGCTATCATGCATCCTTTTGTGCATTTTGTGTTGCCATTCATTTCCCTGATTCCCTGCTGAATTCTTTCTAACTCTTTATCTATCTGTTCTATTATCTCTGTGATTTCATATGTACTATTTTCACCATTACAAATTATTTCCTCTGCCTATTAAAATCTGCAGTGCTTCCAGTGTATTTTAATTTCCTGCACTGTGCCATTCATCCCCTTCAGATTTGTTTCTTTTTTATATGTTTACCATTTTTTTCTGTGTATTTCCCCCAGTGTCTTCTTGGTGTCTTTTATCTCTTCCTTCACTTCATTGTGTCCTAAGGATTTATTTTGTTTTTTATTTTTTGTTAAGGTTCCTCTTTGACACTTTAATATGCTTGCAGTTGTTTATGTCCCTACCAAATATTAAGCCTATAGAAAAGAAAATAAATGAGAAAAATAATAAAAAATGAAAAAGTTGCACAAGGAACCTTAAAAATAAACTGGGAAGACTAGAAAAAATAACTAATAAGAGTAAAAAATAATAATAATAAAGGATTAAGAATAAAAATGTTGAATAAAAAAGAAATAAACAGGAAAAATAAAAGAGAAGAAAGAAAATGACAAAAAGAGAAGTGGAATGAAAGAAAAGCAATGGAAGAGGGAAAAATGAAAAAAGAAAAGAAATAAACTTAAGAGAAATGAATGAAAAAAATGAGTGAAAAGAGCAACACCAACAACAAACAAAGCAGAAAAAAGTAGGCTTCCCTTTCAGGCCACAAACCACCATCTCAGCCTTCCTGTGTTCACCAAGAAATCACATTACAGCATTCCTGAAGTATCTGAAGAGGAATTGCAGCCTCGCATTAACTATTCTGCCATTCTTGAACTCTCAGTACTGACCAGTACTTTTTAAATTGAAGAAGTTATAGGATTAGAGAAAAATCATCCGTGAGATAAAATACATAGTTCCCATTTATTATACTATTAATGTTTGTTATAATTCACAAAAGGATAGCATAATTGTACTAGTAACCACTTGCCACCATTTACAATAGGGTTCATTGTGTTTGTACAGACCTCTGTTTGTTTATTTTCATTTTTTAAATTTTTTTCTTTTTAAATGTATACATCCTAAAATTTCTCCCCTTCATATAATTCATATAATTCAGTGCTGTTAGCAACTTTCACAACATTGTGGTATCATAATGAGCATGCATTAACAAAACTTTGCAGTCAACCTGAATAGAAATTTTGTGCAATTTAAGCATTAACTTCCATTCCATACTCCCAGCCCAGTTCCTGGTAACCTATATTCTAGATTCCAACTCTAAGGTTCCTTTTATTCTAATAGTTTCATATCAGTGAGATCATGCAATATTGGTCCTGATGTGTCTTGTTTATCTCACTCAAAATGATTTAAGGTCTCATCCATGTTTTCACAGGCTTCGGAACGTCATTTTTTTTTCCTGTTGAATAATATCCCCTTGTGTGCACATATCACAATTTGTTTATCCATTCCTCAGTTGTAGGAAACTTGGCTAGCTTCCATCTTTCAGCTATTGTGAATAATGTCACTCTGATCATTGCTGTGCAAATATATGTTCAAGTCTCTGGTTTTAATTCTTTTGGGTATCCATTTAGAAGTGGAATTGGCAGGTCATTTAGTAGTTTTGTACTTAGTCTCTGAGCAACTGCTAAACTGTCTTCCAGAAAGGCTGTACCATTTTAAAAATATGCAAAATAGAAATGAGTATCTCTATTTCTCTACATGCTTTCCAAACTGGTGAATTTTATTTTATTTTTAACTTAAAATGTGTTTATTTGCTGAAATCAGAACTTAATAGCCATTCTATTGTTGTGAAAAAGTATTTCATTGGGATTTTTTTTCTTTATTTTTTTTAATGTTACATTCAAAAAATATAAGGTCCTCAAAAGCCCTCCCCCCACTCTTCTCAAACAATTCATGCCACTTCAACAACCTGTTTCATCATCATGGCACATTCATTGCATTTGGTGAATACATTTTGGAGCACTGCTGCACCACATGGATAATGGTTTATGTTGTAGTTTACACTCTCCCCCAGTCCACCCAGTGGGCCATGGCAGGAAATACAATGTCCAACATCTGTCCCTGCAGCATCACTCAGGACAACTCCAGTCCTGAAAATGTCACTACATCATATCTCTTTTCCCTCTCCCTACCCTCAGCAGCTACTGTGGCCACTTTCTCCACATCAATGCTGCACTTTCTTCCATTACTAATCACAGTACTTCCATAGTAGAATATCAGTAAGTCTACTCTATCCATATTCTATTCCTCCATCCTGTGGATCTTGGGATGGGCATATCCACTCCCCTTCTATATCAACAGGGTGCTTAGATTCCACTTGAATGATGGATGCAATTCTCCTGCTTGGAGTAGTTGGCACTCTTGGCTCCCTGGTATGGTGGTTGACCTTCACCTCCCTGTTAGCTGGCCAGGGTAAGTCCAATAAACCAGAGGGTAGGAATTGCAAGATGCTGAGACCCAGAGCCTGTCTGTCACATGGATAATCCAGGGATTCAGGTCTCCTGAGTATACACCAACCCTAGCACCAACCACAGGTCAGTAAAGTAACAGAAGAGGCATGTGTATGAAGGTCACATCTGAGTCCAACTCCATCACACTCACAAACACAAACTTCAAAGTTGGACCAACTGTCATGGCACTGAACTTCAGAGCCTTCTGCCCTAAAACCTGTGGGCTTCTTTAAAACTTTTTAAAAATGAATCCAAGCCCCCTGTCAATATAAGGGTGGAGTGGACATCACCAGCCCAGGCTCTACAGGATGGAGGAATAGAATATGGATTAGAGTATATTTATTGATATTCTACTCTGGAACTATTGTGATTATTAGTAATGGAAGAAATTGTAGCATTGATGTGGAGAAAGTGGCCATGGTAGCTGCTGAGGGTAGGGAGAGGGAAGAAGAGTTATGATGTAGTAGCATTTTCAGGACTTGGAGATGTCATGGGTGGTACTGCAGAGCCATATGCTGGACATTGTACGCCCTGCCAGAGCCCACTGGGTGGACTGGGGGAAAGTGTAAATTACAATCTAAACCATTTTTCATGTTGTGCAGCAGTGCTCCAGAATGTATTCACCAAAGGCAATGAATGTCCATGATGATGAAAGAGGTTGTTGATGAAGGAGCAGTGAGATAAGTGTGGGGACCTCATATTTTTTGTAAGATTTAAAAAAATAAAGGGAGAAAAAATTGAAAAAAATGAAAAAGCTTTTTTTTTTGACATTTTGCCTTTCATCACTGCTATAGGTGTTGCCCTGTATGTACAGTGGATATGCAATTTCTTTCAATTCTTTCTCAGTGTCTACATCCTTTTTTTTTTCTACTTATTAAGTTTCTATTCACAAAAGTTTTAGATCACAGTTATTCACATATACAGTGTACGGGTCTCCCACATACCCAACATTTAAACATTTTTTCCCTTCTTCAGCAATCATCTTTTTACATGTTCATATTATATTTGCTGCAGCTGATGTACAGATATTGAAACAATAGCTTTCAAACATGATTTCGTTTGGATTTACATTATGTTTTATATTTTAGATTATACAATTTTCTAAATTTTGGGTTTTCTTATATTTTCCTTTATGGCTTACATTTCAACCTATAGACCTTTATACATTTTGGTAATTTAACATGTGCTATATCCATCAATGCATGATTTGTGGAATACTACCATTGCCCCACAGTTACACCAATTCCATCTATTCAGTACCTCTTTCCCCCTCCCCTCAGGGCCCACAGTGACAATCTTCATTCCTTGAAGGACCATATTCAGATATACTTGCAAACATGTTGAGGGCTTGACATATTCGAATGCCTTAATCCATTGGAAGCCACCAATTCTCTCTTGAGATAAAATCCTCTCAATTTGCGAACATCTGTCCTCCCCAGGATGTGGGTATACCTTCACTCTCATTGTACGGGATGGGTCAGATGGCCCAAGAAATTGGGGGCAGGGGGAGGGAAATATTTGAACATAGGAGATTTTCAGGTATGTGGTTGAAACTATAATATAGAGAAAACTCTTCAGAAAATATAAAAAGAAAGTTTACCTGTTTTAGATGTTTAAGCGGGGGGCATCTGACACAGGGCAAGCTTCTAGGGAGAGTGTGAATGCTCATTTTCTCATAGTGAATTATATCATTGGGTGGAGAAACAATGAGAGTGAAAGTATATCCATTTCTTTTTTAATAAGTTAATTCTTTGTGTCCTTCTAGGAATTTGTTTATATCATCTAGGCAATCCAATTTTTTGTTGTATGAATGCTTATATATAGTTTTTCCTAAAAGTCTTCCCATTTTTGTAAGATCTGTAATAACAATTCTGCGGTCACCCCTCGGGCTGAAGTGTGGCCCGGCGGGGGAGCGGCCGCGGCAGGCCAAGCCGCTGCCCCCATAATAGGGTGGCTGGTCGGACTCACCGCCACCCCTGAAGGGAGCTCGGCATGGGCGCAGAGTGCCCTCGGGTCTCCCCTTCTCGGCAGCCATGCTTCCGCGGCCGCCCCTCCTCCCGGATGGCGCCACACGATGCCTGTGGGGCGGCACCCTTCTTCTTCTTTCTCCCTGCCCAGGCGCAGGATGGAAAATTCCAGTCTGCCCTTTTCCCCTCCCCCGACAGCAGCAACAGCCAGGCGTGGGCGGGAAACTCCAGTCTGCCCTTTTCCCCTCCCCCGACAGCAGCAACAGCCAGGCGTGGGCGGAAAAATCCAGCCCACCCTTTTCCCTCCCCCCGACAGCAGCAACAGCCAGGCGTGGGCGGGAAACTCAAGTCTGCCCTCCACCCCAGCAACAGCAGCCACCAATCCCTAAACCCTGCCCCTTCCCCCAGCAACAGTGACAGCCAATCCCTAACCACCACCCCTCCCCCATCCAGTACCGCCCACTGACCTTTCACCGGCAACCAATCAGAACAGGGCATGGCTTCGACCAATCAGCCTTCCCCAGCCCCTATAAAACTGTTGCCTCTCCCTCAATAAAGTGGACTTGCGTGTTTACCTTGTCTCCGCGGTAGTTTTTCTGCCGTGCGCCCTCCAGTCCTGAGAGCCCCCGACAAGGGCCTGGCCTCCCTTGTCCCCAGTTCGTCGCCTGCTTCTCCGGGTGACCCCTTCGTCGCCGGCTTCTCCGGGCGACCCCTTCGTCGCCAGCTTCGCCGGGTGACCCCGTCAGCCGAACCACACAACCCCTTGTGAGACCGATCCCTCGTCTGCTACCGGACCGACCCCTCATCCCAAGCGGGACCGACCCCTCGTCCAGAGCTGGACCGACCCCTCGTCCGCAGCCAGACCCCACCTCTACCGACCGAGCAAGCCGCTGCACAAGTCCACTTTTATTTATGATTAGTCTTAATCTAAAGACTAATCTAGTCTTCAATTTTTTCTTATTTTGTCCAGTTAGAGGTGTGCCATTTTAAAAATCTTCTCAAATAAACCTTTGGATTCATTGATATGTATATTTTCCTAATACCTGTCATTTTCTTCTGCTCTAATCTTTATCATTTCCTTCTTTCTGTTATATCTGTGTTTATTTTGCATTCCTTTTTCTATTTCCTTAACATTTAAAGTTCATTTTTAAGTTGGTATTTTTCCTTGTTTATATAGGTATTTGCAGATATAAATTGACCTCTGCGCAATGTTTCAATGCACGCTGTAAGTTTTAGTATGCTCTAATTTTTTTCCATCTTATAATTTCTTCTAATTACTTTCCCTTTCTAAATACTATTGGGATTTCTTCTTTAGCTTATTGGTTTATGAGTGTATTTTCATATTCTTGGGAATGTTCCAATTTCCTCGTTAGTGTGTCTAGCTGCTTTCACTTGTAGCTAACAATTGTTTCAACCATTTCAATCTTTTTAACCTTTCTGGATCTTGTATTATTTTGCCCATAAATGATCCCTGTGCTTCTGCCCTCCTGAGGTATAGTCTTCCATATGTATCTGTTAGCTCTAGTTCATTCATCATATAGTTCTTTTTCTCCCTTTTCTTATTGCTCTTTTGTCTAGGTGTTATATCCATTGATTAAAGTGGTATATTGAAGTATCCAAATATTATTTTAAAAGTATCTATTTCTGTCTTAAATTTTGCCAGTAATTGCATCAAGTATTTGGGGGTAGTTAGATGTAAAAAGTTTGTGATTGTTATTTCTTCTTGTGGGTTTTTATTAATAATAAAAGTTTTATTAAATTTTATTATTTTATTAATATATACTGATGTTTGCTCTTCTAACAGTTCTTTACTTAAAGTCTATTTTGTTTGATATTAATACAATAATCTCAGCTCACTCTTGGTTACTATTTGCATGAATTATATTTTTCCATCTTTCAAGTTGAATTTCTTTTGAAGAAATTATTGTTTGATCATGCTTGTTTATCCATTTTGCCAATCTGTCCATTTTGTTAATTGCTAGGATTGTATTAGGAAAAAAATACTCAATATACATCGTGGATTTCAGATATGCAAGTCAACTATATATGTATATATATATATGTATACACATATTCATGCCATCATTTTTATTAATTGTCCTTCACCTACCGTACCCTCTCCTCATCAATTCAGGATGCCCATAGGTGAAGGGAAAGTGAAGAAGCCCTAAGTGAGACTGATCACCTGAAGCCTCCATAGGATAGATCTTCCTCCACCTCCCACCCTTAAACCCTCACCAAATATGTCACTTTACACCACTGGCTCTTGCTTTCCTCATTTTTAAAAAGGAAAATATGGTATTATGTATGCCATTGTGCTTTTTTTCTGAGAATACATGAGCATATATATCTAAATCACCTAGCATCTCAAACTAAAGTGATTCTTATGTGATGCAGTGAAGACACTGCTGAGAGATAAATTGCAGCCCTAAATACTTAAATTAAAAATAAGAGTTAAATCAAAATCTTGCAATTATTTTGTTGAGGAATTTTTTTGTTTAAATTCATTGGAGGTAGCAGGTATACCTCTAATGGTGGTATTCCATGGTTGAGCACCTGCTTTCCCTGTATGAGATCTTGGTTTCAATCCTCCTAAAATTAATAAATAAATTCGTAAGAGGGACTGGTATATAATTTTCTCTTCTTGTAGCTTCTTTATCTATTTGGTAATAGTGTGATGTAGGTGTCATAAATGAGATTGGTATTGTTATTTTGGAAATATTGGTAAAATCACCTTTGAAGTCAGATGGCCCTGAGGTTTTCTTTGTTTGGAGGTTTGTGATGACTGATCCAGTCTCTTTTCTGGTGATTGCTTTGCTGAGGTCTTCTATTTCTTCTAAACCCAGTTTAGGTTGTTTGTGTGTTTCTAGGATTCAGACATTTCCTCTTTGTTTTCTAAATTGTTGATATACAGTTATTCATAATATCCTCTTTTGATCCTCCCTCAGCCCTCTGGGGTCAGTAGTGACATCTCTCTCATTTCTGACTTTATTTGTACATACTTTCTCTTTTTCTGTTAGTCTAGTAAAGGGTTTGTCAATTTTATTAAGCTTCTCAAAGAACCAATTTTTTGCTTAGTCTATTTTTCATAATTTTCTGTCATATTCATTTCTGTTCTAATCTTCAATTATTTCTTTCCTTCTGCTTACTTTGAGGTTAGTATGCTACTCTTTTTCCAGTTCCTCTTGGTGAGCAGCAAAGTGTTTAAATTTATATCTTCTTCTTTTTTAATGTAGTCTTTATTTTGGATTATAAATTTCCATAAGTTTTGATATGTTGTGTTTTCATTTTCATTAACCTCTAAGTACTTACTGATTTCTCTTGCAATTTCTTTTTTGACCCATTGATTATTTAAGAGTATGTTATTTAACCTGCATGTACTTGTGAATTTTCCAATTCTCTGTCCATAACTGATGTCCAGTTTCATTTCATTGTGACAGAGAAAGTGCTTTGTATAATTTTAATATTTCTAAATTAATTAGACTTGTTCTATGGACTAACTTTGGTCTATCCTGGAGAATAATCCTTGAGCACTTAAGAAGAATGTATATCCTGATCTTTGGGGATGGAATGTTTTGCATATATCTTTTTATCTGCTTCCTTTGTGATATTATTCAGGATCTCTGTTTCCTTATTGACACTCTGTCTCTAATTATGTCTATTGATGAGGTTGATGTATTAAAGTTTCCAACTATTATTTTAGAGATGTCTAATTCTCCCCTTAGTTTTTCCAGTGTGTGCATCAGTTATTTTGTGGTGTGTAATATTTATGATTGTTCTTTCTTCTTGGTAGATTGTCACAATATTTAATAGTTAGTGTCCTTCTTTGTCTTTTATAACAGTTTTACATTTAAAGTCTTTTTTATCCAGCTCATTTTTCTATACTGTTTGCATAGAATATCATTTTCTAGGCTTTCAGTTTCAAACTTTTTGTGTCTGTTTTTCTAAGGTGATTATTTTATAGTCGTCATATAGATGGATCATAGTTTTTAAATCCATTCTGCCAATCAATCTTATTAGGGAATTTAATCCATTAACATTCCATGTTATTAATATAAATGCTGGGACATATGAGGATCCCCTATATTTTTTTATCTAACCCATATATCTTTTAAAAATAAATAAAAATACATTAAAAAAAAACAAAAATAATTTAGAGAAAGTGCTTTCTTCAACAATTTTATCCTTATGCTTGTATAGTTCATTTCTTATTTTTGTTTCACTTTTTACAAAAATATCTTATACTTCTTTCTCCTTTTAGTTACCTTTACTAATAATTTTCATTTCTTCCCTCTTCTCCAAACCTCTCTCTATCTTTCTCCTTTAGCCTGTAGAACTCCCTTTAGTAGTCCTCGTAGGTTAGGACTCTTATTGATGAGTTATCTCATTTTCTGTGTATCTGTGACTATTTTAATCTCTTTCTCAATTATAAAGGACAACTTTGCTGGATACCTAATTCTTGGCTGATGGTTTTCCTTTTTCAGTATCTTAACTGTGTCATATCATTGTCTTCTTATCGCCACAGTTTCTCATAAGAAATCAATCCTTAATCTAATTGAGCATCAATTTTATGTTATGGCTCTTTTTTCTCTTGTTGAATTCAGGATTATCTATCTTTGGCATTTCACAATCTGTTTAGTATGTTTCTCTGTTAGAACTTATTCTGTTGGAGTATGCTAGACTTCCTGGTCATGAACATCCATGTCCCTCATAAGATTTGGGAAATTTTCAGCCAATATTTCCTCGAACACCTCTTCTGCCCCCATTACCTTTCTGCTCCCTCTGAGACACATATAATGTATCTGTTTGTGCAATTCTTCCTGTCATTCAGATTTGAGACCCTGACCAATTTGATCATTTTTTCTCCATCTGTTCTTCTGTCTGTGTAGTTTAGATGCCCTATATTCTAATTTACTAATTCTTTCCTATGCCTTTTCAAATCTGCTGTTGTATGATTCTAGTGATTTTTAAATTTCTTCTGTTGTGCCTTTCATTACCATAAAATATTATTTTTCTATTTATGTTTTCCTATTCTTATTTATGCTTACACAGTGTCTTTTTTAACACAATATATTTAATTCACAATAATGCAACCATATAGTATTTGACTTTTTGTTTCTAGCTTGTATTGCTCAACATAATATCCCCAAGGTTGTTCCATGTTGTATATACTTTAAAACATCATTTCTTCTTACAGCCGCATAGTATTCCTTTGTAATATAGCACAGTTAGTTCATACATTCATCAGGTGATGGACATCTGTGTTATTTCCAACTTTTGGCAATCATGAATAATGTTGCTATGAACATTGGTGTGCGTATGTCTATTCATGTCCCTTTTCTCAATTCTTCAACACATATGCCCAGTAGTGATATGGAAAACTCATGTGGCAAATCTACTACTTTAAGAACTATCAAATATTCCTTCAGACTGGCTGTACCATTTTGTATTCCCACCAAGAGTGAAAAAGTGTTCCTGACTTTCCACATCCTCTCCAAAACTTGTAGTTCTCTGTTTTTTAAATAGTGGCCATTCTGATGGACTTGAAATCATATTTCATTATAGTTTTGATTTGCATTTCCCTAATATTAGTAATATTGAACAGTTTTTCATATATATTTTCCCATTTGTATTTCTTCTTTGGACAGATGTCTATTCCTTTGCCCATTTTTTACTTGGGTCATTTCTCCTTTTATTGTTGAGTTGAAACATCTCTTTACATGCCATGGATAGTAAACCCTGATCAGCAGTGTGATTTCCAAAATTTTTCTCCCATTGAGTCAGTTGTCTTTTCACCCTATTTACAAAGTCCTGTGAGGTGCAAAAGTGTTTAACTTTAGGAGGTCCCAATTATCTGTTTTTTTCTTTTCTAGTACATAATTTGGGTGTAAGTTCCAAGAAACCACTTCCTACCACAAGGTCTTGAATGTGTTTCCCCATAATTTCTTCTCATAGTTTTATGGTTCTGGCTTTTATATTTAATATTTTGATTCATTTTGAGTCGATTCTTGTAGAGAGAGTGAGATAGGGGTCTTCTTTCATTCTTTTGGTTATAGACATACAGTTCTCCCAGTGCAATTTTTTGAAGACACTGTTTAGTCCTGTTAACATGGGCTTGGTAGTTTGGTCAAACATCAGTTGGTTATATAGGTGAGGGTTTATTTCTGGACTCTCAGTTCTATTCCATTATCAACGTGCCAGTACCATGCTGCTTTGACCACTGCAGATTTGTAATATGTTTCAAGGAGAGGAGGTGAATTTACTCCCACATCTCTCTTCTTTCTTAGAATGATTTTGGCTATTCAGGTGCACTTTCCATATGGATTTGGTAATTACCTTTTCTTTTTCTGTTAAGGAGGCTGTTGGAATTTTAACTGGTATTGCATTGAATCTATAAATCAGTTTGGATGGGATTGACATATTGAAGATACGTAGTCTTCCAATCCAGGAACAAGGAATGTCCTTCCATTTGTTTAGGTCTTCATTGCCTTCTTTTAAAATTGTTTTTTAATTTTCTGCATATAAATCCTACACTTTCTTAGATAAATTGATTCCTAGGTATTTGAGTCTTTTTGTTGCTATTGTAAATGGAATTTTCCCCTAATTTCCTCTTCAGATTGTTCATTACATGGCTATGAAAACAATACTGATTTTACTAATTAATAAATACTGAACTCATTTATTAGCTCAACTAGCTTTAGCAAAGACATTTCAGAATTTTCTAAATATATGATCATGTCATCCTCAAACAGTGAGAATTTTATTCCTTTTTTCCTATTTGGATGCCTTTAATTTTTTTCTTGTCTAATTGTTCTAGCTAGAACTTCTAGTACAATGTTGAGTAGCAATTATGAGAATGCGAATCCTTGTCCTTTCCCTAATCATACAGGGAAAGCTTTCAACTTTTCTCCAGTGAATATGCTATTAGCTGTGGGTTTTTGTGTATGCCTTTTATCCTGTTCAGGAAGGATTTCTTCTATTCCTATCATTTGAAGTGTTTTTATCAAGAAGTCATACTGAATTTTTGTCAAATGGTTTTTCCGCATTGATTGAAATGTTGCTGTTTTTTCCTTCTATTTTAATGCAATGCATGACATTGAGTTTCTTTAATGCAAGGCATTACACTGATTGATGTTCCTATATTAAACCAATCTTGTATACCAGAAATAAGTCATACTTGATATGATATATAAGTCTTTAGATATGCTGCTGGATTAGATTTGCAAATATTTTGTTGAGAATTTTTCATCTCTGTTCATTAGAGAGATTGATATGTAATTTTATTTTCTTGTATTGTTTTTATCTGACTTTGCTATTAGAGTGATGTTTGCTTCATAAAATGTGTTAAGTGCTTTTCCCTACTCTTCAATTTTCTGGAAGAGTTTAAACAGGATTGGTGTTGTTTTTGAAATGCTTGGTAGAATTCACCTGTGAAGCCATCTGGTCCTGGAGTTTTCTTTGATGGGAGATTTTTGCTGATGGGTTCAATCTCTTTAAATGTGATTCATTTGTTAAGTTCTTGTATTTCCTGTAGCTTCAGTTTAGGTTATTCATGCATTTCTAAGAATTTGTAATTTCATCAAGGTTGTCAATTTGTTGGCATAATAAATTACATTCCTTTTTATTTCCATGAGGTCTCCCTTTCATTTCTGATTGAATTATTGTGTATTTATTTGCATCTTCTCTTTCTTTTCCTTTGTTTGTCTAACTATGGGTTTGTCAATTTTATTGATCTCAAAGAACAAGATTTTCATTTTGTTGATTTTCTCTGATTTTTTTGCTCTCAATTTCATTTATTTTGGCTCTAACCTCTATCATTTCTTTCCTTCTGCTTGTTTGGGGATTGATTTGCTGTTCTTTTTCTAGTTTCCTTAGTTTTCAGTTAAATATTTGAATTTAGCTCTTGCTTAGATTTTAATATAGTCATTTAGGTCTATAAATTTCCTTCTAAGACCGTCCTCACAGTATCCCATAAATCTTGATAAGCTGTTCTCTCATTTTCATTTCGCAGTATATCTACTGATTTCATTTGCAATGTCTTCTTTACCCACTGATTATTTAGGAGTGTGTTATTTAGCCTCCACACATTTGTGAATTTAACTTTTTCCTGTCCATTATTGATTTCCAATTTCATTCCATTATGATCTGTGAAGATATTTTGTATAATTTCAATCTTTTTATATTTATTGAGTGTTGAATTTCATTTAACATGTGGTTTATCCTGGAGAAAGATCGATGGGCACATGAGAAGAATGTATAAACTGCTGCGTTTGTATGCAGCATTCTGTATATATCTGTTAGGTCTAGTTTATTTATCATATTGTTCAAGTTCTCTGTTTCTTTCTTGATCTTGTCCCTAGTTGTTCTATCTAATGATGTGAGTAGGGTGTTGAAATGTCAAATAATTATTGTAGAGATGTCTATTTCTCCCTTAAGTTTTGCCAGCATTTGTCTCGTGTATTTTAGGGTTTCCTAATTAGATGCATAGATATTTATGTCTGTTTTATTTTCCTGGTGGATTGTCCCTTTTATTAATATATAATGGTCTTCTGCACCTCATAGCTTTTTTGCATTTAAACTTTGTTTGTCTGCTATTATTATGCTACACTAGTTTTTTGTTTTGTTTTGTTTTGTTTTTCTTTTTTGGTTAGTATTTGATGGTGGATTATCATTCTCCAGATTTTCCATTTCAGCGGGTTTGTATTCCTGGGTCTAAGGCGAGTCTCTTGTAAGCAGCATATGGATGGCTCATGCTTTTTAATACATTCTGTCAGCCTATTTCTTTTCATTGGAAAGTTTAATCCATTGTATCTAATGATACTAATGTAATGCATTAATTCTTTCTACCATTTTATTCTTTGGTTGTCATATATCGTACCTTATTTTTGTCTGCGTTTTTTTAATTGATACTATTTTGACCATTCTTTCTGCTATTTTTCTCTTCTGTTCCTCCAAGATCTCTCTCCTGTATTTTTCTTTCAGCCTCTAAGGCTTTTTAAATACATCCTACAAAGTTGAATCCTTTTCTTAAGAAGTCTCTTAGTTTTTGTTTGTGAATGTTTACACTCATCTTTGTATTTGAAGGACAATTTTGCTTGATAAAAAACTCTTGTGTGGCAACTTTTCTCTTTGAATATCCAAATTGTATCATACCACTGTGTTTTCTTCTCCATGGTTTATGATCAAAATTTCATGCTAAGCCTTACTGGGTGTCCCTTGTATGTGATGGTTTTCTTCTCATTTGCTGCTCTTAGAATTTTTTCCTTCTCTTTTGACATCTGACATTTTGAATTGTATGTATCTTGGAGTAGGTCTATTCAGATTTATTCTCATAGAAGTAAGGTGCACTTCTTGGACATGTATGTTCTCTTTAATAATAGTTGTGATTTTTTTAAAGCTATTATTTCCTCAAATGTTCTTGCCCCTTTCCATTCTCTTCTCTTTCTGGAACTTGCATGACAGACATATTTTTGAGTTTTTTGTTGTCATTCAACTCCCTGTGCTTCTGTTTACTTTTTCCATTCTTTTCTCTCTCTGGTCTTTTTTCTCTTCAATTTCAGCTGTTCTGTCTTCAATATCACTTATTCCTTCTTCTCTCCTTTGGATTCTGCTGTTGTATGCCTGTATTATGTTTTTGACCTCACCTATTAGCTTACATTCCCATGAGCTCTGTGGCTTTTCTAGTTAGGATTTTAAAATCCTCTTTCTACTCACTCAATGTCTTCTTTTTAAATTAAAAATTTTAAAAGAAGTTACATAAATGTTACATGAAAAAAACAAGTGATTCCATATCCCTCACTCTTTCCCCCTCCCTCACTTTCCCACATCAACAACATCCCTCATAAGTGTGCTACATTTATTACTATTGATGAACACATATTGAAGCACTGCTGCTAGCCTTGGATTACAGTTTCCATATAGAATACAGTCTGTCTCACACAAACTTGTTGGTTATGACAAAATATACAAGGCCTGTAGCTGTCACTGCAATGTCATGCAGGACAATTCCAATGTCCTGAAAATGTTCCAATATTACACATTTTTTTTCTTTTCTCATCCTTCAGAACCTTTGGTGGCCACTGCCTTTATATCAATAATAAGAGTTCTTACATTGCTAGAATAATAATATCTTTAGTAAAATAATATTAAGTCTACTTTGGTTCATTGTTCTTACCCCAATTTTGAGTATTTCGGGATAGTGATGGCTACTCTGCTTCTAATTGGGAGGGAGCTTAGAACTCATGGGGCAGATGGTTAGAACTATCTTGCTTGCAATTGCAGACACTCTCTGATCCTTGGGCTCAACATTGTCTGTCGTCATCACCTTGTTAGTTGTCCTATGTGAATCCAATGCCCTGGAGAGTAGGTGTTGCAACTCTACTGAAATTCAGGGCACAACACACACATAGAGAAATGAAAGAACTAAATCTATGGAACATATATTTGTCAAGTATAGTGCTAATCATAAGTTTCAATAAAAAGGGCAGAGGAACAATGTGTAGAAAACTATAATTGATTCTTACTCTTTTGCATTGAGGAGCACACATTCCAAAGTAAACCCACTGACAGTTCCAAATTCCTGAGCGCTCTGGTCTGCTATAATTTCTGTGTGTCTCTCGATTCCTCAGAGTCTCTGCTATTTGAGACACTGTTCACTGTAGCAGTCAAGGACATCCTACTGGGACTTGCAGAAGTATAATTCTGGAGTGATTTTCTGACTCACTTTGAAATCTCTTAGCCATAAAAACTCATTTGTTTTTATCATTTTGTCCTTTTGGTCAAGGTCTTTTTCCAGATGTGTTGCTAGCTGGAACTTGGTAATAACCCACTGGTGCCAGGGGGACTTGTCCCACCCTTGAGGTAGTGTATTGCATTTATATATTTAGTTTGGTTCAGAGAAAGGCCATATTTGAGCAATGAGGATGTTTTCAGGAGAACACTCTTAGCGATATATAATACTAGGCTACGTTTCAATTTCACAAGAAAAAATTCTTATGTACAATCATCGGTATCAAGGGTCTGGTGTAATGATCTGTTTTCCTTCACTAGGCACTGCCTTTGTGGAGAAGTGAGATGGCTGACATGAAGCATTCTACTTTACTCTTGTAGGCAAAAGATAGAAACTGTTTTTCCATGTGGGTAAAATGGAGATATTTATTTTGCTCTATAATTTCCAGTGGAAAAAAAAATTGTGTTGGGTTCCAAAGTCCAAACACCTTGAGTTCATCCTTGCATTGTCACATACTAGTTGGGTGACTTTGACTGAATTATCTAATTTCTTTGAACTTCAATTTCTTCCACCTTAAATAAGTATAATTATAGTTAATCTTTCCCTATTCAGGATTACTTTCTTAAGAAACTGTTCTCACTGAGAAATAAAATTGAAACACAATGTAGGGTTTGTAGTCATAAGACCTTGGTACAAGTAACATGGCCTTGAACAAACCACTTCCTCTGCCAATCATGTTCACCTTATCCCTATCAAACAATGTTGTCTCATAGGACTTTCTGTGATGGTAGAAATGTCCTGTATTGCACTGTGCCAGGGTCCACAGAATGGAGGAATAAAATATGGATTAGAGTGAACTTACTGTTATTCTACTATAGAATTATTGTAACTAGTAATGGAAGAAACTATAGCATTGATGTGGAGAAAGTGGCCATGGTAGGTGTTGAGGGCTGGAAAAGGGAAGAAGAGATGAGATGTAGGGGCATTTTCAGGATTTGGAGTTGTCCCAAATGATATTGCAAGGACAGGTGCTGGACATTACATACCCTGCCATAACCTACTGAATGTACTGGGGGAGAGTGTAAACTACAAAGTGAACTATAATCCATGTAGTGCAGCAGTGCTCCAAAATGTATTCACCAAATACAATGGATGTGCCACAATGATAAAGTAGGTTGTTGATGTGGGAGGAGTGGGGGTGGGTGGGGTGAGGGATATGTGAGAACTTCTTATATTTTCTAATGTAATATTTTTTGTGATGTATGTCTTAAAAAATACAATAAAAATAAATGCAAAAATGAAAAGTAAACCATTCAATGAAGAGAAAATGGGATAAAGACTCTATGAAGAACAGAGAGATAAGGTAACATGAAATGGGTTATTGAGTACAGGAGGCAAAGTAGAAAAACCTATGTTAAAGTTTTCAGAAGAAATGCACAAAATATTGGAAGAATATTAGATAAAAACTGGCTTTTTTTTCATACCCCTAGGATTGTCTAGGCTAGAATGGGTAAAGCAGTTGGGCAAAACGAGCCAAGAAAGTAACTGTATTATGAGAGGTACAGGACCTTTCTCTTACCTCCTTTTACCCCATCAGAATAGCTCCAAATGTTCTTTCACATGTATTGGAATTTTGTGCACATTTTTGTTTGGTAAAAATTGATTCCCCTGCTCAAAAAACAAACAAACAAAAATGTTTAAGACCACCAAAATAGAATGTTTGAGAATAAGTGATGTTTAGTTCTATTGAAATATTTCATTTAACATAATTTTAAAGCCTCATAATGATGGGTTAAATAGGGCTGTCCAAGATGGAGCAAATTTTCTCTGATCCTGTGAATGGCAGAGGCTTGTCTTATTCATCTTTTTCTTCCTTCACTATCATGGTACATGGAAAGTATTCCTTGTAAGCTCATTAACAGAATGTATGAAAGGTTTGCTTACAGATTTTTGTTCTTGAATTTTCCTGAAATTTGAATTAGAAGTAGAATATAAGCTTATTCCAAAGTAGAGTAGTGAGCTCCACCGCAGATCAAATGGATAGATACTATGGACCAATGAGAATTGTTGTGTTCTTTAACGTTGTGTGCTCTAGGTCTTGAACTGGGAAAGTTTGCCTTATGGACAGGGAAAGAATTTTAAAATTTCTTATCATATGACAATTCTTATCATGTGGGACCTAATGTCTTCGTGATTTCATTTATCTCTTTATTCATATTTTCTTTAAACTCATTAATTTGATTTTGGAAATTTGTGTTTATTTCCTTAATTATTTCTCTCAAACCCTGAATCTCTTCTGGGGCTTTCATAAATTCTTTTTCTGGGGGCATACATAGATTAACTCACAATATTTTGCTGATGTCTAGACATCTGATTAGGATGGTAGCTTACTCAGATGCTCAATTTCTTTCTCTTTTGTAGTGATTCAGTGGAGGGAAGGTTGACTGTTACTGCTGCTCTTTCATTCTTGACTCAACCTGGATTGTTAGGACTGTTTGATGCCCCCACTACTTCCCAGCACCCATTGAGACTTCCCTCAGGTCTTCCTATACTGAGCCGCTAGTGCCCCATTGCTTCCTAGAACCCAGCAAGATATCCCTTGCATATGTGTTGCTCTTTCTGAGACCCTACTGCTTGCTAGTGCAAGAAAGGGAAGAAAGACTTCCCTCATGGGCAATTCGTATCACCTCTCTTGCACTTGACAAGATAGTGTGTCTTCTTGCAATTTCTGAAGGGTGAGTGCACTTTGCTACCTCCTGCTCTGCCATCCTCCCAATCTGTCTTTTTATTGGAGAATTTAATTGGTTAACATTCAGTGTAATTACTGATTAGGCAAGAGTTGCTTTAGCTATTGTACTTTTTTCTTTCTTTTTAATATTTCTAAAGACCAACATGAAAAATCAGTTTATTCCCACACACTAGTAATGAAAAATCATAAAAGGAAGTCACAAAACAATTCCATCTACAGGAGCATTGAAAAGAATAAAATACTCAGGAATAAATTCAACCAAGGAGGAGCAAGATGTATGCCCTGGATACCACACAGATAACTGAAAGAAATTAAATAAGGCCAAAATCAATGGAAAACCATTCAGTGCTCATAGATTGGAAGCCAAACCATCACCAAGATGACAATTCTACTGAAGTGATTCACACATTCTTTGTAACACCTACTAAAATACCAAGGGCTGTTTTTTTAAAAATTAAGAATAATAAAAGTTTTAACTCTCTTGGACAAGAATCTGTCAATTCTAATAATAATTATAGGTTTAAATAGAAGGGGCAGAAGAGCCACATGTAGGGAAACCACAACTGAGTCCAACTCTGTCACACTGGGGAGCCTAAATTCCAAATTAGGGCCTACTGGCCAGGCACCAAACTCGTGAGCTATCTGCCCTGCCTATAGTGTCTGGATGTCTCCAGGGCCCCACTATTTGGTATTATATTTACAGATTATATATCTTGCCATAACTAACACAATTGTGTGGAAGAGTATAAACTACAATATAAACTATAATCCATGGCAATGCTCCAAAATGTGTTCATCGATTATAACAAATGTACCACACTAATGAAGGATGCTGTTAATGTTGGAAAATGTGGGAGGTATAGGGAGTAGAGCATATGAGACTCCCCTTTATTTTTACGTAACTTTTATTATCTAAGTATCTTTTTTTAAAATAAAAAAATATATTTAAAAAAAGAAACGCTGATCCTAGAATTCATATGAAAATGTAAGGAATTGCAAAGAATCAAAACAATCTGAAAAAGGTAGAACAGAGTTGGAGGACTCACACTTCCCAATTTCAAACTTTCTACAAAGTTATGGTAAGCATAACTGTGGTAATGGCATAAAGGCAGAAAGTAATTTTAGCTTCCTCTATGTGTCAAATGGAACACTGGAGCAATGGCTTTTGAAGGAGTTGATGCCCAAGAACATGAGTAATCATCACTTTCAAAAAGCATCCAGAATTGGCACTGGAGTTTGGTGTGCTGTTAGGCATCAGACAAATAATCTTTGCAGAGATGACCCTTGCCGTTCTGATTATCTGACCAATTGGCAGAGCTGCCATGAAATAACCTTACAAGAATCATTTTGGACTCCATGAATCATCTCCTTCTCATAGTTTTGCACTGCATAGGTCTATTTTGAAATTGAGATGAATTAAAAATATTTCTTAGATTTAAATACTATTAAATGCTTCTTCCGCTAACTGGAGATTCCTTTGGGAGTACTGACATTGATTTGTGTACACATTTCCCATCTAAAACACACTAGAAATTCATGGATGAATGGCTATGAAATTTTAAAACTTCATTTTGGAATAATTTCAGACTTACAGGTAAGTTGCAAAGTGAGTATGAAGAATTTTAACATTGTTTTCACTCACATTCCCTCAAAGTTAACATTCTATCACATTTGCTTTGTCAGCCTCCTTATATAAATACATATTTTTTTCTGATCTTTGAGAATACATTACAGATACACCACATTTAAACTTTTTTTAACAGTCAGTTTTCTTGATACATATTAATAAAGCATAAATCCATCCAAAGTGAGCAATTAAAGGTATTTGTTATAATCACATAATTGTGCATTCATCACTTCAATAATTATTAGAGCATTTTCATTACCAATAACAATGAAATTAAACAAAAACTGACAAAGAAACAAACAAAAACTCATCAACCCTCAATCTTTCTGTTTCCCCTGCAATATATAGCCGTTATTCTGTTTTTGTGTAGTTGATTTGAATTTATATTTTGTAAACAGTCTTATAAATGTAAAATTACCAATATTCATATTTCACATGAGATTTCACTATGTTATACAGTTTGATGCTACAGTTTTTATCTTTCCTTCTAGTATTATATATATCCTTACCACTTTCCTTTTCAACCATTTTTATACCCATGCACTATCTCTGCTAGGTATAAATACTATGATGTGCTTTTGTCATTTCTATTCATTTCCAAAGATTTACAAACACCCTTTTTACCAGTTCTACTCAGATAAACCATCAGCTTTCCCTTCCTTACCCTCATTCTATTTTATGGTGAATCCTAATAACTCCTTGAGTTTAATACAATATTTTTATTTATAATAGCACAATCATTAGTATTTTTCCTTTTATGTCTGACTTGCTGCTCTCAACATAATGTCCTCCAGGTTCATCCATGCTGTCATACGCTTCACAACTTGATTTCTTCTTACCGCTGCATAATATTCCTTTGTGTTTATACTGCGAATTTATCTGTTCATCAGTTGATGGACACCTGTGTTGTTTCCACCTCTTGGCAATTGTGAATAATGCTGCTACAAACATCAGTGTGCAGATCTCTGTTCATGTCACTGCTCCGTGTTCTTGTGGGTGTATAGTAGTTCTCCTTTTATTGCATGCTATATCTTTCTTCTCTTCTTTTCCTCCATTGCAGTCTCCTTTTGGGTAAATTGATCATTTCTGTATATACTTTAAATATTTCCTTTGTGGTTATACTACAGTTTCTATATAACAACGTAAGCCTACTGTTCTATGCCCAGAGTATAGGCTTAATCTCCATTATTGATTATATTCCCATTGGTTCTGTTATGTTACTTTCTAAACTTTCTAATTCCTCTTTTTGTTCACTCATTTTCTTCTTTTTTTTTAAGAATAGTTGTATTCAAGCCCCATACAGTCCAGTCAAATTATACAATAATGGCTCTTAGTATAATCTCAGAGTTGTCTGTTTATCTCCACAGTCGATCTGAGAACATTCTAATTTCTTCAAAAAGAAAAATCCCACTGATTTTTACACACTCTTCTATTGACACTTATTATTAGTATTGTACTTTCGTTACAATTGATGGAAGAAAATTACAATCTTGCCATTAATGATAGTCCATGGTTAGCATTAGATATTTTTCTCCATGTACCACCCTATTATTAACCCCTTGTTACAGTGACATATATTTGTTCTAGTTCATGAAAGAACAGTCTTATCCTAATACCAGTCATCTTCCACAGTAGCCGTCACTAAATAATAGAGTTCCATGTTTTAACCTAGTGACATGCATAACCCTAATATTCCCCTTTCAACCATGATCACACCCATTATTAATTCTGTTAATTACACTCACAAAAATGTGTTACTATCACCACTCCCTAGGTATTCAGTTATTTTAGTCATAATTGTGAATGTATATTTTTCTTGATTTCATATTCCAATTGTTCATTGCCTGTGTATATTAACAGTACTGATTTTTGGATTTTGACCTTATATCCTAGTTCTTTTCTGAATTCATTCACAGCTCTATAAGCTTTGTTGTGACTTTTTCAGGAAATGTATGTACATTCATGTCATCTCCAGATAGGGAAAGTTTCACATCTTTCTTTCCAATTTGGATTCTTTTGGTTGTTTTATTTTCCTTGCCTAATAGCTGTGGCAAGAACCTAGTACAATTTTGACCAACAGTGGTTACAGTGGAGATCTTTTAATTCTTCCTAATATTGGATGGAAATTTTTCAGTCTTTCGCCAATAAGCAGGATGCTAGCTATGGGTTCCTCATAAGTGCCTTTTATAATATTGATGAAATTTCCTTCAATTCCTAGTGTTCTCAGTGTTTTTATTTGAAAGAGTACTAGATTTTTTCAAATGCCTTTTCTGCATCAGTGAAGATGATGATGTGTTTTTTTCCTTCATTGCGCTAATGTGGAGTATTCCCTAAATTGATTTCCTTAATTTGAAACAACCTTGCTTACCAGAGACAAATATCACTTAATCATGATGTATAACAATTGGATTTCACTTATTAGTATATTGTCAAGAATTTTTACATCTATATTCATAAGAAATATCGGTCTGTAGACCTTTGTTTTCTTTCTTAATAATTTCAATTGAGTTATCTTCAAGTTTGTTGATTCTTCTGCCAGTTACAACTGGCTATTGAATTCCACTAGGAAAATTTAATTTCAGTTTGTGTACTTTTTTCTCTCTGGTTATTTTTCATAATTGTTAAAATTTATTGATATTCTCATTTTAGCTTTATTTCACTTTCTTAAGAACCCTCTGTTCTTTCTTGCTTTTATTTACTCTTTAAGCATATTCAAGACCAATTTTTTTAAAGTATCTGATTTGTCCAAATTGTGGTCTTCTTTGCTGATTGTTTTGGGTGCTTATTCCTTTAGATAGCCATTTTCTTTTTTTGTAAACCTATATATATTGCATATTTTAATATTTATATGTTATGCTTTCCCTAACATGAAATCACTAGATTAAGCAAATTTCTATAGTCAAAACTTAGCATATATCAGTTATTAGGGGCTGGGGTGGATGTAGGGTGTGGGATATAATATTTAAATTAAATAGTGTGAACTTTCTATTCAGAGTGATGGAAATGTTTTCTTAATGGATGATGGTGATGGTAGCACAATATATGAACATAATTATCAACACTGAATTTATTTTTCAATGTAGCAACTAGGGGAAAATTTAAATTCACAAAATAAATTTATATGTTACTAGAATAAAAATTAAAAGGAAAACCATTTGACTATACAACACAGTGAAACCTAATGTAAACCATACTATAGCTAATAGTATAATTATCATAATACCACATTAATGCAAGGTGTTAATAATGGCAACGTTTGTATTTTTCCTATGCCTATCCCTCTGTCTAGGTTGGAAGCAGATAACTTATTTTCTCGGTATAACATGCCACAGAGAAAGAAAAACCCATGGAGCAGCCAGAAGTCAGAAGTCAATATAACTTGGAACACATGCATTGTTGTGTGTGACAGATTGAAGTTTTTGTTTTTTTGTTTTTGTATCCCAAAAGAGTATGTTCTTAAACTAACCTATTCCTATAGATGTGGTGCCCTTTGATTGCATTAGAGTCACTTTGGATCACTTGATTAAATTGTTTTTGATTGGAGTCTCTGCACTTTTACTGAGCTTTACATAGAGAGAGAGACACAGAAAAAGGAAGCTGCCATTTTTGAACCTCCCATGTGAGAGAGGACTCTAGGATCTCAAGCAGTCAGAGCTTAAGTATGATGCCTCCAAGAGGCTGGGCCCAGAGAACCACTCAAGTTTGAAGAAATGAGGCATGTGCCTGATATCTCACAGGAAGAGGAAGAAAAGCAGAGCAGTGGAGACTGAGAGAGGAGACCTGGAAAGAGCCCAGCCCTCTGATGGTTATCCAAAGTTGATCCCTGGGAGATGGCAAACCTGGAGGGGAAGGCAGGGACCTCAGGAGAGACTGGCCCCTATTTTGTTTCACCACATGGCAGGACATCAGGATCACCAATAGATGACTTTGGTGAGAAAGCATCTCTGATAATGACTTGAATTGGACGTTTTGCAACCTTAGTATTATAAGCTTTTACCCGAATAAATTCGGCATTATAAAAGCCAACCCATTTCTGGTACTTCAAAAAAGAACTCTAAACTGTCATTTGAAGACAAATAGTTGTGTCATAATTTTTTATCCATTCTGGCAATATCTGTCTTTTGACTGGAGCTTTTAATCCATTTATATTTATAGTCACAATTGATAATTCCAGACTTTCTTCTTCATTTTGCTATATGACCTTTGTAATTCTTATAACTTTTTGCTCTTCATTTCATTAATTCTTAGTTGTATATTTATTTGTATTTCTCAGTTGAACCAGTTTGATTACTTTCTTATTTCAATCTGTATATATTTTTATCTACTTTCCTTGTTAGTATCATGAGTTAAAATTTAACATCCTAAGTACATAAAAATCTTATTTAGTTTGATACCAACTTAACTTCAATAGCACGCACATATATTTTTCCAATTCCCTTTTGTATCCTACCTTTTTTCCCCTTCTTGTTACCATTTATTTCTTTGTTCTTTGTACATCTAAAAGCAAGTTTATGATTACCTTTAATGCATTTAATGCATTTGCACTTTAGCACCTGTAGGAAGTGAAAAGTGAAGTTAAATACCAAATAATATGCTATAACAATCCTGGCATTTATGACGACCCATTTGTTTACCTTTACAAGAGGATTTTATTTCTTTGTGACACTTAGAGCCACTGTATCTAGTGTATTTTCACTTCAGTCTGAAGAACATCCTTAGCCTTGCTTGTAAGGCAAGTCTAATTGAGATGAACTCTGGCCATATTTATGGAGGATTTCTTAATCTGTCCATCATTTTTGAAAGAAAATCTTACTGGATACAAAATTCCTTGCTGGCATTTGTATTGTTCCAATACTTTACATACTTCAACCAACTGCGTTCTTGCCTACATGGTTTCTGATGAGAAATTGGTATGCAATTTAATTGGGACTCTATCATATGAGGTATGATGCCTTCCCTTGCAGCTTTCAGAACTCTCCCCTTGTCCTTTGGATTCCATAGTGTAATCAATATATGATGAGATGTATTTTTTTTTTCATGATTATTATCCTTGGTGTGCTCTGGGCTTCTTGTATGTGAATATTAACATTTTTTAAAAGTAAGTTTAGAAAGTTCTCAAACATTATATCTTTGTATAATACTACTTACCATTTTTCTCTTTTGCCCCCTTCTGAGATTACCATAAAGCATATATTGGTATAAGCAATTTTTACCTTTCATAATTGTTTTTCTTTCTGTCTCAGCATACACTCATTTCAATTGGCCTTCCTTTAAGTTCCCTGATTGTTTCTTCTCAACTTTTAGCACTGCCTCAGTTCTGTAACATTGTTACTACTCTCTGTACTGCTTCTCTGCCTCTAAGTTCCAGGCCAGTAGACCAAAACATACCTCTTGAATCAATTTTTCACAAAACTTGCTGAGGTGATATACAAAAATACCCAAATAGTTTGTTTAATAACATTTACTGAATGAACACAGGTCACCAGGTACCACTGTGGTTGCACAAACTACCGCATGGACTAAGGGAGGAAGATTTGCCTGGACAAAACACTTGTCCCACACATAGCTCCCTACCATTGTCTTACAATTCAGTACTTGATTTTTTGTTCTTAAGTAATGACTGTCTTCCAGAATTTGGGAAAGTTTGTTCTGAAAGATTTTGAGCATTTTTCACTATTTCTAAGGGGGACCATTTGATAGGGGGTATTTTATTCCACTATCTTGCTGACATTTATCCCTGGTTATGTTTTTAATATATATTTTTCTTTCTTCTTATTCTTCTGCTGGGCTCTTGGTAGCTTGCCATTGGTGTGTTTGTTTATAGTTTTTGCTCATTTTCCTCACTTTTCTCATGATTGATAACTCAATTAACACATTTCTATGATAGTTTTCTTCTGCCTATTCAAATCTGTCATTAAGTCCTTCTAAAATTTTTTTAATTTCAGTTATTATAAATTTCACTTCCAGAAATTCTATGTGGTTCATTTTTATAATTTCTATGTCTCTATGGTTACTATTGGTTGCAACATCATTCTCATTGCTTTCTTTAGTTATTTGTCCATGTTCTCTAGATTTAGCATATGGAAGCTTATTAATAGTATATTTAGACTTCTGGGAAAATGGAAGACTAAAAAGATGTGGAGTTCTCTTCTGTCTCAGAAAAATAGCTAAAGAAAAATCTTGTAGGGCTTAGGACACCAGGCAAAGACTGGACACTGCCCAGAGGAGAGAGGGACAAATGAAAACAATTGCAAAGACAAAACTATAAGTTAAAGCAGTAGCTTCTAGTACCAGCACCCTCCGTCACTCTAAGGACACTTTAGAATTCTAGGGCCTCTGGGACAGGGATCTACCACCCAGGAAAGGGGAGAAAAAGAGGGCAGCTTAAGGCTGACCCACGTATTTTATCTGCTGTGTCCAAGGAGCCTTTCCAGGTCAAGTGGGGCCTGCCAATGACTATCCTGGAGCCAGCAAGAGGCTAAAGATATACAACCCTGTCAGTCTCCCTCTGTACTAACCAGGACTGATAGTTGAGAATGAAGAGGGGAGTGGAATTATTTCCTACAGGGAAAAGGGAGGGGGCTGCCATCAATGACTGAAGAACTGTCTCTGAGAAACTTTTAATTACAAGGCTCATAGCCTCCAGGCAGGAACAGGCATTGTACTGAGAGGATTACTGAAAAGTGCCATCTGCTTATGGTCCAAAAAAGTGCATGTGAGGAGATTAAAAGTAAATGAATAAGGCAGGCTTTTCCTGGCCTTTCCAATTTCCCTCCCCAGAGCACTAATAAGCAGATCTGCAACCCATTCTTAGGTCCAGGGCCCATATGTGAGCAATTAGCAGGGACAACTCTAAAGACCCAGTCAGGTTGAACCAAGAATCAAAGAACACAGAACACACAGTTTTAGCCACTAAAACCCTATGAAAGAGAAATTGAGCAACTTATAAATGCACCACTCTAATCAGCTGCCTACATATCAGCAAAAAAGTCTCAAGCCTTGCTAAGAAAATGGAAGAAATATTTCCAAGCAAAGGAACATATCAAAACCCTAGAAGAGATGCAGGATTTGAGACAACTAAGCTATGAGATGCATACAATTTTCCAAAATCAGAATAATGAGTTTAGAGTCAAGATGTCTTAAGAGATAAAGGATATCAGGAAGACACTGAGCAAGCACAAAGAAAAATTAGAAAACTAAAGACAAAAAGGACCTCAAGAATACACTGAGTGAGCACAAAGAATTTGAAAACATGAATAAAAAATTAATAGAGATCAAGGGAATGAAACACATGAAAGGTGAGACCAATAACCCCTGAGAGGCATAATAGCAGACTCAAAATGACAGAAAAAAGAATAAGTGACACTGAAGACAGAATAGCTGAAATTGAAGAGAAAAAAGAACAGGAAAAATAGAGTAGGGGCTCAGGGAATTAAATGACATCATGAAACATAATATACATGTCTTGGGAGTTCCAGAAGATCAGAAAAGGGAAAAGGGGCAGAGAGAATATTTGAGGAAATAATAACTGGAAGTTTCCCCACAAAAGAAATAAACTTACATGTCCAAAAATCAGGGCACACCCCTATCAGAAAAACACATGAATAGACCTACTTGAAGACATACAGTATTTAGGTTGTCAAACATAAAAGATAAGGAGAACCAAACCATCATGTACAAGGGGCTCCCAGTAAGACTTAGAGCAGATACCTCATTAGAAACCACGGAGGTGAGAAGATAGTGGTATGATAAAATTAGGACAATGAAAGAGAAAAACTGCCAACTGAGATAATTTTTCCAGTAAAATTAACCTCAACTATGGAGGTGAGTAGAAAATATTCACAAACAAACAGAAACTAAGAGAGTTCATAAAAAAGGAGTCAACTTTGCAGGAGATATTAAAGGGAGCCTTAGGGCCTGTAAGAAAAAGTCAGCAAACAGAGGGTTGGGGGAAATACAGATGAAAAAATAGCAGAAAAGATAGGGGAAAAAAAAAAAACAGAAGAAAATTAGATATGACATGAAAACTAAAGAATAAAAGTGTGGATGATCCAGACCAATAAAATGGATAAAAAATTATGAGCCACCCATTTGCTGCTTACAAGAGACTCACCTTAGACCCAGGGAAACAAAACAGCTGAAAATGAAAGTTGGGAAAAAGATACTCCATGCAAATACAAACCAAAAAGAGCAGGGGTAGCTATATTAATTTCAGGCAAAACAAACTTTAAATGCAAAAAATGTTATAAGAGATAAAGAAGGCCATTTTACATTAATAAAAAGGATAAAACTCCAGGAAGAAAAAACAGTTATAAATGTCTATATACCTAAACATGATGCCCCAAAATGCATGAGAAAAAGATCTGGCAAAACTGAAGGAAGACAAAGATATCTCTACATAATAGTTGGATACTTCAAAATACCACTCATATCATTAGATAGGACAACATGATAAAAGATCAACAAGGAAACAGAGAACTTAATAAGGAAAACTACCTACACTTTACAGACATACACAGAATAATACACCCAAAGTCAGCAGATTATACATTCTTCTCAAGTACCCATACATTCTTTTTCCAGGAAAAATCACATGTTAGGTCAAAATGCAGCTCTCAATAAATTTAAAAATGATCCAGATTATATAAAGCATTTTCTCAGGTTATAGTGGAATAAAACTGGAAATTAATAGGAAAGAGGTAAATTTGCAAATGTGTGGAGACTAAACAACACATTCCTACATAGTCAGTGGGTTAAAGAAGACATTGAAATGAAATCAGTAAATATATTGAAATATATGAAAACAAGAATTGAACTTGTCAAAACTTATGGTATGCAGTGAAGGCAGTCTTGAGAGTTTTAATGTATGCTCTATAAGCCTATATTAAAAAGGAAGAAAGAGCTAAATTAAATACTAACTGCACAACTGAAGAAACTAGGAAAAGAACAATAAATCATTTCCAAAGCAAACAGAAGGAAAGACAAAATAAAGATCAGAGCAAAAACAAATGAAATTGAGAACAATAACAACAGAAAATAGAGAAAATCAACAAGACCAAAAGCTGGCTCTTTGAAAGGTCAATAAAGTTAACAAGTTCCTATTTAGACTAATGAAAAAAGAAAGAGAGAAAATGCAAATAAATACAATCAGAAACAAAAGAAGGGAAGATATGACTGACTCTATAGAAATAAAAAGGATTATAAAAGGATATTGTGAGATCTGTGTGATAGTCAAACTAGATGAAATGGAAAAATTCCTACAATCATACAAACAATCTACATTGTCACCACAAGAAATTCAATAACTTAACCAGGCAATCACATTTAGATGTTGAATTCACCATCTAAAATCCTCCATTGAAGTAAAAGTTCAAGACTAGATGGCTTCACAGGTGAATTCTACCAAGAATTTTGATAAGAATTAACACCAATCCTTTTGAATTGTTCCAAAAAAAATTGAGGAGAAGGGAAAATTACACAATCCATTTTATGAAGCCAACATCACCACACTATCAAAGTCAGATAAAGACACTACAAGAAAGGAAAACCACAGACTAATCTCTAATGAACAGGGATGCAAAAAATTCTCAACAAATTTCTTGCAAATAGAATCCAGCAGCATATCAAGAAGCTTATATAACCAAGTGGGATTTATTTCTGGTATGAAAGGGTGACTCGACATAAGAAAATCAATGAATGTAATACAAAAACATCAACATATTGAAGGGGAAAACAAACAACACATGATCATCTCAATTGATGCAGAAAAGGCATTCCACAAACTCCAGCAGATTTTCTTGATAAAAACACTTCACAAGATAGGAATAGAAGGAAAGTCACTCAACATGATGAAAGGCACATATGAAAAACCCAAAGCCAACATCAAACTCAATGGTGAAAGTTTGGAAGTTTTCCCTCTAAGATTGGGAACAAGACAAGGATGCCCTCTGTCACCACTGATATTCAACATTGTAATAGAATTTCTATGTAGAGAATTAGACAAGAGAAAAACATTCATCCAAATAGGAACAGAGGAAGTAAAACTCTCACTATTTGTGGATGATATTAGCCTATACTTAGAAAATTCTCAAATGTTTACAAAAAGTTACTTGAATTCACCACAGTGGCAGGATACAAGAAAACAAGGAAAAATATGTAATGTTTCTGTATGAGTATTGAGCACTCTAAGGTGGAAATCAGGGAAAATTCCAATTTTAATAGCAACAAAAAGACTCAAATACCTAGAATCAATTTAACCAAAAAGTACAGGTCCTATTTGCAGAAAACTACAAAACAGTGATAAAGGAAATAGATATTCTGTGTTCATGGAAGAGAAAACTAAATATTGTGAAGATGTGAAACTTACCAACTCAATGCAATACCAATCAAAACAGCTGGGAAGCAGATGTGGCTCAAGTGATAGAGCACCTATTTACCATATGGAGGGCCCAGGGTTCGATCTCCAGGGCCTCCTGACTCAATAGGGGGGCTGCCCCACACTCAGTGCTACCACATGCAAGGAGTGCTGCTCCATGCAAGGGCACCCCCTCAGAGGAGTGCCCCATGCACAAGGAGTGCACCCTGTAAGAAGAGCCACCCCTCGTGAAAAATGCATAGCTTACCAAGGAATGGTGCCATACACATGGAGAGCTGACTCAGCAAGATGACGCAATAAAAAAGAGACACAGTTTCCCAGTACCACCAGATAATGCAAGGAGACTCAGAAGAACACATAGCAAATGCACACAGAGAGCAGACAAAGAGAAATAAATAAAATAAATCTTTACAGAAATAGAAAAGGAAATTACCAAATTCATTTGGAAGTGAAAAAGCACCTGAATAGATAAAAAGCATTCTAAAGAAGAAGAATACCACGGGAGGAATTTCACTGCCTAAACTTGAAATATATTACAAAGTCACAGCGGTCAAAAAATCATGATACTAGCATAAAAACAGAAAAATCAATCAGTGAAATAGAATTGAGGGGTCAGTAATGAACATTTACAGCCAACTGGTTTTGGCCAAGCTCCGAACTCCATGTTAATGGGACAAAATAGTCTCTTCAACAAATGGTGCTGGGGAATCTGGATATCTAAAACTAAAAGAATGAAGGAGGACCTCTATCTCACTCCCTATTCAGCAATCAAATAAAAATAGATCAAAGACCTAAATATAAAAGTCTGAACCATAACTACTACATAACTACTAGAGGAAAACTTATGAAAACATATAGACCTTGTGGTAGGTGGTGGTTTGTTGGACCTTACTTCCAAAGCCTATGCAACAAAAGAAAAAATAGATAAATGGGACTTCTTCAAAATTTAACTCTTTTGCACCTCAGAGGACTTTGTTAAGAGGATGAAAATGCAACCAATTCAATGAAATTTTTGGAAATCACATCTGATAAGGGTTCAATATCCATGATATATAAAGAGTTGCTACAACTCAAAGCTAAAAAGACAAATGAGGGGGTAGATATGGATCAAGTAGTTCAGTGACCATCTCACACATGGGAGGTCCCAGGTTTGGTTCATGGTGACTCCTAAAGAAGACAACCAGCAGAAATTGAGCAAAAAAGCAGATAATGAGAGAAAAAAAAAGAGCAGACAATGAACAGATATCAACCAAAAATGAGCAGGTACTGAGGAAAAAAACAATGAGCAGACAATGGCCAAAAGAATGAGCAAACATTGAGCAGATGAGTAAAAACACAAAGCAAGCAGGGAGCAGATGTGGCTCAAGAACCTGGGTGCCCATCTCCCCATATGGGTAGGCCCTGGGTTCTGTTTCCAGTGCTTCCTAAAAAGAAAAAAACAAAAAAACAACCAACAAATGAGCTAAAAAAAAAAAAATGAGCGGACACAAGCACAAACAACAAGCAAAAGCAATGAGCAGAAATTGGCACCATCTGGGGGGTGGGGAATAAATAATTGGTGGAATTGCTAATCGTGAAATTAAAAGAAAAAGGACAAATGACCCATTTGAAAATGGGGAAAAGATATCTGTAGATATTTGTCTAAAAAGGATATACAAATGGCTCAAAAACACATGAAAAATGCAAATCAGAACTACTATGAGATATCATTTCATACCTATCAGAATGGCCACTACTAAAAAGACAGAGAACTACAAGTGTTGGAGAACTGTGGAGAGATAGCAAAACTTATTCATTGCTGGTGGGAATGGAGAATGGTACAGTCACTGGGGAGGACTGGTTGGCAATTCATAAAGAAGTTGAATATAAATTTGTCAAGTGACCCTGCAATACCATTACTAGGAATTACCCAGAGGAACTGAGAGCAGTGACAGGAATAGACAACTGAACACTGATGTTCATAGTGGCATTACTCAAGATTGCCAAAAATTGGAACAACTCAAGTGTCCATCAGCTGATGAATGGATAAACAAAACTGTGGGGTATATAGTGATGGAATATTGTGCAGCAGTTAGGACAAATTTGTAAAGCACATGACAACTTGGATGAACCTGGAGGACATTTTGTTGAGTGAAGCAAGCCAAACATAAAAGGACAAATACTATATGATTACTCTACTTATGAACTAAATATATTGTGTAATCTCATGGAGCGAATAACTTGAATATGCTTACCAGAAAATAGAATGAGTTTAGAGAATGGAAAGCAGAATATGTTAAACTGGAAATGAATAGAAATGGTGAAAGCCCAACACAATATTCATGATTAGAGCAGTACCATTATGAGGTAATGAAAGTAGATTAAAAGGAAAGTTAAGGTCATGTATATTACTAAAAGGAAAGCTCAAAATATTAACATGGCACTGTATTGTATGTGAAATATGAATATGGTAAATGGGTAAAACCGTATATATAAGACCATTTTTCTTTGAAGCTGAACAAATATATGTTTATACTATAAAATATTAATATCAGATAAAAAATCACAATATTCTAAGAGAAAGAAACTAGACCTAAAGTACACATGATTCATTTATATAAAATGTGAATGTTTAAGTCAACTTATAAAGATGAAATTAGATTAGTAGTTATGTAATGCTGGGGAAGGAATGCTAAGGAGTGTCAAATTTTTCTTTTGGGATCAATGAAATTGTTCTAACATTTTCTGTGGTGATGAATGCACAACATAGTGATTATACTAAAAGTCAATGATTATACCCTTGGTATAAATCATATGATATGTGACTATATCTCTATAAAACTGCTTAATAAATGAATAAGTTATGCATGACTAGACAGAAATAGCAGCTATATACAGCAGGGGAATTATAATAAGATTGAAAAATAAAGAATTTACTTGTGGTTTTTATTATTATTGAAATAATGCAAAATACTAGGAGAGAACCCAATGCATACAGCTCTTCCTGATCTGTGAGCCTCATGTAAGCTGGAAGTGAAGGTAAACAAAGTCCTTGTCATTTATTTGACCCCAGCAAGCCAGCACCACTACCAGGAATACAGGTCACAATCCCCACAACTGCCTCAAGGTTGGGGGATATGTAAGGTGGATAAACAAAAATCCCACAAAATTTTCTTACAGAAACTTAGCAGCCTCTTTTCATTAAGCACTTATTGCCCTGAATGTTATAAGCTTTAATTGTGCTCCAGGGTTCTGTCAAAGATGATTATTTCAGTTTTCTCCACTTTAACGGTTGCTTTAGAGGAGGCACTGATTCTTGGAGCTTCTCTATTTTGGTATGTTTACTCTGACCTCAAACTTATTTGTACCTTCAATGAGCACTTAAAAGCAATACTAGTTTTTCCCCAGGTCATTCTAATAAGGGATAGAGGCTTCCTAACTTGCTCGTAGGGTTAGATGAACTTAAAACAATTTTCTGCTCATCAACAATTAATTCAATAAAAAGACATTAAAATCTCTTTAAAAAGTATCCCTTTTAATTCAAAACTACTAGTACCCAGATGTGCATAGTTGGGTAGATATTGATATGCTAATGCCAGTGGATACTGCAAAATTCTTAATCTTACACTTTTTAAAACCTTCCTAGAAATGACAACATAGAAATTTCTGAGTCATCTCCTTTCAGCACAAAACAGAAGTATTAACAGGGTTTTTGCTGTGTAAAACCAGATTTCTGCTACCCAAACAGAAAATGGTCTCTAACTCTTTCCTGCTATTTCAATTGTGCAATAATTAACCACTTTGTAAAATCTGAGAAACCATATATTTGCAACATATATGTTTTTGGACTTGCAACCATGCAATGAAGGTCACACCAAATAGAAAAAGTACAGAACCCATTAAGTTCATTATACATATTTATTTAACAGAATTGAGTAGATAAAAACAATTCATGTTAGTAAAAAAGTTCTAAAAAATGTCTTTGAAAAGCTAAACAAGACTGCTTCTTATCAAGTTGAATCCTTATGAAAAATGGCTGTAAAAATAAAGCAGTGCTTTTGGCAATACATCCTTTTTTCAGTTATTTTCATATTCATTCTGAAAGAGGTAGATATTTCTGCAACTCTTGAGAACTGAATTATGATAAACAGGTATAATAAGACAATTGCATAAAAACTATTGGTCTCAAGATCAAGAAATGTATTTCTACAGGTCATAAGATAAAACAGGCTATTGTCTAAGATCCAAATTTTTTCTATTCCTTGGAGTCAAGCATTGTTCTTATAGCTATTACAGTTTCAAAGTATTCCATGACAATCTAAGAATCACAATTTAAATGAATTCAACACTTAAACTCTTCCTAGGGCAGCTAAAATTTCTGAAACAGGAGTTGAAAAACTTAAAAGGACCAGCTAGTAAATATTTTAGACTTGTTCAATTCTAGTTACAGTGTCAAAGCAGCCACTGACAATATGTAAATAAGTCATAAGTCGCTTCCTTGGTTGTTTCAAAAAATCACTAATGCAGGAAGACGTCAATGTGGGAGGAGTGGGCAGTGCAGAGTGGAGTATATGGGAACCTCATTTTTATTGTAACATTTTTTGTGATTTATGTATCTTTAAAAAAACTAATAAACTATTAAAAAAAAAAAGAAACGAAAGCTCCTTATAAAGACAGGACAGCTGGCAGCTGGCCCAGGCTGTAGTTGCCAGCCCCTGGTCTAGAATACAGTAAATACTGGGGTGCCACAGAGCCACAATATAGGTCTGGTGAGGTCACTGCTCTTTAGAAGGAAGATGTTCACTACGGATCCAATTCACATGGAAAAGGGGAAAAGTTCCAGAAGGAAAGCAAAACTTTTCCAAACAGAAACTGTATCTTTTTTTTGTTAATATATTTTTTATTTGTCTTTAAAAGATACATAGATCACACAAAACTTATCTTTTCAATACCTTGTAATATACTATATGGTATCACCTATCAACAAGTACATCAGCAACAACAGGTTAAGTACTATTAATCACAGTGCTTTCAGCCCAAGATTTATTTTCCACACAGAAAAAGTACCACAAAGAAGTGTGGTAGGCTACAAACAGTTCTTGCAAAATATAATTGTAATTTTAAGGTAGAGTATGCTTTCAATATGGCCTTCATTTCTACTCAAGAAAGTAGTACAATATATTTCATTTAGTAGCTTAATTCAACAAAATCCAGTATCCTTTCTGGATATAAACACTTTGAAAGATAGAATAGAAGGAGAATTCCTCACTAAAGGGAAACAGCCAATAGCGTATTCACTGTGGAAAGGTTGAAAGCTTTTCCTCTAAGAATGTGAACAAGACATGGATCCCCACAGTCAATAATATTTGTTATTCAACATTGTGTTAGATGTTCTAGCAGGAGCAATTAGACAAGGAAAAAAGAGGCGCATCCAAATAGTAAAAGAGGAAGTAAAACTCTCCTTTTGGAAGATGACATGATCCTGTATTTAGAAAATTCTGAAATGTCTATGACAAAGCTGGTTAAGCTAATAAATGATTTTGACCAAGTGACAGGATACACGGTCAACACACAAATATCAGTAATATTTCTCCTACACTAATATTGAACAATCTGAGGAAGAAATCATGAGAAAAATTCCATTTACAATAGCAACAAAATACTCAGATACCTAGGAATCAATTTAACCAAAGAAATATATGACCTGTATGCAGAAAACTAGAAAACAATGATGAAAGAAATCACTGAATACATAAACAAATGGAAAGAACTTCTGGATTGGAATACAAAATACAACAAAGATGTCAAGTCTACCAAAACTGTTTTATTGAGTCAATGCAATACCAATTAAAATTCCAACCGCCTACTTTACAGAAATAGAAGTGGTAATTACCAAATTCATTTGGAAGGGAAAGTGCACACAAAAAGCCAAAAACATTCTATAAAAGAAGAGTGACTGGAAGGAATTTCACTGCCTAACCTTCAAAAATATTACAAAGCTACAGTGGTCAAAACAGCATAGTACTGGCATAAAGACAAACACATCAATCCATGGAATAAAACTGAGAATTCAGAAACAATCCCTCACCTCTATTACCAACTGGCTTTTTGGCAAACTAACAAGTCCATGTTGATGGGACAAAAGACTTTCTTCAACAAATGGTACTGGGAAAACTGGGTATCTATAAACAAAAGAATGAAAGAGGACTCTATCATATTTCCTATACAAGAATCATTTCAAAATGGATCAAAGACCTAAATACAAAAGCCAGGACCATAAAACTACTAGAAGCAAATGTAGTGAAATATCTTAAAGACCTTGCAGTGGTGCTTTCTTACACCCAAGGCACATAAAACAAAAGACAGATTAATAAGACCTCCTCAAAATTAAACACATCTGCACCACATAGGACTTTGTCAAAGGGGTGAAAAGGGATCTAATGTAATGGGAGAAAATATTGGGAAATCACATACCCAATAAGCATTTAATATCCAGGATATATGTTACATCTCAGCAATAAATTTAAAAATTGGCAAACGTTTCAAGTAGACATATGTCCAAAGAAGAAATACAAACGACAAAAAAAAAAAAAACATTGCTAATGATTAGGGAAATGCAAATCAAAATTACAATGAGGTATCATTTCATACTTATCAGAATGGCCACTATCAAAAAGACAGAGAACTACACATTGGTGAGGATGTGGAGAGATAGGAACACTTACCACTGTTGATGGGTATGCAGAATGGTACAGCCACTGTGGAGGGCTGTTTGGCAGTTCCTAAACAAGTTGAACATAAAATTGCCACAAGACCCTGCAATCCCACTACTGGGTATAAACACAGAAGAACTGAGAGCAGTGGCATGAACAGACATCAGCACACCTATGTTCACAGCAGCTTTAATCACAATTGCCAAAAGTTGGAAACAACTCAGATGTCCATCAACTGATGAATGGAAAACAAACTGTGGTATATTAACAGGATGGAATATTGTGCAGGGATAAGAAGAAATGAAGTTGTAAAGGATATGACATAGTTGAACTTGGAAGACATTATGTTGAGTGAAACAAGCCAGACACAAAAGAACAAATCCTGTATGATTGTGCTACTATGAACTAAATACATTTTGTAACATATTGCATGATTTCAGTTATACAAAATGTAAATATAAATCCAATTATAAAGATAGAATTAGATTAGCAGTTATGTAAGGCTGGGGAAGGCATGCTAAGTGGTGTATAGTTTTTCTTTTTGGAGTAATGAAATAGTTCTAAAATGTTTTTTGATGTTAACGGCACAACAGTGTGATCACACTAAAAGTCATTGAATATATATTCTAGATAGATCACATGGTATGTGAATATATCTCAGTTAATATGTTTAATAATAAATAAATAATTGTGCAACAATAACCAGAAATAGCTTCTCTGTACAGCACGCAAAACATAGAGATTGAGAGATGAACAGGATTCTTGTTTGTTTTCCTGCTTTTTGTTTTTCTGCTTTTTGTTTTTATTATTATTATTATATTGAAAATGCTGTAACAATGATTGAAATGATGAATGCACAACTATGTGATTATACAAATACCATTGATTTGGATGGTATTTGGTATACTTTCGATGAACTGTAAGATTTATTAAAATTGATTAAAAAAAAAACAAATTATGCTAAGTGAAAGACCCAGACATAAAGTACTACATATTGTATAATTCCATTTATATTAAATGCAAATATATATCAATTCATAAAGATAAAAGGAGATTAGTGGTTATGTAGGCTGGGGCAAGATAAGGACTGTGGATTTTTCTTTTTGGAGTAAGGAATTTGATCTAAAATTTTTGGCTGTGCTTAATGCACTGCATTGTGATTATAGTAAATTGATTGTACACTTTGCATAGATTGTATGGTATATGAACATAACACAATAAAACTGTTTGAAAATAAAAAATAAAGTATCTGACTTGCTTGAAACCTTATATATCATCCTAAAAAAACATTTCGTCAATTTAGTCCATTTCTTTGGATGCAAACACATTTTAAGTAGGACCTTTGATGAAATTACTTCAGTTAAAGTGAGTTTCACCACAAGCAGAATGGGTCTTAATCCTATTACTGGAGTCCTTTAGAAGGAAATGAAATTTAGACAGAGAGAGAGAAAGTCAGAGAAGCTGGAAAGAGAAATCAACAAAAGAAGGAAGAGACCAGTGGATATCATGTGGTTTGCCATGTACAGAGGAGCCAAGGTTCACTGGCAGTTAGCCCCAGAATACAGCTCTGATGTCTGATTTGAACATTCTTTTAGCCTCAAAATTTTAAATGAGTAATTTCCCATTGTTTAAGGCAATCTATTTCATGGTATTTGCTGGAGCAGCCTAGGAAACTGAAATGGTATACAACTTGGAAAATAACTCTTACTACGTGTATGGCCACAGTAACCTCTCTGTTTTTCATTTGTAATCTGGGATGAGCAGTAATAACTTCCAAAATTTCAAGATTATATATAATGAAAATAAATTGTTGGTGCATGGCAAATCTGTTTTTTTTTTTTTTTTTTGACAAGAACAGATTATAAAATGCAAGTTGTATTGATTCCTGTAAAACATTACTACAAACCTAGTAGATTCAAACAATACAAATTTATTATAATCGGGAAACGGACTTTGGCCCAGTGGTTAGGGCATCCGTCTACCACATGGAAGGCCCGCGGTTCAAGCCCCGGGCCTCCTTGACCCACGTGGAGCTGGCCCACGCGCAGTGCTGATGCGCGCAAGGAGTGCCCTGACACACAGGGGTGTCCCCCGCGTAGGGGAGCCCCACGCGCAAGGAGTGCACCCATAAGGAGAGCCGCCCAGCGCGAAGGAGGGAGCAGCCTGCCGAGGAATGGTGCTGCCCACACTTCCCCTGCCGCTGACGACAACAGAAGCGGACAAAGAACAAGACGCAGCAAATAGACACAGAAAACAGATAACCGGGGGAGGGGAGGGGAATTAAAATAAATAAAAATAAATCTTTAAAAAAAAAATAATTCTAGAGTTCAGATGCCTGCAATGGGTTATGATGTTGCATTCCTTCTGAAGGATTTAAGGGAGTATGTTTTCTTGGCTTTATTAATTTCTAGAGGCTGCCCATATTCCTTCTTCACTTTTCAAAACCATTTAACTCCTCTCTCTTTCTGACTGCTTCCACCATCACCTCTCCTCTAACTCTGATCTTTCTGAGTATAAGCATCCTTGTGCTTACAATCGCCACATCCAGGACAATCTCAAAATCCATCGTAATCACATCTGCAAAGATTCATTAGAAAAAACAAACAAACGAAAAAACAGATTCATAGGTTCCCAAGACAGGGCAAGATATTTGGGAGAACCATTATTCTATCTATCACACACACATTATTTAGGCTAAAAGAGATACCATTCAGTGGCCCAGACTTCATTTCAAGAAACTCTTAAAGAAAACTTGTATGCACCTTAACTCACTACACCTTGCCGACAAATAATTCTACTCCTTAAATAGTCTAATAATAAATAAGGAGACAACATTGGCCAACTGGTAAGACTTTTCCATGAAATAATAAATTTAAGGCAGTTGTAAATGCCAAGTTAAGTTCAATTAACAAATGGATTTCATCATTAAAATATACCTCAAGGTTTAAAGGATTGTAAGAACCACCTGGCATTTTTTCTCTTCTGAGTATGCTTCCTCTAGAATAGGTTTAAACTGAGTTGATACTCAGTACTACTCTCTACTGGAAAAACTTTAAACAGTTGATATTCAATGCTGTAGAATACTACACTAAGTTTTTGTAGAACTTTACACCTTTTAAAAACTGTCAGTTATCTTGTAGTGACTGAAAACCACAGAAGGACTAAAGGAAAAGGAATCTGCAGTGAAGGAGGCAAAGGGGTTTATTTTTGGATATTAGGTTATAATTTATTTCTTACAACTGTCCATAAATTGTGATACATCAATTGCCCTACCAGCTATATAAGCATATACAAAATATAGGCAAACTTCATTGATTAGATGCTTTGTTACTTAAGTAATTTACATGTTTTTTCTCTCTTTTTTTAATGTTACATTCAAATATATGAGGGTCCCATATATCCCCCACCCCCCTTTGATGCTTTATTTGGATACCACCTTCAAAGTTAAGATTATACTAAAAGGAGTAAAATCACCAAAAAGCTAGAGCAAGGAATTCCATGATCTGTTCTATCCATAAGAAGAATGATTTACTGGGAAAAAAAACCTGTCAAAATCAGAACTCAAACAGAAGTTTGAGACTTAAATCAACAATCACAATAACATTACTAAAAATAGACAAAAGCTGGGAGTAACCAAGGTGTCCATCAACAAGATAAATGGATGAACAAAATGTGATATATAAACACAGTTAACTATAATCCAGGCATAAAAAGAAATTAAGCTCTGATTCATGGAACAATATGGATGAATGAAATAATCCAAACATAAAAGAACAAGTCTTTATGATTTTACTTACATGAAATACTTACAATAAGCAAATAAATAGGGATAGAATAAGTTTTTTTGGTCTAATTTAAATGAAATACTTAGAATAGGCAAATGAATAGGGATAGCAAATTATAGGTTACCAGGGTTAGGGAGTGAGGAGAGTAGAGAGTTATTGCTTAATGGAGTACAGAGTTTTACAAAGGTGATGAAAACCTTCAGAAAGACAATGTTGGTGATGGTAGTCAATATTGGGAGTGAAATTAATATCACAGAATTGTACATGTGAAAGTAGTTAAAATGCAAAAATGAAGTGTATATATGACAGTAAAATAAAATTTTAAAATATGAAAATTACTTCTATCATCAAAAGACAGAGATTATAAGAAGTATCAGGAGTCAGGGTGGTGATGGAGAGAACTTAGGCAATTAGGAGTTAATACTGATGGGGTTCTGTCTGAGATACGACTGAGTTTTCGTAATGTATACTGGGGATGGTAGCACATTGTGGAGGTATCTAATGCCATTGAACCGTATAGTTAAAAATGGTTAAAATGGGAAATTTTGTGTTGTATATGTAAGTATAATAAAAATTATTTAATAAATGAAAAAATTTTTTTAAAAATTAAAAAAGGAAAATGTCCACATAATGTTGGATTCCACATATATAACATTTTAAATAAAGCAAAATTATAGGGACAGAGAACTGTGAGTGGCTGCAAAGTGTAAACACATAAGGGTAGGTGATAACTGGCTACCAAGTCAGAGTAGGAGGGAAATTTTGTAGGTGATTATTTTCATTGTGATGATGAAAAAAACAGGACTTTATGTGTCTATCATAATTCAAACTGAACATCAAGAACAGTGACTATTTCCTGTATTCAAATTTAAAAAGAAATAAATAAGGAAGTAAATAAACTTGAAAGCTGTCAAACTAAAAATATTTAAAAGTCTTGAGTCTAATAAAAATTTTACAGCTCCTTTAGATTACTAACTCCCTAGTACATAACAAACAATAAAGCTGATATATTTCAGAAACAAAGAGTCATGGATTTTAAATTACATGCTAACCATCCTCACTGCCAGTCTGGAGGCAATTATAGGAACAGCAGCCTGCGCGCCTGGCAAAATCCATGTTTCTGGTGTAACATATCTGAGTGTGTGATATGGATGTTCTTAGACATTTGAGGGGAGAGAGAGGGAAGAATAGGTGTAACATGGGCATTTTTGACAAATTGGAATTGTCCTTCATGACATTACAATGATGGAAATAGGCCATTATACATTTGGTCAAAAAAGATAAAATTAGGCTGTGCAAAGGGCAAATCATAATGCAAACAATAAACCATGGTTAGTGGCAATGCTTCAGTATGTGTTCATCAATTGTAACAAATGTAGCACACTAATGAAAGATGTTTCTAATGGAAGCAAGTGTGAACTGGTGATGAGGTAGGGAATCCTCTGTTTCAATGTAACATTTAGGTAATCTAAATATTTTAAAAATAAAAAAACAATAAAATAATTTAAAAAAAATTTTAAATATTGAATTACCATCCTGGGGTGTCCTACCACTTTCCCTGATAGAATGACAAGAATCCCTAGAGTACATGGACAGTTCCCAGCAAAGGAGGACAGAGCAATATGCCAGGCCCCTGATATTGAGACATGTGCTTATGAATCCTTGTACTTGAAATTGAAACTTGCCTAATATTATAGATTGCTTAAGAGCTACCTCATGAAAGCCTCTCTAAGCCAAATTCAGCACATAAACTCACTACCTTTCCCTCCAGCATGGGACATGACTCTCAGGGATAAGCCCCCATGGCACCAAGGGATTATTACCAAGGGCCAACTAGCTTAATGCATTTGGAAAAAGACTTTGACCAAAAAGGGGAAATACTAAATACAAATGAGTTTTTATGATGAAGAGATTTCAAAGTGAGTCCAGGGATCATTAGGTTATAATATATAGGTTACACTTGTGCGGGCCTTAAGAAGATCTCACTGACTGCCACATTAAACAGTGCCTAAAGCTGGGGACTCCTTAGGGAGACATATGGGAATCCCCTATATTTTTTATGTAACATTTATGTAACCTAAAGCTTCTTTAAAAAGAAAAAAAAAACCATGGATGTTCTTTTTTAAATAATTGTGGTGGGTCTTGACCAGTCAGGCAATTAAGGAAATGGCTTATAGGAATGCCTTGTTTTGCATCCCTCATAACTTTCTCAGAGCTAGAGTAGTGTCCCAGACAATTTCTGTCAAAAAAGTAGCTGCTGATGTTTTGACAAGGAATAATAGACAGTCTGAAAAGCATGAAAAGAAGAGGCCAGTAAAGGAGATTGACAGGAAAATAAAAAGTAAAAACCCACAAACATAGGGAATCTAGAAGGCCACGTGCATGCCCAGTGCATCAGGTAAGCTCAGAAAAGACATTAGAAGATCTTAAACTTTCACTTTTGACTGATCTTCAAACTATGCATAATAGGCTGGAAGTGAAGACTATGACAACATTGTAAATGGCTTATTAAATATTGAAGAAGTGCTTCCAAATAAAGAGAAAATCTGCAAAGATAAACAGTATTACCTTGTCTGTTATGTCCAGCCACTTAAGAAAATCTCTTAAATTACTAGATGGCCAATAGTCTAAGGGAACAAAGACTTTAGGGATCACACACAACAAAGGATACAATCTTTATAAAAACAGTATGGGCAGGTCACTAAACAGAAGCAGTTACACCAGGATAAACAGAGATAACAATCACTGGAAAATTTCCAGTTATGACCAAGTATTCACAAATGCTCATTTCTTACTCTCTGTTTTTGTCTTGATCCAACTGTAAACAGGCTTCTGTTTTCCTATGGGTCCTTGAATTTTGGATTGTCCACAGGCCTTATTAGGCATTGAAATACACAACTTGCCTCTTTAAACAGCTCATCCAGAGTATCAGCTCACCACAGCAAGAGATTTCTTGTCAGACCAGGCCTTGATGTGGTGTCTTCATTCACCCTTACCTGCTGAAGTTCCCCTTAAAAATTTCTACTAGCACTGCTTAACCCTATCCTATCTAAAAAGACAATTTTGTTTGAATTTGAGACACTTACAGATTTTTGAAATTAGAGTGATCTTCCTATAACAATGGCTTATTTAAATAAAGTTCCTCGTTATCTAAGTCCAAATTTCATTTTATTTTATAGTGACATCAAAATATCCAAAACATTATAAGTCTTGCAAATAAATACGAAAATACGGCCAATTTACAGGAAAGAAAGCAAATAACATATACTGACCCTATGGACCACAGACATTGGACTAAATAATAAAGACTTTAAATCAACTGTTTTAAATATAATCAAAAAAGTATTTTAAAAATCATATATTAAGAACTAAAGAAAACCAAAAGAATAATTTCTCAGAAAGAAAATGTTAACTAAAAGAAAGAATATGTACAAAGGAACACAAGAGCCTTTTCTGGGGCAGAGAAGTACAGTAGCTGAAATGTATAAAGGACCAGTTAAACTCGACAGATTTGAATAACCCTTGAAGAAACTTTAAGATTGGTCAATTGAAATTATCCTGTCTGGATAAATAAAAATATCCTGTCTATATAAATAAAGAAGAAAAACAAACTGAGCCAAAGACCCCATTGAAGCAGCATCAAGCATACCAACAAACTCATGATGGTAGCCAGAGAGAAAAGGAAAAAAGAGAACAGAATGAATATTTGAAGAACTAATGGGTGCAAATTGTCTAAATTAGGTGAAACACACAAGTCTACACATCCAAAGATAAAAAACTCCAATGAGTATAAATTCAAAGAGATCCACACCCAGACCCATAATAATCAAACTGTCAAAAGCCAAAAAGAGAGAATCTTAAAAGCAAAAGAAGTGATTATGAGGAAGATTAGTATAGGAAACGAGGGATGTCAGCTGGTCAGAATAAACAATCACAGCTAAGACCCCACCAAAAACATGGCCACGAGACCCTGCCAAGATCCTGTCTCCAGGACTCAGCCAGAAAAACTCCTAAAGGAAGGCAGCTGTTCAAAAAACAAAGCCCTAACCATGAAAGCTGAAAAGCCCACCAACAATTTGGTCACAAGGACCCTTTTGAAACTCCTGGGCTCAAAAGAAGCCTTGGCTAATTTCCAACAGAAAGGCCTCCCTATTGGTACCCTGAATGATAACAGGTACAATCTCAATGGTCCATAGTATAAACAATAGGAATGAAGAAAGACAACCAACTAGAACAGCAAATAAGTAGGTACCTCCCCAACACAATATGGGGGAGGAGGAAAGAATGGCTTTAATAAAGCTACCCAGGATTCCCAGGTGCATCTCTCTGCCTGGAGGACAGCTGCATTCACATATCAAATATGTATTCTTGCTTTTTCTTGTTTCTCAATAAATTCTTTACATGCTTGCTGACTCTGTGGCATGTCCTTAAATTCCTTTATGTGATGTAGCCAAGAACCTACAGTTGCTAGCAATGATACTTCATGCACAAGACTTCCTCAAGAAACTTATGATAGATTTCTTATCAGCAATCCTGGAGGCCAGAAGATAATGGAATGATTAATTTAAAGTGCCAAAAAAAAAAAATGAGTGTAAACCAATTTCATATCCTCAGAATCATCCTTCATTACTGAAGAAAAAATTGAGGCATTCCAGATAAAATATGAGGGAGTTTAACAATAATAGACCTGCCCTACCAGATACTACAGGTAGCACTTTGAACACAAATGACATATACTGTAATTCAAAGTGGTTCTAGCAAAGGAACTACATAAGTAAATATTAAATACAAAACCTAAATCGTAACTTTTAAGTAAAAAACTCACAAGGACATTATATATTTAAAAAGTCGGTTTGTCAAGAAAAGATGTCAATTATAAACCTAACAAACAGTCCCAAAATATATAGAGCGAATTCTGAGAGAAATGGATGCAGAAATAGTTTTGCAATGATAGTTGGAGCTATTACTCTACAATAATAGTTGGAATGGTTACTATCAATAACAGAGAACAATTAGGCAAAAGTTCAGTAAGGAAGAAAGAGCTAGAATAACAGTATGAACCAACCAGCGCATCTATAAAACACTCCATCCAACAATAGTATATATAATACAGACAAGTGCACATGGAACATTATCAGTTACGGGGCAATGTAACTCTCAAATTTAGAAAGTCTGAAGTAATACAAAGTATCTCGTTTTACCAGAAAGGAAAAAATGCTGAGATTAATAATACAAGGAAATCTGGAAGGTTATACTAGAAAGTGTATACATTTTAAATATCTAGCAAAATGCCCAAAAGTGAGACACAAATTTATTTTTGCTAGGTTTCTCTGAAAGTATTAAAAGTGAATAGCATTTGTATTTAAAAGAAAGCTATAGGTGCTGCAGGGATGGATGCATGTTGTGTGTCCCACCGTGGCCCACTGGGTGGACTGGGGGAGAGTATGGAATACAATGTGGGCCACTGTCCATGTGATGCAGTGGTGCTCAAGAATATATTCACCAGGTGCAGTGGATGTGCTGTGATGATGAAAGAGGGTGTTGATACCGGAGGGGAGGGGTGGGTGGGGTAGGGGGTATATGGGTATCTCATATTTTTTTTAATGTAACATTTAAAAGAAAATAAAGAAGAAGAAAAAAGAAAGCTATAGGGAATACTTCTATAAAGAATCTCACCAAAACAGATCACAGTCTGTTTTCGATAATCTGGATTTCATGCATCCTTTCATAAATAAAACTCATGTAGGCAAGCATATGGAGAAATTAGAACTCTCATGCATTGTTGGTGGAAATATAAAATGATGCAGGCTCTGTGGACAACAGGTGATGGATGCTCAAAAAATCTACACACATTAACATATAAACTAGTAATTCCACTTCTAGGAATATAACCAAAAGAATTTTTAAAAAGAGACTCAGATACTTACATATCAATGTTTATAGCAGCACTATATACTCCAGCCAATAGGTAGAAATAAACTAAGGGTCGATCAACAAAGGAATAGACAGAATGTGCTCTATAAATACAATGGAATATTATACAGTTGTAAAAAAGGAATGAAGATCTGATGCATGTTACAATATGGATGAACCCTGAAAACATGCTGAATAAAATAAGCCAGACAAAAAGTGACAAATAGCATATGGGTAAACTCAGACAGACAAAAAATACTTTGTCCTTATCCCAGCAGCATAAATGGCAGTGTATGTCTCCAAATGGAGTGGTTTTTTATCTGTGTTCTCTGGGAAGGGCAGAGGGACACCAAGAAATCAAAAACCAAAACTGACTTCCTGCTTCAGGTGCATAATGAAATATCCAGAAACACAACATTGAATCCCAAGAGTTCTTTCCGCCCATATCTTCTTTTCCTGTTTTGCAAGTACGAAGTCTTTCTTCCAGATACAATGATGAAGAGAAAAAAAGAGGTGAGTAGTTGCACCTTAACACAAAGACCTGAAAATACCTGACTTTACAAATAGGCCCTAAAAGGAGTGGGGTGAGGGGCGTGGAGGGTATATGGGGACCTCTTATATTTTTTTGAATGTAACATTTACAAAAAAATTAAAGAGAGAGGAAAAAAGGTTATTTCTTAAAATTCTGCTTAGATGTAAACCCATCTTTGTCCGTTCTTTTGAAAAGTTCACAATTACATACAAAAGAGAGTTTTCAGATTTTTAAGATGCATTTTTAAGTAATATTAAATAGCCCTAGGTGATCAGGAAGGATGACCACTAAGTGGTCAATAAATTGAAGATTTCAGTAAGTAAAAGGAAAGAAAAAAGAAGAGGCATTTCCATCTTTGCAGGCCCTTTCACCTCAGTTGTTCACTCCTGGGTCCCAAATGTCTTCTACCTTGTAGCCCTCTTTTTGTGTAATATTTTTCAAACTCTACCACTGAATTCTAGAAGAAATGGAGTTTTCCCATTCTGAGGAAGTCTCCCTTTCTCTCGTTGTTGTTGTTGTTGGTGCTGTTGTTGTTGTTTAACTAGAGAGACACTGAAAACTCTTGAACAAAGTTGAGGCCAAGGTCCAGGCGGCACATTAAAGAGCGAAAGGAGAAGGGATGGATGGAGGAACAGAGGCCAGGAAGGACCAGGAAGAAAAGGGAAAAAATTTAAATCTTTAACATAGCTACTTCTAAGTCCTCTCCTAACAACGGAAGTGTGCTTAGGGAGGCGAAGCTCAGGTCCCGACTCCGCGCAGCTGAAAGGAAATAGCCTTGCGGGCGGGTGCGCAGAGTAGTTGTCAGAGGAGAGAAGGGCGAGCCCTTAACCGCAGGGCCTGCCTTGTGAAGCTTGGTCGTGGCGGAGTCTGGGAGAGAAGACCCCTGGCACCCAAAGCGGTGCTGGACATACGTGGCTGGCACGCGTGGCACAGCACACAGCTTACAGCCCCTTCCCAAAGGGACGTGGCAGCACGCCTGTCTTCCGTCCCTCCCCCTCCGCTCCTCATGCTCGCAAATCCAAAGGCGGCCTCTCCATCCCATCAGTCCTGAATCAGTGTCCACACACTTGCTCCTACTGTCGCCACTCACGAAGGGAAGAGGGCTGAATGCATGTACGAAGGCTAAGGGTCAACGAGGGAGTGTGAAGAGATGGCCCCCGAAACGGTAGTCCGAGCGTCCCTCCGCCCTGCAGCAGTTAGGACATCCTTCACATATACCGTGGTCCCGTCAGCTCTCAAATGCCACTGTCCTCGGTGCTTCTGCCTCTTCTCCCCACTCTCAGCCTCTCGCCTTTCAGAGCAGAGACGAGGTGACCGCGGCAGCCAAATGCGCTACCTGCTGGGATCACGGAAGCTGGCAGGGCCTCGCGCCCGCCCCCAAATTCCGGCCACCAATCGTCAGGCTCCTCACAAGACTTAACGAGGTTGACAGGGAGGGAAAGTAGTGTGACCGCGGTGAGAAGCGTTGAAGAAGGGGTTGGGCTTGTGTTGAGCGGAGGGGCAGAGCCGCCGCACGCGAGTGTGGGCCTGCGAGGAAGAAGAGTTGGAGCGGCCTACGAGTCCCAGCAGGCTGCGCGGACTCGGTTAGGGCTTAGAGCGTAACGCCGCGTTTTGGGCGGGCGCACCGAATTCAATGTGCTGAGGATGCCGCCTACTGGGATTTGTAGTTTGGTAGGGCTGTTAGCCTGCGTAAATGTTTGTAAGTATTATATTGCTTGAAAGGAACCTGATCACACTCAATTGGGAGCAAACAGTTGTGTTCTTGTTCTTCTTGCGTGGTCCGATGGGAGCCTCACTATTCCCCTGCTTTGGGAATAGAAGTGGTTCTCGCTTTTCAAGGGAAACCTGTAACGGGTATCACATTTTGAGGGTTTCGGATCTGTTACTCGAAAGCCACGCCGCTTCCACACGTTCAGGTCCTCCTGCACGGTGAGGATAGCGTCCTCTTCTTCAAGCTCAATGCTACTGGTAGTTGGATCTTAATAAATATTGAATGGATTCTACTCTCCATCTATCTTTTACTTACTTTTACTTTCTGGCAAAGTTGGTTTGATTAATCGATATTTTTTCTTATGTGAAGGAGAGGTATGAAAGAAGTTTTCCCGAATAATATACTCTATTTCATTCTGATTTAAAAAGATCAATAATCAACTTTTTCAATTATAATTCACTTGCCAAAAAATTAGACATTTCGAAGTGTACAACTCAGATATATTCATAAGCACATGCTTGCCCAACCCTTGCTATCTAATTCCAGACCATTTTCATCCCGCCAAAAGGAATCCCTTATTTATGTTAAAGAAATAGAGTTTCTATGACTAAGATATCAAATGGAGGGGAAAGTCACATTCTGAAGGATACTCATGCAAATTTCAGCCATCGCAAAATGTCACACTATACAAACCTTCAAGCAAGATTGTCTTGAAAATCCTAAGGACATCTGTACACCATAAACAAACGGCAAAGTATTAATTAATCTGAAAGACAACCAAATATCGCATCTCAAATATCCACCAACCATAAACAATATATCTAAAATCCTGTTCTTTAAAAACCCTTGCCAGGAAATGCCATGGTGAGATCGGATTTAGGTAGCTACTATGGCTGTGCTGCCCAAATTGCAATTCTACGACCCCAAATAAATGTCTTTTATTGTCTTTCAGCCTAATTCGCTATTTTTGGGTTGACATTACATGTTGTCAGAAATGAGATCCAAAGCAAACTCTGACCTGGCTTCAGAGCCATCTTTGGATTGGTGCATGGTAACAGCAGGAGTCCCCTTGAGATCTGTCATTTTTCTGATGGCCCGTATCCCACTGGTGAGCCCTGTCAGCTCCAAACCTCTCTCTTTGGGGCTGAGGCTCTGCCTTTTCTTTGGGTGCCTTCTGGTAAAGGGCAATTTGAAGTTCGATTATCTGGTTTGGGCTATGACCAGCAGCTCATTTTGTGAACTTCGGTTCCTTTGATTTGGTCTTGTAACAGAAGCACAGTTGGTGTACCTCAGTTCATTTGGTATGAGCTGGTAACAGTCCTGTTCTGGTTGGTCTTGTGACAGATGCCCATTAGCATTTGCCACTTGGGATACAGAAGGGAAATTTCCTTGTTTGGTGAGTTCTGGATTGGGACTTTAAAAACTCCAATTTTGATAACAGCTCTTTTCAGTGGAGGGACGCCATCCTAACAAGCAATTTGAACTCTAATTAGATTGTGAAAATCTAGTTATTTTGGTGGGCACAGGATGAACATTTAAATGTCATTAGAGTACCCCCCACCAGAAAGGGAAGGCAACTCTTCCAAAAGAGTATTGCATGAAAGGGTAAGGTGGTCTAAGATGGACTAGGTTGACACAAGTTCACTCACCAACCTAAAGACAATTTCTGTGCAACAGGGATACATTGTCAAAGGTGGGAAAACTAGAACACAGGCTTCCCTCCAGGTAAAAGAAGTCTTCCATGAAAGGCATACTGTAAAACATAATACTTGCCCAAAACCCAGACAAGTGCAATGACCCTACTTCCAAATAAAGTCACATTCTGAGGTCCTGGGGGTCATCGCTCTTTGGAGAGACACAGTTCAACCCATAACAGTGATACTGATGTTTTTGAAGAGCACAGACCAGCTATTTCCCAGGATGCCTTTAATTAGGGTTTGTCTGGTGTTTATTTATGAATAGGTTCTTGAATTGCTGTTTTTTTTTTAAGTTTACCAACACTCCTGGGAATGGCCATAAGCTTCTGGTGACTGACAGGAAACTGGAGCAGTTGGGCTTGACAGCACAGTGTGATAATCACAACATCTGCTTTTCTGTGGTTCCACTCTGCTACTTCTTGATTCTCAGTGGTATGGCTCTGGACCTTCATGAGATCATCTGCCTCACCATTCTCAGAAGCAGTCATAGGGGAGTGGGTGGGGACTTGAGAGTTACCTGTCATTACTGGCAGGTGTCCCAGATGTCCTTGTACACATCTCTCCCCCACACAGGTCAGTCACAGCAGTCCATGGTTCATGTCTTGTTCCCAGTATCTGCAGTCCACCCTTGGATAGGGATGGCAGTCCTCAGGGACCAGACACTTTGGGGTTAAGCCCTCCACTTGCAACATGGTGTGGTATGCTGCACATAGTTACTACTCTAGGGAGCTATATAGTAACTTGGCCTCTTTTGTTGCATCATAACCTGAAATCTGCCCACTTCCCTAGCAACAGCTAACAGCACAAAACCACAAGTCCACCCACAAGTTTCTGCCAATCCCCAGCCGCCCTGTAGCCCTCACTCCTCCTGCTCTACCCCGCCCTCCTCATTCTCTATATAACCCACTGCACTTCCTTAATAAACCGGACTTGCGTACCAGACCTAGTCTCCGCGGCATTCTTTCTCCCCTCGCCGCGCGTCCTCCACGCCTGAGAGCCCCTCTGAGGCTGTCTGCCGCAACCTCAGACGCCTTTGCGGCCAGCTGACCCCTCCAAACCCCCCCGTCAGCGTCGGGGTGCAAGCCGCCCCAGCCGCAACTGGCGCCCCAACGTGGTGGCAGTTCAAGTCCGGTCCGACGTGAGCACTGCCTCACCCCCGTGGGACCTCGCTCCCACCCCTTCGCCGCGCTCTCAAGGTAAGGACCCCCGTTATCGGCCCCCGGCAGAAAAATGGGTGGGCGTCTATCTTCCCGCCAAGTGCCGCAAGTCAGAGCGCTTGCTGGCCTCCTAGACACTAATGGCGTTAGGGTTTCCCTCCGCCACCTGCAAAAGTACTGGGATCTCCTCCTGCCTTTCAATCCGTGGCTGGCCACCTGCCACCTTTGGAGCCCAGACACTTACTCGCGTCTCATTGACCGCGTCACCTCCTCTATGGAGCATGAGGGCAGGTCGTTTCCCCCTGGCCTCCTGCCCACGCTTGTGGCCATCCGCGCCTGCCTCCTTGGCGCGCCTGCCCCGAAAGACGCTTACCAGGTTTCCGCCGGGGCTGCTGCGCGGCCGCTGGACTGCGACCCTGATAAGGGGGACACTCCCGACTTAGATACTGAGTCCTTATCTAGTCAGCTCAATGCCGACCTTGAGCTCCATCCTCTTCGGGATGACCATTATCAGGATGGCGAACTTCCTCTTTCCTCTCCGCCTGAGGGGGGGGAGGTCCCTGCCTGGTCGCCAAGATGGCGAACTTCCTCCTTCTTCTTCACTTGAAAGGGGGAAGTTCCCGCCTGGCCACCAAGATGGCACACTTCCTCCTTCTTCTTCGCCTGAAGGGAGGAAGTATGGGCCCTCAGGCGGAAATCCCGCCTCTCTTTACCCGCCTCTTCCGGTCACTCTGCCATCTTGGCGCAGACCGGAAGGAGAGCGTCCGCCATCTTGGCGCAAACCGGAAGGAGAGCCTCCGCCATCTTGGCGCAAACCAGAAGGGGAGCCTCTGCCATCTTGGCGCAGGGCGGAAGGAGAGCCTCCGCCATCTTATAAATCACCGGAAGCCTTGCTGCGGACATTTTGTCCGCCGGAAACTGCTCCGCAGCCATCTTGTTTGCAACCAGAAGGAGAGCCCCTACCATCTTGTTTGCAACCGGAAACTCCTCTGCGTCCATCTTGTCCCCCCTCTCAGACAACATGGCCGCCACCTCCTCCTCCATTGGCCGCTCCGCCGGCACCAGCGTCCAGGCCTTGGACCAGTTCAGACACATGGCTGGGCCACTCCGGCCCACCCATGACAGGGGCCACCCCTCACCTCTTCCCTTTGAACCCGGCGCCCTCTCAAGCGCGCCCCCAGCAATGGCTCCCTTTCACCACTGATGAAATTAAAAACCTTAGACACGCAGTTAAGGAGGATGGCATCGGGAGTCCGTACGCCCAACAGCTGCTCGAGGAACTTGGGGCACAACTTGTTCTCCCCTATGATTGGATTTCACTTGCCCGGGCCATTCTGGCCCCAGGACAGTTCGTGGAATGGGGATGCCACTTCCAGGCAGAGGCTGAGAGGCACATCGCCGAGAATGCCAGTGCGGGTATCCAGGACCCCCCAGAGGCGTACACAGGCATTGGTACTTTCACCGATCCTGTGCAGTACCGCAATGCGCCCCCCGGTTTTTGGCTCCGGCTTAGAGAACTAGCCCTGCGATCCTTCCGCAATGTCTCCGCCACGAGACCTCAAAAGCTCGCCCAGATGACCCAGGGCAAAGACGAAGATTTCGCTACCTTTGTCGCCCGCGTCATCGAGGCCTGCCAGCGTAAGGTCCGCGGAGAGGAGGCCCAGGTCGCTCTCGCCAAAGATCTCATCGTTGAAGGATGCCTCGATGCTTGCCGGCAGATTATCCTCACCATGCGGGATAAGGGCGTCCATGACTGGGTCTTGGCTTGCCGCAACCTTGACCCGCAGGCCACTAGCCTCGCCAAAGCCATCGCCACGGCCCTAGCCGCTTCTTCCGGATGCTTCAGATGCGGTGAGACGGGCCACTTCGCCCGAGACTGCCCACAATTGCAGACCGAGAGACCACCCCTCCCAGCATCCGGCAGCCGCCCTCCATCCCGCCCGAGAGGGCCTTCCACCCCATGCCCTCGATGCAGAAAAGGATATCATTGGGCCCGCGACTGCCGCTCCGCTCAAAGCCCTCGCCAACCTTTAAACTCCCAGCGGGGCAAGCCTCAGCCCCGCCCCAAAGAGGCCACCCACCAGAGAGCCCCCAAGCCTTGATGTGGACGGTTCCCATCAGAAGCTCCTCCAAGCCTGTCATGGAGCTCAAAATCGAAGGGCAATGGTTAGAGGGACTGCTCGACTCCGGTGCAGAGGTCTCCTGCATCCTGTTTGAAATCGCCGCCTTCAACCACTGGGCTCTTGAGCAGGGGCCTCAGGTAATTGGGGCCACAGGCTCCGCTGAGTCCTGGAGATGCGCCACTCCTATCAAATGGGAGGACCGAGAGGGCCGGCACGGTCGCTTCTGCCCCCTCATCCTCTCCACCGTTGGTGGTATTCTCTGGGGAAGAGATATCCTCAGCCAAACGGGAGCCATCCTCACTACTGAGGCCCTCTCGCTCAGCCTGCCCACCCCCTAGCGGGGGCCACTGCTCCCATCACAACGCCTGACCCTATCCCTCTGGAATGGGACACAGAGGAGCCCATCTGGGTCGAGCAGTGGCCCTTGCCATCTTACAAACTGCAAGCCCTCTCCACTCTCGTCGAAGAGCAGTTACGGGCAGGACACATTGAACCTTCCACTAGTCCCTACAATTCACCTGTCTTTGTTATTACCAAGAAAAGCAGTGGCAAATATCGCCTTCTCCATGACCTATGTGAGGTCAACAAGCACATCAAGCCAATGGGATCGCCGCAGCCAGGGTGCCCGCACCCCACCGCTGTCCCTCAGCACATGCACGCGGCCATCATCGACATCAAGGACTGCTTCTTCTCCATTCCTCTCCATCCACGAGACTGCCCACGGTTCGCCTTCACGGTGCCTCAAACAAACCATCGAGGTGCAGCCCAGCGTTACCAATGGAGAGTCCTCCCTCAAGGAATGCACAACAGCCCTGCCATCTGCCAACTCTTTGTCGATCGCGCAGTCGATCCACTCCGCAAGAAGGCCCACAGGCGCGCCCACATCATCCACTACATGGACGATCTGCTCATTGCCGCTAAGGATCCTCGTGAGCTGGAAACTCTCGTCTCAGAGCTTCTCCACAATCTCTCACAGATCGGACTTACTGTTCAGCCTGACAAGATTCGCCTTCAATCCCCCTTTCAATTTTTGGGGTTTCACTTTCTCCACCATGTTAAGCCAGTAGCACCAAAGCTACAGGTGTCGCCCAAGATGTCTCTAACGGAGCTACAGCAGCTCTGCGACCAAATCAATTGGCTTCGGTCAGCGCTCCCCATCACCACGGCTCAACTTCAGCCTCTTTTCGAGCTCCTCCAGACTAAGGATCTTCCAGCTGACGCAGTCACCCGCCCCATCGTCATCACTCCAGCAGCCCGAGCGGCTGTGCAGGATGTCAACGAGGCCCTTCAGGCCTGCCGCCTCGAGCGCTATGCCCCAGGACTGCCAGTCCTCACATTGGTTCTTCCCACGCCAGTAACGCCCACTGGACTCCTCTGGCAAGACGGGCCACTGCTCTGGCTACACACTTCCAAGAGTAAGCTCCCAAAAATCTGCCCCTTCACAAGGGCATGGATCGCCCTCGCCTCCGACCTTGTAGGGCTATGTGTGCATACCTACGGAGTTCCTCCTTCCACAATCGTCTGGCCCTTTGACGCCAAGGCTACTACCAACCTGCTCATCCACGACGTGGACATGCAAGTGCTCACTGAAACTTTCAGAGGCTCTTTCGACAACCACTATCCTCATCACTGACTTCTCCAAGGCCTCTCGCGACTCGCATTCTCCACTCCGTTCCATCCATTGCCGGCCAGGAAACCTCTTCCACACGCAGTAACGGCCTTTACAGATGCCTCAAAGACCTCCTATGCTGCGGTCATCTATTCACCTGGTTCCCCAACACCACGAACCCTTGTGTTTTCGAACGCGTTCTCCGTCCAAGTCGGAGAACTGCTCGCAGTCGCTGTTGCTCTGCACACCTGCCCCAACCAGCCGCTCAATATCTTCACAGACAGTTTATACACCCTGCAGGTGTGCCATGCCTTGCCTCTTGCCACCTTCTTCCCTACAGATACAGCCATCGATAGGGCGCTTCAGTTCCTCCAGCACCAATTAGAAGCCAGAGACCACCCTTGGTTCATCACTCACATCAGAAGTCACAGCAGCCTCCCTGGCCCGCTAACCGCTGGAAATCAAGCCGCCGACCGCGCTGTCCAGCCATCACCAGCTCAGGCGTCACCAGCACAGCATGCTGCGCTCGCCTGCCACAGCATGCCTTGCACATGCCAACGACGGCACACCACACTTGCCAACCACAGCGTGCCCTGGCCGCTTTATCTTGGGGACGTTGTCAACCAGGCCAAGCTACTGCATGCGCAGTTCCACTTCTCAGCGCGCTCAATTCATAAGCTCTTTCCCAATCTGCCCATGGAAACCTGTAAGCACCTCGTGCGCTCTTGCCGCACCTGCGCGCCTCTCTTACCCCTCGGCCCATTACAGCCACAGGGCGTCAACCCGCGAGGTCTTCGCCCAAACTCCCGATGGCAAATGGAAGTTACTCATGTCAACTCTTTTGGAAGACTCAAGTTCCTGCATGTTGCCGTCGACACCTTCTCGCACATGTGCTACGCCCTGCCCCTTCCAGGAGAAACAGCCAAACACGCCATCCGTGCGCTACGCCAAGCCATCCTTTTTATGGGCGTTCCATGGGACCTCAAAACAGACAATGGCCCCGCTTATCGGAGCTCCGCCTTTGCTGCCTTCCTACAAATGTACAAGATCACACATCATTTCGGGGTTCCCTACAACCCACAAGGACAAGGCATCGTCGAGCGCATTAACCAACAGCTCAAGCTCCTTATTCACAAAGAGCAAAATGAAGCTCCTCTAAAGCCACCAGGAGACGTTGTTACCGCCTGCTTAATTCACTTGAACTTGCTCACATTTGACAAGAAAGGCCTTTCTCCCACCCACAAGCATTGGGGCCCCATGTGGCGTCCCACCCAAGCCCCTCTTGTCCATTGGAAAGACCCCCAAACTAACCGCTGGCAACGACCAGCCCCCCTCCTTGCCCAAGGGCGAGGTTTTGCTTGTGTCTTTCCAGATTCTGAGCCGCAGCCCCTGTGGATCCCAGCTCGTCTGATCCGTCCTGCCACAGTGCCTGCAACAGACCACACCCCTTCACCCAACGATCTGGCACCCTTCACCGCCGTCCGACGCACGCCGGTGCCAGCAACTCCAGAGAACGCTGCGCCTGCGCCATCAAGCAATGGTCCACCACCGAGCACCCCCTCTTCGTTCGCCCCCTGAGACGACTACGCCAATGGAGCAGAGGACTGAAGCTCGTCTGTACCCAGTCCTTCTCCTCCTCCTTCCTCTTCTCCTGCCTATCTTCTCCAACCCCTCACACCAACCCTTCAACTGGACGCTCACCCTTTGGCAGCAGGAAAAGCTCCTCGCTGTAAATGTCACTGCAAGCGCTCCTTCCTTCACCGTGCACATCTGTAATCTCACCAACCTAGCTTACACGTCCAGTTATAGCAGTGCCTTCGATAGCTGCTCCCTTCATTGCTATACTTCACCCCCATCGCGCCGCAGCAGGCGTACCCCTGCAGCCACGTACGGTGCGGGCCTCCCCAAAAAGTGCCATGGCCCCAATGATAACCATTTCTCAGGTTTCTACATCTGTCCATCCACCGCCAGAGGATGCCATGACCCTGCACACTATTACTGCCCTTCCTGGGGGTGCGAGACCATCGCCTACGGATGGTCCGGTGCCCCTAACAAAGACCCCTATATTAAGCTCATCCACAGTGGCGCAAACTGGCGCTCCGTCACCCTACGAGTCAAAAATCCCCTAGATCCAGTCTGGCTGTCTGGCCGCACGTGGGGAGTCCGCCTGTATGCAACCGGCTACGACTACGGTGCCTTTATCATTATAAAAAAAGAGCCGATTCCCACACGTTCCATCCCAGTGGGCCCAAATCAGGTTCTCAATCCTCCACAGGCACAGCCTCCCTCTCCCCCCCACTCCGCCTCACCCTCTCCCTCGCCCAGCACCCCCCTCGCTACTGCTCCCCTTACCTCCCACAACCCCAAGTCTCGCTTACCCCCTACTCAGTATTCTAGCCCTCTCGTTAACCTAATTAGAGCCTCCTACATCTCTCTGAATATCTCCCACCCCAACCTAACTGCAAACTGCTGGCTTTGTCTCTCTCCCTCTCTTCCTCTATATGAGCCCGTTGCCACTAACCTCGCCTTCACTGAATCCTCTGAACATAATCCTGCTGAATGCAATTGGAACGCCTCTTCTATCCCCTTAACCTTTCAATCTGTTTCCTCCACAGGGCGCTGTGTTCATTCTCGCCAAGGTCCCCATCCCCTCCTAAATGCCTGCTCCAACTACTCCTCTCCCAACATTTCTGCCAAATTCTTAATCCCCCTTAACACCTCCCAATGGCTTTGCACCTCCACCGGACTAACCCCCTGCCTCAACGTTGCTACCCTCAACACCACCAATGAAACCTGTCTGCTCATTCTCCTAGCCCCTCGAGTCCTTTTCCACAGTGACGAAGAGTTCTTCTCCGCCCTTCAGAGTCACAAACTCCCTGCTCACCTCCAGAAGAGAGAACCCTTCACCATCCTCACAGTTGCTACCCTTCTAGGTCTCGCCGGGGCAGGCACGGGAATCGCCGCTCTTACCACACAATCCTCTTCCCTTTCCTCCCTCAGGCAAGCTGTCGACAGTGATATCTCCCACCTCCAAGTCGCTATCTCCCATCTTAAAAACTCTCTCAATTCCCTTTCTGAGGTAGTTCTCCAAAACCGCCGGGGCCTTGACCTTCTCCTCCTCAAGGAGGGAGGCCTTTGTGCCGCCCTTGGAGAAGAGTGCTGTATATACACCAATTCTACTGGCCTTGCCGAGGACAGCCTAAGAAAGGTCCGAGAAGGACTAGAGCGGCGCCAAAAAGAGCGTGAAGCCGCTAACTATTTTTCCGGAGTCTTCCATACCCTCCTCCCATACCTCCTCCCTCTCCTAGGCCCGCTAATAATAATTCTCCTAGCTCTTACCATAGGGCCCTGGGCTGTCAAGAAGATCATCCAGCTCGCCAAAGACCAAACCAATGCAATCCTCACGTCCTTCGTGTGCATCCAGTACCATCAGCTCGCCACTGAAGACAGTCCCCCCAACGAGCCCTGCTCAGCCCGCCCCAAGAAGAAATCAAGAACAACCCAACACCTAAAAACCCCGCAACGCATCCCATTGCTCCCCCAGCCCGCACGTTCCCCACCTTAACAGCCAACTTCACTCCCCTCCCCAGCTGCCGCCACCCTAGAACTGCTTAACAATCAATAGGGAGCAGGGGGCGGGGCAGGCCCGAGTCTGAATGGCAAGTGTAGCCGCACCTAGTGGGGGAAGTGCGCAGCCCACCACTCACGTGTAGCACAGCTGGTCTGTTCTGCTTGCCTGCCACTCTTTGGACCTGCCACTCGCCCCCTGTTAGCGGCCAACATAGCCAGCACACGTCCATAAGTACACACCCAAGCAAACCTCTCACCTATACCCCCCCCTAATAAAAAAGAGAAAAAGGGGCAAATGTTGCATCATAACCTGAAATCTGCCCACTTCCCTAGCAACAGCTAACAGCACAAAACCACAAGTCCACCCACAAGTTTCTGCCAATCCCCAGCCGCCCCGTAGCCCTCACTCCTCCTGCTCTACCCCGCCCTCCTCATTCTCTATATAACCCACTGCACTTCCTTAATAAACCGGACTTGCGTACCAGACCTAGTCTCCGCGGCATTCTTTCTCCCCTCGCTGCGCGTCCTCCACGCCTGAGAGCCCCTCTGAGGCTGTCTGCCGCAGCCTCAGACGCCTTTGCGGCCAGCTGACCCCTCCAAACCCCCCCGTCAGCGTCGGGGTGCAAGCTGCCCCAGCCGCACTCTTTCACAATTGTGACCAAATGTAACAGGTACTTGCTTAGAAATTTGTCTTTGCCAGAAACCCCACCCAAAGCTAATATCAGAACTGGCCACATCCAATTCCCAGGGTAAGTGAGGGTCCACCCCCATTAGTGCTTGAGTCTGTGTTTTTCCCTTTTTCCTTCTTAAGAGCAATCTGCTTGGGATCCTCCATTCCCACACATGAGTTTTCCTGATTAGCACATGAGGCGGCTTTAATATCTAAGCTAAATATGGGATTACATGTTCCATCAGGTTTTCATACTGGCCATACCAGACTATTGAAAAGACTATGGGTAGTAATTATTATTCCCACTTTCCCCCCTAATTCCTTAATTGTTGCAAGAGTTTCCTGGTGCCCCTCAGGGATCTTGTTGTTTGATTGCCCCAGTTCTTTAAAGTGAGGGCACCTTCACTGGCACCATTTAGCTTGTCCCCCTAGCACTGCTTTTATTACTCAGCATTGGGAGCAGAATTCTGCTATGGTAGTCTGCAATGTACCATTCTGGAGAATGTCAATTCCTAAAACACCAGTGGTCCATGTTTGGAGACAGAATGCAGCGCAGTCTCTTTCACTCCTGTGGCAAATGTTTTAGCATCAGGCCCCCTGAAGTTGGCAGCATAAAAAGCTTACTTTATCCCGAGCTGTAAATTATCCTGTAACACTTCCATGCATTGCCAAAGAGGGGTGGGGTGGATTATATCTCCTTCGCTAGCCAGGCAGCTTTGCATCTAGCAACTAATCAAACTAGCAACCATACTTTTTTGCCTTTTTTGAAGCAGTATGTTGATGCTGATGCAGAGAATGATGAGTGGTAATAGGGGATAACTTGTTCATCTCCAGCTCAGATACTACTACTTCTGCTCCAGGGTCCCATGACCTTAGAATCCAATTAGGTAGGAAGTCTCTAGATTTCTGCCTGTACTTCTGCCCTAAATCACCTAACTCAGCAATGGTGTAGCCTCTCATAGTAACATGCAATTTTTGCTTGGGAGGTCAGAACTGCAGGGCTGCAGAAGATGGTCCTGTAATGCCTTCCACTTCTGTTGTCTTAGGGGATGCACCCAAGGGGGACTTATCTTTTTCCACCTCCCACATTCCTCCTCTTTTCCTCATGTGAGGAGGAGTCCATAGGATCCCATGCCTAGGAGTCCCACCCAGCAGTGGTTAATATCACCTAGATTTGGACCTGAGGCAACCTATAGCTTCTAGAATGAACACATCTGCCATCTAAGGTTTCTAATTGATCTTTAGCTTGGCATAGGCTTTCAGTTAAAGAGTCTTTTATCTCTGCCTGTGTTAGCACAGATCTCTTGCTACTTTAATCCCTCCTCTAGGTGGTACACAGAGGCTTGTGCAATCTGTTCTACCTTGGTGGCTTGCAAGACTCCTAATAAAGGCCTCTGCTATCTGGCGGTCTCACCTTTTCTTATTTAAATGCAGTGCTTTGCCACTTGCTGCAACACAATCGTATAACCACCCAAGTCTTCAGGGCATCCCGTATTCTCTCAGCATTTTCCACTTGTCCAGGAGGGCAGCCATGTATCCCCATAGGGACATTATAGGTCAACTCAGGATGTCTTGTATGGGTTCCCCTTCCCAGAGTTCATGCCTGCTATTGCTGGTGGTCCTTTGGTCTCACTGCTGGCTGGCTCACCAGCTGTTCCAACTGAACTCCAGAAGGCATGAGTCTGGGCAGCCACAAGTCCAAAGAATGCTCCTGACAAATTATTAGAGATGAGCTTTATCAGGACTTTCAAACAGGAAAGACTTTTCAATAGCGGCAGCTCAAAAAAAGAAGAGGAAAGGGAATATAAGGGTCTAAGTATAAAGATATTCCATAGGGTATGAGAATGGATATTCTGCAAAAGTTACACAAGATGCATGAATGGGGTGTTTGGTAATGTTACCACAAGAAGACAATATACAGCCTTGAGGGGCTTAAAGTTTGTAGCAACATTTGTACTTTCTTTCCTCAGGGAGGTATGTTATTTTTTAATTAGTAAGTGTCCAGTTTACACTGGTGGCTACTTGCTTCAGGCTGTGTTTCATTTAAGGAGGGGTAGCCCAGGTCCTAGCTCACACAATGTGGTTTCTACTCAATTTAGTTTACAGATTCAATGCACTCTCAGTCAAAATCCCAAAAGTCTACTTTGCAAAAATGGCAAAGTCAATTATCAAAGTTATTTGGAAGTCTTATGGTCCCTGAATAGCCAAAAACACCTTAAAACAGAACAAAGTTGGAGAACTCATACTTCCTCACTTTAAATCTTATTACAAAGCTATAGCTACAGTGGTGAAAACAGAGTGACACTGGCATACAGACATAAAATGACAAATGAAATGGAATTTGGATTTCAGAAATAGACCCACATATTTGTGGCCAGTTGATTTCTAATAAGGTTGCCAAGACTTTTCCATTGGGAAAGACTAGCCTCTAATAAGTGGTTCTGGGAGAACTGGATATCCATATGCAAAGATTTAAAGAGGACCCTATCTCACTCGATATTAAAACTTAACTCAAAATGGATCAAAGATCTAAATACAAGAACCAGGACTATAAAATGCAAGAAATGTAGGGACACATCTTCAGGATATTGTGCTAAGTAATGGTTCCTTAGATTTTACATGCAAATCACAAGCAACAAAAGAAAAAAAAATAGGTAAGTAGTATCTATTCAAAAATTTTTTTTAAATTGCATCAAAGTCATATCTGACAAAACTGAAGAGACAACCTACTCAATGCTAGAAAATATTTGCAAACCTTATTTCCAAAAAGGGGCTCATAACCTATAAGTAAATCCTTACTTACACAATAAAAAGACAAACAAACCCAATTTGAAAAAGGTAAAAAAACTGGAATAGACATTTCTTCAAATGGTATATGTAAATTGCTTAAAGAAAGATGCTCAGCATCACAGCTCTTAGGAAATGCACATCAAAACCACAATGAGATACCATTTCATACCTACTAAAATGGCTGCTATTTAAAAAGGAAAATGACAAGGGTTGGTAACGATGTGGAGATATGGGAACTTCTTTCTGGTGGCAGTTTAAAATGATGCAGCTACTATGGAAGAGTTTGGAGGTTTCTTAGGAAGCTAAGTATAGAATTACCAAATGACCTGGCAATCCACTAATACACAAAGGAATTGAAAGCAGGTACTAATAACATAATAGAGATGGAGTGGACATCACCATCAGAGGGTCCACAGGATGGAAGAATAAAATATGGATTAGAGTGGGATTACTGGTATTCTAGTATAGGAATATTGTGACTAGTAATGGAAGAAATTGTAACACTAATGTGAAGAAAATGAAAATGCTAGTTGCTGAAGGCAGGGAGAGGGAAGATGAGATGTCACCTGGGGGCATTTCCCGGTCTTGGAGTTATTCTAAATGGTATTGCAAGAATAGTTGCTGGACATTATATATCCTGCCATAAGCCACTGAATATACTAGGTGAGAGTGTAAACTACAACATAAACTATTATCCATGCAGTGCAGCAGTGCTCCAAAATGTATTCACCAAATGCAATGAATGTACCACAGCGATGAAAGAGGTTGTTGATGTGTGAGGAATGGGGGTATTGGGTGTGGGATATATGGGAACCTCATATTTTTTAATGTAACATTTTTTGTGATGTATGTATCTTCAAAAAATATAATTAAAATAAAAAATATATAGTAGCAAACTGGTATGAATAGTGGTATTATTCATAATTGCCACAAAATGGAAACAACACAAGTATCCATTAACCAATGGATAGATAAAAGAAAATATGGCTTATACATACAATGGGATAGTATTCAAGCATAAGGAATGAAGTACTGAAGTATGTGATAATGTGGATGAACCATAAGGACATTATGGTGAGTGAAATAAGGCAGACAGAAAATGACAAATATTGTTTGACTTCACCGATATGAGCTAATTGTAATAAGCAAACTCATATAGTCTAGAATGTAGATTACTGAGGTATGGATTTGTGGTTAGAGAATGGGGAGGTGATGCTTAATTTGTACAGAATTTCTATTTAAGTTGATTGTAAAATTTTGAAAATGTATGGTAGTAATGGTAGTACATTATTGTGAATATAATTAACAACCTAGAATTATGTACTTTAATGTGGTTAAAAGAGGAAAATTTAGGTCATATATGTTATCAGGGTAAAAGTTAAATGATAAAACGTATAGGGCTGTATAACTCTAGATTCTATTGTAGAAAATGGATCTCAGTTAGTACAAATATAGCAAAGACTTTTCATTAATTATAACAAATTTATGACACTAAAACAAAATGTTAATAATAAAGTAGTATGTGGGAAAAATACACCTAGTGAACCGTGAGCTATAATTAATAGGACAAAAATATTCTTTCACCAACTTTAACAAAAGTACCAAGTGAATACAAAGCCTCATCAATAGGGGATATATAGGAGGGTTGTAGTTTTTTACAGAATTTTTCTGTAAACCTACAACTTCTCTAATGAAATTTTTAAAAAAATCTCTGGATACCAGAACAGGTGAGCTTCCCTGATCAGTACTACAGCAAGTGTATCAATTATCACACATAATTGAGATACAAGTTAGTGTTGTCATGACTTCACCAGCAGAGGACAACTGGAATACCAAGCTTAGAACTCTCATGAATGCCATCTTATATATGTCTTCTTTTGGTTGATATTAAGCTGCCTTCTTTTGTCATGAGAAACTATAGCCATAAATACAAGAGGTGTCACTGTGTTCAGTGAGTCCTTCTAGTAAATTATGAAACCCTAAGTTTCTCTTGGAGACTCCTGAACTAGCAACTGGTATCAGAAGGCCACTTAATTTGCAGTTTGTGTCAGGAAGGGTGGTCTTGGTATCCTTGACCTTGAGTTGGCATCAGAAATGAGTATGGACTTTGAAATATCTGAACCTGAGATACCAGGATTTAGGGTCTGTGAACGCAATCCTTGATTTCTCTTTTTTAATAGTTACGGATGCTCTCACTTTGGATATAAGTAAGAACATGGCTTATTTCTTACTAGGATATTTATTCAATACCCACATTTTATAAATCCTAGCATGGCTTTTCATTATTGTTATTACTATCTCCATGACTGTAACATTCATAACACTATGTTTACTATGATATAGATTTAGCTTTCTGGATATATGAACTTTTTCTTTCCTCTTGTATATAGATGGAACCTCACTGGCTGTAATTCTTAGCCTTTTACTTTTTAATATTTACTTATTAGAATTTGTATCATTTTTTTTTGTGCTACGAATACTGCATATTTCTTTGGTTAGGATTCTTGTTTCTGAGCTGTAAAAATTATAGCCTAGTTATTACTAGGATATGGATTCATGCTTCTAGTTCTGTGAAATTTCACTTCATCTCTCTTTTGATAGTGATGACAGCTTCCAGTCCATAACAGAATGTTGATGAAGGTATTGGCTTTATGCACTCTGAGCTATTAAATTTCTGGGTATTGATGGTAACCTCCATTCTGTAATAACCATGCCTCTCATTGCTTACTAGGATATAAACTTAGTCAACAGATATCTGAATCTTGCCCTCCCTTTCTCTCAGAATTGATCTTAATTTCTTAGCTGAACAAATCATCCTATATCTCTTTCATGTATGAATTCCAGGTCCAGGCTTAAAGAAGGTTAAACTCCTCTTTATTTAATATGGTTGATAGCATCCTGGCTGTGGCCAAGATTTTCTATTAGAAAATGATGTCAGTCTTCTAACTCAGGGAACAATGACCACCATTTTAGGATATAGATGCTATCATTCTGCAACTCAGGGAAGAAAGACCACCATTTCAGGATATAGATTCTGTATGTAACAACCAAAATCTATTTCTACTATCTGATTACTAAAATTTAAATTGAGCATCTTGGGTCTGTAATCTCTGTCCACCTATCCCTATTGATATGGAGTTCACCTCCTGATGGCTAAGAAAGGCACATTAATCTATACTAGAATATTATTTCAGGAATGCTAACTCCTCTCCTTGGATTTTTACTAATTTTCTGATTCTAACAATGAAGGTTATTCTCTTTAAAGGTTCTATGCTGACTCTAACAGCTTTATGTACACTGACCTTATCTTTCCTTGGATATGGATGATGGATCCCTGTGGAGCATCATAAATAACATCATCCTATGTATGGTCAATGGTCTATTTCTTAATGGTAATTGGCTATCAACTCTCTGTTGTCCTTAGATACATATACTTTATCATTGGTTGAAGCAATCTGTGTTTATGTATTGGAAAAAAAATTCAGGATCTAGGATTGATGAACCATGCGCCGCCTCCCCCCCGCCTTTGTAGATATGGTAGAAACTGTAACAATCAATTTTAGGTATTCAGGCTTACTAAGAAATATATTCAGGATTTATGAATACTGACCTCCTCTCCTGGGATAAGAATGTAAATTCTTGCTGTAATATATATGGCATAATACGTCTTTGCATTTTGATAGTAGTTTTCTGTAACTACTTATAGCCTATTTCTTATTAGGATGTAGATGAAAGCTCTCTGCTTAATGAAACTACTTCTCCTCTTTCTATACATATGGATTCTATCTTCCTGACTCTTAAAACAATGGTCTGATTCTTACACAACATAGAAACAAGTCTCAATTATGTAAACTCTCATCACTTCACTTTTTTTATATCAATTCTTTCTTCCTCATTGTATTCAGTATGGTACTATTGTAACTATATTCTGAATGCAAGCTCCTGGTGTCATTTAGTCATAACTTGTCTTTTCATGGATATCAATGATAGATTCCTCACTCTAAATATCATGGCATAAAATCCTAGACTAGGAAGAGAAAATAACCAACTGAGTAAGCACATGAATATAAACAGATGCCTAGACATCAGAAAAAAATGACAAGCCAAACTAAGAAACAGGAAGTAATGGACCAGTCTAAGGAACAAACTAAAATGGAGAGAGGAGATGCAAAACAGGGAACCACTAACTATGGATGTCCAAACAAATATCCTTAACAAAATTGAAGAAATGAAGGAAAAATAAAGGATATCAAGAAGATATGGGGGGAACATGCAGAATAAATTGTAAACATACTTAAAAAGATAACAGAGTTGATGATGATAAAAGCCCCAATGCAAGAAATTAAAAATACACTAGAAGCACATAACATCAGATTTGAGCAGGCACAGGAAAGAATAGGCAGCATAGAAGATAGTACATCTGAAATCACACAGATAGTAGAAGTGATAGAAAAACAAATCATGGAAAAAAATCAATAGGGGCATAGGGAATTGAATAACACAAAATGAAAACATATGCATATGTGTATCCCAGGCCTTAAGAGAAGATAAAAGAGGCAGTAGGTGTGTTGAAGGAAATAATGATTAAAAAATTTCCCAACTCATGTTCAGGAAGCACAGCAAAATTCCAAAGGCAATAAATCCTAGCAGACCTTCCCTAGGACACATGCTCATCAGATTGTCAAAACCTCAAGATGAAAACAAAATACTGAAAGCAGCAAAAGAAAAGAGATCCATCCCACATAATTTTGATAAGATTAAGTGCTGGTTTCTTATTTGAAACCATGGAGGTGAGAAGGCAGTGGTATAATGTAGTTAAACTCTTTAAAGAAAAACAGTTACCAGACAAGAATCCCATATCCAGAAAAACTGTCCTTCAAAAATGAGGGAGAGATGAAAATATTCACAAGTACAGAAATTGAGAAAAATTGTGAGCAATGATCCTGCTTTTCAAGAAATACTAAAAGGAGTTCTGTAGGTTGAGATGAAAAACAAGACAAAACAAAACACATAAAAACAAGAGAGAGGGGGATGGAAGAGAGTGTATGTATTAGTCAGTCAAAGGAATGCTGTTTCAAAGTACCAGAAATTTGTTGGTTTTTTAAAAGAGTATTTATTTGGGGTAAAAGCATACAGCCCCAAGACAATAGAAAGTACCATAAGAGGTATTTTTTCATCAAAGTCAGCCACCACATGTTGAAGCAAGATAGCAGGTGCTCTCTGAGGGGTATCAGTCTTCCCCTTTGGGCTTCCACTCTCAGGTTCAGCAGCTCCACTTCTTCTTGATTTCAGCTTTATGTCTTTTACCACTCTCTGCCCAAGGTTAATTGTAAGTTATCAGGTAAAATTGTTCATTTGTCCCCAGGGCTTCAGGTGTTTGAACTTTCTTCATAATGTCACATGGCCAGATCAGAAATGACAGAGCTCTCTCTTCTCTATATGTCTGTGTGAGTGTCCATTTATATCAGACTCACTTACTGATGTGGTTGAATCAAGAGGTCCTCGATGCAATTATGCCAGATAATATAATCAAGTGCATCCCAACTGAATTTAATATAATCAAAGGATATCACAACCAGAGAAATATTAAAAGATTAATATATACACATAATATTTTTCCTTTTGGGATTAAAAATAATCTCCTACTGCCACACTCCACCTAGGGAATCCCCAAAAGATGTTATAATTTTCCAAATATCTGTACATAATTTCAGTGGTAATACTGCCTAAAAAGTCACATAAAATCAGTTGCATGAACAGTTTTCCTTGGGTCCTAATTACCTCTGGTTCTAGATCTGTGGAGCTTGACAAATTATATGCTTCCAATAAACAAATATGGTACAGATGTAGAATAAACATTTGCTTTACCACAAGGATAATTTGGAAAGGAAGCATGCATCCCAGAGCCCTAACAGTTTGAAAACCTGCATGGCCTACAGAAGAAATAGTAAACATACATAAAAAGATAACAGAGCCGATCATGATGAGAAGCATGATGCAAGAAACTAAAAATACACTAGAAGCACTTAACAGCAGATTTGATCAGATAGAGGAAAGACTTAAAAACATAGAAGACAGCACATCTGAAATCACAGTAGAAGTAACGACAAAAACAAAATCTGAGCGTCATAATAAGATGATGGTTTCTTCTACTCCTTGGGGCCTCATGATGGCCCACCCTTTCTACAGGCTTGCCCAGTGGCCATGATTTTTATTCCACACTCATTAAGCATCTGGGTGGTGACTGAGCTCCAGATATCACCCTCCAATAATATTGGGGCGATAGTCACTCTTTGCCAATCTCCAGGATACAGTCTCAACACCCTTATTAGAGTGAGGAGATGTCAATATTCTCCCTAATCTCTGGCATACAGGTCCAACCCGCTCAGAGCTGTGGGGTGGACACCTCACTCTCCCAATCTATGGATAAGAGGTCATAACCCACAGAGCAGTAGGGTAGTGACCCCAATCCCCTGCCTGTAGGGATTAGGCCCGGCAACATCAGAGAAGTGGGGTGGTGACTTAACTCTCCCCAACCACCAGGGAATCTGCAACAAACACTCTGTAGACTGTCCTTCAAAAAATCTGTGAAGAGTGGGCTGGAACAGCTACCGTCATCAAAATTTGAGGGAAAATCACCCTCTCCATTCACATGGGGGGGGGGGGGGTGTCGTCTCATGGCCTAAGGAAATGTCTTAATTCTAGACCTCAGCTTCCAGTTTTCCTCTGAAAGCCATTTTCCTTTCCATCCTTCTCCTCCCTGTCCCCTTTAGTCCAGGCTGACAGTGGTTTTCTTCATACAGATCTCTCAAACACTTGTTGGTTTAGCTTGCAGGAAGTGATAGTATGGTTACGCTTGCCTTTTTTTCTTGTTTTGGTTACTCTTTGTATGTGAAATCATTCCAACCTTTCACTCACAACTGTTTGTGTTCCTCAAAGCAAACACAACAGGTAACCTAACCAGAGATGTCTCAAATGAATTTAACATAATCAAAGGGTAACATACCAAGAGGAATAGATTAGTTTACAGACAATATCTTTCTCTTATAGGGATTCATAAATAATCTCAAGCTCCTACAGTGTATAAAGGAAGATTATGGGTAAGATTAACTAAAAGGATAATAGAAATGAAAATAAACTATGACCCACATAACCCTAAAGAAAAATGACTAAATTAAGTACTGCCTTTATAGTAGTAATATATAAATGAATGTTAATGGATTAATCTCTCTAATCAAAACACAGATTGGCTGAATAGATAGGATAATAAGATTCATCTACATGCTTTCTACATGAAATTAACATTACAATCAGGGACAAAAGAAGATTGCAAGTAAAAAAATGGAAAACAATATTATATACAAATATTAACCCAAAAATGCAGGCATATCTATATTAATATTGAACAAAATAAACTTTAAATGTAAGAAAGCTGTAAAAGACAAAGTAAGACAATATATACTAATAAAATGTGTACTCAACCAAGGAGAAAGAACAATCATAAATTTTTATGTACCTAACCAGGGACCCCCAAATACATGAGGCAAATATTGGGAAAACTAAGATGAAAAGTAGTTGACTCTACAATCATAGGTCAATATACCATTATCACCATTGGACAGAATATTGGGACAGATGCTTAATGAATAATCAAATAGTCTGAATGATAAGTTAGAGAAACTAGACCTGACTTACTTACATACAAGATTATATCACAAAACAAATGGTTATACATTTTTCTTGAATGCTCATGGATCATTCTGCATGATAGATCACATGCTGGATCATAAGACAAAATCTCAGTGAATTTAGGAAGATTGAAATTAATACAAAAAGCATGTTCTGAACACAATAGAATGCAGCTATAAATCAAAAAAGGATGGAGAACTAGAAAAGGCCAAACTAGACTAGGCAAATTCTAACATAAGCAGTAGGTCAAGAAGGAAATTAAAGAGAATCAGTAATTACTTCACAAAAGTGAAAATGAAACAAAACATATCAAAACTAATTGTATGCAGGTAAATCAGTGCTGAAAGAGAAATTTATACCCTAAATGCTGAGATAAAAAAATAGAAAATATCTAATATCAAGAACCTTGCTACACACTTAGAGGGGAAAAAAAAAAATACCTAATCCCAAAGCAAGAAGAAAGAAGGAAATAACAAAGATTAGAATCCAAACAAATGAAACTGAGAATAAAAAACAATTAGAATTAATGAAACAAAAGCTGGTTCTCTGAGAGGATTAATAAAATTGGCATACATTTACCTAGACAAACATGAAAAAAAGAGAGAAGATGCAAATAAAGTCAGCAACAAGAGTGGATATCACCACTGATCCAACAGAAATAGAGCATCATACTTGAAAAATTAAATGCCAACAATGTGAACAATGTAGATGAAATAGGCTAATTTATGGAAACATAGAAGCAGCTTACTTTGATGAAAGAAGAAATTGATGAACTCATCAGACAAATCACAGGTAACAAAATTGAATTGATCACCAGAAACCTCTCCAATAAGAAGAGCCTAAGATCAGTTGCCTTCACAGATGAATTCTACCAATCGTTCCAGAAAGAACTAAAACCAATCCTGCTAAAACTCTTTAAAAAAGAAGAGGAGGGAACACTATCTAACTCAATCTATGGTGTCAACATCACCCTAATACAAAAGCTACATAGATATGCTACTAGGAAAGAAAACTACACACCAATCTCTTTAAAGGACTTAGATGCAAATATCCTCAAAAAATACTTGCTATCATATTCAATAACACATCAACTGAATTAGATACCAGGATCAAATGAATTTTATTCCAGGTATTTAAGAGTGGTTCAACAAAATCAATTAATGTAATATATCATTTGACTGCAGGAAAAATCACATTATCATATTTATCGATGCAAAAAAGGAATTTGACAAGAGAGCATCCTTTCTTGATAAAAGCACATCTAAAGACAGGATTAGAAGGAAATTTCCTCAACATATTAAAGGGCATATCATTTAGCATTTCACATCATAGTCAATGGTGAAATGCTAAAGGCTTTCCCTCTAAGATCAAGGTTGCCCATTGTTACCTCTCTTATTTAACATTGCATTAAAAGTACTTGTTCAAGCACTCAGGCAAGAAAAAGCAGTAAAGTGAATCCAAATTCACAAATAAAGTGAATCCAAAGGAAGAAGTAAAACTTTCAGTATTTGCAGATGACATAATTATATACTTAGAAAGTCCCAGAAAATCTACAACAAAGTTTCTAGAACTCATAAATGAGTTTGGCAAAGTAGTCAGGAAAAAAGATCAACACACAAAATTCAGTATTATTTCTTTATCCTAATAATGAGCAATCTGAGTAGGAAATCAAGAAAAAATTCAATATACAGTGGAAAATAATTAATTGTATATCAAAGAATAAACTTAACTCATGATGTTAAGGACTTGTGTATAGAAAATGACATTACATTGCTAAAGGAAATCAAAGAAGATTGAAATAAATGGAAATATATTCCATGTGAATGAATGGGAAGGCTAAATATCAGTATGATGTCATCTTATGTAAATGATTTCCACATTCAACACAATCCTAATAAAGTTCCAATAGCACATTTTACAAACTGGATAAGGCAATTATTAAATTAATTTGGAAGGGTAAGTCACCCTCAAATTAGCCAAAACAAGTTGAAAGGAAAAGCAAAATCGGAGGAAACGTTCTACCTGACTTGAAGCATACTCTAAAGCTGCAGTGGTCAAAACCACATGATACTGGCAAAAGATGGACATACTGGCCAATGGAACCAAACTGAGAATTCAGATATAGACCCGTACATATATGGCCAACTGTTATTCAATAAGCCACTAAGCCTACTAACTGATGCAGAATAATGTCATCAGCTAATGGTTTTTGGAGAATTGGATAGCCATGCCCAAAATAATAAAAGAGGATCAATATCTCATGCCTTATACAAAACTTAACTACATATGTATCAAAGACCCAAATATAAAAAGCAAGACTACACAGATGCTAGAAGATAATGTAGGGAAACAGCTATGTAATCTTGTAATAGAAAATGGTTTTATAAATTTTAAACTGAAATTACAAGCAATGAAAAAAAAAACACAGATAAAAAGGACCTCCTCAAAATGTAAACTCTTATACTTCAACGGGGTTTGTCAAGGACGTGAAAAGGAGGCCTACTTAATGGGAGAAAATATCCTCAAGATTGAGGAATGAATGAATATAAGGGAGGAATGCAACCATAGACCAAAGATTATCATTGTAGTAATAGAAGAACCTATAACATTGATATAAAGACAGTGCTGAGAGGAGAGCAAGGGAAAAGTAATTGGAATATAGGGCATGCTTGAGGGTGTTGGAATTGTTCTGTGTTACATTGCAATGACAATTACAGGCTATTTACATTTTGTCAAAACTTATAAAATTGTACACTGCAAATTGTAAACCATAAAGTAAATTATAGACTTTAGTTAGTAGCAATGTTTCAATATTTGCTTATCAATTGATGTAAGGTATTATTAATAGGGAAAAATGTGAAGGAGTAGAAGTGGAGTATATGGGAATTCACTATATTTTTCATTAAACTTTTCTGTAATCTAAAACTTTTTAAAAAATAAAATGTATAATATGAGAAAAATGGGTAAAGTACTGTTTTTACAGTAATAATATTAAATTGTTAATGGATTAAAATCCCCAATCAGAACATGCATCCTGGTAGAATTGGTTTTAAAAATGAACCATCTTTATGCTGTCTACAAGAAACTTATCTTATACCCAAGGATACAAATACTTTGGAAGAGAAAGACTAGAAAAAGTTCTTTCATGCAACAGTAAACAAAAAATATCAGACAAAATAGCTTTTAAATGCAAAGCTGTTATAAGAGCCAAAGAAGGACATTATATATTATTTAAAAGGGCAATCTAACAAGAAGAAATATCTACCATATATATCTATGCACCTAACCAGAGTGCCAAAATTCATAAGATAAATGCTGGCCAAGTGAAGAGTGAAAGAGATTTCTCTACAATCATAATGGGAGATTTCAATACAGCATTCATATCAATAAATAGACCATCAACACAGAATATCATGAAGGAAATAGAGAAATTGAGTCATTTGATAAATAAACTACACCTAACAGATATCTACAGAACAATGTACCCCCAAAAAACAGTACACGCATTTTATGAAATGCCCATGGATTTTTCTGTTGGATTACAAAACAGGAATCAATAAATTTAAAAATATCGAAATTATCTTTTGATATTTCATCTTTCTCTGATGAAGCTAGAAATCAGTAACTGGTAGAGGCCTGGAAAATGCACAATGGTATGGGGGTTAAACAACACAGTCTTATACAACCATTTGGCCAAAGAACGAATTGCAAGATAAATCATAAAGTATATCAAGATGAATGAAAAGAGGAAGACAACAAAGCAAAATTTATGGGATGTAGGAAAGGCAGTGCTGAAAGGAAAATTTGCTAAGCTAAGTGCCTACATTATAAAAGGAATATGTAGTTAAAATTAAAGACCTAACAACATACCTGGAGGGTTACAGAAAATTAATAGTAGACTAATCCCAAAGTAAACAGAAGAACACAAAAATTAAGCAGAAATAAATGAAATTGAGAACAAAAACAACAACAAAACAATAGAGAGGATCAACAAAACTGTTGTTGGGTCTTTGAAAGATTAACAAAATTGACAAATCATTAGCTTGACTGACAAAAAGACAAGATGCAAATACAGAAATGAGTGGTAGTACATTATTACTCCACAGAAGTAAAAAGACCTAAAAGGGTACTACAAACAAATGTATGCCAACAAACTAGACACTGTAGATGAAATGGACATGTTCCCAGAAAGGCATGAACAACCTACACTGACTCTAGAAGATAATACATGACTTAAAAATTTTTTCACAAGTAAACAGATTGAAAGTCATAAAAAATATCAAAACATAAAAGACCAATGACCAAAGGGCCTCAAAGCTGAATACTAGCAAACATTCAAAGATTATTTTATACAATCTTGCTCTAAGTCTTCTCCCAACATTCAATAAAGTTAATGCTACCAAACTCAATCCTGGAATCCAAAAATTATCCTAATGCCAAAGCCAGATAAAGATATTATGATAAAATAAAATTACATATTCATTTCCCAAATAAATACAGATGCAAAAATCCTTTCCAATTTATTGCCAATAGAATCCAGCAGCATAACAGAAGGACTGGTCATAGTGATCAACTGGATTTTATCCCAGGCTTGCAAGGGTGGCTTACCACAAAGAAAATCAAGCAGTGTAATTCAGCACATTAAAAAACTGAAGAAGAAAGATCACATGATCCTTTTGATTGAGGCAATAAAGGTACTTGACAAAATATAGGACCCTTTATGTATAGAAAAACACTTCAAAGATGGGAATAGAAGGAAATATCTCAACGTGATAAAGTGTATGTGATTTTGGCTGAAAGTGCTAGTCTATGAAGGTTGCCATCAATTGAATGGAAGCTAGAGGATAATCCAGGGACTATGAAACATGACTTCAGGGGTGAAGGATGATTGTGGTTAACAGTACAAATACAAGTGTGTTCCTCTGTTTCAAGGTGTTAAGAAAATGGACATATATTCGAAAAATGCATCTAATGTAATGTATAACATTAACAGTAGTTTTGTAATATTTTTACACCAATAGTAAAGAAGGTACTCTTATCAATGCTAATAGCCAATAATGAGGGATGTAAGATGATATAGGAGTTTTCCTTCTGGAGTAAGGAAAACATTCTGTGTTAATAATAGGAAAGGTCTGTGATGGTACTGAGAGTCACTGAGTGTATGTATACTTTGGATGGATTGGACAATACAGGGTACTGTACAAAACAATGAGCCTTGAGGTTAAGAGTAAAAATATGAAAACAATCTCTCATGAACTACAACAAAAATTCAATATGATTACATGGCATTTATATTAGGATGTTCTGTATGAAAATACACCAAATATAAGCTATGAACTATAGAGATGGTAATATTTTGAAGCTATTCTTGAATCATTTGTGATAAAAGTGTCACAACAATGTAAAGTGCTTGTGGGGAAAAGTATGAGAATCCTGTAAATTGTACATGATTGTTTACTTAATTTACAAATTCTCAAATTGAAAAAATAGGGGGAAAACTACAAGATTATCATTCAGAACATATAGAATGACCATTATTGAAGAAAGAGAGGACTACAGTGCTGGAGATGATGTAGAGCAATAGGAACACTCATTCTTGGTAGGGATGTACAATGGTGCAGCCTCTGTAGAAGACAGTTTGGTGGTTCCTCAGGAAGCTAAATGCAGAACTGCCATATGGTCAAACTGCCTCACTATTCGGATTATATTCAGGAAAACTGGAAGCAGTGTAGTGAGCTATTTGTACACCAATATTTGCAGTGGCATTATTCACAATTGCTAAATGAATGAAACAAGCCAAGTGTCCATCAACCAATGAATGGGTAAATGAATTGTGGTATAGGCATATGATGGAAAACTAGTCACCTGTAAGAAGAAATGGAGTCAGGACACCAATGATAATATGGATGAACCTTAATCATATTGAGTGAAGGAAATCAGACATAAAAGAACAAATGATATATGGTCTAATTAATATAAATTAAATACAAGGATTAAAATTATGGAGTTAAAATCTAGGGTAGAGGTTACTAGAAGGTAAAGGTTGAGAAGAGTGAGTTGATAATGTATGTAGAATTTTTAATAAGGTTGATTGTAAATGTGCGACAATGGATAGAGTTGATGGTAATGTACAGTGATTATAACTATAACTGCTGATTTGTAAATGTGATTGTGGCTCAAAGGGTAGTCAAGGGATATAAATGCCAATTTAAAGAAAACTAGAGAATAATCTAAGAACTAACACAGGGAACTCAGTGGTGGATGAGGATTTGGTTAATAGCACAAGTCCAAGAATGTTCTTCTATGAAATAGAACACATACATGCCACTATACAAGCTGTTAAGAATATAGTACTGCATGAAAATACAATTAATGTAACTTATGGAGTTTAGTAACAGTAATATTGTAATATATTTGCAGCAATGGCAAAAAACTATTATATCAATGCTAAGAGTCAACAGTAGTGAGCTATAAGGATGTAAGGGAGTATGGGATTGGATTTTTTTCTAATTGATTAAGGAAAATGCTCTAAAATTGACTGAAGTAATGACAGAAGCAATTCTGTAAAATGACACTAGGCACCACTGAGTGCAGACTTTGGATAGGTTATTATAGGTTATTCCAGGCTGGAGGCTGTATAACACAGTGAACCGTATGGTTGATGATGAACTTTGGCTGAAAATACATATATAAGAACATTCTCTCATGAACTAAAACAAATATATAATACTTATACATTGTGTCAATAATAGGATATTTTATGGGAAAAATGCACCAAATATAAGATGCAGGTTATAGTTTGCAGTAATGTTTTGAGAATATGCTTTCAAATTATAACAAATATTCCACAATAAGGCAAGGTGGTAGTGGAGTGGTATGGGAATTCTGTATATTATGCATGATTGTACAACTTCTTTAATAAGTAAAATGAGAAACAGGAATCAAAATACCATCATATAAGCAGAGGGAAAGATATATAGCCCAGAGAAATAAATTGACTGTTCAGAAACTAACCCATACTTTTATGTCATCTAATTTGGACAAGGGTGGGAAATCCACTCAATTGGTAGAGTCGTCTCTTCAACACATAGTACTTGGAAAATTGGATATTCATGAACAAAGGAATGAAAATGAACCCTTTCCTTATACTGTATAGAAAAATTAAATATGAATTGTTTGAAGACCCAAAATTTAAGAACCAGAACATTAGAACCCCAAGAAGAAAGAATAAGAAAGCTTGTTTAGGATCTTGTTTTAGGCAATGGTTTCTTTACTAAACATTAAAAAGACAAACAAAAGGAAAAATGAATATATATGACCTCTACAAAATTTAAAATACTTGTGCATCAAAGGACTTTATCATAAAAGTAAAAACATAGCCTATTCAATGGGAGAATATATTGGGAAATCATATAGTCCATAAGAGTTTAATATCCACAATATATAAAAATCAGTAACTTAACAACAGGAAGACAACCCATTTTAAAATGGGCAAAATATTTTAACAGACATTTCAAAAAGATGAACAAATTTCAAACTGCACATAAAAATATGCTCAATATCATAACTATTAGATCCTTGAAAATCAAAAGCACAAACCCATACTCATTGTGCTTTTGATTTTCAAGGATCTAATAGTTATGATATTGAGCATATCTTTATGGGCCCAACCAGACCCTGAGCAACAGCAGACTTGCAACTCCTATCATCTGGCCAGCTAACAAGGAGGTGAAAAAGATCAACCATCACACCGGGGAGCCAAGAGTGCCTACAATTGCATGCAGAATTGCATCCTCATCCACGTGGAATCTAAGCCCTCTCTTGATGTAGAGGGGGACTGGGCTTAACCATCCCAGGGTCCACAGGATGGAGAAATAGAGTGTAGACTAGAGTGGACTTACTGGTGTTCTGCTGGGGAACTATTTTGATTAGTAAGGGAAGAAATTGTAATATTGATGTGGAGAAATTGGCCATGGTAGCTACTGAATGTAGGGAGAGGGAAGAAGAGATATGATGTGGGTGCATTTTCAGGAGGGTTGTCCCAGGTGGTGCAGCAGGGACAGTTTCTGGACCTTGTTTGTCCTGCCATGGCCCACTGGGTGGAATGGGGTGATTATAGACTACAATGTAGACACTGTCCACATGGTGCAGCCGTGCTCCAAAATGTATTCACCAGGTGCAGTGAGTGTGCCACCATGATGGAAAATGTTGTTGATGTGGGAAGAGTGGGGTAGGGAGGCTTGGGTGTATATGGTGACCTCATATTTTTTTTAATGTAACATTTAAAAGAAAAAAAGAAAAAAAAAACACAATGACATGCCATTACATACTCACTGAAATGAGTACTATAAAAAATTAGAAAATTAGAAATGTAGGAGAGGATTTGGAGAAATAAGAACATTCTTTTTTTGTTTGTAAGACTATAAAATGGTGAAGTAGCTGTGTAAAACAGTGTAGCATTTCCTCAGAAAATTTTGTGTGTGATTAATATATGGCCTGGTGATCCAATTTCTTCTTATATGCATCAAGTAATTAAAAGCAAGGTCCTCAGTAACATGTTAGTAAATTAAAGTTACTGACAATATTATTAACAATAACCAAAATGTGGAAGCTACAGATGAATGGATATATAATAAATAATGGATAAACAATGTATGGTATATTCCCACAATACACTATAACTCAGCGATTAAAGGGAATGATGTTCTGAAACATGGTAGCATATGGATGAGCCTTCAAGACATCAAGGTGAAATAAGATTGACACAAAAAGATGTTATTGTGTGATATTGAGTTATAAAAAGCATAGAACAAATTTCAAAGAGATAATATTAGAGGTGGAAAAGGGCTGTGGAAGAGGAGTTACAGTGGAATGGGTGCAATTTCTCTTGAGGAGATAAAAAAAGCTGTTTTATTGGATATTGATAATTGTACCAAATCAAAAAATGCACTATCTGTCCTGCAGCCAGAAATCCCTTGCCACTGGTGGCCACTTGACTGTCCTACCAATATTCCATATGTAAGGCAACTTCTGGGACAGCAAGTCCCTCAAGTTACCACCAGACAAATTTGATCCCCATTATGTGCATGTCTTTTATGTCTACTTGGGATATTCAAGTCTTTTATTTCCTTGCTGATTTGCGATCTAATAGTTTTATACATTTAGTAAAGGTGATATCAAGCTGGATTACCCTTGTAATTGACTTATAATTGCCAATTTCTCATCAGAAATTGGGGAATCCAGAGACAGCAGGATAACATACTTAAAGTGCTGAAAGTAAAATAAAATGTGAACCAAGAATTCTATGACTGGCAAAACTATCTTCCATGGCTGAAGGACAAAATAACATATTCCGCTATAAAATAAAATAAAAAAAATACGGGAGACCTATACTACAAAATTGGTAAAGGAAGTTCTTTTTGGTGAAATGAAAGTATGTTAGAGAGTAACTCAAAGGCACATGTAGGTAAGTTTTAGAAGTCAGTTTTATCATTTTTGGTGTAGAATCCTCTTTGTCTTCCTAAAATATTAAAATGAAACCCAGAGAAGAATAATTATAGATCTATTTTTTCCAGGTGTGGTGACTCCTGGCATGCATCCTCCTCTTATGGCAGGTCACTAGGAGGCTCAGCCCCTGGAGCGCTACTGGTGATAGCAAGAGACATAAAATTCCTCTTCTCTAAGAACGGAGGTAGGCAAAACTAACCACTGAACTATCTAATCTTTTGATTAGAGATTTTGGATCACTGGGGTTTGAGATCTGCGACAGCATTGCTTCAGTATGACAGAACCAGAGTAGTGGCAATTATTGTTTAAATCTGCCCTAGACTGGGGTGGATGCAGTAGAGACATGATGATACTGAGCTTCCTCAAGGCTTCCGAGGAGATATTTGGTGGCCTTCCTGATCCTCTCCCCAAGGCATGTTGGAGCTAATATGTTACCATTGGGTGGAGATCAGTCTCTGTTTCAGTTGGTAAAGACTGACTTGAGAAAGTTTTCTCTGGCATACCCCTTTTCCCAGAATTTGTCATCTAGGCAAAAAAGCTTGAGACAATGAAAGGAATATAAGAAATTACAGAGGCAGAGAGCTGCAGGGCAAAGGCCTGCAACTTCAAACTCAGAAGAGAGGATTGTACATCCTTGGAAGCTGCAAACTAACAAACAAGCAACTCCTACAAGAAGACAGTTTCCAGACTGGCAGGGGGAAACATGTACACTACATTTGCCTTGGGCAGACTTTTCTGATAGAGAGCATGAAGCTCAAGAAAATATCTTACTGGCAGTAGTTTCTAGCAAGAAACAGACATTTCATGAGATGAACTCTAGAGTTAAGCTTTTAAAATATTAAAATATATCGTGTGTAGAAAAGAATATATGACAAATACATACCAAAACACCCCCCCAAAAAAGAGGAAATCATGGCCCATATAGGGAAAAGTATACTAATTCAGAAAACATTGAAGAAAAAGACAAGAATTTGTACATACTGAGCAAAGCCTCTAATAAATAATATTAAAAGTGCTCAAGGAGATAAAGGAAATCTGAGAAATAACTAACAGATATTGGGAAAAGAATTAATAACTGATATGAGAATCTTAGTAAAGAGAGAAAATTTTAAGAGGTACTGAAAAACTGCTGGAGTTGAATACTAAAATACATGAAATGAAAAGTTCCCAGGAGATTCAGAACTTGGCTGGATGGGGAAGAAGACAGAATTAGTAAATTCAAAGAAAAATCTCTTGAAATGAATCCTGCTGAGGAAAAGAAAGACAAAAGATTTATTAAAAGCAAAAATATGGAAATGCAACTATGTACTGAGGTAGGCATTACTATTCTGGCAATGGAAGAAAGTGCCTATCACAATCAACAGTACCTTAAATAGCTGGGTGTCTGACAGCTCTTGAGATATCCAGAAACTATAGCAGGGCAAACAGCTCAGGAATTCAGCACCCCGTCAGTGAGCCTTACTTTGGAATTTATGTCCCTCAGTATAACACTTAGATTCATTTATAGATCCTCTACATATGACTCTTCTAATCCTTTTAGTTGAAACTATAATTAGCACTACACTTGATAAATATATGTCTCAGAGACTGAAATCTTTGGATCCATTGGCCAGTTGAGTGTAAATTTCAGCAGTTGTGACACTTATTCTCCAGTTCATTGGACTCACCAAGAACAAACAACAAAGATATTATGATGGACAATGACTATCCCAAGGAAAGAGAGTGTCTGCAACTGCAAGAAAGATAGTTCCATCCATTCACCCTAAGAGGTCTCAACTAGAAGTAGAGTGGGTATCACCATCTCCAAATCCTCTAGACTGGGGAATGCACAATGGACTAAAATAGACTTCTTTTTAGTCTACTACAGACATATTATTATTACAGCAATGGAAGAACTCTTTTCATTGATGTAAGGGCAGTGGCCACCAGAAGTTCTGAGGGATGGTAGAGAGAAGGATAGGTGTAATATGGTGGCATTTTCAGGACATTGGAATTGTCCTACCTGACATTGCAGTGACAGATCCATGCCATTGTATATTTTGTCAAAACACAAAATTGTGTGAGACAGAGTGCAGACTGTAATGTAAACTGTTGTCTATGGTTAGTAGCAATGCTTCAATATGAGTTCATCACTTGTACCAAATGTACCACACTGAAAAGAATGTGGGAAAGTGGAAAGGGGAGGAAATGCAGCATATTGGAAATCTCTCTTGTTTTTCATGCAACATTTATGTAATCTAAATCTTCTTTAAAAATGAAATATAATTAAAAAGAGAAAAATGTAAATGTTTTAAACTCTCCATTAAAGGGACAGATTGGCAAAATGGATAAAAAAGACATGACTGAAGTATATGCTGTCTTCAACAGACTCATCTTAAATTCAAAGACACAAGAAATAGTGAGAAATGAGAAATTCACAAATCTTTGGAATCTAAACAAAATACTATAAACATCCAATGGGTTAAAGAAAATATCAAAAGCAAAATTAGGAAATGTCTTGAGGCAAGTAACATACTAAACTTATGGGAGCAGCAAAGGCAGTGCTGAGAGTGAAATCTGTAGCTTTAAATGTTTACATTGGAAAAGAAGAAAGATTTCAAAGCAGAGACATAACCTTAAAACTGAAATAACTAGGAAAAAAGAGGAAACCAAACCCAAAATGAGAATGCAGGAAAAGGCAAAATGAATGGAGATATATGGAATAGACAAAATAGACAGTGAAGCAACAAAACCAAACTTTGGTTCTTTGAAAAGATAAATAAAATTAACAACAACAAAAAAGGAATAGTATACAAATAACTAAAATTAGAAATGAAAAAGAAATTATTACTACTAACTCCCCTGAAATAAACAGGACTCTAAGAGGTTAGTATGAGCAATAGTATGAAATAAATTAGATAGCCTAGATGAAATGAATACATACAAACACCCAAACCATCTGTACCAACTCAAAAAATAGATCTCAACAAACCTGTTCCCAATGAAGAGACTGAATCAGTAATGTAAAAACTTCCAAAAGAGAAAAGACAAAAAAAGATTACTTCACCAGGGAATTCTACATAATATTTCAGGGAGACAACTCCATTTCACCTTTAACTCTTCAAAGAAATTGAAGAAGAAACACCACCAAATTCATTCTACAAGACCAATATCGATGGTGAGTATGTGTCACCATGGGATAGATTGCTGATAGAGAATAGAAAGTTAAGCCTTAAAATGAACATGGTTCCTATTTGGAAATATGGAAATACTCAGGTAATGGACCTTTGTGGTGAAAATGTTTCTGTAATGGATGATTGTGATGTTAGCACATTGTTAATTGTGTATGCAAGTAACAGCACTGAAATATACATCTCAATAGGATTAAAAGGGAAACGTTAGATTTTTATATATAGTGACAGGATAACATATTTTAAAAACTCTGTGGAACTGTACTTCACAATCAGTGAACCCTAGGCTAACTCATGGAATTTAATTAGTAGAACAAATTTTAAATGTACTATTATCAATTGTTACAAATATCCTATACCAATGCATAGGGTGATATATGAGAATTCTGTATTTTAATGACAGTTGTTCTGTAAACCCACAAATTCTCTAATAAGGAAAGTATGTTTAAAATCCCAACAGTACTGTATTCTCAATCTGTTTCTCTACTCTTTAATTCCTGTAAAAGTCAGAACACAGTGGAGCAAGAAAAACAGTGCATTTCCTGAATATGGTGTTTAAAATATAAAGTAATATAGGGCAAGGACAACAAGAAGAGAGGGAAATAGAGGGATATCCAAGCAGAGAAAGTATGCTATTGAACCTAAGTTAGATTCTTTTTAAGTTATTAGGTTAGAATCCCCAAAACAAGATATATATTTTTCTCCAGTGGCCATGGATCATTTTCCAGGATAGATTACACATTGGGTGACAAAACAAGAATCAATAAATTTAAAAGACTGAAAATTCAGAGCAAATGTTATTATCATAAGAGCATAAAGCTATAAATCAATAACAGAAAAATTTAAAAATTAAAAATATATGGCTGTTACATGGCACATTCTTTTTTTTTAACTTTTATTTTATTTTACTTTTTACACTTTTTTAATTAAAATTAATAGATCACAAAGAACATTACATTAAAAAACATTTAAAAAAACAAAAAACTTAAGAGGTTCCCAAATACCCCACTCCCCACCCCCCTACCCCATCATTTTTGTAAACTGAATTTTTTTGAAGATATATACATCACACAAAACATGTTACATTAAAAAATATAAGAAGTTCCCGTATACCCCCCCCATCCCACTCCTCCCACACAACAACCTCCCCCATCATTGTGACACACTCATCGCACTCAGTGAACACATTCTGGAGCACTGCTGCACCACATAGATAATAGTTTACCCTGTAGTTCACACTCTCACCCAGACATTCAGTAGGTTAAGGCAGTATATTTAAAGTCCATAATCTGACCTTGCAATATCATTTAGGACAACTCAAAGTCCCAAAAATGCCCCCGCACCACATGTCTTCTTCCCTCTCTCTGCCCTCAGCAACTACTGTGGTCACTTTCTCCTCCTCAATGCTACAATTTCGTCTATTACTAGTCACAATAGTTTTATAGTAGAATATCAGTAAGTCCACTCTAATCCATATTTTATTCCTCCATTCTGTGGACCCTGGGATGGTGATGTCCACTCTACCTCTAGATCAAGATGGGGCTTAAAGCACTGTGGCTGGAGCTCCGCTCGCCCCTGGCCTGATCCAGCCTAACTATGAGCCTGCTGGGCTCCGTGGTGTCCAGCCCCAGCACCCGGCTCTTCGCCTGCTTCCTCAGGCTGGGTGCTCAGCAGGCTGGCCTGTTTCAGCTGCACACGGGGGCTAGCCACGCTGCCAAGAGCCACTATGAGGTGCTGGTGCTGGGTGGAGGCAGCGGTGGCATCTGCATGGCTGCCCGCATGAAGAGGAGAGTGGGTGCAGAGAATGTGGCCATTGTCGAGCCCAGCGAGAGACATTTCTATCAGCCAATCTGGACACTGGTGGGAGCTGGTGCCAAACAGTTGTCCTCATCTGGTCGTCCCACAGCGAGTGTGATTCCATCCGGAGTAGAATGGATCAAAGCTAGGGTGGTTGAGCTGAACCCAGACAAGAACTGCATCCACACAGATAATGGAAAGGAGATCTCCTACAAATATCTTATTGTTGCTCTCGGAATCCAGCTGAACTATGAGAAGATTAAAGGCTTACCTGAAGGTTTTACTCATCCGAAAATAGGGTCCAATTATTCAGTTAGGACGGTAGAGAAGACCTGGAAAGCTCTGCAGGACTTCAAGGAGGGCAATGCCATCTTTACCTTCCCAAATACTCCTGTTAAGTGTGCTGGAGCCCCACAGAAGATCATGTATTTATCAGAAGCCTATTTCAGGAAGATGGGAAAGCGACCCAAGGCTAATATCATTTTCAACACTTCTCTTGGAGCAATTTTTGGGGTTAAGAAGTATGCAGATGCCCTGCAGAAGATCATCCAGGACAGGAACCTCACTGTTAACTACAAGCAAAACCTCATTGAAGTCCGAGCCGATAAACAAGAGGCTGTCTTTGAGAACCTGGACAAACCTGGAGAGACCCAAGTGATTTCATATGAAATGCTTCATGTCACCCCTCCGATGGGCCCACCAGATGTCATCAAGACGAGTCCTGTGGCGGATGCTGCTGGCTGGGTGGATGTGGATAAAGAAACTCTGCAGCATAAGAGATACCCAAACGTGTTTGGGATTGGGGACTGCACCAACCTTCCTACATCAAAGACTGCCGCGGCAGTAGCTGCCCAGTCAGGAATACTTGACAAAACTATTTCTCGCATTATGAAGAATCAAATACCAATGAAGAAGTACGATGGTTACACATCGTGTCCACTGGTGACTGGCTATAGCCGTGTGATTCTTGCCGAGTTTGACTACAATGCTCAACCGCTGGAAACCTTCCCCTTTGACCAGAGCAAAGAGCGACTCTCCATGTACCTCATGAGGGCTGACATGATGCCTTTCCTGTATTGGAATATGATGCTAAGGGGTTACTGGGGAGGACCAGCCTTTCTGCACAAGTTGTTCCATCTGGGTCTGAGTTAAGGACAGCTCTGGATGGCTTCTGGACCAAAATCACAGTCATTGATGGACCCAGAGCATCATGAAAGACTTGGAATCAAATCCCGTGATGAGTTTGGATGATGGTGACCAAATGCTTCCTTTATCAGTGTCTCCAAACAGTCACCATGTGGGCTTCCCTGGTTGAGCTCGAGTCTTTGGAACTAGTCAAATGAAAGGAGAGCCTACTATTTTCTAAATAAAAGTTTGTTGTTGATTGAAAAAAAAAAAAAAAAGATGGGGCTTAAATTACACATGGATGATGGATGCAATTCCTCTGTTTGCAATTGTTGGCACTCTTGATTCCCTGGTGTGGGGTTTGACCATCTTCACCTCCCTGTTAGTGACCTGGGTAAGTCCAAAGAACCAGAGAGCAGGAGTTGCAACTCTGCTGAGGCTCAGGGCCCAGCTGGCACATGGGCAGTCCAGAGATTAAAGTCCTCTGAGTATGCACCATCCGCAGCACCAACCACAGTTTCAGTAAAAGTGACAAAAGGCATTTGTAGGAAGGTCACATCTGAGTCCACCTCCATCACAGTCAAGATTAGTTTGTTGAGTTCCTGTATTTCTTGTAGTGTCAATGTATGTTGGGCATTTCTAGGAATTTGTCTATTTCATCTAGGTTGTCTGTATTGTTGGCATGCAGTTTCTCATAATATCCTCTTATGATCTTTTTTATTTCTGTGGGGTCATCATAATGTCCTCTCCTTTTCATTCCTGATTTTATTTATTTGCACCTTCTCTGTTTTTTCATTGTTAGTCTTGCTAAGAGTTTGTTGATTTTATTGATTTTCTCAAAGAACCAGCTTTCGATTTTGTGGGTTTTCTCTACTGTTTTTTGTTGTTGTTGTTTTTGTTGTTGTACTTGATATCATTTATTTCTGCTCTAATCTTTCTTATTTCTTTCTTTCTGCTTGCTTTGGGATTGGTTTGGTGTTCTATTTCTAGTTTCTCTAGTTGTTCAGTTAGTTCTTTGATTTAGCTCTTCTTTTTTTTATTGACTTTGTAATAATATTACATTAAAAAAAAATATATATGTGAGGTCCCATTCAACCCCACCCCCCACCCCCCCTCTCCCCCCCAACAACACTCGTTCCCATCATCATGACACATCCATTGGATTTGGTAAGTACCTCTTTGGGCACCTCTGCACCTCATAGACAATGGTCCACATCATGGCCCATACTCTCCTCCATTCCATCCAGTGGGCCCTGTGAGGATTTACAATGTCTGGTGATTACCTCTGAGGCACCATCCAGGGCAGCTCCATGTCCCAAAGACGCCTCCACCTCTCATCTCTTCCTGCCTTTCCCCATACCCATCGTCCACCATGTCCACTTTTCCCAATCCAATGCCACCTCTTCTATGTGGACATTGGATTGGTTGTGTCCATTGCACCTCTATGTCAAGAGGAGGCTCAGATTCCACATGGATGCTGGATGCAATCCTCCCATTTTCAGTTGTAATCACTCTAGGCTCCATGGTGTGGTGATTGTCCTTCTTCAACTCCATCTTAGCTGAGTGTGGTAAGTCCAATAAATCAGATTGTAGGTGCTGGAGTCTGTTGAGGCTCAGGACCTGGCTATCACATTGTCAGTCCAGAGATTCAAATCCCCTAAATATATCTTAAACCCCAACATTAACTGCACCTCCAGCACATTAGCATGAAAGTCTTATGAAGGGAGATCCCATCTGAGTCCAGATTCATCACACATAAACACCATTTCCAAAGAGGGGCCATCTGCCCTGGTAGTTAACCCCATTGGCCATTACCATAACTCTCATGGGTCTCTTTAGTCTTCAAAGGAACCAATATATGGGGGTTGTATCTGCTTTATCTGTCTCTCTGACTCTGCTCAGTTGTGCATGAGGGCAATCCTTCTGCCAGCCTCCAGACTCTTTTTTAGAAACTCGTAGCCATATAAACTCATTTCTCCTTTCCATTTCCCCCTTACTTTAGGTCAAACATCATTTTAAAGTCATGTTATTTTATGTAGACATGGATATTCTGCTGATCCACATTGAACCTTCCGTATAAGGTCCTTTTCCAGTTGCATCATCAGTTGGTAGTTGATAGTGGTCCCTCGTTGCCAGGGAGGCTCATCCCCAGGTGTCATGTCCCATGCTGGAGGGAAGGCATTGCATTTACATGCTGAGTTTGGCTTCGAGACTGGCCACATTTGAGTAACATGAAGGCTGACAGGAGGAAATTCCCAGGCACAATGTTGCTCTAGGCCTTGTTCTTATTTTAGGTTTATCAGCTCACAAGCATAGTCATTAGCATCAGGGGCTCACTGTTGAACCCTCACTCCCTCCCGGTCCCCGCCGCTGTACCTGGGAGACTGTCGCTGCTCCCCTAGGGACCACGACAGAGCACCACTGGCCAGGAACCTAGGACCCCCCCTGCTGTGGTTTTTAATTGTTGCCACTATGAGTATATCCAATCATTACCATGCACCCTGGACATATGTTCTGTACAGCTCCCTGTCAGCCATATATCACCTGTCATTGGTATCCCATACCAGTATCCTCCATTGCCATTGTTGAAACACTCTGTGATCCAGAACTCCCCGAAATATGAAGCCCAATATAATGTCATGGTCCCTTACTAGGGAATGGCATATAGCGATGGGTTTAAAGGATAGATAAAGAACTTGGATAAAGTTAGATAAAGAACTTAGATAAAGAATGTTGATTTGAAAAAATTCCACATCCTATCCTTTTTTTTTTTTTTTTTTCCCCTAATTATTCAGCATTTCTTCACAGGAGTCCTAGACCACAGCAATGCATATATATAATATACAGCACTCCCACACATCCACCAGAAAACCTTTTCCCTTCCACAGTGATACTCTTACGCCCTATTCATATCATATTTACTTAAGGTGATGTACAGAGTCTGAGATATTAGCTTTCTAACAAGGTAACATCTGTGCTTACATTATGGTGCATACTTTAGGATACACAGTTCTTTACATTTTTAGTTATCCTATGTTTTACATTATGGTTTACATTATCAGTCTGTCATCTCCTTTATGTTATGGTGTAATATTACATGTTTTATATCCATCCTTGTGTACTCTCAAGAAACTCCTCTCTTGCCCCCCATTTACTTTGGTTCCACACATTTAACGTCCATTTTCCCTTCCACCTTGGTGCCCACAGTGACAGCCAACCTCCGTTTCCTGAGGAGCCACTTCCAGAGATAGATGGAATAGTGTTCAGGGCCTAACTTGCTCATCTGCCACAATGCCCTGGGAGCCACCCTTTCTCTCGAGGGATACAGTTCCCTCTATTTGATGGCATTAGTCCTCCCCAGGATGTGGGTCCACCCCCACTCTCACTACTTGGGATTCCACACCATGGTGTCACCCACTCTGGCAGAATGAGCATTTAGACATTCCCCAGGAGCCCGTCCTGCATCAGACCCTCCCCTCCGAGCATTCTAAACAGTAACCCTCTTTATTATATTTTGATATGATTTTCTCGGCATTTTACTCTCCACCACCTCCTGACCCTCTCTTGTGTTCGTATGCTACCCCTCCCTCCCCCCACTTTTGGGCAACGTTACCCATCTGTCCCTCCCCAGCCACCCTCAAACCCGTAAAGCCCCAACCAAAGGCAACCCCTTGCCCCCCTTTTATCTCTTCTTTGTGTTCATACTTACCACCATCTCATCTTAAATTCCACCCCTGCAGACATCGGCTCATATCCTTCCTCCACCCTCCGATTTCCTGTAAGCCTATCGTTCAGTCTCTTGCTATCTAGGGCAGCTTGTTTATTTCATATCATTGAGGTCATGTAGTATTTGTCCTTCAATGTCTGGGTTGCTTCACTCAACATAAGGTTCTCAAGATTCATCCATGTTATCACATGTGTTTGTAGTGTGTTTGTTCTTACAGCCGAGTAGTATTCCATTGTGTGCATATACCACATTTTATTGATCCACTCATCTGTTGATGGGCATTTGGGTTGATTCCAACTTTTGGCAATAGTGAACAATGCTGCTATGAACATTGGTGTACATATATTGGTTTGCGTCCTTGTTTTCAGTTCTGCTGGGTATATACCCAGCAGTGGTATTGCTGGGTCATATGGCAACTCTATGGCTAGTTTTTTGAGAAACCGCCATACTGTCCTCCAGAAAGGTTGGATCCTTCTGCATTCCCACCAGCAGTGGATGAGTGTTCCCCTTCCTTCACATCCTCTCCAGCACTTGTATTCTTCTGTTTTTTTCATAGCTGCCAATCTTATGGGTGTAAGATGGTATCTCATTGTAGTTTTGATTTGCATTTCCCTGATAGCTAGAGATTTGGAACATTTTTTCATGTGCTTTCTTGCCATTTGTATTTCTTCTTTGGAGACGTGTCTGTTTAAGTCTTTTTCCCATTTTTTAAATGGGTTGTTTATCTTTTTATTTTCAATATATAGGAGTTCTTTATATATGCAAGTTATAAGTTTCTTATCAGATATATGATTGCCAAATATTTTCTCCCACTGTGTGGGCTCCCTTTTTACTTTCTTGACAAACTCCTTTGAGGTGCAGAAGGCTTTGATTTTGAGGAAGTCCCATTTATCTATTAGTTCTTTTGCTGCTCGTGCTTTTGGTGAGATATTCATAAATCCATTTCCTATTACAAGGTCCTGTAGATGTTTCCCTACACTGCTTTCTAAGGTTTTTATGGTCTTGGCTCTTATATTTAGGTCTTTGATCCATCTTGAGTTGATCTTTGTATAAGGTGTGAGATGGTAATCCTCTTTCATTCTTCTACATATGGCTATCCAGTTCTCCAGACACCATTTGTTGAATAGGCCACTCTCTCCCAATTGAGAGGGTTTGGTGGCTTTATTGAATATTATGTGGCTGTATATGTGAGGTTCTATATCAGAGCTTTCAATTCGATTCCATTGGTCTATGTGTCTCTCCTTATGCCAATACCATGCTGTTTTCACGACCGTAGCTTTATAGTATGTTTTGAAGTCAGGTAGTGTGATTCCTCCAATTTCGTTTTTCTTTTTCAGTATGTCTTTGGCTATTCGGGGTCTCTTTCCTTTCAATATAAATTTCATAGTTAGTTTTTCTAGTTCCTTAAAGAAGGCTGCGTTGGTTTTTATTGGGATTGCATTGAATGGGTATATCAGTTTTGGTAGGATAGACATCTTAATAATGTTCAGTCTTCCTATCCATGAACAAGGAATAGTCTTCCATTTATTTAGGTCTTCTTTGATTTCCTTGAACAATCTTGTATAGTTCTCGTTGTATAAGTTCTTTACCTCTTTAGTTAAATTTATTCCTAAGTATTTGATTTTTTTATTTACTATTGTGAATGGTATTTGTTTCTTGATTTCCTCCTGATCTTGCTCATTATTGGTGTACAGAAATGCTACTGATTTTTGCGCATTGATCTTATACCCTGCAACTTTACTAAACTCATTTATGAGTTCTAGAATCTTCATTGTAGATCTCTCAGGGTTTTCTATGTATAGGATCTTGTCATCTGCAAATAATGAAATTTTGACTTCTTCCTTTCCAATTTGAATGCCTTTTATTTCTGGTTCTTGCCTCAGTGCTCGTGCAAGTACTTCTAAGGCAATGTTAAATAGGAGCGGAGACAGTGGGCATCCTTGTATTGTTCCTGAGTTTACAGGGAAGGAGTCTAGGATTTCTCCATTGTAAACAATATTGGCTTTAGGTTTTTCATATATACTCTTTATCATGTTCAAAAAATGTCCTTGTATTCCAATCGTTTGGAGTGTTTTTATCAAGAAAGGGTGCTGTATTTTGTCAAATGCTTTTTCTGCATCGATAGATATAATCATGTGATTTTTTTTCCTTCAATCTGTTTATATGGTGTATTACGTTGATTGATTTTCTTATGTTGAACCATCCTTGCATACCTGAGATGAATCCCACTTGGTCGTGGTGTATAATACGTTTAATGTGTTGTTGAATACGATTAGCAAGTATTTTGTTAAGTATTTTTGCGTCTAGGTTCATTAGAGAAATTGGTCTGTAATTTTCCTTTCTTGTGATGTCTTTGTTTGGCTTTGGTACTAGGGTAATGTTGGCATCATAGAAGGAGTTGGGTAATGTTCTTTCTGTTTCGATGTTTTGGAATAGTTTCAGCAGGATTGGTGTCAGTTCTTTCTGGAATGTTTTGTAGAATTCACCTGTGAAGCCATCTGGCCCTGGGCTCTTCTTAGTTGGGAGATTTTTGATAACTGATTCTATCTCTCTGCTTGTGATTGGTTTGTTAAGATCATCAATTTCTTCTTTCGTCAATATGGGCTGCTTATGTGTTTCTAGGAATTTGTCCACTTCCTCTAGATTGTCATTTTTGTTGGAATATAGTTTTTCAAAATACCCTCTTATGATAGTCTTTATTTCTGTGGGGTCGGTGGTGATATCACCTTTCTCATTTCTTATTTTGTGTATTTGCATCTTCTCTCTTTTTTTCTTTGTTAGTGTTGCTAAAGGTTTGTCAATTTTGTTAATCTTCTCAAAAAACCAGCTCTTGGTCTTGTTTATCTGTTCAAGGGCTTTCTTATTTTCTATTTCATTTAGTTCTGCTCTTATCTTTGTTATTTCCTTCCTTCTTCTTCCTGTTGGGTTACTTTGTTGTTGTTTTTCTAATTCCTTCAAATGTGCAGTTCTTCAATTTTTGCTCTTTCTTCTTTTTTGATATGTGAATTTATGGCTTTAAACTTCCCTCTCAGTACTGCTTTTGCTGCATCCCATAAATTTTGGTATGTTGTGTTATCATTATCATTTGCTTCAAGGTAGTCATTGATTTCTTTTGAGATTTCCTCTTTGACCCACTGTTTTTCTAAGAGTGTGCTGTTTAATTTCCAAATCGTGGTGTGAAATCTGGGCTTCTGTCCCTTGCAAATCTCCAGCTTGACTCCACTGTGGTCAGAAATAATGTTTTGTATGATTTCAATCTTTCTGAATTCGTTCAGCCTTTCTTTGTGGCCTAGCATATGATCTATCTTGGAGAATGATCCATGTGCGCTTGAGAAAAATGTATATCCTGCTGTGTTTGGGTGTAGCAATCTATATATGTCTATTAGATCGAGCTCCTCTAATATACTATTCAGATGTTTTGTTTCTTTGGTGATTCTCTTTTGAGATGTTCTGTCCAGAGTTGATAGTGGTGTATTAAAATCCCCAACTATAATTGTAGATGTATCTATTCTTTCACTTAGTTTTTCCAGTGTTTGCCTGACGTATTTAGAGGCACCCTTGTTAGGGGCATAGATATTTATGATTGTTCGATCTTCTTGACAGATTTTCCCTTTCACTAAAATGTAGTATCCTTCTTTGTCTCTCACAATTGTTTCACATTTAAAGTCTATTTTGTCTGATATTAATATAGCTACTCCTGCCTTTTTTTGGTTATTGTTAGCTTGTATGATTGTTTTCCAGCCATTCACTTTCAACCTCCATGGTCTCTGGGTCTAAGATGTGTCTCTTGTAGACAGCATATGGATGGGTCATATTTCCTTATCCAATGTCCCAGTCTGAATCTTTTGATAGGTGAGTTTAATCCGTTGACATTCAGCGTTATTACTATCAAGGAATTATTTGTGTTAGCCATATTTTGTTTGGATTTGTGTTTGTCATATTTTGTTTGTTTATTTTTTTTTGTCTTTTTTGTTGTTGTTGTTGGTCTTATACTCTCCTCCAACTTTGCCTTTCCTGTTTTTTCCTTTCTTCCTGCAGAACTCCCTTTAGAATTTCTTGAAGGGGAGGTTTCTTGTTGGTATACTCTTTCAGTTTCTGTTTGTCTGTGAATATTTTGAACTCTCCATCATGTTTGAATGCTAGTTTAGCAGGATAGAGTATTCTTGGTTGGAAGTTTTTTTCCTTTAGTACCTTGACTATATCATACCACTGTCTTCTTGCTTCCATGGTTTCAGAAGAGAAATCAGCACTTAATCTAATTGAGCTTCCCTTGTATGTGATGGTTTTCTTTTCTCTTGCTGCTTTTAGGATTTTCTCTTTGTCTTGAGCCTTGGATAATTTGATAAGTATATGGCTTGGGGTGGGCCTGTTGAGGTTTATGACTTGTGGAGTGCGCTGTGCTTCTTGGATATGTACCTCTGTCTCTTTCAGTAGATTTGGGAAGTTTTCAGCCATTATTTCCTGCAACACTCCTTCTGACCCCTTTCCCTTCTCTTCACCTTCTGGAATGCCTATAATACGTATGTTTGAGCGTTTTGCATTGTCATTCAGGTCCCTAAATCCTAATTGGATTTTTTCTATCTTCTTATTGACCCCTTCTACTATCTGTTTGATTTCTGATGTACTGTCTTCCACATCACTAATTCTCTGCTCTGTCTCTTCTAGTCTGCTGATATTTGCTGCAAGTGTATTTTTGATTTCTTGAACTGTGGTGTTCATTCCCATCATATCTGTTATGTTTTTACGTATGTCTGCAATTTCCCCTCCAAGTGATGTCTTCATGTTGTTAACCTCTTTCATTACTGCATCAAATTTGTCGGTGATAAATGTTCTGAGTTCTTTCATTGCTTGTGCCAAGTTTTGCTCCCCTTCGTGATTATTGGTTTGTTGATTGGATTCAGTCATGTTTTCCTGATTATTGGTTTGGTTTGTAGATTTTTGTTGCTTTCTGGTCATCTCTTTATTTTGACGAATTTAATCAGTTCCTTAGCTTCTTTGTCTGCTTTTGGAGGTTAATTAGTTGTTATTTTTGCATAGGTGTTATATCTTCTCTTTGTCACTTTTTTCTTCTTATTCTAGTTACTTGTTGTTGGTTAAGTTCACTTTAGAGGAAAGTATTAGTGTTGGGGAAAGGCAATTGTGTAAGCAAGGGAAAAGTGTAAAGTAGTTTTGGTAATGTATGTTAACAAAGCAAGAATATGAGATCTGGGAGGATGGAGGTTAGATTCATGTAGATTGTATAGAGTTATAGCTGTAGGTAGAGTACCTTTTATGAAGTAGATGACTGAATATGGGCGGAATATGGTATGAACTACAAAGCTATTGTTTTCATGAGAGAGGGAAAAAGAAAAGAAAGGTAATAGTTTCAAGAGTGGATAACAGACAGAAAACAGAACAAAGGTATTAGAAATTAAGAGTTAGACACTTTGTGGATCAAAGAACGGGAGGTGGGGGGTGGAATATAGGAGAGACAGTAGATGATAGTGGATATCAAGATGCAGGGGAAGGGGGATAGTGTAGGTAGCCTAAATCAGTTCACACAGAAATGAGGCAGTGGAGGATGGGAAAACCCAGCAAATGTGAGGTGTTCCCTGTAGCACCTATTGTGTACTTGAATTAAAATAAAATAAATGGAAAATGAGGGACAAGAGGGAAAGAGAAAACCGAGAAAAAAAAAAGAAACTAATTATAATAAAGAAAAAAAGAAAGACAAGAAGAAAGGAAGAAAGAAACAGAGGATAGGCAAACGGTGGGGAACAGATAGGGGGAAGAGAGATGCAGGTATACACGTGTCACAATTGCAACACTATCTAAAACAACAACTAAAAAAACCCCTAAATAACTGTCTAAAAAAAAAACGACTTTGGGGGACACGCTAGGAGAAAAGACTAGGGGATAATGCAATATTAGCAATCAGGGCGTCAAAAAGAGTAAAAAATAAGATAAAGTGAAAATAAAAACAAAACAATATGAACCAATAAAGATAAAACGCAAACGTTAAGGTCCAGGACACTCATGGACCCCAGGTAGACCCCAGGGCATGATGGATTCAGGGGTGGAAAGTCTGAGACACTGAAGACTCAGGAGGTGTGAGTCTGGGGTGTGGACCGCCAGAGTCCAGGGGACCCAGACCTGGCAACCTCAAATCTGGTCCACAGAAAGCTTAGGAGCCCCGCAGTGCAACACAGCCCTCAGGGATCCCCGTAGCTGGGTGCCAGCCCCATGGGGGAAGCCAGATCCGTGAATTCTATATTGAATGTCTGATCCCTGAAATTCACCTACTCCTCAGGGTTTCAGCCTTTGGACCGCTCCCTCCCTGTGCTCCCACGCAATGGCCACTTGAGGGCGCCTCTACACCACAGCCAGTTCAATGACCCAGATCCCAAGCCCCGCTGGGTGGGGTGGGCTTCAGCTGGAAACTCCGAAAACAGACTCTAAGATCCAAAATCCCAAACTTCGCAAAATATTCCCCAATCAGCTTCCAGACGTGTCCTCCTCCCTCACTGCACCCTACAACAGTCTCCCAATTGTGTCCCCTTATTGCACAAAATCCAATTCCATTGCAGATCGGCAGTCAGACCTGTGGGGATGGGGCTCCAGGCGGAAGCGCTACCCCCCCCGTCCGTCGACCAAAACGTCCCCCGCTTCACAACAAAGCACCGTCTGTCTCCCCAAATCGATCTGCAAAGGAGTCTTGTCCCAACAATCCCTCACCAGCCAGCCCAGTATCCGCGAATTTGTCAGCACCGCAAAGCCTCCAGAAAAAGGAAAAACAAAAAAAAACAAAAACCCTGGCCGCCACGGCTCCGGAGCTTCAGGAGCGCCCGCTACCGTGGCTCCGCCCACCCAAGGAGGGAACTTCCCGAGCCCAGCTGGGACCTCCGTTTATATATTATAGACGTATCCTCTCTGTTACCTTCCCACCGAATTGACGTCCAGACACCTTCCAACCAGCAAAAATCCCCGAAACAGCACGGTCCCAAAGAGCCTTCAACGCTGCCCAGCCGCCCCCTGCAGAGACATTACCAGGCAAGCTCACGCAGCCACCATCTTGCCTCTCTGATCCATGGCACATTCTTAGTCAGTGTTCCAGAGAAGAATTAAAATAGAAAACAGTAAATAGCTTCTAACAAATGAAAAGGATAAAGCATCATGCAAATCTTATGTGAGCCAACAAAGGTATGACTAAAAGGGAAATTTATAGCCATAAGTACATACATTAAAAAAGAAAAATAAAATTGTAGAGACCTAACTGCACACCTGGATGAACTAGAAAAAAGTAAAGTAAACTCAAACTATGCATGCAGAAAGAGAGAAATGAAAAAAAAAAAAAACGTGTAGAATACAAATAAATGCAATTGAGAATAAAAAATAAGACTTCAAGGAAGAAAACTACATCATGTATCATTGTACATTTATTAGATTGGCTGCTATTTAAAAAACTATAAAAGTACAAGTGTTGGAGAAGATATGGAGGAAAAGTGACACTCATCCACATCTGGTGGGAATATAGAATGGTGCAGCCACTGTGTAAGACAGTTTGCTGGTTCCTCAAGAAGGTAAATAAAGAACTGCTATATGATTTGGGAATCCTATTCTGAGGGACATACCCAGATAAATGAACATGAACAAATATGTGTACAACCATGTTCATAGCAGTATTATTCACTGTTGCCAAAAGTTGAAAGCAACCCAAATATCCATCAATAGATGAAAGGATAAGCAAACAGTGGTATAAAAGACTATAGAATATTAGTCAGTTGTAAGAAGGAATGCTAAAACATGGATGAATTGTTAAGTCCCAAAGCTGGGCCTTTGAGGATAACCAGATATATATATATATCTGCATCCTATATTTAAAAAACACCAAAACCTTTAACCTGAGAGCTAGGCAGAGCTTACAAATATTATGTCTGCAGACAGGAGCCAAGATTTGTCTAAAGTGACTCAGTGTCACTGTTCCCCTGTGGCCGTTAGCTAGACGGCTTTCGCCTAGGTGAGACGAACTTCTCGAATGGGTTGTGAGTGATGGCAGGGCCCTGGTATCACACAGCCAGATTAAACACACAGTAACCACCCCGGAGACGCAGGCTTGTGGTGCAGGTCTGGTTTATTGGGGAAGTGGTACAGCTTATATAGGCAGGGGTGGGGGCTTGAGGTGATGCTTCAGTTATAGATAGGCTATGGGGATTGGGGTAATATGAAGCAGCTACTTGATGGGATGAGGTAGTTTTGAAGTTGGAGCATGTGGGCTTCTCTGGAAGGAAGCTGGCTAGGAAGAAGGGAGGTGCCTTTTATGATAGCCATTGTGTATGCTTAGCGACCATTCTGGCTACATGTTTGCCAGCAAGCTCACCAACAATACCTCCATTTTTGTTTTATTTCAAGACTGCAATAACTGTGCCTGTCTTAGGGTGTTCTCCCTTGAGAATCTTACCCATCTTTGGCTACCAGTTATGAATCATTTATGCCATGCAGTTGCACCTGTCTTAGGTTGCCTCCCTTTGGAGGTCTTACCCATCTCTGGCTATCAATTGAGCTTTGTGGCTGGAGGAAAGGTGGCTGTGTGCTACCTACATGGCTACACAGCAGTGGTGGCTTCAGGTTCTTGTGTTTCTTCTTGCATCAGCAGTTGGTACTGACGAAGCTGAAGTGAATAAATGGTGAAGGCTGAAATGTTTTCTATTCTTCTCTGTAGCCACTTAATGAGATAAGGAGCTATAGACACAACACAAATGATTAGCATTAAAGGACTAATAAGTGGTGTAGCCACTGTACGAGGGGGGAGGAGAGCCAATTCATGAATGGGGGACTGAATGATTGAGTTTTAGTTAAATTTTTATGCAGGTCTTTTAATATTTGGATATTTTGTTCCACTATACCGGAGCTATTAATGTAGAAACAGCATTCTTCTTGGAGGAATAAGCACATTCCTCCTTTTTTGGCTGTGAGTAAGTCGAGGGCCCTGCAATTTTGGAGGGTTACACTGGCTAGGGAGGTGAGTTGCTCTTAAAGAGCTTGAAGGGAGGCAGTTGTCAAATCAAGGGCTATTTGTACTGATTCTTTAAAATTACCGTTGATGATAACAGTGTGTGCTAAGGTGCCACCGGCAAGTCCAACAGCTGCAAGGGAGGAGGTAAGGCTGGCTCCTACCAGAAGTGGAAGGAAGGCAGCTCACTTGCTATGGAAAAAAGAGAGCACCTGGGAAGCTTCAGACTCTGTATATAGTATAAACTGTGGGACAATGACTACAGGAATACAGGGACCAAGAGTGGTGGAATTAATCAAGGGTGTGATTGTTTGATTGCACCAAAAAAAAGAGGCCTCTTGGGAGCTGGATGGTACCTGTAAAGGAAACATTTGTTGTGCAGGTGGGAGAGAAGGAGGTATGGCTGGTTTGGAAGCAGGTGATATTTTCAGGGCTGCTCCAAAGGGGGATATGTGTAAGGGGGGAAGAGAGGTTGCCGGGTGTTGCTGAGGAATAGCCGGAATAGTTGGAGATAGAAACAGGGACAGCCTCTAGTAGGGGATGCTGGAGGGAGGTGCACAGGAAGCAATGAGAAATATTAGCAATTCCAGATTGATTAAGGAAAGAGATGGTATTATTGAGAATTGTGAGCCAAGAAGGGGGATTATATACTAGCAGTTGCTCGTTTAATTGCTTTTTTGCTGTTTTTATATTTACGAGCACGTTGGATATACTGATTGGAGATGAGGACTGGTTGTAGAGACTATAGCGGCGGGAAACCGTTATGGATCTGGTAGGCCAAGTGTCACCCCCGTGAGCATATAGCTTGCCGGTGATTCCAGTAGCCCATCTGTCATTCCAGGGGACTTTTATATGGAGGTAATAACCAGATTTATTGGCAAAGAAGAAGCTTGGGAAGGACGACTGCCATGGCCAGTTAATGACACAGCTCCAATAGGGGCAGCCTCCATAATAAGGGCCTTGGTAATAGGTGTTGGTACAGTATGCTTTGGTTTGGGTGTGAGGGAAGCAGGCGTAAGGTTTACGGCTACTTTGTTGGTATGATTTAGGTGTTTCGGTGAGTTTGATAGTAAGAGGTGTTTGACATCCCTGAGGTGAACAGCGGCCTGTGCCAAGGGGGCGCGATGTGGTGCTTGAGCAAGAGGTTATAGTTTCTTTTACTGTGAACGTCCAGAGATAAAGGGCTTGTCCATTGACTGAGATAATGAGTGAGATAATTAGAGAAGGAGTGAGTATGTATAAGAGGCAGCACATGATGGGTGGGTTATACACAGCAGGTGATAGCGAGAAGAAGGCAAATATACGTTACAAAGAAAGTGAGGAGGAAGGATTTGTGCAGCATTGTCCAGTCACTCGGAGAGCCAGCGAATAACAGGAGGGCTCCAACGAGGGTGACAAAGCTACATAGAAGGGTTCCAGCGGGCTACACAGCTGCATTGGTTTTGGTGGCAGGTTTTACGAGACAGCTTGGGATCCACAAAGGCTGGTCGGTGTTTTCTGGAAAGATACAAGCAAATCCTCCTCCTTGTGTTAGTAGAGGGTGGGGGCCTTTCCATATGTTAGTGAGGGGGTCTTTCCACAAAACAAGGGGGACCGGCGTGGGGGCTAGTCTTAGGCCTCCCCAATGCCGGATTGCTGGAGTAGTATGATTTTTGTCAAAGGTAAGGAAGTTGATAGTGACTAGGGCTCTGTTGAGCAAATCTTGGGGGGTTGCTGTAGGGAACTCCCCTGAAAGTTTCTTCATTGTATTTTTGAGGAGCGCATTAGATCTCTCAACTAGGGCCTGTCCTTGAGGGTTATAAGGGATTCCTGTTTTGTGTTGAATATTCCAGTCATGGCAAAATTGTTTAAAAGTTTTGGACTAAAAGCAGGGTCCATTATCTGTTTTTATAGTCCAAGGGATACCCATTTGATTAAAGGCTTGAAGGCAGGCTGTTATAACATTTTTTGCTTTTTCTCCAGATAAAGCAGTGGTGAAGAAAACTTTGGAGAATGTGTCTACTAGCACGTGTACAAATTTATAGTGGCCAAATGAGGGGACATGTGTGATGTCCATTTGCCACAGTGCATTTGGATGGAGGCCCCATGGATTAACTCCTTGGGGCTGTAAGAGGCCTATAGGAAGGAAAGGTGCACAGTGTTTGCACTCATGTGTGAGGTGCTTACACTGGGCTTGAGTGATGTCGGGAAAAAGGTGATGGAGGGAGTTAGCTGACATGTGGAATTTTGCATGTAGGAGCCTGGCTTAATCTAAGGAGGTAGAGAGTATGGAAACAGTGAGAGAGGAGTCAGCAAGGTTGTTTCCTTCACTAGTGCTCCAGGTAATCCAGTATGTAAATGGATATGCTGGATATACCAAGGAACTGTACAATTTTTGAGGAGGGGTTGTAGCACTAAAAGGGTGCTATCAATTAACAAACTGGGCTTAATCTTTAGGGTTGCATAGGGCAGTATTCGAATGGCATTGGCGGCATAGGCACTGTCAGAAAAGATGTTGATAGGGGTGGACTGATTTTGTATAAAGGCTTGCAGGAGAGCTAAGAGCTCCCTGGCTTGCACTGATGCAGCATGTGGAAACACTTGGATAGAATTAGGAGAGGGGGGATTTTTTGTTACAATAGAAAAGTGAGTTTTATTAGCATCTGTAAATATGGTAGGGGCGTGAGGTAATGGAGAGGTGAATGGGAACCCATGAGAGGAGAGGACAAAGGGGAGGAGAGTTATGGCAGTAAGGAGTTTGTCTTTTGGATTATGGTGGCTGATTTGCCCAGTAAAGTTAGCTAGGAGAATTTGCATGTTGAGACTTGTTTGAGCCAGGGTTTGTAATTGTTCAGTAGTAATGGGGAGGATTATTGTATCTGGTTCTATTACATAGAGGAGAATGGCTGTTTTTCTAAGTTTTTGTCCTATTATGCAAAGGCTTTCTACATGAGAAGTGATTCATTCTAATTGACTTATGGCAAGGTGTACCCAGAACAAGGGCACCTGTTGATAAAGGACACCCGTGGGTGTACCTGGAGTATTGAGCACAATGGCTAAGAGCGGAGGGGAGGGCTGAAATCTAGTCACGCTAATATTAGCCAGTTTAGCATTAATGAGTTGTAGGGCTTGGCGGGCTTCTGGGGTGACTGTTCACTGGCTAGAATGGTGGCATCTCCTTCGACGAGGGAGAATAAGGGTTTAAGTTCTTGTGTAGTCACACTTAGATGGGGGTGCAGCCGATTGATATCCCCACAAAGCTGCTGTAATTGAGAGAGAGAGCAGGAGGAAGGTAATTGTAACTTAGGGGTGGCAGGTCGTAAATGACTGGTGATGGTGTACCCCAAAAAGGTAAATGGGGGCACAGTTTGTATTTTTTTCAGGTGTGATTTTGAGGCCTAGTTGGTTGAAATTATTTAACAGGGAGTGGAGACAGGCTTGGAGCATGTTAAGGTCTGGATGTGCTAGAAGGACATCATCCATATAGTGAATTATTTGGCAGTATGGAAGGAGTGGAGAGGTTGCTTGACTCACAAACATTTGACAAATAGCTGGGCTATTTTTCATTCCTTGAGGAAGGACTTTCCACTGATACCATAACTGCAGGTATGCATTGTTAGGAATGGGCAGTGAAAAGGCAAAAAAGGGGTGGTCTGCCTCATGGAGCAGAATGGAAAAGAAACAGTCTTTGATATCGACTGTGATTATATGAAAGCCATGAGTAATGGCAGAAGGGTGTAGAAGGCCAGGCTGAGGGGAACCAATTTTTTGGAGATGAGCATTAACTTGGCGGAAGTCTTGAAGGAGCCGCCAGGTATTGGATGTTTTCTTTTGAATTACAAATACAGGGGAGTTATGTGGGCTTACAGAAGGTTCAAGATGACCTGCAAGTATTTGTTCTTTAACTAGCCGGAGCAGGGGAGGAGTTTCTGGCGAGGCAACGGCCACTGATCCATCCAAATTGGGTTTATGGTGCTCCAATTAAGCTTAGCAGGAGCAGGATAGGGAATATGAAAGGTAGGGGGCAGATCAGTGGCCTTTAGAATTGGGGGGGCATTTGGGTAGTGAGGATTGCCCCACTGACGGGGGGAGGATGTCACATCCCCAGAGGGAGTGAGCCAAGTTAGGGATGACTAAGGGGCAGAAAGTACCGCTTTTACCATCAGGGTCAGTCCACGAGAGGGGAGTGCTGACGTGCTGGGATTGCTGAAGCCCAGCAACGCCCTGTACTAGGGGGCCAGACTGCAAGGTCCAGGAAGGCTGGACATCCTGCGGGTGCAGAACAGAAATATCGGCGCCGGTATCAACTTGCCCTTTTATAGGATGTCCTTGGACTGTAAGTGTAAGGAAGGCTTTATGCGCAGTAATGGGTATGGCCCAGTGCACAGAGGGATGAGGGGTGGTTATGGTGCAGGCTTGAGGAGCCTTTGACTCAGGAGAGGCAGGCGAAGGGGGCTCAGCAGTGGTAGAAGTGGTTTCAGAATTATCACCATATAGCACTGCTTGCTCAAGATCGTCTAATCGTTGGTTGAGCTGGTCAAGCCAATGTTTGGTGGCATCAAAGGGGAGAGGGGGTTGTGGGGGGTCAGATTTTTTAATGAGATGTTTTTCAACTGCGGCTATCTGGTCTTCTAGCAGTTGGAGATTCGAAGGGGTGGCAAGCTGAGGGCGGGTAGTTGAAGAAGCTGTGGCACTAACATAGGGGAAGTCCTCTCTTACTGGCGGGGCTGAGAGGCACCCTGCAGAAAGCTTAAAGGTGGGAGAGGATTACCCATGATATCAGTTTTGGAGTGGCAATCTTTCTTCCAGTGCAGGCCTTTAAGGCACCTGGGGCAAATGGCAGGAGGAGGTCTGGGGAGGTGAGAGGGGGAGGAGAGGGAGCCCGATTGGCATAAGGGGGAGGAAGGGGGGCTTGATTTTGTGGGCACTCTCGAGCAAAATGCCCTGGTTGTCTGCATTTAAAACAGAGCCTTTGCAGCTGCTGCAGATGTTGTGCGACAGCAGCAGATAAAACGGTGGGGGAGGGTGAAGCCTCAAGGCCTGAGCGATACTGCCAATGTCTCTACAAGCAAGAACCCAATCGGTAGGTGTTTTATTATGGATAGGAGTGATAGCCTGTTTACAGGCGGTATTCGCGCCTTCCCACAATAGTTCTTCAAGTAAAGCTTCAGCTGCAGTTGAGTGAGAAAGTTTACCATAAACAGCCTCTTTAACACGACTGTAAAAGGCAGAAAAGGACTCATTGGGTTCCTGAATAAGCTTAGCAAGTTGCACGGGCTTGCCATTTGGGTTGATTTTATGGAAGGCGGCCTTAGCGAGAGCGGCACATTGATCTGAGTAAGGAGCAGGAAGGCCTGCCTGAATCTGGGGGAGAGTAAACTGTCCTTCACCTTTGAGCGCGTCAGGCGGAATATGAGGGAGGTTGTTAGAGAGGTTTTGGGAGCCTTGCTGGCGATCCCCAGCATCATAAAGGGCTAACCATGTGACATAATCAGTAGGGGTAAGTATAGTGCAAGCGAGAATTTTCCAGTCGCTAGCAGTATTGTGGGCTAGTGAAATATTTTCAAGGAGCATTTGAGCATAGGGGCTATTGAGACCATCTTCTTGAACAGCTTTACGAAGGTTAGAAACAGTTTTATAGTCCCAAGGCTGCCAATATGCAGGAATATTGTCGTTAGTAGAGTATTGTACAGGAAGAAGGGTGGGGGGGACAGGGTGGAAGGCAGTAAGGGGAAGTACTAAGATTAGACAGAACCAGAGGGGGGAGGAAGGGGTTTCCAGAAGAGAAGGGAGGGGGAGTGGTATTTTGTGGGGTAAGCAGAGAGGGGGGTTGGAAGGGAGGGGCAAAGGGCTCTATGGGGGCAGTAGCGGAGGAGGATGGGGGGCAGGGGGCGGCACAACAACAAAGGAAGTGGCGGCCGGAGGCAGGGGGAGGGGACGGCGGCGCCTGCTCTTCTGCGCTCCGGTCCTGGAATTTCTGTGGCGCCAGGGCTGGGCAGCGAGGAGGAAGCGGCAAGGGAAGGATTAGAGGTAGGGGAGGGGGGAGGTGCTGGGAGAACGGGATATAGGGACTGGGGCACAGGAGGGGGAGGTCGTGCAGGCTTAGGGGTATGTTGGGGAGGGGAGTCTTGTGGAGAATAATCAGGAAGGGGGGAAATGGCTGTAGGGTTAGAAAGACAAGCGTGAATAGCTTGGAGCGCGGGCATGAGACCTATGGGAAATACCTTTTGTTCACGAGTCTCGGCTGACTGAACTCTTGAAATTAATTTGGACCATGTGGCGGGGTCCCATAGGAGGGCAGTGGAAAGCCACGGAGTATAGCGAACGATAATGTCCCAGTACTGTGCAAGCTCCTTTTCCGTAATTTTAACACGGCATCTTGCTAAGAGAGCATGCAGTACTCTCGCCTGAGGTGCTTTCTCAGAAGAGGCTAAATTCCCCATTCTGAGCTTCACTTACCTATAGGAAGAGGATCACTTCGGATCCCGCTGGTTGCTGTCCGAACGAGGTGAGGGTGTTCAGGGTCCCTGTTCAGGCGCCAGATGTCGCTGTTCCCCTGGGGCCGTTAGCTAGACGGGTTTCACCTAGGTGAGGCGAACTTCTCGAATGGGTTGTGAGTGACGGCAGGGCCCTGGTATCACACAGCCAGGTTAAACACACAGAAACCACCCCGAGACACAGGCTCGTGGCACAGGTCTGGTTTATTGGGGAAGTGGTACAGCTTATATAGTCAGGGGTGGGGGCTTGAGGTGACGCGTCAATTATAGATAGGCTAAGGGGATTGGGATAACATGAAGCAGCTACTTGATGGGATGAGGTAGTTTTGAAGTTGGCGCAGCAGGCTTATCTGCCAGGAAGCTGGCTAGGAAGAAGGGAGGTGCCTTTTGTGATAGCCATTGTGTATGCTTAGCGGCCATTCTGGCTACATGTTGTTTGCCAGCAAGCTCACCAACAACTCAGACCTGATTCCCTGTGCTGCTGTTTCACTCTTGCTTAAATACTCAAGTTAATACTTAGCATTGGCTCTGATTATGCATTTGATTTTATGCATATGGATGAACACACATACACATAACTGGTTATACAATTGTATGATTAATATGTCCAGGAAATCACACTTGCACACACATTGCATGATCAAAAATGGGGCAGATAACTCGACCCCTAGGTGGGAGTTTTACTATGTTAATTAAGCAAGTTGAAGTGAGGACAGCAAGGGACTTCTGTGCAGGTCTGGCCAAATGGTTGATACTTCAATGGTTTTCATGCTTCATTGTTTCAACAGAAGGTCTTGACCAGTGAAAGCAGAATTTGACACTGAGTTTTACATCTCATTACCTTCTAAATTGCATACAATTCTTTCCTTTGTACCATGGTAACAGGGAGAGAAACAAGTTATATTCAGGTGTTCAGTCATCCTACATCCATCAGAATCTTCGAGACATTATGTTTAGTGAAATAAGTCAATCAATAAAGGACATATATCATATGATTTCAGTGATATAAACAAAGGATATTGACTAGAATCACAAAGGTAATATGAAATATGAGTTAGCAGGAGATAGACAGTAGAGAATGGTGAGGTGATGCTCAATCTGGGTAGAACCTATGAAGTTGTGAATGGAGTGATTTGGCATTGGATAGGGTAATGGTGGTAGGGATATGAATGGGTTGATGATGCTGGTGTGTGAGTTTCAGTGGGGCTGGGGGTTGGGTTGGGTTACTGATTGAGCATGTGGGAGGGCTGGAGGAAGGATCAGATGAACTTAGGAGTTTGAGGAGTGGTTAAAAACACAATTGTGGAAGTGTCCTTTCAGCAATTATGGAAGGGAGGGCACCAGTGCAGGGTGTTGGTGAGGAGATGGGTGGAGAAGGGTACATCTAGGCATACCTCTATGGAATCCTTCATTATTTTGCATCATCCTTTCACAGAGGCCATGCTAATCTCTGTATCATTCCAATAGTAGTATAGTTGCTGCTGAAGCTAGCACTGGGGCATACCTCTGTGGAATATGACTGTGTTTATGTGGTCATATGTATTATCTCAGTAGCTAGAGACCCACATAATGGCCAACAAAATCCATATGCCTACCCTTTGGAGTCCTGTTGCAATCTCAAATAGAGGGGCAAGAATCACTAGAGTAAATAGGCAATGTCTAATAAAAGAAAAGAGGCCAATATGCCTATTATAACCCAACTCTTGAAGGGCATGAGTTGGTGTGGCTGCAAGAACAAAGAATGCACTGAGAAGAGAATCAGACATAAGTTTTATTGGGACTTATGAACAGGAGAGCTCATTGGTGGCCAGTCAAGGAATGAATGAAAATAGGGCTCCACAAAGTGATGAGAAAATTAAGGATGATATATAAAGGGTTTCAGAACAGAGTTCCTGCTAGGGTCATGTGAAGCATATAGATGACATGTATGGATGTTTTTGCTATGCTCATAGGAAGACATTTACTGCTTTGTGAAGATCTTATTTTATGATAACATTATACATCCTTTACCCTCTGGGGAGGATTGTTGACCTTTAACTTATGCTTAGGTCACACAGGTGGCTGCGTGCTGAGGACTTGAGGAGGGAGCCTGGACTCCCATAGTTGCACAAAGCTGCCTACATTGACAATAGGACAAAATTCCACAGGTAACTACACATCACGGATTCTGTGTGTTATTCCATTGCCCTTGGACAATGCAACCTAGGGTGATAGACTCAGTTCTTAACCACCCTAAATTATTATATAAGCATATCCTAATAAAGGCCTGGATTTATTCACCAGTTCCCTTAAAAGGGAAAACATATAATCGAGTCTCATTGAAAGAGGGCAGCTATATTTCAGTCTTAAATGAGAAAGTCATGTTCCAAACTTGTCAGTGGGTTGTATTCTGTCATGCCAGCAATGTGTTTCATGCTGTCAATTTGCTGTAGTTATGATCCAAGGAAGGCCAGGAGCATCCTCGACTTACCAAGGAAGATCAAACATTGGTTTGATTGTGGGCATGTGTTACTGCTGAAGCTCACTGTAGGCAAGGGCATAGGGGCAAAAAGAAAAATGTTTACGGGGAACATGAGGGGGAAGAAACATTTCCATTAACAGATAATAAGTAGTCCAGGACTTTCAAACTGGACCTTGTGACCAGGGTCTTTGGTGGACTTTATTTTGACCAGCTGTCTCCCCTGTTTCCTAAATTAACCTGCCTCAATTCCCTCCTCAGAGAGTTCACCCCCTTATTCTTGAGGGGGAACTGAAGGGCAATGGTTATTCTCCTGTAGCTGCTTCCTGCTGATTAGGGGCAGAAGTTCCTTGACTAATGATTTGTGAAACTCTCCATCTATTTTATTGAGTTTGAGGGAAGGTGGGCCTGGCACCATGATTGGAGTAGGATGAAACCCCCACATGACTAATACCATTTTCTGGAAGGAATTGACCCTGGAAAAAATAAACTTATGTTAGAATTTTCAAAATATGTGGTCCTACTAAAAGGATAAATAAAATGGTGATAAGCAGTCCCCAAAGGTAGGGTAGCCATGCATATTGGACCATGGGAATGGGAAAGCCTAGGTGTCTCCAGAGACTACATCTTTCTGAAGCTGATGGACTTGTCCTGTAAGTTTCAAATGCTGCTAGAAAACTGCCATGCTCAGTTCCCAGAGTGGTGGTTATGCTTATGACAGCTAGGAGAGTTAAAAAGAGGCACTACCCTAGATATAAACTCACAAAGACAATATAGGCAAAAACAAGACAAGCATATGGCAGGCAAAATAAGGACAATACTTAAGAAAGGCATTGTTTTATCTTATAGGCACATTCATTAAATCATTAGAAAATGAATTACATTTATAAAGACTATTAACATGTTATATTCCTATAGATATTGTCATACTCATCAGGTATATAGGTACAGTACTTAACACTAATCAATATACTAATAAATGCACAAGTTCCTCTTTGAGCTGATGTTAATAGATCTAAGCTCCAGGTTTGCTTTACCATACATGTTGTCTCTCCATGGGAGTAGACCATAATGCCAATCGTTTAGGTCTGTTTAGTTTCTACTCATGTTACCCCAGTAAGTAATACTCCACTTGGTACGTCCTTCACACAGTCAGCATGCTGCAGCACCACTGGCTCTTGGAGGGAGGCTCCAGTGCTTCACCTGTCTGGTTCATAGCACCTTTGGGCATTATGAAACATTACCAGTTTATAGGCAATACCCATAGTAAATCTGGCCACTCAAACTATTGCCAGCTGCCTGAAACAGCAACATACTCTCCATCCACTTCAGGAGCATGCCCAGAGAAGGAAGATCCTTTTATTATTTTAAGGGTTGTAGTGACCAACCTAGCCAATAACTCAAATGGAGAGACACTATTCAGGATACTAGAGGCCGGGGTTTGAATGTGCAAGAGAGTTTGACAAAACTAAAGCTAGCTCTTAATTTTTATAAATTTTCTAAATTCTTCCAATGCAGTTTATAACATTAAATGGACTTAACTATTTTTATTACTTTACTTCTACAACCTTTGCCATGATTATGTTAATAAACAGATATTTTAACTTAGCAGTATAGGAAAAAGTACTTTCTCCATTATTTTATGAAAACCTAAGATTCCCAATGGAATCAAGATTATCTTCCCACTACCACTACTTTAATATGCAGACTGAAGTGGCCTCTGACAAGTTTCACTGTCATGAAGTTACTTTTTATCAATCTAGGTTTCTAATTAATAATGGCTTCCTGGAACAAGTCATTTAAATATTTCAGTTTAGAAAATATTTTTGCAAACTTCCTGTAACCAATCATAACAATATGGACTATAGTTACTTCATCTCCAGACAAATTTCCCCCTTACAAAACACATTCCCTTACTTAATACTACCTTCTACAATGTCTTCAAAACTTTCCATATTATTTCAATCCTTATCTTACATATTTCCACTCTGATTTTTTTCCTTTTCTTTTTAAAAAAAAATTTTTGTATTTTTTAAAAGATACATAGTTCACAAAAAGTGTTCCTTTAAAAAATGAGGTTCCCATATACCCATCACCCCAACTGCCCCACTCCTCCCATATCAACAACCTCTTTCATCATTGTGGCACATGCAATAAGCATGCAGTGAGCACATTTTGGAGCTCTGTTGCATCTCATGGATTATAATCTACATTGTAGTTTACGCTCTCCCCCTGACCATTCAGTGGGTTATGGTAGGATATATAATGTCCAGCATCTGTCCCTGCAATATCATTTAGAACAACTCCAAGTTCTGAAAATGCTGCCATATCACATCTCTTCTTTCCTCTCCCTACACTCAACAGCTGCAATGGATACTTTTTCCACTCTGATATTATAAAAGCCAGTCATCTAATCTTAGGGAAAAAATGCATTCCCCTTAACAAACTAATCAAATTTTAGTCAGCATTGACCATTAATTTACTTCCACAAATCTTTTACAAAGAAATATATATATGTACATCTTTTCACACATTCTGTTCTATGAAAAAATACCTGTTCATTTCAATTAAAGCAAAACCAATTTTTTAAAAAGAGGTTTGTAAAAATTTCATTAATCAAAATTTACTATTTTAAACATCTTAAAGATTTAACAATATAATGTTAATTTACTTTGTTATTATCCAATGGACAGGCAGATTACACCCAAGCTAAAAAAAGTTGAAACCATTATAGTTTATGCAAGAAATGTTCTTTTCTCTTCCTTCCATCACAGGAAGTTAAACCTCTGTTTTTCTGTAATATAATTCTAAAATTGTGAAGAACCTAAAAGTATACTGGCTACTGGCTACCAAGTTCTGTAATATATTATTGTTTAATTTGTTTTAATCAAAATTTTGAAAAATCTTCCCATAGCTTTCAAGGATTTTTTCTTTACTTACTGAAACTTGGCCATTACATTGTTACTGTCATCACAAATTCTTTTAAAACTTAACAGGGGGTAATAAGAAAATGAAATAATTTTTAAAATAATAAAGCACAATTTTTTAAAATATAAAAAATAATTTAGTTGGGGGATTCCATAATCAGACTATGCAAAACAAGGTTTATTCTGTAATATCCCCTTTGTCCCTATCATTTTAATTTTCTCATCTAGCAGGCAGAATTCTAGGCTAAACTCACATTTCCTCTATTTTCCACATCCACCCCATCCCCTTAGGTTCCTTAACTGGTTTTGTTTTTAAATTTTTAAAATTTAATTGCCTTTTAAAAAATATACATAGATCACAAAAAATATTACATTAAAAATTTAAAAATTTCCCATATATTCTACCCCCCACCTCATGTCCTCCTCCCACATCAACAACCTCTTTCATCATTGTGGCAAATTCATTGCATTTGGTGAATACATTTTGGAGAACTACTGCATCACATGGATTAGAGTTTACACTATCCCGCAGTCCATTCAGTGGGTTATGGCAGGATATATGCTGTTCAGCATCTGTCCCTGAAATATCACTTAGGACAAATCCAAGTACAGAAAATGCTTCCACATGACATTTCTTCTTCCTTCTCCCTGCCCTCAGCAACTACCATGACCACTGTCAGCACATCAGTGATACAGTTTATTCCCTTGCTAGAGCCACAATATTTCTATAGTAGAATATTGTAAGTCCACTCTCATTAGTTAGAAGAACTTGTGAGTAGGATAGCTATAGAAAGATCATGGAAGAATTTCAGTAAACTTTTTAGTTTCCTTCCTTTAAATTGTTTTTTTTTTTTTTATTCAGATTTTATGTGGCTTTTTATCCTGTTTGGCTTCACCAATTTGGGTCTCAGATGTACTCATTTATCAATATAAATGCTTATTTAAAAATTGCCCATATATATAGAGCTCTTTTAGGAATTTTCATTTGTTAATTTAAAATTATTTAATACCAAACAGAAGTGTAAAAATATACACTGAACAAACTGACAAACACAAAAGGAGTTAAGGCACACCAATAGAAACATAAAACTCATTAATTTGACTCATGATTTTCACTCCCTTGATTTGGCTGTCCTCAAGTTCTTCACCATTTCACATCTCTGATTTTATTGCTTTTAAAATCTCCTCTGGAATCTGTGTTGCCTGTACTGTGCAGCACATTCTTGGAAACACTTTTAACCGTAACCAGCAAACAGGTATACTTGAGAAGTATAATTGCTGTTAAGCACTAATTTAGCTTTTCAGACATACTTTTAACATTCATATATTCTGGATTACTCTTTAGGGGTATACTTAGACTTTAAGTTCAGGAGTAAAGTGTTGATTCAAAACCGAGAGTTAATTTTAACATTATGATAAAAACTCTGCTCCAAACAAAATATGATTAAAACATAAAACATTGTTAAAATAACATCTCATTAAACTCTTTCAGTTTATACAGTTTTGCAATATACCTGATCAATCAGCACAGGCGATTAGCTAAGGAATCTTTCATCTGTGCCTGTGCTAGTGCTTTTCCCTTTTTACTTTAACTTTCCTTCTAAGTGGTGCACAGAGACCTTTGCCACAAATTCTGCCTCAGTTGCTGTCCACAAGTCTTCTGATAAGGGCTATCTTACAGTAGCCCCCCTTTTCCTTATTTAAGTGCAGCTGCTCTGCTATCTGCTGTAGTACAGCCAGTATACCTGCCATAGTTTTTTGGGTGTCCCCATGTTCTCTTGACAGTCCCTATTCATCCTGAAAGGTAGCCATTCCTCCTCACGTGGGTGGTATAGACTAACCTCAGATTTCCCTTATGGATTCTCCTCTCCTTAAGCTGATGCCTATTGCTGCTGGTGATCCTTTGCTTTCCTGAATGACTCACCAATTTTTACTATCCAATTTCTGAAGGCTTTGAGTTTGTGTGGCTTTTAGAGTAAAGAACACACCAGGTACAGAATCAGATGAAAGTTTTAATGGGACTTATGAAGTGGAGAGAATCTTTGATGACAGTTGGACTAGGAATGAATGAAGATAGCACTCTGTGAAGAGATGAGAAAATGAGGGGTGATATAATAAGGGGTTTAAAAACAAGGATATTTCATAGGGTATGAGAACATACTTCTTACTTGGGTCACATGAAACATAAACATGGCTTGTGTGTGTGTGTTTTGGAGTTCCAGGTGTTTTCATCTAATTGTCTTTTTAAAAAAACATACATAGATATTAAAAATGTTACATTAAAAAAATATAAGAACTTCCCTTATACCCAACTCCACCCAACGCAACTCTTCCCACATCAACAACCTCTTTCATCTTAATGCCAAATTCATTGAATTTGGTGAGTACATTTTGTATCACTCCTGCACCATATGGATTATAGTTTACATTGTAGTTTAGACTCTCCCCCAGTCCATTCAGTGGGTTATGACAGGATATATAATGTTCTGCATCTGTCCCTGCAATATCATTCTCATACCTCTTCTTCCCTCTCTCTGCCCTCAGCATCTCCGATGGCCACTCTTTCCACAGCAATGATACAACTTCTGCCATTGCTAGAGTCACAGTAGTTCTATGGTAGGATACTAGTGAATCCACTCCAATCCATATTTTCTTCCTCCATCCTGTGGACCCAGGGAATGTGATGTCCACTACACCTCAAAATCAAGAGGGGAATTAGATCCCACATGGCTGATGGATGCATTTCTCCTGCTTGCAGTTGTGGGCACTTTCAGTACCCTGATGTGGTAGGTGACATCTTCACCACTCTGTTAGCTGACCTGGTTAAGTGGAACAAACCAGAGAGGAGGTTTTGTAACTCTGCTGAGGCTCAAGTCCCACCTGGCATATGGCCAGTCCAGAGATTCATGTCTCCTGAGTATACACCAACTCGAGCACCAACCACGCTTTCAGTAAAAGTGACAGAAGAGGCATGTTTAGAAAGGTCACATCTGAGTCCAACTCCATCATACTCAAGAGCACAAATTTCAAAGTAGGGCCCACAGGCAAGGCAGTGTACTCCACAGGCAAGGCAGTGTACTGTAGGACCTGAATGTCTCTGTAGCCCTCAGGAGGACCTGTACATGGGGTTATGTCTACTTTGGCTGTCATTGGGATCCTATTGATCCTGATGTAAGAAGGAACGACCCTTCTGATGACCACATGACACATTTTTAAGTCTCTTAGCAATATAAACTCATTTGTTTTTGCCATTCCCCCCTTTTATTCAAGTTGTTTGTCTAGTTGCATCGTCAGCTGGTTATTGGTAGTAATCACTCAGCACCAGGGAAGCTCATCCCCAGGAGTCATGTCTCACACTGGGGAGAAGGTAATGCATTTACATGCTGAGTTTGGCTTAGAGAGTGGCCACATTTGAACAACATGGAGGATTTCAGGAGGTAAATCTTAGGAACCCTCCCAGTCTAGGCCTGGGTGAAGTTTGAACTCATAAGCATAGTCATCACTATCAAGGGCACATCTATGGACCATCCTTCTTCACTGGTCCTTGCCCTTACACTTGGGTGATTGTTGCTCTTTCCTTGGGGAATGTGACAGGGCTCCCCAGCTAGGAACTCAGCAATCCCTCAGTTGTCATTTGGAACTCTATTTACTATGACAATAAATGAATATCCAAACATTTATATATGTTCTATATACATGCCTTGGACAACTCCCTCCCATCCGTGATTCCCCACCAATGACACCCCACCCCACTGCTCATCCCTACCATAGTTGAACCCCTCTGTGATCCTAAACTTCCTAACAAATGGAGTGTAATCTATTGCCAAATTCAAATCATAGGAAAATGAAATTGTAATGATAGGTTTAAAGGTTAGAAATAGAATATTCTATTTCTATAAATAGAATACTAATTCTATAAATAGAATACTAATTTAGGAAAACTAAAAATAAGTAAAGAATAATTTGGGATATTAAAAAATGAAATATATCATAAAATTTTCTTTTTGAGGTTTTCCTTCATTACTGTAATAGGTGCTACTCTGTATGTAGTGGCAGTCATCCATTCCTTCCTCAATTTCCTCAATTTCTACATTATTTTTTAATTTTTAATTTTGTCTTCAAAGAAGTTTTAGGTCACAGTGAAGTCACCTACTGTATTAGTTAGCCAAAAGGCTGCTGCTGCAAAATATCAGAAACTGGTTTGTTTTTATAAAGGGTATTTTTTGGGATAGGAACTTGCAGATACCAGGCCATGAAGCACAAATTACTTTCCTCCCCAAAGTGTATTTGGAGAAAGATGGCTGCTGGTGGCTGTGAGGATTCAGTATTCCTGTGTTCCTCCCTTCCTGGGTCTTGTTTCCCTCTAGGTTCAAGTTTCCTTTCTTCACAATGTTTCCCTCTTCCTGGGCTTAGTGTTCCTCTCTTCCTTGGGATAGCTTCTCTTTCCTCTGTGAGCTTACTTCCCAGGGCTCCAGTTTAAGGCTTCAGCATCAAATTCCAACATCAAAACCATTCACATAAAAAGTTCCAACTCTGTTCTTTGCCACACCTTTTATCTGTAGGTGGGGACTCAACACTCTAATGGCATGACCCAATAAAAGCCTTAATAACAACTCAATCATGGCCGGGTACAGATCAGATTACAAGCATAATCCAATATTTCTTTTTGGAATTCATCAATTAAATCAAACTGCTACACATATACAATGTATGGAATACTCATATACCCAACATCAAACTGTTTTCTTCCTCCCACAGCAATGATTTTTTTACATGTGGATATTATATTTGCTACAACTGATGTACAGAGTTTGAAACATATCTGCTAATGATGATTCCATTTTGGTTTACAGTATGGTTTATATTTTAGACTAAAATTTTCAAATTTGGGGGTTCATTATTGTTTACATTTTAGACTATACATTTTTGCAATATTTTTGTAAAATTTAACATGGTTTAAATCTATCATTGCATGATTTTGTGGAACACTTTCTTTGCTCTCCAGTTACCCCCTCTTCCACCTATTCTATTCCTCTCTCTCCCTCCCCGCAGGGACCACTGTGAAAACAAATCTTCACTGCTTCAAGGACCAGATTCATAGACAATTGCAGCAATGCTGAGGACTTGACACATGGTCCTCCTTCCTAACTGGAAGCCACTAATGCTTTCAAGAGACACACTTCCCTTTGTTTGAGAATATCAGACCTTCCCAGGATGGGAGTACAACCCCTCTCTTGTCCTTGTATGGCTCTCCACCCAATTAAAGAACACACTATGTCAAGATGAGCACTCACACTCTCCCTATAAGCATGCCCCAGGTGCAGTCTGTGTCAGATGACCCCATCAAACACCTTAAACAAGTAATCCTTCCTTATTATATTTTCTAAAGAGCTTTCTCAATGTTAAAGTTTCACCCACATACCTGACAATCTCTCACACTCACCTGCTCCCCCCAAAACCATGCCCAGTTCCATGGACCATCTGACCCATCCTCCCAACCCTAACCTCCCTCAAGTCTGCAAAGCTCCACCCAATATTATCCCTGTGCACCCTTCTTATCCTTTCCCTGCACAACTACTTAGCTCCATTTTATCATAGATTTCACCCATGTAAGAATCAGCTCATATCCTTCTTCTTCCCCCCAAATGCCTGTAAGCCTGTCCTCCAGTCTCTACCTCTCTGAAACAGTTTGATTTGCTAAATTTATATCAGAGAAGTCATGCAGTATTTGTCCTTCAATACCTGGCTTGCATCATTCAACATAAAGTCCTCAAGATTCACCCATGTTATCCCATGTGTTATTATAGTATTCCTTTTACAGCTGAGTAGTATTCCATTGTAAGTATATACCACATTTTGTTTATCCATTATCTGTTGATGGGCATTTGGGTTGATTCCAACTTTTGGCCATAATGAATAATGCCGCTGTGAACATTGGTGCCTATATCTGTTTGCATCCTTGTTTTCAATTCTTCTGGGTATATAATGAGCAGTGGAATTGCTGGATCTTATGGCAAATCTATAGTTAGCATTTTTTAAGAAGCAACAAACTTCCCTTCAGAATGGCTGGCTCCTGCGACATTCCCACCAGAAGTGGATGAGGGTACTCATTCATCCACATACTCTCCAGCCTTATAGTCTTATGTTGTTTTAGTAACCATCAGTCTAATGGGTGTAATACGGTATCTCATTGTAGTTTTGATTTTCATTTCCCTAATAGTGGTGTTGAGCATCCTTTCATGTGCTTTTTAGCCAATTTCTTCTTCGGAAAAGCATCTGTTCAAATCTCTTGTCCATTTTTCAGTGGGTTGTTTGTCTTTTTATCTTCAAGATAAAAGATTTATTTATGAAGAAGGACAACCACCACACCATGGAGCCTAGAGTGATTACAACTGAAAGTGGGAGGATTGCATCCAGCATCCATGTGGGATCTGAGCCTCCTCTTGACATAGAGGTGCAATGGACACAACCAATCCAATGTCCACATAGAAGAGGTGGCATTGGATTGGGAAAAGTGGACATGGTGGCTGATGGGTATGGGGAAAGGCAGGAAGAGATGAGAGGTGGAGGCGTCTTTGGGACATGGAGCTACCCTGGATGGTGCTTCAGGGGCAATCACCGGACATTGTAAATCCTCACAGGGCCCACTGGATGGAATGGGGGAGAGTATGGGCCATGGTGTGGACCGTTGACCATGGGGTGCGGGGGTGTCCAGAGATGTAATTGCCAAATGCAATGGATGTGTCATGATGATGGGAGGGAGTGTTGCTGGGGGGGGGAGAGGTAGGGTGGGGGTGGTAGGGTTCAAGGGGACCTCATATATATATATTTTTAATGTAATATTATTACAAAGTCAATAAAAAAAGATTTTTTTATATATGCTGAATATTAGTCTCCTATCAGATATATGGTTCCCAAATATTTTCTCCCATTGTGCATGCTCTCTTTTTATTTTCTGGATAAAGACCTCTGAGGTTTAAAAGGCTTTAATTTTGAGGTGGTCCCATTATTTTTTCTTTTACAGCTCTTACTTTGAGTGTGAACTTCATGAAGTCATTTCCTATTACAAGGTCGAGTAGATGCTTCCTTACCTTGTTTTCCAAGGTCTTTATAGTCTTGGCTCTTATATTTAGATCTTTGATCCTGACTTGATTTTTGTATAAGGTGTGAGGTGGTAATTCTCTTTCATTTCTTTGCATATGGCTATTCACTTCTCCAAGCACCATTTATTGAAGAAGCTATTCTCTCCCTGTTGAGTGGACTTGGTGGTCTTGTCAAATATCAGATGACTGTATATGCAAGGATCTATATAAGAACTCTCAGTTCGGTTCCAATGGTCTGAAGGGATGCCTATCCTTGTACCAATATCATGCTGTTTTGACCACTGTAGCTTTGTAATATATTTTAAAGTCAGGTACTGGGATTCCTCCAATTTCATTTCTCTTTTTCAATATGTCTTTGGCTATTTGAGGCCTATTTCCTTCCCAAATAAATTTCATATTTAATTTTTCTAGTTCATTAAAAATTGCTGCTTTTATTATTGTGATTGGATTAAATCTGTAGAGCAGTTTTGGTAAGATAGACATCTTAATGATATTTAGTCTTCCTATCAATGCATAAGGAATATTCTTCCATTTATTTAGGTGTTCTTTGATTTACTTTAACAGTGTTGTGTTGCTTTCTGTGTATAAGCCTTTTACAAGTTTAGGTAAATATACTCCTAGGTATTTGATTTTAAAATTTTTTATTTGAATTGGTATTTTTTTCTTGATTTCTTCATCAAGTTGCTCATTATTGGTGTACAGAAATGTGACTGATATTTGTGTTTTGATTTTATAATCTGTGACTTTACTGAACTCATAAGTTCTAATAGCTTGGTTGTAGATTTTGCAGGGCCTTTTGTGTAGGATCTTGTCTTCTGCAAATAGTTTAATTTTGAATTCTTCCTTTCCAATTAGGATGCATTTTATATTTGTTATTTTCCTATGGTCTTGAGCAAGTAATTCTAACACAATGTTAAATAATAGGGATGATAGTTGGCACTCCTGTTCTATTTTCTTGTTCCTAAACTTAGAGGAAAGATGTTAGCATTTCAGCATTGCTGATGTGTTAGGTGTGGGTTTTTCATATATACCATGTACTATGTCCAGAAATTTTCCTTCTGTTGCTACCTTTTCCAGTGTTTTTATTAGGAAAAAGATTCTGTATTTTGTCAAATGCCTTTTTGGCATCTATAAATATGATCATGTGATTTTCCCCCCTTGATCTGTTTGTGTGCTGTATTACATTGATTGATTTTTTTTTATGTTGAACCATCCTTGCATACCAGGGATGAAACCCAATGGATATGGTGTATAATTCATTTGAAGTGTTGTTGAACATGATTGGTAAGTATTTTGTTGAGGTTTTCACATCTAGGTTCATTAGAGAGATTGGTTGGCAATTTTCCATTTTTGTGGTGTCTTTGTTTGGTTTTGGCATTAGGGTAATGTTGAATGAGTTAGGCAATGTTCCTTCTATTTTGATTTTTTGAAAGAGTTTAAAAAAGATTGGTGTTAATTATCTTGAATACTTGGTAGAATTCATCACCTGTGAACCCATCTGGTCCAGAACTCTTCTTTTTTGGGAGGTTTTTAATGATCAGTTCTACCTCTGTACTTGTGATTTGTTTGCTGAGATCATCAATTTCTTTATAGCTATGATATTCACTCTCTATACAGCTTTTGCTGCATCCCTTAAGTTTTGATATGTTGTGTTGTAATTTTCACTGGTTTCAAGGTAGTTACTGATTTCTTTTGAGATTTCATCCTTGCCACACTGTTTGTCTAAGAGTGTGTTGCTTAATTTCCATCATTGTGCCTAATCTGATTCTCTCATCCTTGCAAACTTCCAGCTTCATTCCAGTGTTGTCAGAAAAATTATTTTTTCTGATTTCAATCTATCTGAATTCATTGGGAGTTTCTCTGTGGCCTAGCATGTCATCTATCTTGAAGAATGATCTATGTGCACTTGAGAAGGATACATACCCTGCTGTATCTGGGTGGAATGTTGTGTATATGTCCATTAGGTCCAGATCCTGAAATACATTGTTCCAAGTCTTTGTTTCTTTATTGCTTCTCTGTTGAAATGTTCTGCCCAATGGTGATAATGGTGTAGGCAAGTCCACCAATATAATTGTAGAGGCATTTATTCCTTCACTTAGTTTTTACAGAGTTTGCCGCATATATTTGGAGGTGCCCTCATTAGGAGCTTAAATATTTATGATTACTCTTTCCCCTTGAAAGATACCCCATTTTAGTAAAATGTATTGTCCATCTTTGTCTCTCACAATAGTTTTACCTTTAAAGTCTATGTTATCCAATATTAATATAATTACTCATGTCTTTTTTTAGTTATTGTTTGCATATTTAAGAATGTTTTCCAGCCATTCACGTTCAACCTTCTTGAATCCCAGGGTCTAGGATGGTTTTCTTGTAGACAGCATATAAATGGGTCATATTTCCTTATTCATTCTGCCAATCTCTGTCTCTTGTTAGGTGAGTTTAATCCATTAACATTCAATGTTATGACTCTCAAGGAATCACTTACATTAGCTGTGTTTTCTTTGGATCTCTGTATGTCCTAGGTTGTTTTTATTTCACATTTTGTCTTTTCAGTTCTTACCATCTTCTCCAATGCTGTCTTTCATGTTTTTTCTTTCTTTCTGCAGAATTCCTTTTCATATTTCTTGAAGGGCAGATTTTCTTATTGGCATAATCTTTTAGTTTCTGTTTATCTGTGAATATTTTGAATTCTCCATCATTATTTAATGCCAACTTTGCTGGATAGAGTATTCTTGCCTGGATTTTTCTTTTTTTCTTTTAGTATCTTGAGTATGTCATATCACTGTCTTGCCTCTATGGTTTCAGATGAGAAATCAACACAATCTTATTGAGCTTCCCTTATACATGATGGTTCTCTTTTCTCTTGCTGTTTTCAATATTTTCTCTTTGTCATGAGCATTGGATAATTTGACAAGTATATGTCTTGGGGTAGGCTTGTTAGGATTTATGCTCTTTGGGGTGTGTTGTGCTTCCTGGACATGTACACTCATCTCCCTCAATAGGTTTGGGAAGTTTTCAGCCATTATTTCCTGCAACACTCCTTCTATCCCCTTTATCCTCTCTTCTCCTTCTGGAATGCCTATAATGCCTATGGTTGTATTTTTGTATTGTCATTCAGATCCCTAACTCCTTACTGGATTTTTTCCTGTCTTTTTATCAATCAATTCTTTTATCTGTTTGATTTCAGATATACTGCCCTCCATATCAGTAATTCTTTCCTCTGCATCTTCAAATTTGCTGTTATTTGCTGAGGGTGTATTTTTGATTTCTTGGATTGTGCCATTCATCAGCATCATATCCATTATCATTTTGGATATGATTGTGATTTTTTTGTATTCTCTGCAAGTTTTTGTTCATATTCTTAATCTCTTCCTTCACTTCATCAAATTGTTCACTTATATATGTTTTGAGAGCTTTAATTACTTCTTCAATGTTCTGCTCCCCTTCCTTTTTAGTTTGTTCATTGGATTGGGCCATGTTTTCCTGATATTGGTTTGGTTTGTAGTTTTTTGTTGCTGTCTGGTCATCTTTTTATCTTGATGGGTTTAATCATTTGCTTAGCTTCTTTGTCTAGTTTAGGGCTTAATTAGTTGTTTCTGTGTGTGTGTGTGGTTAAGGCTTCTCTTTGTTACTTTGTTCTTCTTATTCTATTTTCTTGTTCTTGGCTAAGTTCACTTGAAGGAAGGTATTAGGGCCAGAGAACACAAAAGGAGTAAGAAAAGAAAATGAATAATAGTAGTATTGATAGTAAATATTAACAGAAGAGCCATGTGAGATCTAAGAGAATGGATAGTAGACTCATGTAAGGTATGTAGAGTAATAACAATAAGAAAAGTAGAGTATGTATAATGAGACAGTAAATAGAATATGAGGAGGAATATAGTGTGAATTAAAAGGCCAATGTGTTTAGGAGAGAGGGAAAGAGAAAAGAAAGGACAATAATACAAAGAAAGAATATGTCAGAATGCAGAACAATGGTATCAGAAATAAAGTCAGAAAAATTGGAGGGGAAACAAAGAGAGGTGTAATGTGAAAGAAACAATAAATGATAGAATAAATAATAGCTAGAAAGATGTAGAGAAAAGAGCTTAGTGTTGGTGGCCAAAATCAATACACATGGGAAAGAGGAAATGGAAGATGAGGAAATACAGCAAAAGTGAAGTGCTCACTGCAGCACCTAATGTAAAAAGAATAAAAAAGAAGAGAAAGAAAGAAAAAGAAAAGTCAAAAGGGAGGGGTGAAGCAAGTAAGAAAAAGAAAAATAGAAAAAGAAAGAAAAAAAGGGACTTTGGAAGATAAGGAAAGACAAGAAGACAAACCAACAAAATACTAGACAAAATTTCAAGCAAGAATCCTCTTTGTATTTATATAAAACACTTATGGATCTGATGTTCCCCTGTTCTCCCTCCCTTATTTCCCTCTCTCCCAAGAAGCCAGAAAGCTGCCTGAGAGGTCTGGTAGGAGATTCAAGTGGGCCCTTGTTGAACCAGCTTGGTTCAGAAAACAATGCCTCTTAATTTCCAGAGAGAGAGCACCCACACCTCACCAGGAACCCCATGTATGCTATTGGAAGCTTGGAAAGCACATACTACAGTCCCTCTCCTTTAGGTGTCCTACGAGAAGGCTAGTAGGTTTTTGGTCTCCACCATGTCCCAGACCAATTTTCCTATCCCAGGGTGTTTAGGTGAATTGGGCTTTCTCAGCAGATTCATGAATCCTCTCTTCCTAGGCTTTCCCCAAACCAGCCAGCATGTTCCTACAAGCTCCACCCCCCCAAAAAAAAAAGTGGGGGTAAGACCAGAAAATTGAACCTGAACATAACTTGGCCCTGCTACTGCATCTCCCACTCATGGAGTCAGTCCAAAACCAGAGGGCTAGGGCCAACCTGGACCTCCAGGAGCAGTGGATTCAGAAAGGGGAAGTTCAGATCACTGTAGACTCATGGTATGTATGCCCGTAGAGGGACTTAGGGGACACGGACCTGGGGATCACACATCTGGGGATCACAGGGCCCAGGAATGTTCCCACACAACTAACAATTCTCAGAGAACACCACAGCAGCCAGCCCTAGGGGGAAGGATCCAACCTTCCCACAGCCTCCAACCTCCATACTTACAACCTACAATTCTACCTTTAGCAAGCATTCCCACTGTCACTGTCTCTGCAAATTGATGTCCACACATCTCCTGCCTGCAAGTCCCCAAATAGCCCACTCCAGCAAGACTCCAGCCCCACTTGGCTGCCTCTTTGCTGGAGAGTGTGAAGTGCACTCACTCAGACACCATCTTGCTCCACTTCTAATAGCAGTATTGATAGTAAATGTTAACAGAAAAACCATATAAGGCCTAAGAGAATGAATATTAAATACATGTAAGCTTTGTAGAGGTACAACAATAAGCAGTGGAGCACCTACAGTAAGATGGGAATTTGTTTTGGAGAAGAATATGGTATGATTTAAACTGTCAGTGTGAATAGAAGAGAGGGGAAGAGAAAGGAAAGGACAATAACATAGAAAGTTAATTAGGAGGTGGGGCAAGATGGACTCTGAGTGAGCGCACCTCATAATCTCTCCTGCAAAGAAGTGGCTGAGTAAGGTTGGAGTCCTGCTGGACTGTGCTGTTTCAGGGTAGGAGGTCAATTTGGTGGGATGGCAACAGAAGAGATTCTTGCAAGAGGTCGAATTTTGGATCTTTTGCATGGAGGTTGGAGGTCATGGGTGGGACCCTTACCACTGGGGCTGGTGGCCTGGCTGCAGTGATTCCTGAAGGCTTTGTTGTGCTGGAATGTTCCCAAGCCCTGAGTGCATTGTTTTGGGGGCTTGCAGGGTGGGAGGTGTCTGGATGTCGATTTGGTGAGACAGTGATGGAGGAGATTCTTGCGAGAGGTGGAATTTTGGGTTTCTGACATGAAGGTCAGAAGTTGTGGGCAGAACCCCTCCTTCTAGGGCTGGCAGCCTGGCCACTGTGATCCCTGAAGGCTTTGTTGTGCTGCAGTGTTCCCAGCCCCTGTGTGGGAGGAAGGGCGCCCGGCTTGCCACAGTAGCAAACGGTGCGGCAAGAAGTGATACCGCCTCTGCCCACTGGGCCTAGATAAGGTGACCACGCCTGACTAGGCCTTTGCTGCTAATGGCTGGCTGGTGCTGCCCTCCCCCTTTTTATCTCCTGCCTAGCCCAACATCCGGCCAGCTCTCACTCCCCTTTTCCCCTCTCCTATTCCAAACCTCTCCGCCAGCCCTCTGCCTAGCAACCGCTTACAATCACCTATCAGGAAGCAGTACCCGCCCGCACCTATCAAATCCTTCTACGCAGTCCCTAACCCTATAAAGCTATGTCCCCTTCCACAATAAACCGGACTTGCGTACCAGACCTGGTCTCCGCGGCATTCTTTCTCCCCTCGCCGCGCGTCCTCCACACCTGAGAGCCCCTCTGAGGCTGTCTGCCACAGCCTCAGACGCCTTTGCAGCCAGCTGACCCCTCCAAACCCCCCCGTCAGCGTCGGGGTGCAAGCCGCCCCAGCCGCAACTGGCGCCCAACGTGGTGGCAGTTCAAGTCCGGTCTGACGTGACCACTGCCTCACCCCCGTGGGACCTCGCTCCCACCCCTTCGCCACGCTCTCAAGGTAAGGACCCCCGTTATCAGCCCCCGGCAGAAAAATGGGCGGGCGTCTATCTTCCCGCCAAACGCCTCAAGTCAGAGCACTTGCTGGCCTACTAGCCTGCCACCAATGTAAAGTTTCGGGCAGGCAACTCCAGGCTTACTGGGATCTACTGGTCCCCTTCAACCCCTGGCTTTCACTGCCAATCTCTCGGGCCCTGATACCTACCTGAAATTGGCCCCGCCTATCAACAAGGCCAGCCACAAGCCGGAAAATCCACACAAGATTATAAAGCAATCAACTCTGTTCCAGCAAACGCCCACCCCCTTTCACAACTCTTTGGGCTCCCTACTATCTACATGACAATGTATCTCTGGGCTAGTGAAGGCTGATATAATTAATCCACTGGTATGAGAGAAAAACATGGCAACATTGGTGTTCTGTTTTATTTCCATGCTAATTCTAATTGGACTTCTTTAACCAAGATATTAAAATTAGTACAAAAATTTTATCAAGGTTTAAAAAGAAATTTTCAGTTGTAAATCAATAGTTTACTCCTGAACTTCAAGTCTCACTATAGTCTTACAGTAATTATCCAAAAATGTGTGCTAATGGTCTGCCTAACTGCTTCTCAAGTTATTTTAGCTGATTGCTGATAACTGATAGGAATGTTTCCGAGCACAGGCTTTCGTGTTGCAGGCAGCATGGATTCTAGAGAAAATCTTGAAAGGTACAATCTAAAATGTGCTATATAACAGAGGATTTAAAAGCAGCTATACTAAGAAACTAAGAATTATGAATTAATTGTAAACTGTATGTTTCTGTTACTGTGTTGTGATTGTTCTGTGTTTGTCTGTTCGTTCAATGTCAGTGTATATTTTGATACCTCCGGATGGTAAATATAAATTAATAAAAATTTATAAAAGAGCTCTATACAAATGGCCAATATTGCATGCTACTAAGTATTTAAAGAAAAGTTCATTATTTCAACAAGCTTGTTTAATGTTCACAGTATTGTTATAAGAGGTTTGCTTGATAACTTTGATGTAGGCTATATGGAATGTGTTTTTATTATTAAGGAAACAGAAAATAATTTTGTCCTGAAATAAAATAATTGACTATTGGAAAAAGTAGAGTATAGGACGAAACCTGAGTGAATGCTAAAACTGCAGAAGATTAATGGACAAAGAATTTTTACAGTTAAAGTTAAATAAAATTTAATGGGTCTATCTATAAAATTTTACAGGCTTTGGTGTCGGGTAGTATGCTGATGCAAAGTTGAAAATTTTTGTTCTTTCTCAAGGCCTCTCACCATTAATCTGTTTTGATAAAAGTTCTTATCCTCAGTCAGTATACAAAGAAAGTCTATCTAATGTTTCTTGTGCTTATTGTTTCCTTTCCTCGGTGTTCCAAGAAAGAAAGTTTTATCTCTTAAAGGAACATAACGTTCAAAACTGCTTTCTCAAGACCTAATCCTGAACAGTGGCCTTTTGTTCCAAACTAATTGTAAGAGATTTGTTCTTTTACCTTGAAAGAAAAATTAAAGTAATAATTAAGTTCATTTCATATGTTATCAGCTAAATAAAGGTGTTTTACAGTGTTATAAAATTAACAACTTTTTCTTCCCTTAAACCCTCTATTAATTAAAGTCGTATGGATAAAAGGTTTCTATGAATGTTTAAAAGTGTATAAAGTTACCAATATTTCAGCATAATATTAAAGAACAGTACAATATGGTTAATTATAGTTTTAATTATTATAAAAGAGTATATGTCACAAAAACAACCCCTTACCATAGATTAAAGTAACAACACTAGTATGCAGCAATCCCAAATACTGCTAGTTTGTTGCAAAAAGTTAAAGTCCAGTTACATGGCTATCACTTTGTTTTAAAACTTCCTAAGACTTTCTTTAATGTCTTCTTGGACAAATCAAGCCAACTGCATTCCTTTATCTGTAAAGAACCCAACAATAAACTTTTGCAGTGCTTTTCAAGGCTATGTGCATAGCCCAACCATCTTGTACAGTATTTACTGATAGTAATAGTAATGAAAATGCAGCATAAAAAAAAAAACAGCATGTGTTACTTTCCAAAAAGAACAGGTTTAGCCAACTCCCTTATTCATCTGCTCAGTGCACAGAGCTTTGAGCCATCATTAAAGTTTTACAAATGTTTTAAGAGTCCTTGAATATTGTCTCTGATTCTGAATATGTATGCCTTACTGATAAGCACACCACTGCCCTTTTCTCCGAAAACCCCTGTGCTCAAATTCTTCTAGAAATCTTCCACGGGACCTTTAACTGCCATTACCCCCCCCACACACAAGTTGCTCCAGGGCCTCACAAGGCTCCCCCTCTCCCCACTATACCACCCTTTCCCTGGCTCCAAGCCTCTCTCCAACTCCACTACTGTCTTCACGGACGCCTCTAAGACCAAGTTTATTTATATTGCCTACTCTCCCAGCCGTGACTTGCCAACCGTTTACTGCCAAACCCATCCCGGATTGGTTCAGGTGGGCGAGCTACTAGCCATCCTCACTGCCTTCCAACACCATGGCAATGAGCCCGTCAACATCTTCACTGATAGTCAGTACGCCCTGCAAGTTTGTTCAGTTATTGCCCATGCTGTTTTCTTTCCACGTGACACGCCCATTGATCAAGCACTCCGTGCCTTGCAGCGAGAGCTCAAGCTCCGCACACAGCCATAGCACATTTCTCATATTCGCAGCCATTCAGGGCTGCCCAGGCCTCTAGCCATGGGTAATTCTGCCGACCAAACCGTCTCCACCCATACAATAGCCACTGTCGGAGACTTGGTCAATCAAGCCAAACTTCTCCATTCTAAGTTCCACTTTTCAGCAGCCTCACTTCAACGTCTTTTGCCGGGCCTCCCCAAGGAAACATGCAAGCATTTGGTGCGCACCTGTAAAACATGCGCCCCCTTCTTGCCGCTTGGACCGTTGCAGCCACAAGGGGTCAACCCCCGCAGCCTCAAGCCAAACTCCCAATGGCAAATAGACGTCACCCATGTGCCATCATTTGGGCGCCTCAAGTATGTCCATGTCACAGTCGACACCTTTTCTCACCTTTGCTACGCCGTCCCCTTACCGGGAGAAACAGCCAAGCATTGCATTAAAGCATTGCGGCAAGCCATCTTATTCATGGGAGTCCCATGGGATTTAAAAACCAATAATAGGCCTAGGTATCGCAGCTCCTCATTCGCTGCATTTCTCCAGCTCTACAACATTACTCCCCACTTCGGCATTCCATACAACCCCCAGGGGCAGGCTATAGTAGAATGCATCCACCGCCAGCTCAAAGTGCAAATTCAATAAGAGAAGGATCTACGCCCACATAGTCAACCAGGCGACATTATCACTGCCTGCCTCATTCACATAAATCTCCTCTCCTTTGATAAAAACGGTCTTTCCCCCCTCCATAAGCATTGGGGCCCCTCCTACGCACCAACAGTTGCCCCGATGGTGTTTTGAAAGGACCCAGAAACAATTGGCAGGGACCCAGTCCCCTTCTCACCCAAGGCAGAGGGTTTGCTTGTGTCTTTCCAGAAAATGCCTCCCAGCCACTCTGGATCCCCGGGAGAAACGTCAAACCTGCCACCGGCCAGCAGCAGGTTCCAACGACGGATGATGAGAGCACTCGCCCATCGGGTGGAGAGGCTAAATATGGCCGCAGACCTAGCTCATGACACCCTCCTCCTTGGACAGCTAGTACAGCTTGCTGTCTGCGCCTTAGCTTCAAACAAAAAACCTAAAAATCTATGCTCTCTCCTGCTTTTCATGTTAGCTCTGCTCCCCTCCACTACGGACCAGGCTAGTATAAGCCATCGGCCCTTTAACTGGACACTCTCTCTTTAGCAGCAGGAAAAGCTCCTCACTAATAACATTACTGCAGGTGCTCCCTCCTTCACAGTGCACATATGTAATCTTGCCAACCTTCCTGTCATCAGTTCCCTCGTAGACGTTACACACAAGACTCACTGGTGTTGATACAGCTCACTTACAGGCCTTGACGGCCCCTATAATCATGAAGTCTCAGGCTTCTATATTTGTCCTTCCACGGCCAGGGGCTGCTATGACCCAGAGCACTATTACTGCCCCTCCTGGGGGTGCAAAACCATGGCCCACGGATGGTCGGGAGCTCCCAATAGGGACCCCTACCTCTCCCTTTCTTTTAAGGATAAAAGTCACAGGAGCAGCATTAAACCCTACTGGAGCAGCATTACACTCACTGTCAAAAACCCTAAAAATGCAGGCTGGCTACAGGGCCGCACCTGGGGAGCCCGACTTTACATGAGCAACTATGATTACGGTGCCTTTTTCATTATAAAGAAAAATTCAATCCACACACAATCCGCCGCTGTGGGCCCAAATCAAGTTCTCAATCCTCCCCACACACGGCCTCCCCCTCCTTCCTCTGTTTCTCCTTCTCCTCCCGCTACCGCCTTAAATCCTTCCATCACTAGGTATCCTCCCCACTGCCAAACCCTGCCACCCCCCAACCCTCTTGTAGCCCTCCTCAACGCATCATTTATCTCCTTAAACTTATCCCAGCCCAACCTTACACAACGTTGCTGGCTCTGCTTCTCCGCCGCAGCTCCCTTCTATGAAGCCATAGCTACCAACAGCGCCTATCGCGCCTCCCCAGACTCCACTGGTACCTCTTGCAATTGGAACCAAACAAAAAGAGGACTCACCCTCCGATCAGTTTCCCAGACTGGACTCTGTATAATAAGAATTGGCGGCAAGGTTCTCCCCTCCATGCAGTCCCTCTGCAGCCTAACTCACACCCCTAATGCAGCCGCCAAGTTCCTAATTCCCCCTAATAACACCAAATGGCTATGTTCTTCCTCCGGCCTCACTCCATGTCTCAATGTTCAAACCCTTAACTCCACCAGCGACACCTGTGTGCTCATACTCATTGCCCCCCGCGTTCTCTTTTATACTGATAACCAATTCTTTGACTCCTGGCAGCACTTCAGCTCCCCGCAGCACGAGCAGAAACAGGAAGTCTTCACCGCCATCACAATTGCCACCCTTCTAGGTCTTGCCGGCGCAGCCACTGGAGCTGCAGCTCTCAGCCTCCAAGATAATTCCTTTTCAACCCTTAGGCAAGCTGTCGATGCAGACATCGCCCGCCTTGAGACTTCCATGGCCCACCTTGAAACATCTCTCAACTCCCTGTCCGAGGTCGTTCTCCAAAACCACAGGGGCCTAGACCTCCTCCTCCTAAAAGAGTGGGGCTCTGCGCAGCATTAGGAGAAAAATGCTGCTTCTATGCTAACCACTCTGGCCTCATTCGAGATAACCTCGCACAAGTTAGGGAGGGCCTCCGCAAGAGAAAGCAGGAACGTGAAGCCAGATGGTCTTTCTCTTGGGGGCTGCCCAATGAAATCCTTTCTTACTTTCTCCCCTTTCTAGGCCTGCTCCTCACCCTTGTCCTCCTATTAGCCCTAGGACCCTGGATCATCAGGCGAATTGTCCGGCTTGTCAAAAATCAAGTTAACTCTGTCCTTAGTAAGCCCATCCAGGTCTGGTACCAGCGAATCCGCACCACCGACGAAGACGCACCAAGAGTCTCCATTAATTGCCGTCCTCCCCAAATGGCCAGCCGCCTCTCAATGCACCCAAGCCCCAGCCCCCCTACCCCTACCCCTTCTCACTGCCCATCCTAACCCCTTACCCTTACCCTTTCCCCTCCCCCGCCCTGTTTATCTAAGGCCGCCAACATTCCATCGAGGCGCTGGACTGGTTAGCCAATGACGGGCAACGGGATCGGCCCGCCAGTCAACCTAAGACAGGGACACGGCCTTTTGCTGCCGCGCTTCCCCATGACGGGTAAGACTGGCCACCTGTGTGGCACGGGCATTGCCCGGCTGGGCGCAATCCCGACCTAAGACAGGCACAGTCCCCCTCCCTCCTCAAATCAAGCTTTTCGGAGGAGCTTAATAAAAACAAAGGGGGAAATGTGGGAGGAAGGGCGCCCGGCTTGCCACAGTAGCAAACGGTGCGGCAAGAAGTGATACCACCTCTGCCCACTGGGCCTAGATAAGGTGACCACGCCTGACTAGGCCTTTGCTGCTAACGGCTGGCTGGTGCTGCCCTCCCCCTTTTTATCTCCCGCCTAGCCCAACATCCGGCCAGCTCCACTCCCCCTTTCCCCTCTCCTATTCCAAACCTCTCCGCCAGCCCTCTGCCTAGCAACCGCTTACAATCACCTATCAGGAAGCAGTACCCGCCCGCACCTATCAAATCCTTCCACGCAGTCCCTAACCCTATAAAGCTATGTCCCCTTCCGCAATAAACCGGACTTGCGTACCAGACCTGGTCTCCGTGGCATTCTTTCTCCCCTCGCCGCGCGTCCTCCATGCCTGAGAGCCCCTCTGAGGCTGTCTGCCGCAGCCTCAGATGCCTTTGCAGCCAGCTGACCCCTCCAAACCCCCCCGTTAGCGTCGGGGTGCAAGCCGCCCCAGCCGCACCCCTGTGTTAACTGGATGCATGATTCCCAGATCTGTGTCCCCTAAACCCTGGTGACCTATACTACAGAGACTCACACACCTTGAGTCTGCAATATCATGGAAATCCCATCCCCAAATGCACTGCACCCTCAGGTCCATCTGAGGTCCTTGATTACCCTAGTCCTCGGTGTTGTGTGTGTGTGTGTGTGTTTGTTCTCTCTCTCTCTTTGAACTTGAAGGAGTGTACCAACTGACTTGGGAAGAATCTGGGAAGTAAGGAGAGGTGAATCTGCTGAGAAAGCCCAATTTACTTAAACATCCTGGGATAGGAAACTTGGTCTGGGAGAAGGTGGAGTCAGAAAATCAATTAGACGTCTCCTACAACTGTAGAAGCTGCTATCAAAGCTTCCAATAGTATATTTAGGGTTTCTAGTGAGGTGTAGGTGAATTCGTGCTGGAAATAAAAAGTCATAGACTTCTGTGTTGCATTGATTCAACAAGGACCTACTTCAATCTCCTACCGGACCACTAAGGCAGCTTTTCTGCTGCCCTGGAAGAGTGAGTAGTGAAGAAAGAAGGAAGGGGGAAGGTCAGATCCCTAAGCATATTATTTAATTGCAAAGAGGATGCCTAGCATGAAACGTTGGTTTTTTTTGTTTTGTTTTTTTGTTTTGTTTTTTGTTTTTTTTTTGTCACGGTTGCTAATATTGCATGGTTTCCTTTTCTCCCATTTTATACCCCAAGGTCCTTTATCATTTGTTTAGTTTCTTTTTCTTTTTCTTTTTCTTGCTTGTTTCCACCTGTTTTCTTTGACCCCCATTTTTCTCTTCTCTTTTTTTCTTTCTCTCTTTTTATTCTTATTTTATTTTATTTTCTTTACATAATAGGTGCTGCAGGGAGTGCTTCACACTTGCTGTGTTTCCTCATCCTCTATTTCCTCTTCTCTGTGTGTTTTTATTTTGGCCACCTACACTATCCACTTCCCCCCATATCTTTCTATCCTCCATCGTCTACTGTTTCTCTTACATTCCACCTTCCTTTCTTTGGCCCCTAAGTTGTCTGACTTTTTATTTCTAATACCTTTGTTCTATTATCCAATCTTGATATTATTGTCTTTCTATTCTCTTTCCATCTCTCATGAAAACACTGGTCTTTTAATTCATACTTTATTGCTCCCCATATTCAGTTGACTGTCTCATTATAGGTACTCTATTTACTGCTATAACTCTACACAATTTACATGAAACTAATGTCTATTCTCTTAGATCTCACATTGTTATACTGTTAACATTTATTACCAATAGTACTTTATACATTTTCTTCTCTTACTTATTTTGCTTTCCCAGGCCCTAGTATTTTTCCTTCAAAATGAACTTAGCCAACAACAAGAAAATAGAGTAAGAAAAACAAAGTGACAAAGAGAACACATAACACTTATGCACGAACAGCAACTAATTAATCCCCAAAAGTAGACAAAGAAGCTAAGGAACTGATTACACTTATCAAGATAAAATGATGGCCAGACAGCAACAAAAACTACAAAACAAACCAATAATCAGGAAACCATGGCCAAATCCAATGAGCAAACTAAAAACCAGGAAGGGGAGCAGAACATCAGACATGTAATTAAAGATCTCAAAACATCTATTAGAGATCAACTTAAGGAAATAAAAGGAAGAGATTAAAAATATGAAGAAACACTTGGAGCAGAAATTGCAGACATATGTAAAAAGATAACAGATATTATGCTGAGGAACACCACAGTTAAAGAAATCAAAAACACACTCTCAGCATATACCAGCAGATTAGAAGAGGCAGAGGAGAGAATTAGTGATGTGGAAGACAGTACATCAGAAATCAAACAGATAGTAGAACTGATCAAAAAAAAAAAGAAAGAAAAATTCTAAGCGGGACTTAGGGACCTGAATGACAATGTAAAATGTACAAACATACAAATTACAGGTATTCCAGAAGGAGAAGAGAAGGGAAAGGGGATGGAAGAGGTGTTGGAGGAAATAATGGCTGAAACTTCCCAAATCTACTGAGAGAGATGGATGTACATGTCCAGGAAGCACAACACACTAAAACATCATAAATACCAACAGGCCCACCCGAAGACATATACTTGTCAAATTATCCAATGCTCAAGACAAAGAGAAGATTCTAAAAGCAGCAAGAGAAAAGAAAACCATCACATACAAGGGAGGCTCCATAAGATTAAGTGCTGATTTCTCATCTGAAACCATGGAGGCAAGAAGGCAGTGGTATGATATAGTCAAGTTACTAAAAGAAAAAATTTCCAACCAAGAATACTCTACCCAGCTAAACTAGCATTCAAAAATGATGGAGAGTTCAAAATATTCACAGATTAACAAAAAATGAAAGAGTATGCCAACAAGAAACCTGCCCTTCAAGAAATACTAAAGAGAGTTGTGCAGGAAGAAAGAAAAAAAAAGAAGAGGCAGAGTTGGAGGAGAGTGCAAGAGCAACAAATCAACAAAAAGAGAAGAAAAAATATGACAAACACAAATCCAATCAAAATACGGCTAACATAAATAATTCCTTAAAAGTAATGACAATGAATGTCAATGGATTAAACTCACCTATCAAAAGATTCAGACTGGGAGATAGGATAAGGAAATGTGATGCATCTATATGCTGTCTACAAGATACATATCTTAGACAAAGGGATTCAAGGAGGTTGAAAATGAATGGCTGGAAAACAATCTTACAAGCAAAAAATAACCAAAACAGGGCAGGAATAGCTATATTAATATCATACAAAGTAGACTTTAAATGAAAAACAATAGTGAGAGACAAAGATGGATACTACATATTAGTGAAAGGGATAATCTATCAGGAAGAATGAATACTCTTAAATATTTATGCTCCTAACAAAGGTAACTCCAAATACATGAGGCAAAAAGTGGAAAAACTGAGTGAAAGAATAGATGCCTCTACAACTGCAATGGAGAACTTTAATAAACCACTATCAACTTGGTACAGAACATCTCAAAAGAGAGTCAATAAAGAAACAAAAACTCTGAACAGCATATTAGAAGAGCTGAACCTAATAGACATATACAGATCATTATACCCGAATACAGCAGGATATACATTTTTCTCAAGTGCACATGGATCATTTTCCAAGATAGACCATATTCTAGGCCACAAACAAAGGCTCTTTGAATTGAGAAAAATCAAAATCCTACAAAATAATATCTCTGACCAAAGTGGAGTAAAGCTGGAAATCTGCAAGGGCCAGAGGCCCAGATTTCACACCAAGATATGGACATTAAACAGCACAATTGTAGAAAAAAAAATGGGTCAAAAAGGAAATCTCAAAAGAAATTAATAAATACCTTGAAACTAATGAAAATGATAACACAATATACCAAAACTTATGGGATGCAGCAAAAGCAGTACACAGAGGGAAATTTATAGCCATAAAGTCATACATCAAAAAGGAAGAAAGAGCAAAAATTGAAGAACTAACTGCACATTTGGAGGAATTACTAAAAAAAGCAACAAAGTAACCCCACAGGAAGAAGAAAGAATGAAATAACGAGAGGAATTAAATGAAATAGAAAATAAGAAAGCACTTGAAGAGATAAACAAAACCAAGAGCTGGTTTTTTGAGATCAGTAAGACTGACAAACTCTTAGCTAGATTAAAAGTAAAAAAGGGAAAAGATGCAAATACACAAAATAAGTCATGAGAAAGGAGATATCACCACTGACCCCACAGAAATAAGGACTATCATAAGGGGATACTTTGAAAAACTATATTCCAACAAAAATGGCAATTCAGAGGAAATGGACAAATTCCTAGAAACACATAAGCAGTGTATATTGATGAAAGAAGAAATTGATGATCTCAACAAGCCAATCAAAAGTAAAGAGATAGAATCAGTGAATAAAAACCTTGCAACTAAGAAGAGCCCAGCACCAGATAGCTTCACAGCTGAATTCTACAAAACATTCTGGAAAGAACTAGCACCAATCCTGCTGAAACTCTTCCAAAAAATCAAAACAGAATAAACATTAACTAACTCATTCTATCATGCCAACATTACCCTGGTACCAAAGCCAAACAAAGACACCACAAGAAAGGAAAATTACAGACCAATTTCTATAATGAACTTAGATGCAAAAATCCTCAACAAAATACTTGCTAACTGTATTCAACAACACATCAAACAAATTATACACCATGACCAAGTGGGATTCATTCCAGGTATGCAAGGATGGTTCAACATAAGAAAATCAATCAATGTAATACACCATATAAACAGATTGAAGGAAAAAAATCACATGGTTATATCTATAGATGCAGAAAAAGCATTTGACAAAATAAGCACCATTTCTTGATAAAAATATTGCAAAAGATTGGAGTACAAGAAATTTTTTAAGCATGATAAAAAGTATATATGAAAAACTCATAGTGAACATCATTTACAATGTGAAATCCTACAAACCTTCCCTCTAAGATCAGGGAAAAGACAAGGATGCCCACTCTCATGCCTTCTATTTAACATTGACTTAGAGGTACTTGCTTGAGAACTGAGGCAGGAAACAGATATAAAAGACATTCAAATTGGAAAGGAAAAAGTCAAAATTTCATTATTTGCAGATGACATGATCCTAAACATAGAAACTTTGAGAGGTCTACAACAAAACTTCTAGAACTCATAAATGAGTTTAGTAAAGTCACAGGTTATAAGATCAATGTGCAAAAATCAGTAGCATTTCTGTACACCAATAATGAGCAAGCTCAGGAGGAAATTGAGAAACAAATACCATTTACAATAGTAAATTAAAAAATCAAATACCTAGGAATAAATTGAACTAAAGATGTAAAAAACTTATACACTGAGAACTACACAAGGCTGTTCAAGGAAATCAAAGAAGACATAAATAAATGGAAGAATATTCCCTGTTCATGGATAGGAAGACTAAATATTAAGATCTATCCTACCAAAACTGACCTACATTCAATGCAATCCCAATAAAAATCAATACAGCCTTCTTTAAGGAACTAGAAAAACTAACTATGAAATTTATTTGGAAAGGAAAGAGGCCCTGAATAGCCAAAGACATATTGAAAAAAAAAAAAAAAGAAATTGGAGGAATCACACTACCTGACTTCAAAACATACTACAAAGCTACAGTAGTGAGCCATGGTATTGGCTCGAGGAGAAACACACTGACCAATGAAACTGAATGAAAAGTTCTGATATAGATCCTCATATATACAGTCATGTAATATTTGATAAAGTCACCAACCCCTCTCAACTGGGAGAGAATGGCCTCTTCAACAATTGGTGCCTGGAGAACGGGATATCCATATGGAAAAGAATTAAAGAGGGTTACCATCACACACCTTACACAAAAATCAACTCAAGATGGATCAAAGACCTAAATATAAGAGCCAAGACCATAAAGACTTTGGAAAGCAGTGTAGGGAAGCATATATAGGACCTTTAAATAGGAAATGGCTTCATGAACTTCACACAAAAAGCACAAGCAGCAAAAGAACAAATAGATAAATGGGATCTCCTCAAAATTAAAGTCTTCTGCACCTCAAAGGAGTTTGTCAAGAAAGTGAAAAGAGAGCGTACACAATGCGAGAAAATATTTGGTAACCATATATCAGATAGGAGACTTATAATCTGCATATATAAAGAACTCCTATATTTTCAAAATAAAAAGTAAACAACCCATTTAAAAAATGGGAAAAAGATTTGAGCAGAAACTTCTCCAAAGAAGAAATATAAATGGCTAAAAATCACATGAAAAAAAATCCCTAGCTATCCCAAAATCCGTAGCTATCAGGGAAATGCAAATCAAAACTACAATGAGATATCATCTTATTCCCATAAGATTGGCAGCCATGAAAAAAATAGAAGACTACAAATGCTGGAGAGGATGTGGAGGAATGGGAACACTCTTCCACTGCTGGTGGGAATGAAGAAGGATCCAACCATTCTGGAGGACAGGTTGGTGGTTTCTCAAAAAACTAACCATAGATTTGCCATATGACCCAGCAATTCCACTACTGGGTATATACCCAATAGAACTGAAAACAAGGACACAAACCAATATATGCACACCAATATCATAGCAGCATTGTTCACTATCGTCAAAAGTTGGAATCAACCCAAATGCCCATCAACAGATGAATGGATAAATAAAATGTGGTATATACATACAATGAAATACTACTTGGCTTTAAGAACAAATACACTACAAGCATATGTGATAACATGGATGAATCTTGAGAACCTTATGTTGAGCAAACCAACCCAGGCATTGAAGGACAAATACTACATGACCTCAATGATATGAAGTAAGTAAACCAAGCTGCCTCAGATAGCTAGAGACTAGATGAGAGGCTTACAGGAAATTGGGGGGTAGAGGAAGGATGTAAGCTGACACCTACATAGGTGAAATCTATGATAAACTGTAGGTAAGGATTTGTAAAAGGAAGCAATAAAATGGCATAGGGTTACCTTTGGGTGGGGCTTTGCATGCTTGAGGGGGGCTAGGAATGGGAGGATGGGTAATATTGCCCAGTAGATTGGGGGGAGGGTGGGGCAACATATGAACATAGGAGATTGTCAGGTATTTGGTTGAGAGTATAATGCTGAGGAAACCTTTTCAAAAATATAAGGAGGACAGTTACCTGTTTAAGATGCTTAAAGGGGATAGTCTGATGCAGGTCAGGCTCCTAGGGAATATGTGAATGCTCATTTTGCAATACTGTGTTTTATCATTGGATAGAGAGTCATATAATGAGAGTGAAGGTATACCTACATCCTGGGGAGGACTGATGCCATCAAATAGAGGGAACTGTATCTCTAAATGAAATGGTGGCTCCCAGTGCATTAGGACAGTGAGCATGCCAAGCCCTCAACATTGTTGCAATTATCTCTGAACATGGCACTTCAAGCAATGAATATTGGCTGTCACTGTGGGCCCTAAAAGGAGGGGGAAAGAGGTATTGAATAGATGGAACAAATGTAACTGTGTGGGCAATAGAAGTGTTTCACAAGAGTAGACAAGGTTGGATATAAGACATGTAAAATTACACCAAAAATATAAAGAGACTGATAGGCTAAAATGTAAATCATAATGTAAAACATAAGATAACTAAAAATGAAGAAAATTTTATAGTCTAAAATATAAACCACAAAGTAAACCCAAACGTTACCATGTTTGAAAGCTTTGTCTGAATATCTGTACATCAGTTTCATTAAATATAATATGAATATGTAGAAAGATTATTGCGGTGGAAGGGAAAAGGTTTTATGTTGGATATGTGGGAGTACTATATATTGTATATATGAATTACTGTGATCTAAATCTCTTGTGAAGATAAGCTTAATAATTAGAAAAAAGAAAAGAAAAAGATAGGACCTAGACACTCAGGAAAAGACATAAATAGTTGCCTTGCCAATTTGCATACAGGGAAACACTTATTGCAGTGATGGAAGGCAAAACATCAGAAACAAAGCTTTCACATTTTTAATTTTCTTTTTAATTTTTTATTCATTTTTTTAAAAATATTACATTCAAAAAATATGAGGTCCCATTCAACCCCACCAACCCCACCCCACCACTCCCCCCACAGCAACAATCTCTCCCATCATCATGACACATCCATTGAATTTGGATTGCATATCTCTGGGCATTGCTGCACCTCATGGTCCACATCATAGCCCATACTCTCCCACTTTCCATCCAGTGGGCCCTGGGAGGATCTACAATGTCCGGTAATTGTCCCTGAAGCACCACCCAAGACAACTCCAAGTCCTGAAAACGCTTCCACATCTCATCTCTTCCTCCCATTCCCTGAACCCAGCAGCCACCATGGCCACTTTTCCTGCACCAATGGCACATTTTCTCTGTGGACCTTGGATTGGTTGTGTCCATTGCATATCTATGTCAAGAGGAGGGTTAGATTCCACAGGGATACTGGATGCAATCCTCCTGCTTTCAGTTGTAGGCACTCTAGGCTCCATGGTGTGGTAGTTGACATTCTTCAACTCCATGTTAGCTGAGTGGGGTGAGTCCAACAAACCAGAGTGTAGGAGTTGAAGTCTGTTGAGGCTCAGGGCCTGGCTATCATATTGTCAGTCCAGAGATTGAAATCCCCTAGATATATCTTAAACCCCAGCACCAACTACAATTCCAGGAAAGTAGCATGAAAGTCTAGTGAAAAGAGATCCCATCTGTGTCCAGCTCCATCATGCAGACACACCAGCTCCAAAGAAGGGCCAACTGACATGGCAATGAACCCCATCTGCCAAGACCATAGAACCTGTGGGTCTCTTTAGGCCTCAAAAGAACCAATACCTGGGGTTGTATCTACTTTATCTGTCTCTGAGACTCTGCTCAGGTATGCATAAGGGCAATCCTTCTGACAACCTCCAGACTCTTTTTTAGAGACTCATAGCCATATAAACTCATTTCTCCTTTCCATTTTCCCCTTACATTAGGTCAAACAGTATTTTAAACTCCTGTTATTATATGTAGACAGGGATATTCTGCTGGTCTGCATTGAACCTTTAATTCAAGGTCATTTTCTAGTTGAACCATCAGCTGGTACTTGGTAGTGATCCCTCGGTGCCAGGGAGGCTCATCCCCAGGTGTCATGTCCCATGCTGGGAGGAATGCATTGCATTTACATGCTGAGTTTGGCTTTGAGACTGACCACATTTGAGTAACATGAAGGCTGCCAGAAGGAAACTCCTAGGCACAGTGCTGCTCTAGGCCTTGTTCTTATTTCAGGTGTATAGGCTCACAAGCATAGTCATTAGTATCAGGGTCTCCCTGTTGGACCCTCATTCCTTCCTGGTCCTTACCATTGCACCTGGGGGACTGCTGCTGCTCCCCTAGGGACCACGACAGAGCACCCCTGGCCAGGAACCCAGTACCCCCCTAGCTGTTGTTTTTAATTGTTGCCACTATGAGTATATCCAAACATTACCATGCACCCTGGACATATGCCCTGTATAACTGCCTGTCAACCATATATCACTTGTCAATAACATCCTATACCAGTATTCCTCCACTGCCATTGTTGAACCTCTCTGTGATCCAAAACTTCCTGAAAAGTGAAGCCCAATATAGTGTCAGGATCCCTTACTAGTAAAATGGAATATAGCGATGGGTTTAAAGATTAGATATAGAATACTTATTGACTTGGAAAAATTCTACATCCTATCTTTTTCTTTTCTTTTTTCCTAATTATTGAGCTTCTTTTCACAAGAGCCCTAGATCACAGTATTTCATATATATAATCTACAGTCCTCCCACTCATCCACCATAAAACCTTTTCCCTTCCACAGCAATATTCTTATAACTTATTCATATCATATTTACTTAAACTGATGTACAGATTCTGAGACAATAGCTTTCAAACCAGGTGACATCTGTGCTTACATTGTGGTCCATCTTTTAGGATATACAGTTTTCTAAATTTTTAGTTATCTTATGTTTTACATTATGGTTTACATTATTAGTTTGTTGTCCCCTATATGTTTTTGGTGTAATATTTCATGTTTTATATCCATCCTTGTGTACTCTCACAAAACTCCTCTCTTACCCCCACATTTACCTTGGTTCCATTCATTCAACATCCATTTTCCCCTCCCCTTGGGTCCCACAGCAACAGCCAATCTCTATTTCCCAAGGAGCCACGTCCAGAGATACTTGCAACAGTGTTCAGGGCCTGACTTGCTCAACTGCCCGAATGCCCTGGGAGCCATCCTTTCTCTTGAGAGATACATTTCCCTCTTTTTTGATGGTATTGGTCCTCCCCAGGATGTGGGCCCACCGCCAATCTCACTACTTGGGTCTCTACCCAATGGTACAACCCACCCTGGCAAAATGAGCATTCAGACATTCTCCAGGAGTCTGTCCCATGTCATTCAATCCCCTCTGAGCATCCTAAAAAAGAAACCCTCTTAATTATATTTTGATACGGTTTTCTCAGCAGTTTATTCTCAACCAACACCTGACACTCTCCTATGTTCGTATGTTGCCCTTCCCTCCCCCCAATTTTTTGGGCACTATTACCCATCTGCCCATCCCCAGACCCCCTGAAACCCGCAAAACCCCACCCAAAGGCAACCCCTTGCCCCCATTTTATCTCTTCTTTGTGCTCATACTTACCGCCAGCACATCATAGATTCCACCCCTACTGATGTCGGCTCACATCCTTCCTCCACCCCCTGATTTCCTGTAAGCCTATCTTCCAGTCTCTAGCTCTCTGAGGCAGCTTTTTTATTTCATATCATTGAGGTCATGTAGTATTTGTCCTTCAATGCCTGGGTTGCTTCACTGAGCATAAGGTTCTCAAGATTCATCCATGTTATCACATGTGTTTGTACTGTATTTGTTCTTAAAGCCAAGTAGTATTCCATTATATGTATATACCACATTTTATTTATCCATTCATCTGTTGATGGGCATTTGGGTTGATTCCAACTTTTGGCGATAGTGAACAATGCTGCTATGAACATTGGTGTGCATATATCAGTTTGTGTCCTTGTTTCCAGTTCTGCTGGATACATATCCAGCAGTGGTATTGCTGGGTCATATGGCAAATCTATAGTTAGTTTTTTGAGAAACCACCAACTTGTCCTCCAGAATGGTTGGATCCTTTTGCATTCCCACCAGCAGTGGATGAGTGTTCCCCTTTCTTCACTTTCTCTCCAGCATTTGTATTCATCTGTTTTTTTTCATAGCTGCCAATCTTATGGGAGTAAGATGGTATCTCATTGTAGTTTTTTTTAATATTTATTTATTATTATTATTTTTAATTACATTAAAAAAATATATGAGGTCCCATTCAACCCCACCGCCCCCGCCCCCCACTCCCCCCACAGCAACACTCTCTCCCATCATCGTGATACATCCATTGCACCTGATAAGTTCATCTCTGAGCATCACTGCACCCCATAGTCAATGGTCCACATCATAGCCCAGACTCTCTCACGTTCCATCCAGTGGGCCCTGGGGGGATCTACAGTGTCCCGTAATTGTCCGTGAAGCACTATCCAGGACAACTCCACGTCCTGAAAACACCTCCACATCTCATCTCTTCCTCCCGTTCCCCACACCCAGCAGCACCCATGGCTACCGTTCCCACACATTTGCATTTCCCTGATAGCTAGAGATTTGGAGCCTTTTTTCATGTGCTTTTTAGCTATTTGTATTTCTTCTTTGGAGAAGTGTCTGTTTAAATCTTTTTCCCATTTTTTAAATGGGTTGTTTATCTTTTTATTTTCAAGATATAGGAGTTCTTTATATATGCAAGTTATAAGTTTCTTATCAGATATATGGTTGCCAAATATTTATTCCCATTGTTTGGGTTCCCTTTTTACTTTCTTGATAAACTTCTTTGAGGTGCAGAAGGCTTTAATTTTGAGGAAGTCCCATTTATCTATTAGTTCTTTTGCTGCTCGTGCTTTTGGTGTGATATTCATGAAGCCACTTCCTATTACAAGGTCCTGTAGATATTTCCCTACACTACTTTCTAAGGTCTTTATGGTCTTGGCTCTTATATTTAGGTCTTTGATCCATCTTGAGTTGATCTTTGTATAAGGTGTGAGATGGTAACCCTCTTTCATTCTTCTATAGATGAATATCCAGTACTCCAGGCTCTATTTGTTGAATAGGCCACTCTCTCCCAGTTGAGAGGGTTTGGTGGCTTTATCAAATACTATATGGCTATGTAAATGAGGTTCTATATCAGAACTTTCATTTCAATTCCATTGGTCTGTGTGTCTGTCCTTATGCCAATACCATGCTGTTTTCACTACTGTAGCTTTGTGGTATGTTTTGAAGTCAGGTAGTGTGATTCCTCCAATTTCATTTTTCTTTTTCAATATGTCTTTGGCTATTCGGGGCTTCTTTCCTTTCCAAAAAAATTTCATAGTTAGTTTTTCTAGTTCCTTAAATAAGGCTGTGCTGATTTTTATTGGGATTGCATTGAATGTGTAGATGAGTTTTGTTAGGATAGACATCTAATAATATTTAGTCTTCCTATCCATGAACAAGGAATATTCTTCCATTTATTTAGGTCTTCTTTGATTTCCTTGAACAGTCTTTTATAGTTCTCAGTGTATAAGTTTTTTTTTACATCCTTATTTAAATTTATTCCTAAATATTTGATTTTTTTATGTACTATTGTAAACGGTATTTGTTTTGATTTCCTCCTGATCTCACTCATTATTGGTGTACAGAAATGCTACTGATTTTTGTGCATTGATCTTATAACCTGTGGCTCTACTAAACTCATTTATGAGTTTTAGAAGCTTTGTTGTAGACCTCTCAGGGTTTTCTATGTATAGGATCATGTCATCTGCAAATAATGAAATTTTGACTTCTTCCTTTCTAATTTGATGCCTTTTAGATCTGGTTCTTGCCTCAGTGCTTGAGCAAGTACTTCTAAGATAATGTTAAATAGAAGGGGAGACAATGGGCATCCTTGTCTTGTTCCTGACTTTAGAGGGAAGTATTTTAGGATTTCTCCATTGTAAACAATGTTGGCCATAGGTTTTTCATATATACACTTTATCATGTTCCTTGTATTCCAATCCAATACAAAGTTACCTTGTTTTCCAATCTTTTGGAGTGTTTTTATCAGGAAAGTGACCTTTATTTTGTCAAATGCTTTTTCTGCATCTATATATAAAATCATTTGGTTTTTTTCCCTTCAATCTGTTTATATGGTGTATTACATTGACTGATTTTCTTATGTTGACCATCCTTGCATACCTGGAATGAATCCAACTTGGTCGTGGTGTATAAGTCATTTAATGTGTTGTTGAATATGATTAGCAAGTATTTTGTTAAGTATTTTTCCATCTAGGTTCATTAGAGAAATTGGTCTGTAATTTTCCTTTCTTGTGGTGTCTTTGTTTGGCTTTGGTACTAGAGTAATGCTGCATCATAGAAGGAGCTATGCAACTTTCCTTCTGTTTCGGTTTTTTTGGAAGAGTTTCAGCAGGATTGGTGTTAGTTCTTTCTGGAATGTTTTGTAGAATTCAGCTGTGAAGCCATCTGGCCCTGGGCTCTTCTTAGTTGGGAGGTTTTTAATGACTGATTCTATCTCTTTAATTGTGATTGGTTTGTTGAGATCATCAATTTCTTCTTTCGTCAATATGGGCTGCTTATGTGTTTCTAGGAATTTGTCCATTTCCTCTGAAATGTCATTTTTATTGGAATATAGTTTTTCAAAGTATCCTCTTATGATAGTCTTTTTTTCTGTGGGGTCAGTGTTGTTATCTCCTTTCTCATTTCTTATTTTGTGTATTTGCATCTTCTCTCTTTTTTTCTTTTTCAGTCTCCCTAACAGTTTGTCAATTTTGTTGATCTTCTCAAAAAACCAGCTCTTGTTCTTGTTTATCTTTTGAAGTGCTTTCTTATTTTCTATTTCACTTAGCTCTGCTCTTATCTTTGTTATTTCCTTCCTTCTTTTTCCTGTTCAATTGCTTTGTTGTTGTTTTTTCTAATTTTTTCAAATGTGCCGTTAGTTCTTCAATTTTTGCTCTTTCTTCTTTTTTGATGTATGAATTTATGGCTATAAATTTCCCTCTCAGTACTGCTTTTGCTGCATCCCATAAATTTTGGTATGTTCTGTTATCATTATCATTTGTTTCAAGGTAGTCATTGATTTCTTTTGAGATTTCCTCTTTGACCCACTGTTTTTCTAAGAGTGTGCTGTATAATTTCCAAATTGTGGTGTGAAATCTGGGCCTCTGACCCTTGCAAATTTCCAGCTTAACTCCACTGTGGTCAGAAATATTATTTTGTATGATTTTTATCTTTCTGAATTCATTAAGCCTTTCTTTGTGGCCTAGCATGTGCTCTATCTTGAAGAATGATCCATGAGTGCTTGAGAAAAATGTATATCCTGCTGTGTCTGGGTGTAATGATCTATATATGTCTATTAGATCCAGCACCTCTAATATATTGTTCAAATGTTTTGTTTCTTTAGTGATTCTCTTTTGAGATGTTCTGTCCAGAGTTGATAGTGGTGTATTAAAATCCCCTACTATAATTGTAGATGTATCTATTCTTTCACTTAGTTCTTCCAGCTTCCAGTTTGCCTCATGTATTTAGAGGCGCCCTTGTTAGGAGCATAAATATTTATGATTGTTTGATCTTGACAGATTGTCCCTTTCACTAAAATGTAGTATCCTTCTTTGTCTCCACAATTGTTTCACATTTAAAGTCTATTTTGTCTGATATTAATATAGCTACTCCTGCCTTTTTTTGGTAATTGTTTGCTTGTATGATTGTTTTCCAACCATTCACTTTCAACCTCCTTGAGTCTCTGGATCTACTATGTGTCTCTTGTAGACAGTATATAGATGGGTCATATTTCCTTATCCAATGTCCCAGTCTGAATCTTTTTATAGGTAAGTTTAATCAATTGACATTCAGTGTTATTACTTTCAAGGAATAATTTTGTTAGCCATATTTTGATTGGACTTGTGTTTGTCATATTTTGTTTGTTTGTTTTCCCTTCTCTTTTTGTCTTTTTTGTTGCTCTGACACTCTCCTCCAACTCTGCCTGTCCTGTTTTTTCCTTTCTTCCTGCAGAACTCCCTTTAGAATTTCTTGAAGGGGAGGTTTCTTGTTGGCATTCTCTTTCAGTTTCTGTTTATCTGTGAATATTTTGAACCCTCCATCAATTTGAATGCTAGTTTAGCTGGATAGGTTATTCTTGGTTGGAATTTTTTTTCCTTTAGTACCTTGACTATATCATACCACTGCCTTCCTGCCTCCATGATTTCAGATGAGAAATCAGCACTTAATCTTATGGATCTTCCCTTGTATGTGATGGTTTTCTTTTCTCTTCCTGCTTTTAGAGTTTTCCATTTGTCTTGAGCATTGGATAATTTGACAGTATATGTCTTGGGGTGGGTCTGTTGCGGTTTATGACAATTGGGTGTGCTGTGCTTCTTGGATATGTACATCTGTCTCTTTCAGTAGATTTGGGAAATTTTCAGCCATTATTTCCTGTAACACTCCTTCTGACCCCTTTCCCTTTTCTTCTCCTTCTGGAATGCCTATAATACGTATGTTTGAGCATTTTGCATTATTATTCAGTTCCCTAAATCCTAGCTGGATTTTTTCTTTTTTAGACCAATTCTACTATCTGTTTGATTCCCGATGTACTGTCTTCCACATCATTAATTCTCTGCTCTGCCTTTTCTAGTCTGCTGGTATTTACTGCAAGTGTATTTTTGATTTCTTAAACTGTGGTGTGAATTTCCATCATATGTTATCTTTTTGCATATGTCTGCAATTTCCCCTCCAAGTGTTGTCTTCATGTTGTTAACCTCTTCCTTTACTTCATTAAATTTTTCCGTGATAAATGTTCTGAGATCTTTCATTACTTGTGTGAAGTTCTGCTCCCCTTCCTGATTTTTAGTTTGTTCATTGGATTCAGCCATGTTTTCCTGATTACTGGTGTGGTTTGTAGATTTTTGTTGCTGTCTGGTCATCATTTTATCTTGACAGGTTTAATCAGTTCCTTAGTTTCTTTGTCTAGTCTTGGGGATTAATTAACTGTTGTTTTTGCATAAGTGTTATATCTTCTCTTTGTCACTGTGTTCTTCTTATTCTAATTTCTTATTGCTGGTTGAGTTCACTTTAAAAGAAAGTATTAGGGCCAGGGAAAGGCAATTGTGTAAGCAAGGAAAAAGTGTAAAGTAGTATTGGTGATAAATGTTAACAGAGCAACAATATGAGATCTGGGAGGATGGATATTAGATTCATGTAAGTTGTGTAGAGTTATAGCAGTAGGTATAGTACCTATAATGAGGTAGTCGACTGAATATGGGAGGAATATGGTATGAATTAAAAAGCTAGTTTTTTTGTGACAGAGGGAAAGAGCAAAGAAAGGCAATAGTTTCAAGAGTGGATCACAGACAGAAAACCAAACAAAGGTATTAGAAATTAAGAGTTAGACACTTTGTGGATCAAAGCAAGGGAGGTGGAATATAGGAGAGACAGTAGATGATGGAGGATATCAAGATGTAGGGGAAAGGGGATATTGTAGGTAGCCAAAATCAATTCACACAGTGATGAGGCAGTGGAGGATGAGGAAACCCAGCAAATGTGTGGTGTTCCTTGCAGCACCTTTTGTATAATTAAGATAAAATAAAATAAGAAGAAAATGAGGAACAAGAGAGAGAGAAAAAACAGGGAAAAAAAGAGGAGAAAGGAAGAAAGAAAAAGGGGGTGGGTAAAGGGCAGGGAACAGGTAGGGAAAAGAAAAAAGATATACACTAATGACAACAGCAACAACAACCACAAAAAACCCTAAATAACTGGAAAAAAAAAAGACTTTGGGGGATACACTAGGAGAAACGACTAGGGGATAATGCTATATTAGCAATCAGGACATTAAAAAATAAATAAAAATAAATAAATAAGATAAAATGGAAATAAAGACAAAACAAAATGAAACAAAAAAGAAAAAATGCAAATGTTGAGGGCTAGGACATCCAAGGACCTCAGATGGACCTCAGGGCATGATGGGTTCACGGATGGAAAGTCTGAGATATTGAAGACTCAAAAGGTGTGAGTCTCTGGGCTGTGGGCCACCAGGTTTTAGGGTACTCAGACCTGGCAACCTCAAACCTGGTCAACAGGGCATCTGGGAGCACCGCAGTGTAACATAGCCTTCAGAGATCCCTGCAGCTGAGTGCCAGCCCTATGGGGGAAGTCAGATCTGCAAACTCTATCTTATGTGTCTGAATCCCGCAATTCACTCACTGACTGGGTTCCATTCTGTGGATGTATCATCAATTCAACTTCAGAACAGGTCCCACCATGTAAGCCCCCAGAACGGTCCCCTGAGGGCACCTCTACACTGCAGCCAATTTAATGATGCAGATCAGAAGCCAGGCCCAGGAGTGGGGCTCCAGCTAGAAACACTGACAACAGAGTCCAAAACTGAAATTCCCAAGCTTCACAAAATATTCCCCCAATCTGCTTCCAGACATGTCCCCCCTCACCCCGCCACATCCTGCAACAGCCTCCCCGTTACATCCCTTTTTTGCCAGCAATCTAAGTCCACTGCAGATTGGCAGCAGGGCTTGGGGGAGTGGGGCTCCAGGTGGAAGCACTATTACTTGTGGCCGCAATCAAAAATTCCCTGCTTTGCAACAAAGCCTCCATTTATCTCCCCAAATCATTCTGCAAAGGCATCCTGTCCTGTCAACCCCCTAACAGCCCACCCACGGCTTGCAAATTCCCTAGTACTGTAGAGTCTCCAAAAAGCATGGCCGCAATGCTGGTTCAGCGGTTCCACCCACCCAAGGAGGGAGCATCCCACTTGCAGCTCTCACCTCCATGCAAGAGTTTCAATCATATCTTATAGACTAATCCTCTCTGTTACCTTCCCACCAAATCGATGTCCAGACACTTCCTGCCCTGCAAAAATCCTGAAACAGCCTGGTCCCAGAGAACCTCCAATGCTGCCCCTTTTAATTTTTTCATACCCCAATTTATTTTTACCATAATTTTTCCAAATTAATATGTATTCTATATCTAACCTTTAAACTCATTGCTATATTCCATTTAACTATTAAGAGAATCTGACAATATTCCCTTGGGCTTCACTTTTCAGGAAGTTTTGGATCACAGAGAGGTTCAACAATGGCAGCAAAGAATACCGGTGTGGTATGTTATTGACAGGGGACACATGGTTCGTAGGGAGTTCTCCAGGGCATATATCCAGGGTAAATAAAAATGTTTGGATATTTTCATAGTGGATACAATTAAAAACAACATCTGAGGGAGTGCTGAGTTCCTAGCCAGGGGAGCTCTATCGCAGTCCCTAAAGGAACAGCAGCAATGCCCCAAGTGTAATGGCAAAGAAAAAAAAAGAAGGAAGGTCCAACAATGAGCCCTTGATTCTAATGACTATGCTTGAAAGCCTGTGCACCTGAAATAAGAACAAGGCCTAGAGTTGCAGGGTGCCTAAGAGTTACCTCCTGAGAGCCTCCATGTTGCTCAAATTTGGCCAGTCTCAAAGCCAAACTCAGCATGTAAATGCATTTCCTTCTCTACAGTGTGGGACATGACTCCCAGGGATGAGCCTCCCTGGCACTGAGGGATCGCTACCAAGTACCAGCTGATGATGTAACTAGAAAATGACCTTGAATAAAAGGGTTGACTCAGACCAGCAGAATATCTCAGTCTACATATAATACCAGGAGTTAAAAATGCTTTTTGACCAGAATCAAGGGGGAAATGGAAAGGTCAAATAAGTTTATATGGCTATGAGTCTCCAAAAAAGAGCTAGGAAGTTATCATAGGGGTTGCCCTTAGCACACCTCAGCAGAGTCCCAGAGACAGATAAAGTAGGTGCAACCCCAGGTATTGGTTCTTCTGAGGGCTACAGAGACCCATAGGTTCTATGGTCATGGCAGATGGAATTCAGTGCCATGTCAGTTGGCCCTTCTTTGGAGTTTTTGTTTCTGTGTGTTGGAGCTGGACTCAGATGTCATCTTTCTTCACAAGCCTCTCCTGTTACTTTTACCAGAACTGTAGTTGGTGCTGGGGTTTAATATATACCCAGGGGATCTGAATCTCTGGACTGAGCATATGATAGCCAGACCCTGAGCCTCAATAGAGTTCAGCTCCTACACTCTGGTTTATTAGACTTACCCCCTAAGCTAATATGGAGTTGAAGGTCAACCACCACATCAAGGAGCCAAGAGAGCCTACAACTGAAAGCAGGAGGATTGCATCCAGCATCCATGTGGAATCTAAGGCCCCTCTTAATATAGATGTGGAGTGGACACAATATTCCAAGGTCCACAGGATGAAGGAATAGAGTATGGATTAGAGTGGACTTACTGATATTCTATTCATGAGCTATTGTGATTAGTAATCAAAGAAAATGTGGCCTTGGTGTGGATAAAGTGGCCATGGCGGCTGCTGGGTGTGGGGAATGGGAGGAAGAGATTAGATTGGAGGCATTTTTTGGACTTGGAGTTGTCCTGGATGATTATGCAGGAACAGTTATCAGACATTGTATGTCCTCCCATGGCCCACTGGGTGGACTGTGGGAAAGTGTGGGCTATGATGTTGACCATTGACCATGAGGTGCAGCAGTCCTCAGAGATGTATTCATCAAATGCAATGAATATCTCATGATGATGGAGGAGATTGTTGCTTTGGGTGGTGGAGTGGGATGAGGGGGGTAGAGGGTATATGGAGATCTCATATTTTTTTAATGTAATATTAAAAAAATAAAGACAAAAATTAAAAAGAAAATATGAAAATAAGAAAGCACTAGAAAAGTTAACAAAATTAAAATCTGGTTCTTTGAGAAGATTAATAAAATTGACAAATTTTTAGCTAGACTAACAAAGATAAAAAGAGGGAAGATGCACATACAGAAAATAAGTAATGAGGAAGGGATATCACCACTAACTACACAGAAAAAAGATTATCATCAGGATACTATGAAAAATTTTATGCCAAAAATACGTATAACTTAGAGGAAACGGACATACTTCTAGAAACACACATGCAATCTTCAATGATGAAAGAAGAAATTGATGATCTCATAGGACCAAACACAAGTAATGATATTGAATTAGTCATCAATATCTCCCAATTAAGAAGAACCGAGGACCAGATGGCTTCACAGGTGAATTCTACCAAACTTTCCAGAAGGAACTAACACCAATCCTGGTTAAACTCTTCCAAAATGAGAAATGGAGAGAACATAGTCTAACTCATAATATGATGCCAATGTAACCCTAATACACAAGCCACACAAAGATGCCACAAGAAAGGAAAAATATAGACCAATCTAGATGGTCTACATGGTCTAAAATGCTCAACAAAATACTGGCTAAATGATATTTAACAACATAGCAAGTGAATTACACACCATGACCAAGTGGTTTTCATCCCTGGTATGAAAGGATGGTTCAACATAGGAAAAGTAAATCAATGTAATATATCACATTAAGAGAGCAAAAGAAAAAAATCAAACAATCATATCTATTGATGCAGAAAAAGCATTCAACAAAATACAGTACTGTTTCCTGATAAAATCATTGTAAAGGATAAGAACAGAAGGAAACTTCTTCAACATGATAAAGGTTATATATGAAAAACTCCCAGGTAACATATATTGAATGGTGAGATGCTAAAATGTTTCCCTCAAAGATCAAGAACAAGACAAGGATGCCCGCTATCACCCTTCCTAGTTAACATTGCATTAGAAGTACTTGCTTGAGCACTGAGACAAGAACCAGATATAAGGTACCCAAACTTGAAAGGGGAAGTCAAAATATCACTATTTGCAGGTGACATGGTTCTATACAAAGAAAGTTCTGAGAAATCTACAACAAAGCTTCTAAAGCTGAGAAATGAGTTTAGTAAGTAAAATGACAGGTTACACATCACTGTGGAAAAATGAATTGCATTTCTGTACACCAATAATGAGCAATCTGAGGCAGAAATCAGGGAAAAATTGTCAGTTTCAAATTGCAAGTAAAAGAAGCAAATACAGGAAGAAATGTATCTAAAGATGCAAAAGACTTGTATGCAGAAAACTACACAGTATTTTTAAAGGAAATCAAAGAAGGTTTAAATAAATGGAGGAATATTCCCTGTTCATACACAGGAAGATTAAACATTATTAAGATATCTGTCCTACCCAAATATTCTACCCAAAGTGATTTACAGAGTTAATGCAATACTTATAAAAATCACCACAGCATCTTTTACTGAATTGGTAAAGCTAACTATAAAATCTATTTGAAAGGGCAAGGGACCAAAGATGTATTGAAAAAGAAATTGGTGGAATTACAGTACCTGACTTTAAAACATAGCACAAAGCTACAGTGGTCAAAAATGCATTGCATTGGCACAAGTATAGATATATAGACTAATGGAAAAAAACTGAGAGTTTTGTCCTAGAGCCTCAAATATATGGTCAAATTATACTAAACAAGGCCACCAAGTTCACACAACTGGGATATAGTGACCGCTTCAATAATTGGCACTTGGAGAACTAGATATTCATATCCAAAAGAATAGGAGAGGATCACCATCCCATGCCCTATACAAAAATTAACTCAAGATAAGTAAGAGATGCAAATAGAAGAGTCAAGATCATAAATCTCCTGGTAGATAATATAGGGAAGCATATACAAGGTCTTGCAGTAGTAAAGGGTTTCATATACTTTACACCAAAACCATGAGCAACTAGAAGAAAAAGTAGATAAATGGGATCTCCTCAATTTTAAAAACTTTTGCACTTCAAAGGATTTGTCAAAAAAAAAAAATGAAAAGGCAGCTTACACAATGGGAGAAAGTATTTAGTAACCACCTATCTGATAGAGTTCTAATACCCAGCATATATGAGGAAATCCTATGTCTTGAAAATAAAAAGGCAAATGGCCCATTTTAAAAGTAATGTAAATAGACACTTTTCAAAACAAGAAATACAAATGGCTAAAAAGCACATGGAAAGATGCTCAACATCACTAGCTATTAGGGAAATGCAAATCAAAACTACAATGAGATACCATGTGATACCCATTAGACCGGTGGCTATCAAAAAACAGAGAACTACCAGGGTTGTAGAGGATGTGGAGGAGAGGGAACACCTAACCACTTCTGGTGGGAATGTAGAATGGTGGAGTCATTATGTAGGACAGTTTGATAGTTCCTAAGGAAGCTAACTATAGAACTGCTGTATGATCCAGAAATCCTATTGCTTGGTGTATACCCAGAATTGAAAGCAGGGATATGATCAAATACATGCACACCAATGTTCATAGTGACATTATTTACCATTGCCAAAAGTTGGAAGAAAACCAAATGTCCATCAATGGATGAATGGGTAAGCAAATTCTCATATATATGTACAATGGATTATATAACTGTATGAAGGAATGCAGTATTAAAAATGGGATAACATTGGATTACTTTTGAAAACCTTATGTTGATTGAAGTAAGCCAGGCACTGAAGGACAAACATTACATGACCTCATTGATATGAATTAAGCAAATTGAGCAGACTCAGAGAGATAGTCTAGTAGATAGCTTTACAGGAGAAAGAAAAGGAGAAGAGGGTTGTGAGCAAATGCCTGCATGGACAAACCTGTGATAAAGTAGAAGGATGTGGTTGTGCAGTGTTTTCACATGACAGTGGTGCAGAGATGCTATTGGGTTTAGTGGTGCTGTTCTGTGAGGGGATAGGGTGGAGGAGTTGGGTTGTCTATCCATGGAATTATGGAGAGGGTTGGGGAATGGAGCAGGAGAACTGGGGATTTGCAGGTCTGCAGCTAAAACTACAAAGTTGGAAATGTTCTTTTAGCAAGTGTAGCTGGGAGGATTACAAGTATATAAGGTGTTTGTGTGGGTGCTTACAGGACAGGGTACTCATTGGGCTGACTTCTATGGACTATGTAAGTAGTATTCATCTTGTCACAGTGCATGAATATCCACACAATAATCAAGAAAATATTCAACTCGCATCCTGGAAGTCATGCTATGTTCTCAAATAGAGGGACAAGAGTCTCTCAAGAACATAGGTAATTCTTAAATAAAAAAAAACAAAAACAGATGAATAGGTCAAACCCTCAATATTATTGCAAGTAACTATTAATCTTGTTCTTTAAAAAGTGAAACTTAATGATTTCCAAAAGTCCCAAAGGGAGATAGAAGGAAGAATAGAATAGATGGAATATATGGCATTTGTAGGGCATTAGAGTTGTTCAGTAGATGGAACATAGGGCATTTGTAGGACATTAGGATTGTTCATTATCTCACAATAATGGATACAGGCCATTTTAAGTTTTGTCAAAATTTATAAAAGGAGACAGTCAAAACTATAAATCAAAATATAAACTGACCACAGTAATAATGATTCAGCATCTATACATACATATATCTATATCTACACAAATGTACCATCTACCTAAATGTTATTAATAGGGGAGAGGTGAGTAGGGAGAGTGTATTGGTATATGAGAATCCCGTATATTCTCTACATGACTTTTCTGTAACCTAAAGCTTCTGTGAATACAAAACAAATTTTAGAAAGTAAGACGCTGTGGGAATATATGGAAGAAAACGTCACTGCACATACAAGACAACAGATCTTACACCAATAAAAGGCAATGTCAAAAAAAGTTTGCTAAAATGTTTTAAAAATTTTGTTCTTTCCTTTTTAAAAATTATCATTATTACTTCATTTTGTTATTATTTTTATTTGGTTATTTCCTTGGTTTCATCTCTGGAGAGGTTTTAGATCACAGATATGTCACAACTGGCAGGGCAGGAACAATAATGTGAGGGGTTGGTGATGGAGTTATATATGGGAGGGTTATCACCTGGGGCATACCTCTAAGGAATATGAATGTGTTGAAGTGGTCATGGGGCATTGTCACAGTGGGTGAATATCCACACAATAACCAAAAAGAATATTGAATTCCAATCCTGGAGAGTTCTGCTACATTCTCCAATTGGACAGCAAGAATCCCCCAAATATAGGGGCAGTGCCTAGTGAAGAAGGAAGGGCCAGCCCTTAATATTGATGATTGTACTTAAGAACCTTATCTTTTAAAATTGATACATTGCCTAAAAGTTATCTCATGAGACCTTCCTTATTGGTCAAATGCAGCCTCTCTCTAAGCCAAATTCATCATTTAAATATTATCTCCCCTCGCCCCTCATGAGGAACATGACACCCAGGGATGAGCTTCTCCTGACACTGAGGGATTATTACAAAGTGTCAACTGACAATGCACCTGGAAAAATAACTTAACCATAAAAGGAAATGGTAAATATAAATTAGTTCTTACTGCTCATCTAACATTCTGCCACAGGTTATTCTGGTTTCAGAGAGATGCTTTGAATGCACACATGTGGACTGCTAAGCACCGCCATAGGTCTGTGTAGTCTTAGTCCCTGTGTTTAACGGGTGCATGGGTTGCTACATTTTTGCTGTGTGTGTATCTGTAGAAGAAAGCTTTTTGATACCTGAGCTGGGACGTTGCCTCTGTGAATCACAAAGTCATACAGATTTGAGTGAGGTGGAAATGACCAGATTTATAAATTTGAAATGCCACTTCCCTGTCTATTTTAGATCATTTGGGTATTTTTTTTTAAATCTATGTTCTCTGAGACATGAAAAATATGAACTCATTCAGAGTTCAAGAAAACTAAGTTTCTTTTTTCAACTGCATCTGAGGAAGAATATTCATAAGGATGTATTATATCATGACCTTAATGATTTCAATACAATAACTTTCACTCCTATGGGAAAAGAACATCTTAGGCCAACCCCACAATTTATATTTCTTTATTTCAATATATTCTCTCAGTAATTTATACTTTTCCTTTGTTGTTAGACTTCCCACTTGACTACTTGATCCATTTTATATTGAGGGTCATGTGAGTATTTCTGTCATAAGCGCCTCATTTTCCTAGAAGTTATGTGCATACTTTATAAAATAACATAATTAGAGCTTTTGATTTATAACATATCATCAATATTTTTTATTCAAATTAAATCTCCACAGAAGGAAATTATTAATAAATATATTGTTCTGTTAAATTAAATCTTTTCAGTGGCACTTTGATGGAAAATATTGTCTTGAAACATGCTTAAGGAGATAAATAACAGTAGATTATTATTTGTAATTCTGATCAATATTTGTAATAATATTTTTCTGGAAAGATAATAGACTTCTTGAAACTTAGAAATTATACTAAACTAAATAATATAAAATAATTCTGTTATATAGCAATGTTCCCTGCTATTCAATATTTAAATCGACTTTAGAATAATGTGATTACATTGTAAAATAATCTGTAATTTCACTTTCTTTTCTATCCTATTTTATCATTTTAAATTTAAGGTTGTTAACTTTTAAGATCAATTGATTTATATTATTCATTTTTAAAGTTGTATCATTTTTTTTACTTCCTTTGAAAATTACGATATAGTTGTACATGTAAGAGATAGAAGGTACAGGTTCAATCATTTTTTCTATGTTAGATAAATTGTGGGCTTAAAGAAAAATCAAACATAAAATACAGAATTCTCATAGAAAATCCCATTAGTAACACCCATACATAGATGTAAAACTTTTGTTACAACTGAGGAAATCACATTTTAATAATTATTCTATTAAGTAAAAATCATGGTTTCATGTAAATTTCATTGTTTGTGTAGTGCAGCTCCATGACCTTGTACATTTTTTTATTTGGTTAACATATATTCACCTGAACATTTCTCCTCTTAACAACATTCATATATATTACTCACTGATGTTAATTTTGTTCACAATGTGTGCTACCATTACCAGCATCCATTATCAAGAAATATTGCACCATTCCAAGTACGAACCCTGTAGCCTTAACTTTTTATTTCCTTTCCCCACCTGTTCCTGGTTACTTTTATATTCTAAATTCTGACATTCAGCACATAAGCTATTTTAACCCACTGCGTCTCATCCTCAAGAAGAGAAATTGGCACTCAAGCCTATTTCTTGAGTTGACTTCAACTGACAAGACTTTATTTACTTTAAATTTTCTTAATGTGTTTGATTCCATCACATCAGCAGAATGACATTATGCAGAAACAGTTTTATCTGGCCAAACTGAACATCAGCCAGTATAATGGAAAGATGTCTCAGCTAACACTTGGCTGAGATAGACCCAATCTGCCATTGTTGAGAACTTTAACATGGGCAGATTCCCCATTTCCAGTATTTTTAAATAAAACTTACATGTTCCCAGGGTCTATAGATCCTTGATTGCCTTTGAAACCTGAGGAAGAAGAAAGATTATAGTAAATTTAACCCTTCCTTTTGATGATCATCCTTTATGTATAGGAAAAGAGCTTTCTTGTATGAGAATACAGAATTGCACTATGATCGTTATTACAGCCAATGGTATGTAATTGTTTATTACTGTATTTCCATCCTATAATAGTTCTCTGGCCATGATACAAAATTATAGTTGTCCACCACAAGAACAAGGTGATGAAGAAAGATGGCAAGATTGCCATAAGGGAAGAGGAGTTGTCATTTTAATGTTTCCTATGAAATGGTATGGGACAGTGCCCCTATGGAGTATTCCACTAATAATATCAGCAGCTTTACATGGTATGGAGTGAACAATGTCATCTTAGCGCTGATGGACAACATCACTTTCCATGGTCCACTAATGAAAAACTATATTTACTAAGAGATCAGTTATTTGGAAAAACAAAGGAAGGTATTTACCTTCCCCGTGGACTAATAGTACATAAATTGTTCAGAGAAATTTATGGAAAATATTTCTTGAAATAGCCCCTACTTATGAGTGACTCAGGAACAAGAACAACACCAGACAATATCTTTATTTTAATCAACCATATCATTTCAAGACATGTATATGAGACCCCTACATTTTTGTGACAGGCAAACTAGAAATTAGAAATAAATCCCTGTTTTGTAAAAACTGCACACTATATATTTGTATTTCTGAGAATATTTTATAGGAAAATGAAACTATCATGTCTGCTCAGAGAAGAAAAGGAGTATGGGTTCCAGTGTGGATGACCTGGATGTGGCAGTCATCACCTGAAAGCCAATTGCTGTGATATCTTACACAGCATATATAGAATGAACAAAGTGACAATAGGACTGATTATTGCTGGAATATTGGGACTGATGGGAATAATAAAAGCCACCACCATGGCTGCCATTGCATTGCATTAAACAGTTCAGACCCAGCAATTTGTGCATAACTGGCATAAAAATGCCAGTGATTTATGGCATAGTCAAGAGCATATTGATGAGCAGCTTATAATAGAATTAATGGTTTAGAATCTGCTATATCGCATATTGGGGATCAATTACATAATCTAAAATTATTGAGACGACTTAAGTGTGGTTGGACTGAAATCAACTTCTGTATTACACCACTTGTATATAACTCTTCAGAGATAGAATGGGAAAAATAAAAAATCATGTATTCAGCCACAAAACAATATTTCATTAGAAATTGTTGAATTGCAAAAGAATATATTAGAATAGTTTCAGAATCAAATACATGTAGCCACTGATAAAGATATTTTTTCTGATTTAATTTCTCATGTTTTGAAGCTTAATCTTGTAAATTGGTGGAAATCACAGCAGTTTGTATCATCCTTAGGAATAGGGATGTCTGTTTTAATAATACTGCTTATAACAATGGCCTGTCTGAATTGATAGGTTGAGCCAACAATCTGGTGGTTAAGACACTTAAATTGTGATAAGGGCAACCTAAGACAGGCACAGTCATCCTGGCACTGAAACAAAAGGGGGAAATGAAGGAAGTAATTACATGTTGGTTGAAGAAAATAAGATATGGTATAACCTAGGAAACAGAACAAGAAAAGAATGTTCTTTATGGAGACTGGCTTGGTCAATGGGACTGGAACGTCTCTGGTTAAGATCTATTAGGTCAACAGGCCAGATTAGTGGAAACAACAAAGTTGCTTTAAAAAGTTAAAATATAACCAGCATGTCTCTGTTTGTAACAATGAGATAACAACTATAAATCTGTCTCTGCTTTATGGGCTTTTTGTAATGCAAGCTTTCACTATAAATAGGTAGCTAAATAGAAATAAACTTGTCTGTGGGCATTGACTTGCAGATCACCTGATCCCTTCGCTCTTATTATTCATTCCCCGATACCTTCAGGCTGGATGCAACACCTTGTAATTGTGTTCAGTAGTTTGGTCAATATATGAAGGGATATATTTTTCTTCATGTTTATCCTCTTTGGTATTCTTTGGGCTTATTGGATGTGCTAAGTTTTGTTAAGTTATGAACTCTCTGCCATTATTTCTTGAAATACTCTATGCCCCTATTTTCTCCTTTTTCAATTCCAAAATGCATACATTGATAACTTTATAGTATCCTAGAAGTGATGTAGGCTATTTTCCACTTCTTATAATGGTTTATTTATTACTACACCTTGGCCTCTCTCATTTCTAATGAGAGACTAAATGTCTTGACTTCAAGTTCACCAATTCTGTTTTCTGCTAGCTCTCGAGTTCTTGAAAATCTCCAGGGCACTCTTCATTTCTGTTATGATGGTCTTCACCTCTGGACAAACTCTTTGGTTCCTTTTTAAATTTCATACTTCTCTCATAAGATTCTCATACTCCTCATTCATTGTTTCCTGATAACCTTTATTTGTTTCTCTGTATGTTCCTTTACCTCTTTGAGCATGTTTAAGATAAAAATTTAAAAGACTTTGTTAGTTACGTCCACATTCTGATCTTCTCCCTTGGTATTTTTTTTTTATCCTTTGCCTTTTGATGGGCCATAATTTCCTCTTTCTTTTTCTTTTACTCTTTTTTTTGCTCATTATGGTGATATGAGGCTCTAAGTACCTGAAAACAGTATGTTCTTAAATCTAATCAATTCCTGTGGGGATGAACACATTGTAAAAGTAGGATCATTTGCTGAGGCTATTTAGTCAAGTTGTAATCCTCTTCTTTCGTACTGGGACTTCTCTTCATAGATTCCTTCATAGATGGAGTGAATTTAGGGATAGAGGGACAAAGTCATGGAAGAAACTAAAATCAGTGAAATCCAAAAGAGAACAGCAAACGCTACCAAGTGCCTTGTCAGGTAGGAAAGGAACTAAGGATCTCCAGCAGTCAGTTTTGGTGAAGCTCTACAGCATCATCTTGGTGATGTCTTGGTTTGTATATTTTTACATACTCAAACCTGAAGAAAATAAATCCCAATTGATTAAGCTGAAACATGTAATTAAGCAGTCTAGGAGCCTAAAATATGTACTGTACATTTTAACATTTTCAAATGTTAACTCCAGCATTTATTCCCTGAGATCTACTTTGTTACCATTTAAGATTTTCTTGAGTTTCAGCTCTCCTATAAGAAAGTTCTACCCAATATAAATGCAGTTGCAGGTTTTCCCTGTCTTTCTAGACCCATGTCTTGTCCTAACCAGCTATTGCTGGTTAGTTATTTTGGGTAGCCCTGTTTATTGGAGTTTGGATGTCCTCTTTTTAACACCTCTTCCTGGGTGTTTGAAGTTGTTAAGGTTTTGCTCCAGACTGTTGTCCTTTAGTTTCTTACATTCCTTTCACTGTCTCAAGCTTCATTCTCCTGGGGGGGCAAATTCTGAGAAGTGCGACACAAGAGAGTAGAGTTTCCAGAGTCAGTACTCCCAAAACATATTGGTCAGGTGCCCCCAAAATGACTCAGAATATTCCAACTTTCCCTGATGAGAGGATAAGGAAAGCCACCAGAGCTTATTCCATAGCTTCCAAAGTTGAGCTTTCTTGGCCTGCCCAGCAAATGTAGCCCTTTAGCTGACAGGCCTCACAGCCTGAGGAAGGGAAGTGTGTTTAATTTTCATCCTCTCTGGCCTTTTCCTGGAATTAGGCCCCCAGCATTCAAAAGTCACTATACAGTCCAAGGTAAGCCTCACTGACAATGTACTAAATTGCTAGGGTTGTCTATCCTACCGATAGTGTCCAGGTCTCTCTAGAGCCCCCAGGAGCACCTCTGCTTGAAACACTGTTTACTGTAGCAGTCAGTGAGATCTTCTTGAGAGGTGCATAAGAGTAACCCCTGGAGTGACCTCCTGGCTCACTTTGAAATCTCTTAACCATAGAAATCCATTTGTATTTAAGAGAACTTTTTGTCAAGGTCTGTATCCAGTTTCATCACTAACTGACACTTGGCATCATGATCCCCAAATCCTTAATATTAAGGAATAAACAAATATATGGGCAGAATGCAACTATGGACTACAGTAGAGCAGACAACATTATTCTTGCAAAGGAAGAAGTTGTAACATTGATATAAAGGCAATGATTAGCCAGAGGTTCTGAGTGTTTGAAGATTTTTGGGACATTGGAAATGTTATCCATGACATTGCAATGACAAGTAAAATCCATTATACATTTTGACATAACCTATAAAATTATGCAGTGCAAAATACAAATTGTAAACTACAGAAAATGGTTCATGTGAAAGTCTTCATCAGTTGTAACAAATGTACCACTCTAACAGGAGGTGTTGTTAATGAGGAAAATGTGGGAGGGGGAAAGAGTGGGATATGTGAGAATCTCTATATTTTCTTTTTTTTTCCATAGATTTTTAAAGTTTTGAAAAAAGTTACATAGATCATATAAATTATTACCTTAAAAAATGAGGTTCCCATATACTCCCCATCCCCCACTCCTCCAACATCAACCTCTTTCCTCACTGTGGCACATTCATTGCAATTGGGAATACATTTTGGGACACTGCTGCATTGTGTGCATTATGGTTCACCTTGTAGTTTACACTCTCTCCAAGCCCATTCAGTGGGTTGTGGCAGGATATATTATGTCCTACATCTGTCACTGCAATATCATTCAGGACAACTCCAAGTCCCAAAAATGCCCCTATAAAACACCTCTTCTATCCTCTCCCTGCCCTCAGGAACTCCTGTGGCCACTGTCTCCACATCAAGGATATGATTTCTTCCATTGCTAGAATCACAATAATTCTATAATAGAATACCAATAAGTCCACCCTAATCCATATTTTATTCCTCCACTCTGAGGTCCCTTGGATGGAAATGCCAACTCTGCCTCTAACTCAAGAGGGCCTAGATCCCACATGAATAATAGATGGAATTCTCCTGTTTTGGTTGTAGACCCTCTTGGATACCTGGTGTGACTATCCACACCTCCCTGTTAGCTTATATGGGCATGTCCAACCAACCAGAGTAGATGTTGCAACTCTGCTGAGGCTTGGGGCCGAGCCAGATCACAGAACAGAGATTCAGGTCTCCCAAGCATAGACCAACCACAGCACCAACAACAGGCTCAGTAAAAGTGGCAGAAGAGGCATGTGTAGAAAGGTAACATCTGAGCCCAACTCTATCACACTCAGGCACACACATTCCCAAGTAAGGACCACTGGCAAGGCACTGAAATGCAGAGTCATCTGTCATGACTCTAGGACCTGCTGTCTCTGTGGCCCTCAGGAGCACCACTAATTGGGGTTGAATCTCCTTTGGCTGTCTTTGAGATCCTACTGAAATGACCATAAGTATGGTACCTCTGATGACCTACCAACTCACTTTGAAGTCTCTTAGCCATGTAAACTTCATTTGTCTTTACCAATTCCCCCCTTTATTCAATGTACTTTTAAAATTGCATCACCATCTGATTCTTGGTAGAAATCCCTCAGCACCAGAGAGGTTCATCCCCATGAGTCATGTCCCACACTGGGGGAAAGGTTATGCATTTACATGCTGAGTTTGTCTTAGAGAGTGGCCATATTTGGGCAACATGGAGGCTCTTAGGAGGCAACTCTTTGGCATCCTGCAGCTCTAGGCCTGGTTGAAATTTCAAGCACACAGGCTCCTAATAGTCATCAATACCAAGGACCCATCATTGGAACTCCTTTCTTCATTGGACTTAGCCCTTTCACTTAGGTGATTGTTGCTACTCCACTGGGGACTGTGACAGAGTTCCGCAGAATGGGAACTTAGCACTTCCTCAGTTGTCATGAGAAACTCTACTCATTGTGTCAATACTCAATGAACATCTGAACATATCTATATAACCTATATGCACTCCCTTCCACCCATGCAAACCCTATCAATAACACCTCCCATCAGTTCTCCTCCCCTGCCAGGGGTTGAACCCCTTTGTGATCCAAAACTTCTTCAGAAATGAAATCTAATATATTGCCAAATTCAATTCATAGGAAAATGAAATAGTAATGATAGGCTTAAATATTAGAAATATAATACATACTAATTTAGAAAAACTAAAGTAAAAAGTAAATTGGTGTATTAAAAAATGACAAATATAAATTTTTTCTGATGTTTCACCTTTCATCACTGTAATAGATGTTGCCATATATGTGCAGTAGGAAGGCAATCTCTTCCATTTCTTCCTCAGGGTCTACATTGCTTTGTTTTTTTTTAAATTTTGTATTATAATAAGGTCACAAAAATATAGGGGTCTCCCATATACCCAACGTCAAACCCTTTTCCACCTTCCCCCCCCATGACCTTTTTACATGTGGATGTTAGATTTGCTGCAACCGATGTACAGATATTGAAGCATAGCTACCAACCATAGTTCCATTATAGTTTACATTATGATTTACATTTTAGACTATACACTTTTATAAATTTTTGGTATAGTTTGACATGGCCTGTATCCATTTTTGCAGGATCATGGAGAACACCTCGATTGACCCCCCAAACCCCCTCTTCCAACTATTCTATCCTTCTCACCCCTTCCCTCATATCCCACAGTGACAATCATGCTTCACTGCTTGAAAGAAAAGATAGCTAGATGCTTGCAACAATGCTGTGGGCTTGATATACTAGTCTTTCTCCCCGTATTGAGAGTCAACCATGCTTTCAAGAGACTGTCTACCCTCTGTTTGAGAAACCATGCTTTCAAGAGACAGTCTCCCCTCTGTTTGAGAATACCAGGCCTCCCCAGGAAGAGACTCTAACACCTCCCCACTCATTGTATAAGTGTACAAACACTCTTATAACACACTATGACATGATGAGCAGTCAAACACTCCCCAGAAATCTGTCCTAGGTGGATTCTGTACAAGATGTCCCTGTCAAACACCTTAACCCAGTAACATTTCCTTACTATATTTTCTAAGGAGTTTTCTCAACATAATAGTTTCAACCACATACCCAACATTCTTCCATATTCATCTGCTTGCCCCAACTCTCCCCCCAATTTTGTGGACCATCCGACCCATCCTACCAACTGTAGCCCCCCTTAAGTCTGCAAAGCCCAAACCAGTAATAACCCTATGCCCCATCTTCTCCCTTCACTGCACAACTACTTACCTCCACTTTTGCATAGATATTTTCTGTGTGGGCATTGGTTCACTTCCTTCCTCTCTTCCACTCCCTATTTCCTGCATGCCTATCTTTTATGCCTCTCTGATACAGCTTGGTTTACTTAATTCATATCAGAGAGGTCATGTAGTATTTGTCCTTCAATGTTTGGCTTCCTTTGCTCAACATAAGGTCCTCAAGTTTCATCCATGTTATCCCATGTATTAATACCCTATTCTTTCCTACACCCGAGTAGCATTTCATTGTATTTATATGACACATTGTTTTTCCATTCATCTGTTGGTGAGCATTTGAGCTGATTTCAACTTTTGGCGATAGTGAATAATGTTACTATGATCATTGGTGTTCATATGTCAGTTTGTGTCCTTGTTTTTTAGTTCTTCTGGAACTCAGCATTGGAATTGCTGAGACATATGGCATATCTATAGCTAGTTTTTTGAAGAACAGCCAGAATGTCCTCCAGAATGGCTGGATTCTTCTGCATTCCCACCAGCAGTGGATAAGTGCTCCCATTTCTCCACATTCTCTCCAACACTTGTAGTCTTCTGTTTTATTAATAGGTGGCAGTCTAATGGGTGTAAGATGGTTTCTCATTGCAGTTTTGATTTGCACTCCACTAATAGCTTGTCATGTTTATCATCTTTTCATTTAATTTTTAGCCATTTATTTCTGATTTGGAGAAGTATCTGGTCAAATCTCTTGCCAGTTTTTTAAATGATATTTTTGTCTTTTTACTTTGAGCTATATGATTTTCTTTATATATGCTGGATATTAAGCTCCTATCAGATATATGGTTACAAAATATTTTCTTCCAATGGGTAGGCTGCCTTTTTACTTTGATAAACTCCTTTGAGGTGCAAATGGTTTTAATTTTGAGGATGTTCAATTTATCTATTTTTTCTCTCACTGCTCATGCTTTGATTGTGAAGTTCATGAAACCATTTCCTGATAAAAGATCCTGTAGATGTTTCCCTACATTGTCTTCCTAGGTGTGTATGATCTTGGCTCTTATACTTAGATATTTGAAACACACAGAGTGGATTTTTGTATAAAGCATGAGATGGCAATCCTCTCTCATTCCTGTGGATAGGCATATCCAGTTCTCCAAGCACCATTTTTTGAAGAGGACATTCTCTCCCAATGAGTGGACTTTGTGGCCTTGTCAAATATCAGATGACTATATAGGCAAGGATATATATATGAGTTCTCAGTTTTGGTTCCACTGGTCAGTATGTCATTGTCAGTGCCAATATCTTGCTGTTTTGACTACTAAAGTTTTAAATAGGTTTTAAAGAAGGTTGTGTCATTCTTCCAATTTCATTTTTCTTTTCAATATGTCTCTGGCTATTTGGGCCTTTTCCCTTCTGAATAAATTTCATATATGTTTTTCAGTTCAGTAAAAATGCTGTATTGACTTTTATTGGGGTTGCATTAAATCTGTAGATCAGTTTTGGTAATATAGACATCTTAATGATATTTAGTCTTCCCATCCATTAACTGGGAATATTATTCCATTTAGTTAAGTCTTCTTTGACTTCCTTTAACAATGTTGTGTAGTTTTCTGTGTATTAGTCTTTTTCATTAGTTAAATTTATTCCTAGGTATTTGATTTTTTAATTTATTATTGTAAATGGTACGTTTTCCTTGATTTTATCCTCAGATCACTCATTATTGGTATACGGAAATACTACTGATTTTTGCACAGTGATCTCATAATCTGTGACATGACTGAACTCATTTATAAGTTCTAGAAGCTTTGTGGTAGACCTTTCAGGGCTTTCTATGTATAGGTTCATGTCATCTGTAAATAGTGAAATTTTTACTTCTTTTTTTCCAATTTAGATAGATGCCTTTTATATCTAGTTCTTGCCTCAGTCTTGGGCAAGTTCTAACACAATATTAAATAGGGGGGCTGATAGTGGGCATCCTTGCTTTTTTCTGATCATAGAGGGAAAGATTTTAGGATTTCACCATTTTAAATGATGTTTGCTATGGGTTTCCATATATACCCTTTACAATATTCAGAAAGTTTCCTTCTCTTCCAATATTTCACAGTGTTTTTATCAAGAAAGGGTGTTGTATTTTGTCAAATGCTTTTTCTGCAGCTATACGTACGTTCATGTGAATTTTTTTTCTTTTGACATGTTTATGTGTTATAGTACACTGATTACTTTTCTTATGTTGAACCATCCTTGCATACCAGGGATGAAACCCACTTGGTTATGTTGTATAATTCATTTGATGTATTTACGAATATGATTAGCAAGTATTTTGTTGAGGATTATAGCATGTAGTTTCATTAGAGAGATTGGTCTGTAATTTTCCTTACTTATATTGTCTTTGTTTGGCTTTAGTATTAGGGTAATGTTGGCATCATAGAGTGAGTTATGGAACATTCCTTCTCTTTCAATTGTTTTGGAAGAGTTTAAGCAAGATTGGTGTCAGTTCTTTCTGGAATGTTTGTTAGATTCACCTGGGTAGCCATCTGGCCCTGGGCTCTTCTTAATTTGGAAGGTTTTAATGAGTGATTCTATCTCTTTACTTGTGATTGGTTTGTTGAGATCTAAACTTCTATCATCAATGTAGGCTGCTTATATGTTTCTAGAAATGTCCATTTCCTCAAATTGCCATCCTTATTGGCATATAGTTTTTCAAAGTATCCTCTTATTAAAGTCTTATTTCTATGAGGTTAGTGGAGATATTCCTTGTCTCATTTCATGGTTTTTGCCTTGACATTTTTTCTTTCTTAGTCTTACTAAGGATTACTTTTATTGATCTTCTCAATGACCCAGCTCTTGGTTTTGTTTATTTTTCTTGTGCTTTATTATTTTCTACTTCATTCATTCTCCTCTAGTCCTTGTTAATTATTTCTTTCTTCTTCCTTTGAGATTAACTTGGTGCTTTTTACTAATTCCTCCATGTGTGCAAATAGGTCTTCAATGTTAGCCCTTTCTTCTTTTTAGATGTATGAATTTATAGCTATGAATTTTCCTCCCAGGACAGCTTTTGCTTCATTGCATTAGTTTCATTATGTTGTTTTGTCATTTTCATTAGTTTCATAGTAGTAACAGATTTCTTTTGAGATTTCCTCCTTGACCCATTGTTTGTCTAAGAGTGTGTTGCTTGACTTCCATATCTTGGTGCCCAATCTGGGTCTCTGACCCTTACAGATTTCCAGCTACATTACACTGTTGTTAGAGAAATGATTTTGTATGATTTCAATCTTTTGAATTCATGGAGGCATTCTCTGAGGCCTAGCATGTGGTTTATTTTGGAGAATGATCTATGTGCACTGGAGAAGATTGTATATCATGCTGTATTTGGGGGTGATGTTCTGTATATGTCTATTAGGTCCAGATCGTCCAGTATATTATACAAAGTCTTTGTTTCTGTCAATTCTCTATTGAAATGTTTGATATAATGGTGATAATGGTGTATTAAAGTCCTCCACTATAATTGAGGAGACATCTATTCCTCCACTTACTTTTTTCCAGTGTTTGCCTCACATATTTGATTAGGTGACTATGGGAAAGGATTAATTTAATTTTCACAAGGGGCAGCCAGAACAGTCTCTGATGTTTAAGGAAGGAGGAGGGGGGTTCCAATATCTTTTGCATGCCAAGAATTTGAAAAAATGGTGCTAAAATGAGGGAGTGCTAATAGTGAGGGCTGAGGGCAGGGCTAGAGCAGGGAGAGCCAATGGTGAGGGCTGGGGGTCAGTGCCAATAGTGAATGTATACCCAATTTGAAAAGTGCACTGTAATGAAAGCAGTGCTGAGCCCATCAGCCCACCAGAGTGTAATGAGTGTGGGAGCAGGGAATTAGCCTGAGAACCAAGTAAACTAGTTAGATCTTATGGGTAGGCTGTAACCCCTGAAGTTCCCAATCAATGGCGAATAGGGAAGGGACTTGCTGGTTAGATTTAGGTTATAAATATCACTGTTTCTTGCTGTTTGGCACACCAACCATTATATCCAGGTTGAGCACCCATTCTTGCAAGGTCATTAATAAAATTATTTTCTTCTCCACAATGAGGTTACGTTTTGTTTTCTTATAGGTGCTGCTCTCTTTCTAACAGTGCATAAATGCTTTATGATTTTTCTTTCTCCTTCAAAGATTACCGCGTTTACTAATATGTAGTGTCCATCTTTGTTTCTTAAAATAGTTTTGCAATTGAAGTTCTTTTTGTCTGATATTAGTATAGATAGCCCTGCCCTTTTTTTTTTTTTTTTTTTTTGGTTATTATTTGCTTGTAACCTCTGAGTCTAAGCTGGGTTTCTTGTAGACAGCAAATACACGGTCATATTTCCTTATCCATTCTTCCAATCTGTGTCTCCTGACAGATGAGTTTAATCCATTAACATTCAATGTTACTCTCAAGGAATTATTTACATTAGCCACATTCTATGTGGACTCATGTATGGTATATGCTGTTTTTATTTCTCCTTTTGTCTTTTTAGTTGTTCTTACATTCTCATCCAATTCTATGTCTCTATTTTTTTCTTTCATCCTACAGAACTCCCTTTAGTATTTCTCGAAGGGCAGGTGCTTATTGACATACTCTCTTAGTTTATCTTTATCTGTGAATATTTTAAGCTCTTTATCATTTTTGAATGCCATCGTTACTGGATAGAGCATTCTTGGCTGGTAATTTTTATTCTTCCTTTAGTACCTTGACATTTCATAACACTGACTTCTTGCCTCCCTGGTTTAAGATGGGAAACCAGCACTTAATCTTTTTGAGCTTCCCTTGTATGTGATGTTTCTCTTTTCTCTTACTGCCTTAACTATTTTCTCTTTGTCATGAGCGTTGGATAATTTGACAAGTATATGTCTTGGGGTAGACCTGTTGGAGTTTATACATTTGGAGTGCACTGTGCTTCCTGAACCTGTACATCAGTCTCCTTCAATAGGTTTGGGAAATTTTCAGTCATTATTTCCTGCAACACCACTTCTGTTCCCTTTCTCTTCTCTTCTCCTTCTGCCTTCTCTTTTCCATATGCCTAAAATGCATACATTTGTGCATTTGTGTTGTCATTGAAATCCCTAAGTCCCTGCTAGAGTTTTTTTCTATCTTTTTACCTATCAGTTATACAATCTGTTTCATTTCACATGTGCTGTCTCCCACACAGTAATTCTTCCCACTGTTTCTTCACATCTGCTCTTATTTGCCGAAAGTGTATTTTTGATTTCTTGGATTATGCTATTCATCACTATATATTTGTTTTCTTTTTTGTTAATGTTTACAATTTCTTTGGTATGCTCTCCAAATGTTTCTTAGTATCCTTAATCTCTTCATTCACTTCATTAAATTTATCCATGATATTTGTTTGGAGAGCTTTGATTAATTTTTCCATATTCTGCTCCTCTTCCTGGTTTTTATTGTTAATTGGACTGGTCCATGTATTCTTGATAATTGGTATGGTTTCTAATTTTTTTTGCTTTCTGGTCATCATTTTATCTTTGTGGGTTTGTTAATCTTCTCCCTCTTGTCTCAGGGTTTTTTTTGGGGGGTACTGTTTTTGTGTGTGTTTTAAGTTTTCTCTTCCATACTTTGTTCTTCTATATTCTATTTCTTTGTCATTTTCTGTTACCTTGAAGGAAAATATTAGGGCCAGCAAAAGGAAAAGAGATAAGAAAAGAATATGTGTATAGTAGTATTAGTAATAGATTTTAGCAGAAGAACCATATAAGACCTAGTAGAAAAAATATTAAACTCATGTAAGCAGTGTATAGTTATAGGAATAAAAAGATGGAGCACCTACAATGAAATGAGAAACAATATGGAGAAGAATATTGTATGAATTAAAGGTTAGCAGGATCAGGAAAGAGGGAGTAAAGAAAGGACAATAACATAAAGAGTTAATAAAAGATAGAAAACAGAATAGAAGTGTTAAAAATCAAGAGCCAGAACAAGTGGGGGCTAAACAAAGAGAGGTAGAATGGAAGAACAACAACAGAAAGAGGAAGGTAGAAAGGTGTAGAAAGGAAAAGAGGTAGCACTGGTAGCCAAAATCAGTACACACAACAAGGAGGACATTTAGGAAGAGGAAGCACAGAAACAATAAAGAATTGGCAATAGAGAAATAAAGAAAAAAAAAAAAACAGTAGAAAGAAAGAAAGAAAAAAGGCTGGGGATAAACAAGATAACCAGGGGGGAATAAACAAGCCCTCAAGCAGACAGTCAATCAAACAATTAAAAAAACAAAACAAAAGACTTCCCTCTTAAGCTCTTATTTAGGGAAAATAAGAGACCCAAGGGAAGGTAATACAAGGATAATTTCTTTCCCTGTCTCAAAGTAACAGCCAGATCTTAATACCCCAGTCAGTCACTACTCTAAGAGGAGCTGGAAACTGAACCAGAGACCTTGCACATTCAAGACTGAAACCCTTCACTTAGCCAAACCATGCAGCTGGTCAACCTGTCTGCAAAACGTCCCCTTCCTGGGACAGAATTGACTCTTTGCAGTTGAATAAACTGATTAGGAATCTGTCCTTCCCCATTTCTCCCTTCCTCACTTCTCTCTCTCAGGGCAGCAAGAAGCCCATGTGAGAGCTCACCTCTGAAATTCACATGGGACCCTGGTGAATAAAATTGAACTATGGAAAATAATGACTCTCAGTCTTCCTAAGAAAGAGCATGCACACCTTGTCAGGAACTTTAAAAATGCTCTTGGAAGGCTACCAAGCACTTCCTACTATATCCCTCCCTTAGGTGCATTGCACAAAATTATTTAATTGCCTGGCTCCACTTTATTCCCAGAGGTAACCACAGAGGTTAGGTAAATCTGTCTGCCTCAGCAGATTTACCTCTCTCTTCTACATGGTTTATCTTCAAGTTAGCTGGTATGCTCCTTAAAGCTCAAAAAATCAGGTCCAGACAATTGAACCCACACTCGTAGAATGCCTCTCCACCCTTCATCAGAACCCTCCCATTCTTGGAGTTTTTCTCCTCTGGCTGTGTGATCAGTGAGGTTCATGGAAAGCTGACACTTCTTGCCCTGTGGAGGGTCAGATGCCCAGGGTTTACCTTGAGTTACCACTGTTTTTGTCGTGTTTTCTCATTCTTGATATCCAGCAGCCTCCTATTTGTGGGTTCCCAAAACAGCTCACTTAGGCAGGATATGTCCCCACTCTGTCATTTTTTTGTAGGAGAGAGGAAGGTTCACTTTTCTGACATCATCTTGCCCTGTCTCCCCCTGTATTTTCAATGTCACATTTATGGAGTCTAAATCTCCTTAAAAATAAAAAAATTAAAAATTAAAAAAATTTTAAAAGCAAAGTCATTATACAAAAGCCATTTTCAGTAATTTGCTGTGTCCAGTCCTGGCACTGGGGAAGAGAATTTTTTTTTTCTAATTTTTTTATTTTTTATTGACTTTGTAATAATATTACATTAAAAATATATATGTGAGGTCCCATTCAACCCCATCCCCCCACCCCCCCTCCCCCCCCCAACAACACTCGTTCCCATCATCATGACACATCCATTGGATTTTGTAAGTACATCTTTGGGCACCTCTGCACCTCATAGGGACACCATACATAGAGAGAGTAATTTTCTGATCTTTAGCCTCTTCTTGCTCTTCTATTGATGCTGTACAGTGTCCTACTGGCTTCCAGAGTATCAAAATAGAAATTCTTCTGAATTCTAAAGTCATGAGTTTTCTTTCCTTTCTTAAAATGACCTAAAATTGTCTTTTTTTAAAGATACATAGATCACAAAAAGTGTTACATTAAAAAATAAAAGAGGTTCCCATATATACCACACCCCAACTCCCTACTCCCCCCACATCATCAACCTCTTTTATCATTGTGCCATGGCTTTCAATGGTTTGGGTAAGACTTTTCTCATTAATGAATAAAATATCCATTGTTCATTGTTGATTTAACTATTCATAAACTCAGTTAATTGACTAATGGCTTAAATCCCTGAAATACCTTCACAGTACCAATAAGGCCAGTGTTTACTTGACTAGAGAACTGGAAACAATAATTAAGCCAAGGTGACACATGAACTTAACTATCACCATCCACCCTTATCAACTTGACACTATAAATATCTCTTTAAATCATACTTAGTCTCTAAATAAAAGTAATAGCAGTCATACTTTTGCCTAAAAGAATTCAACATTTTTTTTACATTTTTACCATCTTTTTTAAAAAGATACATGAATCACAACAAATGTTACATTAAAACATATAATAATTTCCCATATAACCCACACCCCACCCCACTCTCACTCATTCCACATCAACAATCTCTTTAATCATTGTGGCACATTCATTGCATTTGGTGAATATATTTTGGAGCACTGCTGCACTGCATGGATTATAGGTTACATTGTAGTTTACACTCTCCTAGTCCATTCAGTGGATTATGGCAGTATATATAATGTCTGTCCCTGCAATATCATTTGGAACAACTGCAGATCCTGAAAATGCCCCAAATCACATCTCTTCTTCCCTCATCCAGCCCTTAGCAATTCCTGTGGCTAATCTCTCCACATCAATGATACAATTTCTTCCTTTGCTAGAGTCACAATAGTTTGATAGTATAATACCAGTAAGTCCACCCTAATTCATATTTTATTCGTTCATCCTGTAGACCCTGGGATGGTGATGTATACACCACCTCTAAATCAAGTCAGGATGTGTTTCTCCTCCTTGCAGTTCTGTGTACAAACATGAATGCCCTAGAGAACCCAGACATGGATGAAAGTCTTTGGATAATATTACTTCTTAAAACTGGTGTCCTATAATTTAAACACTATGACAGAGAGTTAATACATCTCTGTTATATGATATGGGGGTAAGACAGCATAGTTGTTTGATATATATGTACTCCAGAAAATAATATTCTTCAAACTGATTCATTCCTGTGGCCTTGAACCTATTGTCGATGAGAGCATTTGATTAGATTACTTCAGTAGGGCATGACCCACTGTGGGTCTTAATCCTCTTGCTATAGTCCTTTATAAATGGATGACTACAAAGAAAGGAGACTGAGAGGAACCCTAGAGGCTGAGGGAGGAAACCACAGAACCCAGGAAGCTAAAAATGATAAGACCCAGATGAGTCTAATGCCTTGATTTGGATATTTTATGGCCTTAGAATTGTAAGCTTATAAGCCAATAAATCTCCATTATAAAAGCCAACCCATTTATGGCTTATTGCCTTGGCAATCTTTAGCAAACTAAAACAGAAATTTGTGCCAAGAGTGGGGTGCTGCTATGAAAATACCAAAAACGCTATAAGGTTTTTTAAATAGGTAAAGGGAAGATTCTGAATGAATTGTGAGAGGGTTAATAGAAAAGGTCTAGACTGCTTTGAAGAGACTGTTGGTAGAAATACAGATGTTGAGAATACTTCTGGTGAAGCTTTAGACAAAAATGATGAATGTGTTGTTGCAAACTAGAAGAAAGATAACCTTTGCTTTAAAGTGGTAACAATTTTGATAAAATTGACATCTAATATTATATGAAGGCAGAATTTGGAAGTGCTGAGTTTGGCTATTTAGCTGAGGAACTTTCCAAACTAAATGTGGAAAGTATGACCTGGCTTCTCATCCCTCACTTGAGAGGAAAATAATAAGATGAGAACTGAACTCCTGGGCACACAGGAAAGAAATTGTTGGTTTGGGAAGTTCTGAGTTTCCAGAAAATGAGTCCCCAAAGAATAGTACCCCATGTGAGATTTAATTAACCATAGAACTGCTCAGTCATTTCATTACAAGATAGGATTGGAAATAAAGTTATCCTGTGAGAATAAGGTCTTATTACCTAAGGGACTGTACCCCCACTGTGCTGCATGTTAAAAGGACTAGGTTTTTGTGCAATCTGTATGACCAGTTCCTCTGCCAGTCTAGTAAGAAATTACCAAAATGGGAGAGATTATGGGAAAATGACTTAAAAAATAGAAATGTGGAAGCTGAGGTCTGGACTGAAGACATCTCAAGCCAGGAGAATATACCCATCCCTATGTGCAGAAGGAGGAGAATGACCTGGCACTTGAAGAAGGTAGGCCTTCCACCCAACTCTTCAGGGCCAGTGCTACCAACCAACCTTCAGAAAGGATGGAGCACATTCCCCAGGACTGGGAAGGGTAAGGCCACCACCCTCAATGTTCTGGGGAGGTTGAGTCTGTGCTCCAGAAATTGGAAGAGTCTGGCCATCAACCCTGTGTTGTCAGAGGGTGAGGTCTAGAGTTTGTCTGCAACTCTGTTGCTTTGTAAGGGTGGATCCTAGAATGTGGTCACTGGAAAAGTTTTTGGAGGGTAGGGCTACCACTCCATCAATCCCCAAGAAGAAGAATGGTTTTATAGATGATTTTCAGCCTTAAAATCTAGTGGAGTGTGTTTTGGAGGTTTTTGAAATTGTTTTGTATACAGGAATCCTATATTCCTTAAAATTGCTCCCTATGGTAATGGGAACTATATATTTTGACAATCCCTCTTTGTATTTTGGAAGCATATATAATTTGTTCTCAGTTTCAAAATCCACAGCTCTAGGGGAATTATGCTCAACCAAAGACTACACCTATAACCAAATTTGATAAGAGTTTTTACTTAATGTTGCAGTGGAGTTAATGTACTTTGCATATGTGCAACAGGAAATAATTTTCCTGAAACTGGTCCATCCTGTTGGTGTGAACCTGTTGTAGATGGGATAAGTTGATTTGCTTACTTCAGTAAGATGTGAGCTAGAGTTGATCTTCTTTAAAAATGCATGTGACCTTTCTACACATGCCTCTTCTGTCACTTTCACTATACCTGTGTTTGGTTCTGGGTCTGGTGTAAACTCAGGGAACCTGGATATCTGGATTGTCCATATGACAATCCTGAGCCTCAGCAGACTTGTAACTCCTACCCTGTGGTTCATTGGACTTACCCTGCCCAGCTAACAGGATGGTGAAGAAGGTCAACTACCACACCAGGGAGCCAAGAGTGCCTACAGCTGCAAACAGAGAAGTGCATCCATCATCCATGTGGAATCTAAACCCCCTCTGATATAGAGGTGAAGTGGACATAACCATTCCAGGGTATGGATTAGAGTGGACTTACTGATATGCTACTATGAAACTATTGTGATTAGTAATGGAATAAATTGTAGCATTGATGTGGAGAAAGTGGCCATGATAGCTGCTGAAGATAGGGAGAGGGAAGAAGAAGTATGATGTGGGAGCATTTTCACGACTTGGAGTTGTCCTGGGTGGTACTACAGGCACAGATGCTGGACATTGTGTGTCCTGCCATGGCCCACTGGGTGGACTTGTGGAGTGTGTAAAATACAATGTAAACCATTATCCATGTGGTGCAGCAGTGCTCCAAAATGTAGTCACCAAATGCAATTAATGTGCCAAGATGATGAAAGAGGCTCTTGATTTGGGGCAAGTGGTGTGAGTGGGATGGGGGTATATGGGAACATCTTATACTTTTTGAATGTAACATTAAAAATATAAAAAAAAATAAAAAAAGAGTGAACACAGCTTTTTCATGCCCTGAGGTTGTGGGTCATCGGGAGCCACTGCAGTCTGTTGTCACCTCTCTGGCATTAGCGCAAAGCTACAACCCCTGAGACTCCTGGCCCCGTCTCCTGCTCTTCCCCTCCTTTCTCTCTGCCTTTTCCCCCCTTTTCTCTCCCCCACCCGTCTTTGAATCTGCATTTTAATTTCTTTTCTTTTCTCTGCTTCCTCCCATCCCCACCCTCTCCCTCTCTTGCCCAGTCACCCCACCGGTGGCCCAGGCCCCAGGGCGCTCCCTTCGCCCTACCGCACCCACCCTCCCCCGTGGGGGCCTGAGAACAGTAGCCGCACCAGGCCACCGCATTTGACCCCTGGCTTGCTGCTCCAGCCTGTCTAAGCGCCCACATTCTTCTCCAACAGAGTGAGCCGTAGGACCTGCTGAGCAAAATGGGAAATGAGGCAAGTAGCTTTTGGAAATGTGCTCACACTTTGATGCTGATGAAGCTAAAAGGTTAGGAAAGAGATTTAAGGACATCGATTTGGACAATTCTGGTTCTTTGCATGTGGAAGAGTTCATGTCTCTGCCAGAGTTACAACAGAATCCTTTAGCACAGTGAGTAATAGATATATTCCACACGGATGGGAATGGAGAAGTAGACTTTAAAGAATTCATTGAGTGAATCTCTCTGCATGTGGTGCAGCAGTGCTCCAGAATGTCTTGGCCAGGTACAGTGGATGTGTCATGATAATAGAAGAGGTTTTTGATGTGGGAGGGGTGTAGTGGGTGGGGTGGAGGTATATAGGGACCTCATATATTTTATTTTATTTTATTTTATTTTTTCACTATCTTTTTTCAAGTTTTTTAGATCACAGAAAATGTTACATTAAAAAACATGAGGTTCCCATATATCCCACTCTCCACCCCCACCTCCATCAATTTTAATTGTATTTTTGAAGATACATCGTGCCCAAAAAATGTTACATTAAAAAATATAAGAGGTTCTTATATATCCCATCCCCCCACCTGACTTCTCCCACATCAGCAACCTCTTTCATCATTGTGGCACATTCATTGCATTTGGTGAATACTTTTTTTTTTTTTTGCTGTTCACATATTATGTTTTTTTATTTATTCATTTTCTTAAAAAATATTACATTCAAAAAACATGAGGTCCCCGTTTACCCCCACCACTCCCCCCACAGTAACATTCTCCCCCATCATCAAGACATATCCATTGCGTTTGGTGAGTACATCTCTGGGCATCGCTGCACCCCCATGGCCAATGGTCCACACCATAGTCCACACTCTCCCATGTTCCATCCAGTGGACCATGGGAGGACATAATGTCTGGTAGTTGTCCCTGCAGCACCACCCAGGACAACTCCAAGTCCAGAAAATGCCTCCACATGTCATCTCCTCCTCCCATTCCCCGCACCCAGCCGCCACCATGGCCACTTTTTCCACACCAATGCCACATTTTCTCCATTATTAACCACATTAATTCATGAATAGAATATCATTAAGTCCACTCTAATCCTTACTGTATGCCTCTTTCCTATGCACCTTGGCTTGGTTGTGTCCATTCCACATCTATGTCAAGAGGGGGCTTAGATTCCACATGGATACTGGATGCAATCCTCCTGCTTTCAGTTGTAGGCACTGTAGACTCCATGGTGTGGTTGTTGACATTCTTCAACTCCATGTTAGCTGAGTGGGGTAAGTCCAATAAATCAGAGTGTAGGAGCTGAAGACTGTTGAGGCTCAGGTTCTGGTTATCATATTGTCAGTCCAGTGATTCAGATCCCCTAGATATATCTTAAACCCCAGCACCAACTACAATTCCAGTAAAGTAGCAGGAAAGGCTTGTGAAAAGAGATCACATCTGAGTCCAGCTCCATCATGCAGAAACACCAACTCCAAAGAAGGGCCAAATGACATGACAGTGAACTCCATCTGCCATGACCATAAAACCTGTTGGTCTCTTTAGCCCTCAGAAGAATAAATACCTGGGGTTGTATCTACTTTATCTGTCTCTGAGACTCTGTTCAGGTGTGCATAAGGGCAATCCTTCTGACAACCTCCAGACTCTTTTTTAGAGACTCATAACCATATAAACTCATTTGTCCTTTCCATTTCCCCCTTACTTTAGGTCAAACAGCCTTTTTAACTCCTGTTATTATATGTAGACAAGGATATTCTGCTGGTCTGCATTGAACCTTTAATTCAAGGTCATTTTCTAGTTACATCATCAGCTGGTACTTGGTAGTGATCCCTCGGTGCCAGGGAGGCTCATCCCCGGGTGTCATGTTCCATGCTGGGGTAAGGCAGTGCACTTACATGCTGAGGTTGGCTTTGATACTGGCCACATTTGAGTAACACAGAGGCTGTCAGGAGGGAACACTTAGGCACAGTGCTGCTCTAGGCATTGTTCTTATTTCAGGTGTATAGGCTTACAAGCATAGTCATTAGTATCAGGGGCTCACTGTTGGACCCTCATTCATTCCTGGTCCTTGCTGTTGCACCCGAGGGACTGCTGCTGCTCCCCTAGGGACCATGACAGAGCCCCCCCAGCCAGGAGCCCAGTACCCCCTCAGCTGTTGTTTTTAATTGTTTCCACTATGAGTATATCCAAATATTTCCATGCACCCTGGACACATGCCCTGTATAACTCCCTGTCACCATATGTCCCCTGTCAATAACACCCCATACCAGTATTCCTCCACTGCCATTGTTGAACCATTCTGTGATCCAAAACTTCCTGAAAAGTGAAGCCCAATATAATGTCAGGTTCCCTTACTAGTAAAATGGAATATAGCAATGAGTTTAAAGGTTAGATATAGAATACATATTGATTTGGAAAAATTCTACATCCTATCTTTTTCTTTTCTTTTTTCCTAATTATTAAGCTTCTCTTAACAAGAGCCATAGATCACAGTAATTCATATATACAATATACAGTACTCCCACATATCCAATATAAACCCTTTTCCCTTCCACAGCCATAATCTTTTAACTTATTCATATCACATTTACTGAAACTGATGTACAGATATTGAGACAATAGCTTTCAAAAAAGGTAACATTTGTGATTACATTGTGGTTTATACTTTAGGCTATACAGTTTTCTAAATTTTTAGTTATCCTATGTTTTACATTATGGTTTACATTATTAGTCTGCCATCCCCTATATGTTTTCAGTGTAATATTACATGTTTTATATCCATCCTTGTGTACACTTGTGAAACACTTCTATTGCCCTCACAGTTACGTTGGTTCCATCTATTCAATATTTAATTCCCCCTCCCCTTGGGGCCCACAGTGACAGTCAATCTTCACTTCTTGAGGAGCCATGTTCAGAGATACTTGCAACAGTGTTGAGGGCTTGACTTGCTCAACTGCCCTAATGCCCTGGGAGCCACCATTTCTCTTGAGAGATACAGTTCCCTCTATTTGATGGCATTAGTCCTCCACAGGATGTGGGTCTACCTTCACTCTCATTATATGGGTCTCTACCCATGGTATAACCCACTCTGGCAAAATGAGCATTCACATATTCACTAGGAGTCTGTCCTACATCAGATTATCCCCTTTAAATATCTTAAACAGGTAACTTTCCTAATTATATATTGAAAAGGTTTTCTCAGCATTATACTCTCAACCAACACCTGACATTTTCCTAAGTTCGTATGTTGTCCCACCCTCCCCCCAATTTCTTGGGCAATATTATCCATCTGCCCATTCCTAGACCCCCTCAAGCTCTCAAAGCCCCATCCAAAGGTAACCCAATGCCCCCATTTTATCCCTTCCTTGTACACATACTTACCTCCAGCTTATCCATAGATTTCACCCATGTAGATGTCAGCTTACATCCTTCCTCTATCCCCCGATTTCCTGTAAGCCTATCTTCCAGTCTCTAGCTCTCTGAGGCAGCTTGCTTATTTCATGTCACTGAGGTGATGTAGTATTTGTCCTTCAATGCCTGGGTTACTTCACTCAACATAAGGTTCTCAAGATTCATCCATGTTATCACGTGAGTTTGTAGTGTATTTGTTCTTAAAGCTGAGTAGTATTCCATTGTATGTATATACCACATTTTATTGATCCTCTCATCTGTTGATGAGCATTTGGGTTGATTCCAACTTTTGGCGATAGTGAACAATGCTGCTATGAACATTGGTGTGCATATATCTGTTTGTGTCCTTGTTTTCAGTTCTGCTGTGTATATACCCAGCAGTGGAATTGCTTGGTCATATGGCAAATCTGTGGTTAGTTTTTTGAGAAACTGCCAAACTGTCCTCCAGAATGGTTGGATCCTTCTGCATTCCCACCAGCAGTGGATGAATGTTCCTATTTCTTCACATCCTCTCCAGCATTTGTATTCTTCTGTTTTTTTCATAGCTGTCAATCTTATGGGAGTAAGATGGTATCTCATTGCAGTTTTGTTTTGCATTTCCCTGATAGCTAAAGATTTGGAGCATTTTTTCATGTGCTTTTTAGCCATTTGTATTTCTTCTTTGGAGAAGTGTCTGTTTAAATCTTTTTCCCATTTTTTAAATGGGTTGTTTATCTTTTTATTTTCAAGATATAGGAGTTCTTTGTATATGCAAGTTATAAGCCTCTTATCAGATATATGGTTGCCAAATATTTTCTTCCATTGTGTAGGGTCCCTTTTTACTTTCTTGACAAACTCCTTTGAGGTGCAGAAGGCTTTAATTTTGAGGAAGTCCCATTTATTTATTTGTTCTTTTGCTGCTTATGCTTTTTGTGTGATGTTCATGAAGCCATTTCCTATTACAAGGTCTTGTAGATGTTTCACTACACTGCTTTCCAAGGTCTTTATGGTCTTGGCTCTTAAATTTAGGTCTTTGATCCATCTTGAGTTGATCTTTGAATGTAGCATATAAAAGAAAATAAAAAAGAAGAAAAAGAATTCATTGAAGGAGCCTTTTAGTTCAGTGTCAAAGGAGACAAGGAACAAAAGTTGAGGTTTGCATTCCGTATCTATGACATGGATAAAGATGGGTATACAGCTGAAGGTGATGGTGGGGAACAATCTGAAAGCTACACAGTTAATGCAAATTGTAGACAAAACCATAATAAATGCAAAAAAGGATAGAGATGGAAGAATATTCTTTCAAGAATTCTGTGCTGTTGTAGGTGACCTAGCTATCCACCAATAGATGATGGTAGATGTGTGACTCTTTTAAAGAGTCCTACCAGACACTTTTCCTTTCTTCTCCATCTCTGAAGATCTGCTCGAGATGTCCAGCATTGCTCTTTGTGTGTATTTAAATGGAAGTATTTTTCTCTGTGAAGTCACATTTTCCAACATGAGTCTTATGAAACCAACCAAGTGTATTGAACTCTTATTCTCTCAATAACCCTGTGTAGCATTTTAAAGTCTAAAGAATAAAAAAATGAAAAGAGCTTATCATTGTGGTGAAGAAAGAAAAGGTTTTCGTTTTTTAATTTATTTTTCTTTATCTCTACTAACCAGAAAGTATCTATATATATGTGTGTAAATATTTATATATAGATATATGTAGCTTTCTGTATATGTAATTGGTTGGCTTTAATTTAATATACATGATTTAGGAACAAAATGATAGTGTAAAAAGTGCCAAGCTGAATATAAGTGTTCAAAATCATGGATATATACATCCTTACTTTTATTTCACACAGTTTTATATATAGATAGAAGAATGTGCAATTTGAGTTTTTTTATTAAGCCAGCTATTTACTTTTTCCTGTGCTTTCTCCTTTGAAAGACTGACAAAGCATTTGTTAACATCCCATTATTTACCTTAATTACACTTTTGTAAAAATGGAGTCTGCAACTTTATTTATATCTATGAATATATCTATCTATCTATCTATCTATCTATCTGTCCATCTATCTATCTATCTATCTATCTATCTATCTATCTATCTATCTATCTATCTATCTATCTATATATATATATATATCCAGGGATTATGTCTCATGGCAGAGCTGCTTTTAATACATCTCTTCCTGACAGAGTATAGTTCAGTGCTTTTGCCAAGAGCTAGTCTTCTATTCATATTGTGATTGCACAATGTTGATGGCTGTTTCATTCTGTGACTTTGTAACTCAGAGACTTGATGTTTATTAAATGTTCCTGAGTAAAAGTTAGTTATGTGCAATGGCTATTTTATAGAAGAACAGACACTGTCTGAGGCAATCATGATTTAGCTTGTGCATTACTTAATAAAGAATACCTGAAGGAATCATGTAACTGCATAGGATATACAATTTCGTTTCATGATATGGTTAAATGATTCGTCATTAAATTTATGTGTGAACCTTGGATTTCCCTTCTGTGTTTTAAAAGCCTTGGAGCTTATCTAAATAACTGGTGATATTTAATGTGCGTGAATGGATCTAAACACCCATACATACTTGTGATATAAATGGGAGAAATTTTGTTAATCTACATGCCACAGAAGAGCAAAGTTTTATCCAAATTTAAATCCCTTTAAGTTTTTTACACAGGCATAGAGCGTGGATGACATTTTCTTCATCTGTTCATACAATTTGTAATGAATGATAATAACGTAATAAATTTGTGTAACATAAAAAAATGAATGAAAACAGACAGAGGGGCTGCAGAGAAAGAGAGCAGAGGCTGAAAAAACAAGCTGCAATAATTGAAGCAATGAGAGCCAGAGAAGACTGATGCCCAGATTTGGACATTTGCAGGACCTCAGAAGAGTAGGCTTGTAAGTTAATAAATTCCCATTGGAAAACACAAATATATTTCTCATATATTGCCTTGGCAGTCTTCAAAATCTAAATCAGTTTGGGAAGAAAATAACAAAATTTGAATTTATGTACATATGCAAACCCTCAAAACATTTTTTTTTAAAGTAAGAAGTTGCATAGCCATATTAGTCCCTTTTTTCTGCTACTGTTCATGTGGACATGGCTTGTATATATAATTACCTTCTCCCACTACTGATTCCATATTTGTCTTATGCTCAGCAAGCACCTCCTCAAATCCTGGTTATTAGCTTCATGGGACAACACAAACCATCATTGCTATAGGGTCTGGTACATTAGTAGTCCTACCTGTGTTGTGTGGGGTATTAGTCAGGAATCTCTAGGGAAACAAAACCAACAGGAAATGCCTGTAAATAGTATAATTTTAATAAAATTGTCTCAGGCAACCATTGGCAGGCTGCAAGTTCAGAGACTCTGATGAAGGTCCTGGATGAGTTCCCCAGGAGATGCTGATTGTCTGAAGTAGAGATGGCAATTCTTTCTCTGAGAACTGAACTCACTTCTCCTATTAAGGCCTTCATCTGATTGGATAAGACATCAGCCTTTGCTGACAGCAATGTCCTCATTTGATTGTAGATGTAACCAGCCATCTATGCAATCAACTCACTGATCATTAAAGTCCATGAACTGTCTTGTATTAATATTATAATGAGCCCAGTGCTTGCTTGAACAACTAACTGGGCACCATTAACAGTCCAAGTTGACACATTAGCCTACACAGTCCATCACTTGTCAACTTAGCCACCATACATATAATTTCAAAACATTTTCAACCCCTAAATAAAAATAACAGTGATATATTCTTTTCCTCCTAACAATACTCAATTGCCCTGCATACAAACGGAAACACACTAACCCCCTCTGCCCCACCCCCAGAATACTGTGTAAGTTCTTTGGTGAAACTCACTCATAAAATTGGCATCTTTAAATACTATGACATAAAACTAAAACAACTTATATGGTAAGGGGAAAGATAGGGAAGAGAACAAGATATTCATTTTATATACAAATACAAACATATTCATAACAAAACAAGGAAGAAACATTCATGACTATTACAATCTTTTATCTGTAACTGGTCCTATGTTCAAAGTTCATATTTACAACTTACTTCTTCCACTACCCATTCCATGTTCCTTTTACCATCAGCAAGCACCCCAGAATACCGTGGTTCTTTGCCTGGTTGGAAAATCCAAACTTCCATTCCTGATTTTTCTGAGCCTTTATTAGTACTACCTTGATTATGTTTCATAGTTTTCCACCGTTTTTCATAAAAAGCCATGCTAGTGCTAAGTACCTAGATGCCCTAGGGGACCTTCTGCTTTACCTCCATGGGTACTTGCAGTCCTATATCCCCTTGATAGGCCAGATGAATCACCCCAGCCAGTACAGTAACTCCTTTCTTTCCTGTTGATTCAGAGGCATGGGGAGCCCAAAGTTGACAGGTAGCAGTCTTACTTTCCAGTTAAAATCAATTCTTGTTTTCCCTGGTAGAAGCACTCATCCTTTTGGAATGAATAACTGTAGACCAGAAGAGCTTAAGCCTCCAGGCACAAGTAGCATAAATCTTCTAGAGAATCACCAGAAGTAATAGTGAGAGGTACCATTCCCATTTCCATACATTGAATCCTGATTATGGGAGAAATAGCACCATGGAGTCAATGCTGATTTAGAGCATGCAGAGCCTCATGGAGAACATTGCCCCAGCCCTGAAAAGTATTGCCACCTAGTTGGCACCATAATTAAGTCTTCAAAAGGCCATTCCATGGTTCTTTCAATTCGGCTATTTCAAGATAATGGGGCACTTGGTAAGACAAATGAATTCCATGAGTATATGCCTGTTCTTGCACATCATTTGTTGTGAAGTATGTTCCTTAATCAGAAACAATGCTGTATGGAATGTCATGGTGCTGGATAAGATATTTTGCCATCCATAGCTGATACTTTTGGTAGAAGCATTGTGTGCAAGTAAGGCAAAAGTTACTCATAGTATGTGTCTATTCCAGTTAAAAGAAATCAATGCCACTTCCATGATGGTAGTGGCCCATCATAATCAACCTGCCACCAGGTAGCAGCCTGGTCACCTCAGGGAATGGTGCCATTCCAGGGACTGAGTGCATGTCTCTGCTGCTGGCAAATTGGGTCCTCAGCAATGGCTGTAGCCAGGTCAGCCCTGGTGAGGGGAAGTCCATGTTGCTGAGCCCATGCATAACCTCCATTTCTACTACCATGTCCACTTTGTTCATGAGTCCATTGAATAAGAAAAGAAAATCCGGGGAAAGAGGGTGGCTGTTATCCACAGGTGGGTCATCTTATCCATTTGATTGTGAAAAGCTTCCTCTGCTGATGTCACTCTGATTAACGTTCAGAAGGCACAAAAGTTTTCATGTTTCTTCCCACTCAGAAATGTTTATCTGCATACCTCTTCCTCAGACCTCTTCGTCCCCAATTTTCCAGTCATGTTCCTTCCAAGATCCTGATCATCCAGCCAAACCATTGGCAAAAGCCCATAAATCAGTGTACAAATGCACTCTGACCATTTTTCCTTTCAAGCAAAATGAACAACCAGATGAATTGCTCAAAGTTCTGTAAACTGAGAGGCTCTGCCATCACCGCTGTCGTTCAGGGACTTCCCAGCATTAGGCTGCAATTCTGTAGCCCTTTACTTTTGGATGGTAATTCCATATTGTGCAGAACCATCTGTAAACAATACCTGAGCTTTCTCTTCCTCAGTTTACTGATGATAAGGAACTCACCAAGAGACCATAACTGTCAGCTGGAACAGAGAAGGAAATGTGGCAGGAATGGGCATTTGGGGCACTTCCTCATATAAACCATTTGTGCCCTCAGGAACCCTAGAGCCATATATCCTATATACAGTTTCCACTTTATGATGAAGCAAAGCTGTGCACAGCCAACTTTCTGGTTTGGTGAGTCAGATAATACCCATCTTATGAGAGGCATGTCAGTTAATTCAGTGATCTATGGCTAACCATATTATCTCTACTAAGACCCAGTAGCAGGCCAAAAACTGTTTCTCAAAAGGAGGGTAGTATCTGCAGAGGATGGAAAGGCTTTGCTCCAAATTCCTAAGGGTCTGCATTGTGATTCTCCTATAGGGGCCTGCCAAAGTTTCCAGATAACTTTCTATTTGTGAGTGATGCTTCCAGCACCTTTGAATCTCTTGGATCATACGGTTCAAGTGACAGTGCAGCTTGCACAGCAGCCTGGACCTGTCATAATCTCCTCTTGTTCTGGTCCCCACTTTAAACTAGCAGCATTTCTGGCCACTTGGTAAATGGGCCAGAGCAGCACATCTAAATGTGAAATATGTTGTCTCCAAAATCCAAAGAGGCCAACTAAGCATTGTGCTGGTTTCTTTATTTTATTTTATTTTAGAAGAAAGCAGATACAACAGTTTATCCTTTGCGTTAGAAGAAATATCTCAAACTGCCCCAGACCACTGAAAAGCAAGAAATTTCGCTAGGTGGAAAGTCCCTGCATTTTTGTTGGATTTATCTCCCATCTTCTCTCATACAAATGTCTTACCAGTAAGTCTAGAGCAGTTGGGACTTCTTGCTCATTAAATCCATTCAGGGTAATATCATCAATGTAATGAACTAGTATGATGTCATGTGGAAGGAAGAGATGATCAAGGCCACTGCAGACAATATTACAACATAGGGCTGGAATGTTGATATTTTGTTGAATAGGACATTGAACATATACTTCTAGCCTTGCCAGCTGAAAGCAAACTGTTTCTTGTGGTCCTTACTAATGGCAACCTAAGAAAAAGCATTTCTCAAACAAAATCATCCTTGATGGTGGCAGTGATCTCTGAAATATCTGCCCATAACACTGGTTACTTTTTAATTAATACTTTTCTATGTAGAGGCAAAACTCCATCAACCACCCCATCTCCATAAGCCCCTACTCTAACTTGTGGATCACCATGAAAATTTGGGTCTACTAGAAATAATGTCACTCTGAGCCAGTGTCTAATCATCCCTAAATATCTATTTATTTCCTTTTCCCCAATGCTCAGTTACCATAGTAAAATGCTGTAGATCCTTTTGGCTAAGGCTGGAATAAAGATTTACATACACATTTTTTTATAATATTCCTTTGGGAGGGGACCCAGTCTTTCCCTTATTCAAAGGTCTCTGGGTCTGTAAGGTGTCTCAAGTCCATGAACTGATTAAGGGGTCTTGGCTCTCTGTTTCTGTAATTCAAGTTAGACTTTGGTTCACTCAACATAGAACTCTTCTGCTTATACAGATCAAGTAGAAATTTAGTAGTCTGGACATCTATTTTATTTCTAGGCACCCCATATCTATTAGCCAATGACAGGATGACAGACTATTTGATCACTGTTTTGGGTCTGCTTTACATTGTTGTAGCCACTCCCACCTTGTCTTTGGCATCTAAGTCTGCCACTTGACTTCTCTTTGTCTTGGATCTGATCCTGCCCGTAGTGTTTATGGACCCTAGTTCTGTGACAGCAGTTACCACAGTAAAATCTGACCCACAGAGAAGAGCAACCACAGAGCTCTTCAAGGAAGTTTGAGTTAGTCCCACCTATTTACACTTCACAGTCCTGGTGAAAAGTGTGTCCTCTGTACACTCCTGGTGTGGGTGGGCAAGTTTTAGGTGGTAAACCCACCCTAATGTACCAATCTCTCTAAGCTTTGACTCCCCTCATCTACAGTATACCAGGTCAATTCTGTCATCTTAACCTCAGACATTGTTGGCCACTTTGTGATCCCAGTTTCAGGCAGCCATCTGAACAACTTCATGCTACGTTAAATCCAGAATCTCTATGTAGGGTACTCATATTAAAAAATTCAGTTTGATACATCTTTATATTCCTTCCACAATTATCCCACATCCTTAATATCCATTCCCACACTTATCCCCCTGATTTGTCTATATATATATAAATTGGAAAACTTACACAGTTCTTTTGAAGTACAGTGCCCTTCTTCATGGGTCATACTTTGTACTTTACCTTTGGGAGCTTGTGACTTTAGAAATAGGTCTGGAGAAGCTGGACTTGGAGTTGTCCTGGGTGGTACTGCAGGGACAGATGCTGGACATTGTACGTCCTGCCAGGGCCCACTGAGTGGACAGGCAGAGAGTATAAACAACAATGTAAACCATTATCCATGTGGTGTAGCAGTGCTCCAAAATGTTTTCACCATGTGCAAAAAAAATAAATTAATAAATAAAAGAGATATGTGGCCCAGAGCTGCAAACCTGGCTGTACTCAAGAGATATAATTGGTGTAGTTCACCTTGGGGAATTAAATAGAATCCTTGCTGAGGGAAAAAAAAAAAGTAGTGTCCCTAAGGGGATTTCTTTGCAGTTTTATCTCATGAGACAAAATTAATCTCTTCAAGTGGGGATTGGATGGCAGATGCCTTGGAGCAGATTGGATATTCAGTAGTTTTCTAATCAGGGCAGGCTTAATGTTGGGTGGCCCTTTTCTCATGTTGTGGAGGAGGTCTTGTGGTTTACTCCTCATAATAGACCATTACAGGATTATCTGGCAAATTTTCAGCAGAATTTAGGGCTTAAATATCACCAACCCATATATCTCTATCTCAATCATCATGATTCCACTCTTTTCCAAACAATACCCTTATTTTAATAGCAGACACCCTATAAGGTTAGAGATTTCCAATTCCGTTGTAACTCTACTACTCACACAATGAGACTCTGAGTCTGGATTTCAGAGATCTTAAGTCTGCAGATGCATAAAACAAGATTTTCTCTCAGGGCCCACAGAGAAATTTTCACCCATTCATGTGGCATTAACTTGCAAATTTGAAGCTTTCAGCTCATCACTTTTAAAAAAATAACTATCCAGCATATTTAGACAGCCAACACCACTGTAATTTTAACTCCATACAACTCCATTAAGATACAACTTACCAGGGGCTTACCTTTTATAAGCATGAAGGTAGTCTTACCAGTGGTTTTAGTTTGTATGTCTCTATTATCATTTCATGCCACAGACTGTCAGTCATCTCTTTATTATTGGAAATGAAGTAATTAGTGCCCATGAATCTAATCAGAGTAGAGAGTCAACTGCAAAAATCCCAGGGTGAATTAAGGAACCTTATTTTTAAGATTCTCTTTCTTGAGAACCACTCCCAGTACCAATCTATTCTTTAGGGAAACAAAATTAATAGAAATACCTGTCAATAGAATGAGATTTTCTTAAATTGTCTTACATGACACGAGGATACACAAGTCCAAATATCATAGGGCAGACTTCAAGCCAAGTACTCTGATGAAGATTCTTGATGAAGGTTCCCCAGGAAATGGTGACTGTCTAAAATAGAGATAGGAATTCTCTCTCCAAATGCAGAAATCACTTGTCCATTTTAGGACTTCCACTGGTTGGATATGGTTTTACTCATTGCTGATGTATCTCTCTTCCCAGTTAATTGTAGATGTAACCAGCTATGTATGCAATGAACTCACTGATGATTAAAGTCTGTGAAATATCCTTGTATTACAAGTAGCACAGTACCTGTTGATCATACACCTGTGCACTATTACCTGGCCATGTTGACACGTTAACTTAACCATCACAAGTTGTCTCCCATTGACCTTAATCCCATTTTATGACATTAATAAGAAATTCCTTCTTTATCTCAATTGTGTAATAACTGTCCTGTTTCTCTTGATAATCAGGATCAGTCATTCCAGTCACTACATTATGTAAAGTAATTTCTATAGTAATTCAGAAGCATGAGTAAACCAGGTAGCAGTATTAACTTACAGTTCAAGGGAATCATTGTTTTCTCTTTTGGTGTAAGCACACCTTCTTTTGGAACTTTGATATGTAGAGTTGCAGAAGTTAAAGTCATGGGAACAGGAAACAAAATGTTTTCTAGTGGGCCACTAGGTATTGCCACTCACATTTCCACCCCTTGATGTCTGGACCCCATGATCCTGGGTATTTGAGAAATGGCTCCATAGAGAGGATGCTCACTTAGAGTTTATCCACTCTCTGGAGAATACTTCCCTAGCCTTGAAAGGTATGACACCTAGTTGTCAGTATAATAGGTCTTTGAAAATCCATTCATCTTTCTACCAATCCACCTGTTTAAGGATGATGTAGAGCATTATAATGGTACTGACTGTATTTTCTGTGAAGTGGATTCTTTGACCAGAAGTAATGTATCTAGAATAGCATGACAGTGACTAAGGCATCCTATAAGTCCAAAGATAACTTTTGGCAGAATCATTGCAGGCAAGGGAAGCAAACCTGTACCCGAGTGCATATCTATTCCAGTATAACCAAATGCTGCCTTTTATGATGGAATTAGTCCAACGTAAGCAACCAGAAACCTATTCTGGTCATTTCAAAAAATTGCATTATTTTGGGGGCTGCAATTTCTGCTGATGCCACTGTCACCTTCTAAGATCCATCTGTTTTCTGCATGGGTCAAATAGGGGAATTGAACGGGGATATGGTGGGAATTGCCACCTCTACATCCTTCAAGTTCATGCAAGTAGCATTAATGTATAAAAATCCCCCAAGAATGTTGTTTACTTTTTTGTAGAAACTGTACAAAATTTATTTCAAAAGAAGCTGTGTATTATAGAAATTTTATATCAAAAGTATAGGACTCCACTCTTCCCACTCCCATACTTCCCCAATTAATGCCATCTTTCATTATTGTGATACATTAGTTACAACTGACTAATACATTTTGAAGAATTACTACTCACCATGGTCTATATTTTACATTACGGTTTACAATTTGCACCACATAATTTTATAGGTTTTGACAAAATGTATAATAGCCTGTATCCATCATTGCAATATCATGCAGAAAGTACCCAAATGCTCCATATACCACTTATTCTTCCCTCTCCTTCCCTTTGGTATCTCTGGTGACCACTGTATACCAATGTCACCAGTTCTTCCATTACTTTAATAATAATGTCTACTTTAGTCGATAGTCACTTCCCCCCTTATGTTTGTTGATTCCTCAGTCTTGATCATTTTGGGATAGTGATGCCCACTTTTTCTCCTATTGAGATTTAAGTCTCTGGGACATTTGGTTAATATGTATAGTGCTAATTATGGGTTCAAATAAAAGGGTAGAAGAACCATGTATAGGAAAATTATAAATAAAACGATCTCTGATACATTGGGGAGCTAGGTTAACATATATTCCAAGGTAAGCCTTACTGAGAGATTGCCAATTTCCTGGAATTGTCTACCCTGCCTGTAGTTTCTAGATGTCTCTAGAGCCCTCACAAACTCCCCTGCTTGAGGCACTGTTTACTGTGGCAATCAGTGAGATCCTTCTGAGATGTGCATAGTGTAACCTCTGGAATGACCTACTAACTGACTTTGAAATCACTTAGCCATCACAACTCATTTGTTTTTAAACAATGATCAAGGTCAATGATCAAGACCTTTGATCAAGGTCTTTTTCCAAATGCATTGCAAGTTGGTACTTGATAATAATCTCTCAGTGTCAGGGAGGCTAATCCCCAGGACTCATACCCCATTCCAGTGAAAATGTATGCTGTGTTTGGCTTAGAGAGAAGCCAGGCTTCAGCAACAAGGAGGCTAGCAGGAAGTAACTATTAGGCAATATATACTATTAGGCTAATTTTCAGTTTCACAAGAACAAGGATCTTAAGTACAGCTATCAGTATCAAGGGACTGGAATAATTGTCCTCCCTCACTAGGCACAGCCCATGCTGTGCGACTGTATTACAGAATATAACAAGACTCCCCAGGATGAGAACTCCCTATTCTTTGGGTTATTGTATGAGTCTTCACCCACTGAGACAACACCCCATGACCACATGAACACATTCCTATTCCATAGAAGCATATCCCAGGTAAACTCTTCCCTACACATCCCCCCACCACCAACACCCCACACCAGTGGTCCTCTCCTGCCACTGTTGCAACCTTTCTGCAATCAAAATCCTCGGCTCAAATACAGCAAGATAATAAATAAAAACATTTTATAGTATACCTTCCATCACCATAAAATCTGTTATGTTCTTTAAATACATGACAATTTCTTCTGTATGTTCCTTGTCTTTTTTTCACTTATTTTCCAGGAAGATTAGGTTTCAGAAAAGTCATATGGAAAATACAGGAGAATCCCATAAAACCCCCCTCTCGGCCTCTAACACTTTCTCTGATTAAAACATCTTAAATTTGGAGTATGGTACATTTGTTGCAATTAATAAACAAAGAGGTTCCAAGGTGGGGAGGGAAGAAATAGGTGTAATATAGGGCATTTTTATGGCATTGGAATTGTTCTGCATGGTTTTACAATGGTGGATACAGCCATCATGCAGTTTGTCAAAACCTATGAAAATGTACAGTGTAAAACTAAATCCATAATGTAAACCACTGAACATGGTCAGTTGCAATGTACTTTTCTCCTGATTTACTATTTTGTTAGTTAGGTTCAGATCTTATGAATTCCACTTGGTCTTTTCTATGAAGGTAGGGTACCAATGTGGGTTTGTCCCATTGCAGAGTATGTATATCTCAGTTATGCATTCTAGATATGAGGAAATAACCATAAAATGAATTTGGGGACCAGACAGACCACTTCATTGATCTCCTGACCTTCAAATCCCCTATTCTGACTGGTTGACCAATGTGGTGACATTTTGGGTCTTCTAAAATTAATGCTGCTTAGATGCAATGTCTAATAACTATCCCAAGTTTCTGATCATTTCATTTTCCACATTGCACAGTCACCCTGGTAAAAGGCCTGGGTTTCTGCTTTGTAAAATATCTCATCTGGGAACTGATTGAGGGGCCATGACACACTGTTTTCATTTTTATTCAAGTTAGATTTTTGTTCATTTGACCTAGAAGTTTCTTACATGGATATATGAGAACTCAGTATTTTATCCATCTATTCCATGTCTAGAGATCTTTTGTTCAACATCCATTGCCATAGGATGTGATGAGTACTTTGACTTGACTGCCCATAATTGTCTTTAGCAATTAAGTGCTGCCATATGATTCCTTCCAATCTATGATTCACTCATCCCTTTTGCTGCTTTTTCAGAAGTTCCCACAATAACAGGACCTAGAGAGAGGAGCAACCACAGAATACTTCCAGAATTGATAGACCTGCTCTCACAAAAATTTTGCCCACTGTGTTTGTGAAAGGTGTGTGCTCTGGATATTCCTGGGGTGATTGAGTAGGTCTACATGATAATTCCACTCTAGCATTCCAGTATCTCTAAGCCTTTAGATCCATTCATCTATATTATACTGGGATAGTTTTGAAATTTTGACTTTATGTAATTTAAGCTAACTTCTTTTTATAATAATAAACTTTATTTTTAAAGAAGTTTAGATTCATGGAAAAAAATTATACTGAAGGTATAGAGAGTGCCCATACAAATATACAAATACACTTATAATTTTCCTTATTATTAACACCTTAGATTAGTGTGCTACATTTGTTGCAATTGATGAACCAACATTGTTGCATTGCTACTAACTAGTTATAATTTAATTACATTGTGGTTTATGCTTTGTGGTGTAAAGTCTATAGGCTTTGGCAAGTCTATGAACAAACTGTAGAATGCCATGAACAAACTATTAGAGCTCTTTATACTACTTCAGGCTACAACATTGAATTCCCATGTTTGTAGGGTATATAGGTATAGATGTAGATATTTATACATGTTTTGCATCTGCTAATATTTTGTTGTGAAACTTTAATGTTTATATTCATGGTGGATATTTTTCTTTCATTTTCTTTGTTGTATTTCTCATTTTCCAGTTTTGCTATCGTGGTAATACTTACCCCCAAAATGTGTGTGTTTTAGATATTAGGTGGAAATTCTTTGGGTGATGACACACAAACCGCCAGTCGGCTGAGAATGAAGAAACAACAGCTTTATTAGATCAAAGGACTTAGTGGGCAGATGCAAGAATAATGGTGGAGGGGTGTGTATCTAATCCAACCTAAGCTTCTGCAAAGATTAGCAGAGGGGAGGAGAGGAAAAGTCTTTGTTCCAGGGGCTCATCTTTATTGTGACCCAGAGAGGAGGAGGAGGGTTTTTCAACAGACACTGGGTTTGGCAACCTTACACTCTGCAACAGAAAGTACTGAAAGAGTGAGGGTCATTTGGAGAAGTTGAAGGCTTATCATCCAGATCAAATGGAGGAACAGACCCTACTAGGTACAATTATGCCTAGGTTAGAGTTGAGTGGAATTGTTGCTCAAAATGGTAAACTTATAATTAAGTCCGGTGAGATGACAAGGTGCCATATATAATTTATTTTACACCATTATGTTCCCCCTGCTGTGGCTTGGCATCCTTTTTCAAGATGTCTGGCCTAAGTAGTTAGTTGAGATATATAAGAACATATTTAAGCAGGTAATTACAGTTAAATGGTGCATAAGTAACAGCACCATTATCATGATTAAATCTAGTCCTGGGATGAGTAATTGGAAGGTCTGGTGGAGACATTCTCTCCAGAGAATAGAGCTTAGCCACACACAAACAAAAAAAGGTCACAGGTGGCCTGGAAGATAGTGAGGTATTGGGAGAAACTGCACATTATAACAAAACCATTGGAGATGTTAATAGTGTTTATCTCATTGCATCTTTTGTGAATTGTATTAGTCTTGCCTTACATTGAAATCACAGCAGAGACTTCTCTATCTTAAGTAAAAAATAATCCAAATTTAGTTATTGTCAAAGACCAATTGAGCCAAGGAACTATGCTCTTTTTCCAAGAGTTCCAGGGCCTCTTTACCAGTTGCACCTACTGGGCTGTTGTGGCTGATACCATTGATTCAACATTGCTGAGATCTCAGCGTCCCGTTGGCACATGGACAGCTCAGAGTTTCAAGGCTCCTGGGCATACACCAACCCCAGTACCAACCACAGGTTCAATAAAAGGAACAGAAGAGGCATGTGTAGAGAAGTCACATCTGAGCTGAGCTCCATCACACTCAGAAGTTCAAATTCTAAAGTAGGTCCCACCGGTAAAGCATGAAACTCCAGAGCCATCTGCCATGACTGCAGAACCTGAGTGTCTCTGTAGCCCTCAGGAGCACCCCTACCTGAGGTTGTATCTGCTTTGGCTATCTCTAAGATCCTGCTGAGACATGCATAATCATGACACCTCTTATGACCTCTCAACTCATTTTTAAGTCTCTTTGGCATATAAACTCATTTGTCCTTACCATCTCCCCTTTTATTCGAGGTTTTTTTCTTGTTGCATCAACAGCCAATAATGAGCAATCTGAGGAGGAAGTCAAGGAAAAAAATGCTCTTTGTAAGAGTAAAATTTTTAAGAAATCAAATACCTAGGAATAAACTTAATCAGAAGTGTAAATGACTTATGCACAGAAAAGTGCACAACCCTATTAAAGGAACTCAAGTAGACTTAAATAAATGGAATAATATTCCCTGTTAATGGATAGGAAGACTAAATATCACTAAGATGTCTATACTACCAAACTAATCTACAGATTTAATGCAATCTCAATTAAAATAACACAGCATTTTAAATTGCATTGGTAAAAATAACTATGAAATTTATTTGGAAGAGCAAGCTGCCCTGTATAGGCAAAGACATATTGAAGAAGAGAAATTAAATTGGAGGAATCACACTAGCTGACTTTAAAACATACTACAAAGCTACAGTGATCAAAACGGTCTGCTTGTGACACAAGTATATACATACTGACCAATGGAACTGAATTGAGAGTTCTGATATAGATGGTCACATATACAGTCATCTGATATTCAACAAGGTCACCAAGTGAACTCACCTTGGAGAGAATGGCTCTTCAACAAATGGAGCTTGGAGAACATGGTATTTGTAAGCAAAAGAATGAGGGCAGAGCACCATCCCATGCCTTATACAAAAATCAATTCAAGGTAGATTAAAGATCTTAATGTAAGAGCCAAGGCCATAAAGACCTTGATAGACAATGTAGAGGATAATCTACAGGAACATGTAATAGGAAATAGTTTCACAAACTTCATACCCAAAGCAAAAGCAACAAAGTTAAACAATAAATAAATAGGACTACCTCAAAATTAAACACTTTTTCACCTCAAATGAGTTTTTCAAGAAAGTGAAAAGACAGCCTTCCCAACGGAGAAAAGACTTTGTAACTATATATCTGATAGGAGCTTAAAATTCAGCATATTTGAAGAAATCCTATATCTTAAAAATAAAAAGATAACCCATTTTAAAAATGGGCAAGTGGTATGAACAGACACTTCTCCAAAAGAAGAAAGATAAATGGCTAAATGCCCATGAAAAGATGCTACGAGGGAAAAGGAAATCAAAACTACAGTGAGGTACCATCTTACACCCATGAGTCTGGTGGCTATTAAAAAAACAGAGGACTTAAAAGTGTTGGAGAGGATATGGAGGAATGGGAACCCTCATCCACTGCTGGTGGGAATGTAGAATGATCCAGCCTTTATGGAGGACAGTTTGGTGGTTTCTCAAAAAAAAAATCTATAGATTTGCCATATGACTTAGCAATTCCACTACTGAGTATATATCCAGAAAAACTGAAAACAAGGACATCAACCAATACATGCACACCAATGTATATGGCAGTATTATTCACCATTGCCAAAAGTTGGATTTAACCAAAATGCCCATCAGCAGGTGAATGAATAAACAAAATGTGGTATATTCTTACAATGGCATACTACTCAGCTATAATAAGGAATATAGTACAAAACATGGGATAACATGGATGAATCTTGAGGAACTTTTGTTGGTGAAGCAAGCCAGTCTTCACCTGAAGGACAAATATTACATGACCTCTCTGATATGAATTGAGCAAATTGAGCCATCTCAGAGAGCTAGAATCTGGGATAGCCTTAAAACTTTCTATTTCTGTGGGGACAAGTAATATCCTTCTCTCATTTCTTTCTTTCTTTCTTTTTTTTTTTGAATCTCCTCTTTTTTCTTTGTCAGTCTAGCTAGGGGTTTATAGACTTTGATGATCTTCTAAAAGGACCAAATTTTGTTTTATTTTATTTTTTTGTTTGTTTGCTTTCATTTTCATTTATTTCTGCTCTAATCTTTGTTATTTCTTTTCATCTGCTTGTTTTGGGATTGGGTTGTTGCTCTTTTCTAGTTCCTTCAATGCATAATTAGTCTTTGATTTTAGCTCTTTCTTCCCTTTTAATGCAGACATTTAGAGCTATAAGTATTGCTTTGAGTGATGCATTTGCTGTATCCCATAAAATTTGCTACATCATGTCCCTGTTTTAATTTTTCTTGATGTAAGTTCTGATTTATCTTACAATTTCTTATTTTTGGACAAACAGGTGTTTTCAGATTGTGTTGTTTAACCTCTATTCCTTTATACATTTTCCAGTCCTTCACCAGTTATTGATTTTTACCTCACTCAATTGTGATCAGAAAAATTACTTTGTATATTTTCCATCTTTTTATATTTATTGAAGCCTCTATTGTGGAGAATGAACCATGAGCCCTTGGATATAGGTGTATCCTGCTGATATGGATTGATTTGTTCTGTGTGTCAAGTCTAGTACATTTATCAAATTTTTCAACTTCTCTATTTTATATTGACCTTCTGTCTAGATGTTCCATCTATATGAACATTGTTCTGAAGTCTTCAGCTTTTATCTCCTTTCAGTTTTACTAGCATTTGCATCATACATTTTACAAGTTCAGAGATATTGATGATATTTCTTATTGGCAGTTTCCCCTTTTATTAATATATAATGTCTTTCTTTGTATCATAAAGATTTGCACTTGAAATCTAAATTGTCTGATGTATTAGTATACTTATCCCTATTTATTTTTGGTTAATATATATCTGTGGTATCTTTACCTTGACTTTCACATTCAGCCTAATTGTGTACTTGGGTCTAAGCTGAGTCACTTTTAGTTAGCACATTTATGTCGCATATTTTTTCTTTTCCACCTGTGTGCATCTTTTGACTGAGGAATTTAATTCACAAGAATGCAATATTATTACTATAAATGTTGTACTTACTTCACCCAATAATTTAGCTTTTACATGTAAAGTCTTATTTAAAACACTTTGCTTATACATTTAATTATTTTTACTGGTTTAACTGATAATCTTTATTTTTAGCCTCTCTTCCAAACCTATGTCTGTTGTCTTTTCCTTACAGACTCCATTACTTCTTTAGTATTTCTTGCAAGGCCAGTCTCTTTGTGATAAACACTATTAGTTTCTGTTTATCTGTAAATTCTCTAACCTCACACTCACTATTGAAGAACAGTTTACCAGATAAAGAATTTTTGGCTGGCACTTTTTTCCCCTCTTATTATCTCAAATGTATTATGTAACTGCATCCTCATCTTTATGATTCCTGAAGAGAAGTCAGCACTTGATTAGATTTGGAATCCCTTGTATGTTATGAATCAATTTACTCTTGCAGCTCTCAGAATTCTCTATCTCTGGCATTTAGTATTCTGATTATTATATGTCTCAAAGGAATTCTACTCATATTTATTCAGAGTGGTGACTGTTGACTTCTGGGATATGCATACCTATGTCTTTCAAAAGAATTGGGAAAGTTTTGACCATTATTTAATCAAATATCTTTTTTCCTTTTTCTTTCCCTTCTGGACATCCATTATGCATATGTTTGCTTGCTTTCTACTGTCATTCAGTTACCTGAGTGAGATCCTGTCCAATTGCTTCTATTTTCTCTGTATGTTCTTCATTGTATTCAAATTCTGAAACCTTATCTCCTAGTTCACTGATTGCGGTCACCCCTCGGGCTGAAGTGTGGTTTGCTGGCCTGGCAAGGGGAGCGGCCGCGGTAGGCCTAATTCCGCTGCCCCCATAATAGGGTGGTTGGTCGGGCCCACCGCCACCCCTGAAGGAAGCTCAGCATGGGCACAGAGTGCCCTCGGGTCTCCCCTTCTCGGCAGCCATGCTTCCGCGGCTGCCCCTCCTCCCGGATGGCACCACCCGATGCCTTGTGGGGCGGCACCCTTCTTCTTCTTTCTCCCTGCGCAGGCACAGGGCAGAAAATTCCAGTCTGCCCTTTTCCCTCCCACGACAGCAGCAACAGCCAGGCGTGGGCGGAGAATTCCAGTCTGCCCTTTTCCCCTCCCCTGACAGCAGCAACAGCCAGGCGTGGGCGGGAAACTCCAGTCTGCCCTTTCCCTCCCCCGACAGCAGCAACAGCCAGCCATGGGTGGGAAACTCAAGTCTGCCCTCCACCCCAGCAACAGCAGCCACCAATCCCTAAACCCTGCCCCTTCCCCCAGCAACAGCGACAGCCAATCCCTAACCACCACCCCTCCCCCATCCAGTACCGCCCACTGACCTTTCGCCGGCAGCCAATCAGAACAGGGCATGGTTTCGACCAATCAGCCTTCCCCAGCCCCTATAAAACTGTTGCCTCTCCCTCAATAAAGTTGGACTTGCATGTTTACCTTGTCTCCGTGGTAGTTCTTCTGCCTTGCGCCCTCCAGTCCTGAGAGCCCCTGACAAGGGCCTGGCCTCCCTTGTCCCCAGTTCATCACCTGCTTCTCCAGGCAACCCCTTCATTGCTGGCTTCACCGGGCGACCCAGTCAGCCGAACCGTGCAACCCCTGTGAGACCGACCCCTCGTCTGCTGCCAGACCGACCCCTCATCCCAAGTGGGACCAACCCCTCGTCGTGAGCTGGACCGACCCCTCGTCGTGAGCTGGACCGACCCCTCGTCCGCAGCCAGACCCCACCTCTACCGACCGAGCAAGTCGTCGCAGCTGGCGCCCAACGTGGGGCAAAGCAACCCCACCTCTACTGACCGAGCAATCCACTGCAACTGATCCTTTCTTCTGCCTCTTCAAATCTGCTATTGTATAATTCATGTGTACTTTTTATTTCATTTATTTTGCTCTCAAATTGGGCTCTCCCAGTGTCTTCCTTTACTTTTAAAAATCAATTTTATTGATATTAATTCATAAAACATAAAATCATCCCAAAGTGTACAATTGATAGTATTTGGTAGAATCACAGTTTGCATTCACTACTAAAAATACACTTTTTATATAGCCTTTAAAACTTTTTCATTTTCATTCCCTTTATTTGGGAACTTGAAGTTTGCTGCAGGACATAGCTTAACATATATATATATATATATATATATGTATGTATGTATGTATGTATTTGCATTAAGCATTTTTAAAGGAGTTTTATTGAGATATATTCACACACCACAGAATCTAACCAAAGTGCACAATAAATGGCCTTCAATATAATAATACTGTTGTTCATCCATCAGCATGAACACTATTAGGACAATGTTATTAGTCAACAAAGAAAAACTTGACCCCTTAGTAGTCACCTCCCAATCCCACTATCCCTCCACAGACCCACACAACCACCAATCCAATTCCATCTCTAGAAATTGACAAACATCCACTTTCTCTATAAATGGAATCATACAATATGTAGTATTTTGTGTCTGTTTTCTTTAATTTAGCAGAATGGTGTTTTTAGTCTATTAACATATTGTAACATTAACATGTATTTATTTACTTTCAAAGAAAAAAGCTTTATATATGCAATATTACACATATTCATATTTGCTGTGAAGTTTCACTATAATATACAATCACATGTTGCAGGTTTGTTTTTTGCTTTTTGCTTTCCTTTTAGTAATTTGCATAACATTAGACTATCCCCTTCAACCACTGTTGTACCCATAATACACTCGTAGTTACAGATATGTTTTTCTTTCACCTTTTCTGTTCATAATACAATCCTTTTTTTTACCAATTCTGGACAAGTTTTCCTTTTTATAAACTCATTCAATTTCCTTGTGACCCATATTTAAGTTACTAACTCCATGAGATTACACAATATTATTTAGTTCATAACAGTGAGAGGATGTCATATACATTCTTTTGTACCTGGCTTGCTTCATTCAACATAATATCCTCCAGGTTCATCCATGTTCTCGTGTTTCATGACTTCTTACTGTTGCATAATATTTCAATGTGTGTATACAACGTAGTTTGTTTATTATTTGATTAATGGACACTTGTGTTTTTTTTCCAATTTTTGGCAATCATAAATAACACTACTATGAGCATAGGTGTGCAGAACTCTGTTCATGTCACAGCTATCAATTTTTCTGAATATACAATAAGTAGTGGCATTGCTGGGTCATGTGGCAGATCTATATTCAACTTTTTAGGAACTGCCAAAAAGCCCTCTAGAGTTGCTGTAAAATTCTACATTCCAACCAACAATGAATCATAATTCCTTTCACTCTGCACCCTCTCCAACACCTGTAGTTCCTGACTTTTTAATAGTCATCATTCTAATATGTGTGGAATATCTCAGCGTATTTTTGATTTGCATTTCCCTAGTCATTAGTGATATTGAACATTTTAAATGTGTTTGTGCTATTTGTATTTCTTCTATGAACAAAAGCCTATTCAAGTTTTTTGCCCATTTTCCAATCAGATATTTTGTCTGTTTATGTTGGGTTGTAGAATCTCTTTGTATATTGTGGATAAGAAGCCCTTATAAGCTATGTGATAAACAAATATTTGTTCTCATTGAATCAGCTACCATTTTGGCCTTTTGACACAGTCCTTTGAGATTAAAAAAAAGTTTAATTTGAAGGAGATCCCTGTTATCTAAATTTTTTGTTGTTGCACATACTTTGGGTGTAAGATCCAAGAGATTACCACCTACCATAAAGTCTTTAAGATGTTTTCCTACATTTTCTTTTTGTAGTTATATGATTCTGGCTTTTACATTTAGTTCCTTGATTCCTTTTGCATTGATTTTTGTAAAGGGAGTGAGATAGCAGTCCTCTTTCATTCTTTTGATTATGGGGATCCTGTTCTGCCAGCACCACTTGTTGAACACTGTTTTTTACCATTAATGTGGATTGGGTGGGTATGCACAAAACCAGTTGCCTGTAGAGGTGAGGATTTATTTCTAGATTCTCAATTTTATTCCACTGATCAATTTTCTTCTATCTTTATGGCAACATCTTGCTGTTTTGACCCCTAAACCTTTAAAATATATTTCAAGGTTAGGCAGCGAATTTCTTCCCACATTGCTTTTCTCTTCTAGGATACATTGAGCTATTCCAGTGCCTTTTCCCTTCCAAATAAATTTTGTAACTGTCTTTTCAATTTCTGTAAAGTAGGCTGTTGGAATTTTCATTGGTATCATGTTGAATCTATAACTTAGTTTGGATAGGATTGACATCTTCATGATATTTTGTTTTCCAACCCATGAACACAGTATGTATTTCCATTTGTTTAGGTCTTTGATTTCTTTCAGAATTGCTTTGTAGTTTTCTGCATACTTCTGTACATCTTTGATTACATTCAGACCTGGGTATTTGAGTTTTTTTTTTTTTTTTTTTTTTGCTATTGTAGATGGAATTTCCCCCATATTTCCTAATTAAATTGTTCAATACTAGAGTACAGAAACATTATTGATTTTTGCATAATGATCTGGTATCATGCCACTTTGCTGAATTCATTTATTAGTTTGAGTAACTTTTATAGTCATTTCAGAATTTTCAAAATATAGGATCATATCATTCTTGAATGGTGAGAATTTTGCCGCCTCTTTTCCTTTTTGGATAACATTTTTTTTGTGTGTGTGTCTAATAGCTGTAGCTAAAATGTCTAGAACAATGTTGAAAAACAGTGATGACAGTGGTCATTGTTGTCTTGTTTCCAATTTTAAAGAGAAAGATTTCAAACTTTCCCCATTGAGTAGGATGAAGTTTGTGGGTTTTTCATATATGCCCTTTGTTAAGAATTCTCCTTCTATTCTATCTTTCAAAGTGTTTTCATCAGAAAAGGATGTTGGGTTTTGTTGAATGCCTTTTCTGCCTCTATCAAGATGATTATATGTTTCTTTCCCTTTAATTTGTTAATGAGACGTATTATGTTACTTATTTTCTTACGTTGAAACACCCTTCCATACTAGGAATAAATCCCATTTGGTCATATTATATAAGTCCTTTGATAGCTGTTGAATGATATATTCAAATATTCTGTTCAGAATTCTTACATCTACATTTATTAAATATAGGTCTGTAATTTTCTTTTCTTGTGTTATCGTTATCAGGATTTTGTTCTAGGGTGATGTTGGCATCATAAGATGTGTTGGATAATTTTCCCTCCACTTAAAATTTTGGAAGATCTTAAAGAAGAATTGTGTTAATTCTTCTCAAAATGCTTGGTAAAATTCAACTGTGAAGTCATCTGCTCCTGGACATTTCTTTGTTGGGAGATTTTTCATGACTGATTTGATCTCTTTAAATGTTATTTTTTTTTTTTTAAGTTCTTGTATTTCTTGAGGGCCAATGTAGGTAGTCTGTGCATCACTAGGAATTTGTCCATTTCATCTAGCATACAATTTCTCATAATATCCTCTTATGATCATTTCTATTACTATAGGTTAATTCTTAACTTCCCCTCTTTTATATCTGATTTTATTTATGTGCATCTTTTCTATTTTTAATTTGTTAGTCTACATTAGGATTTGCCAATTTTATTGATCTTGTCAAAGAACCAGCTTTTGGTTTTGTTGCTTTTCTATACATTTTTGTTCTCAATTTCATCTCTAATCTTTATTATTTCTTTCCTTCTGCTTGCTTTGGGAATGTTTTGTTGTTCTTTTTCTAGTTTTTTCCAGTTATTCAATTAGAGCTCAGAATTTAGCCCTTTCTTCTTTTTTCTTCAAATTCTACTCAATTTATTCATTTTTTAAAAGATAGTACATTAAAAAAATATGAGGTCCCCATTCACCCCCACTGCCCCCACCCCACCACTCCCCCCCCCAGTAACACTCTCCCCCATCATCATTTCACATCCATTGCATCTGGTGAGTACATCTCCGGGCATCGCTGCACCCTTTTCTTCTTTTTTAATGGGCATTTAGGGCTATGAATTTCCTTACACATTTTCCTGTATCTCATAAATTTGGTAAGTAGTGTTCTTCTTTTCTTTCATCTCAATACATTTATTAATTTCACTTACAATTCCTTCTTTGAGCCATTGACTGTTTAAGAATGTGCTGTTCAGCTTCAAAACATTTGCAAATTTTGTTTTTTCCCATCTATTATTGATTTCCAGTTTCTTTCCCTTATAATCTATTATGATTTCCAGTTTCATTTTATTATATGAAAAGGTGCTTCATATAATTTCAATCTTTTTATATTTATTGAGACCTGGCTTGTGATCTAACATTTGGTCTCTTGGAGAAGGATCCATGAGCACTTGAGAAGAATGCATAATCTGCTAATTTGGAATGGAACATTCTGCTTATGTCTCTTAGGTCTAGTCAATTTATAATATTGATCCAGTTCTCTGTTCCTTGTTCATCTTCAGTCAGTTTTCTTTCTAATGTGTGTGGTGTGCGATGTCTCCAACTGTTATTGTAGAATTCTCTGTTTCTCCCTTCAGTTTTGCCAGAGTTTGCCTCATATATTTTGGGGCTCCATGGCTAGGTCCATACATATTTATGACTTTTATTTCTTCATGGTGGATTGTCCCTTTTATTAATATAAAATAGCCTTCTGTGTCTCAGAACATTTCTGTGTTTAGAGTCTATTTTTCTGATGTTAGTATAGCTACCCCTGCTCTTTTTTGGTTACTGTTTGCATAAAGTACCTATTTCAAACTTGTCACTTTCCTCCATTCAACTTAAACCCAGACACCTTGAGGCAAGTCTCTTATAGGCAGTATATGGATGGCTTTTTAGAAAGTCCATTTGCTAGCATATATTTTTTGGTGGGGAATTTAATACCTTTATATTGAATATTATTACTGAAAATGAATTATATACTTCCAGCATTTTTATTCTTCAGGTTTCATATTTCATATCTTATTTTCATCTCTCTTTTTATTCTTTTGGTTATCCTTTCTACCACTTCTGCATTCTATAGTCTCCTCCACATTTTTCTCTCCTTTTACTTTTCATCTGCAAAAGTTCCCTTTGCTACTTTCTGTAAAAGCAGACTGTTTTCTATGAGCTCCCTTAGATTCCGTTTATTTGTGAATATTTTAAACTCACCCTCATATTTGAAGGATAATTTTGCCATATAAGTAATGGTTGCTGGCAATTATTTTTCAGTATCATTATATTATACATTGTCTTTTTGCATCGTGGTTTCTGATGAGAAATCTACAATAGTATTACTGTTCATCGCTTGTGTGTGACATTTTGACTTTCCCTTCATGCTCTCAGAATTTATTCTTTATTTTTGACCTTTGACATTTTGTGTAGTATGTGTCTTGTACTACATCTGTCCAGACTTTTCTGATTGGGGTATGCTATTATTTTTGGACATGTAAGTTCATTTCTTTCATGAGAATTGCGGGATTTTCAGCCATTATTTCCTCAAATACTCTTTCTTCCCCTTTTTCCTTCAGTTCTCCTCCTGGAACTCCCGTGTCACATGTTATGGCACTTCATATTTACATTCAACTCCCCAGGTTCCTGCTCAATTTTTCCCATTCTTTCCTCTCTGTGCTCTTTCCTATCTGTCCTGTCTTCAGTATCACTTATTCTTTCTTCAGTCATTTCAAGTCTACTGTTGTATACCTCTAGTAACTCGTATGTCAGAAGCTGGTGCTTGGCTGTGAAACACATTGGCTTCCCTGAGGCTTTTTGTTTGCTTGTTGGGTTTTTATTGTTAATTTTAGGAGATACCAAGACTGAACCCAGACCTCCCATGCAGGAAGCAGGAGCTCAGCTGCTTGAGCCACATTGACAGCCTCAGTGTTTTTTTGATGTCCTTTATCTCTTTAGTCATATTGTTTTTCAACTAATTTGATTTTGGAAATTTGTGTGCATGTCATTTATTAATTGTGTGAAATCCTGTCTCATCTGGAATTTTGTTATATTCCTTTTCTTTGCCATTTCTCCCATTTTCTTAACAGGGGCTCAAAATCATTTTCTGATGTCTATGTATCTGGTTAGAATGGTAAGCTTACTCTGATGCTCAATATTTCTCTCTTTTAATGGATTTAGTGGTGGGAGACTGTTATTGCCAATTTTTCATTATTGGGTCAATCTGTTTTGGTATTTAGGATTTCCTACTTAATTGCTCAAATCTGAGTCCTGAGCTCGGTAGTGGCTTGCAGATCCACTTCCAAGGGCCTTGGGGAGAGAAGATACAAAAACCTGAAAAAAATCTCTCTCATCTATTTAATTTTAAATTCTTCACATGCACTTTCCCAGGCTGCCAGCACATGGCAGTTTTCAGATGGCCTCTCAGTTGAAAGCGTAGTAGGCGTATGCTTACTACAACCTCACACAAGTCCCTTCTTGTAGTTTTCTTTTATAAGGTTATGTTTTATTTTTATTTTTATTATTAAATGTTCTTTTTAAAAAGATACATAGACCACAAAAATGTTATATTAAAAAAATATGAGGTTGTGGGGCAAGATGGCATCTGAGTGCACCTCACAGTCTCTCCTGCAAAGAGGTGACTGAGTGGTGTTGGGGTCTTGCTGGAGTGGGCTGTTTTGGGGGTTAGCAAGGCAGGAGGTGTGTGGACATCTATTTGGAGAGACAGTGACAGAGGGAGTGCTTGTGAAAGGTCAAACTGCATATTGTAAGTATGGAAGTCGGAGGCTGTCGGGAAGTGGGACACTTCCCACTAGAGTTGGATGTTGTGGTGTTCCCTAAGAACTGTTGGTTGTACTACAGCATCCCCAGATGCATGGTCCCCAGGTCTGTGTCCCCTCAGCCCCCATAGCCCATGTCCACAGAAATATATATCCTGAATCTGCAGTGCCCCAGACTTCCCTTTCCTGAGTCCAGCACTCCTGGAGGTCTGGGATTTCCATAGACCTCCAGATTGGACTGACTCCATGAGTGGGAGAGATTCAGTGGCAGGGGGGGTGGGTGCACCAGAAGGGCCAGGCGAGTGCAGGTTCAATTTTCTGTCATTCCCCCCCCCCTTTTTTTTTTGTGCTTGGGGGAACATACCAGCTGGTTTGAGAAGATTCCAGGAAGAGAGGAGTGGCAAATCTTCTGAGAAAGCACAATTCACCTGAATAATCTGGGATAGGAAACTTGGCCTTGGAGAAGGTGAAGTCAGAAAATCAACTAGCCCTCTTGTAGCACACCCAAAGGAGAGGGACTGTAGGAGGTGCATTCCAAGGTTCCGATAGCATACTTGGGGTTCCTGGTAAGGTTCTCTCTCTGGAAATTAAGAGTCATTGTTTTCTGTGCAGAGCTGGTTCAACAAGGTCCCGCTTGAATCTCCTACCAGACCTCTCAGGCAGCTTTCCTGCTGCCAAGGAGAGAGGGAAGTGAGGAAGGAAGAAAGAGGAACCCTCAGATTCCTAAACGTTTTATTTAACTACAAAGAGGATTCCTTGCTTGAAACTTTCCCTAGTATTTGGTTAGTTTGTCAAGTATTTCCTTCCTCTTTATCCTCCCAAGGCCCTTTTTTTTCATTTTTTTCTCTTTTTCTTTTTCTTACTTACTTCCCCCTTCCCTTTTGTCCCTTTGTTTTTTTCTTTCTTTCTCTTCTTTTTTATTCTTTTTACGTTAGGCCCTTCAGGGTACACTTCATATTTGCTGTATTTCCTCATCCTCCATTTATTCTTTTCTTTGTGTACTGATTGTGGTCACCAGCAGTATCCACTTTCCTCTACATATGTCTATCCTCCATCAATTACTGTTTCTCTTACATTACACCTCTCTTTGTTTGCCCCCTGATTTTCCTGACTTATTTCTGACACATTTGTTCTATTTTATGTCTTATATTCACTCTTTATATTTTTGTCTTTCTTTTCTCCTTCCCTCTCTCCTGAGTACACTGGCCTTTTAACTCACACAATATTCATCCCCTATATTCAGTTTACTGTCTCATTATACATATTCTACTTTTCTTACTGTTATAACTCTACATACCTTACATGAGTCTAATATCCACTCTCCTAGGTCCCACAGGTTTCCTCTGTTAATATTTACTATCCATACTACTTTATTCATTTTCTTTCTTATTCCTTTTGCTTTCCCTGGCCCTAATATTTTTCTTCAAGTGAACTTAGCAAACAACAATGAAATACAATAAGAAGAACAAAATGACAAAGAGAAGACTTAACATGCATGCAAAAACAACAACTAATTAAACTCCAAACTATACAAAGAAGCTAAGCAACTGATTAGACCTGTCAAGATAAAGTGATGACCAGACAGCAACAAAAAACTACAAACCAAACCAATAATCAGGAAAACATGCCCCAATCCAATGAACAAACTAAAAACCAGGAAAAGGAGCAAAACATCAAAAAAGCAATTACAGCTTTCAAAACATATATTAGGGACCGATTTGATGAAGTGAAGAAAGAGATTAAGAATATGCAGAAAACAATTGGAGAAAATACAGAAGAAATTGCAATCATATGTGAAAAGATATTGGATATGATTGTGATGAACAGCACAATTCAAGAAATCAAAAATATACTCTCAGCAAATAACAGCAGACTTGAAGATGCAGAGGAAAGAATTAGTGATGTAGAATACAGTACATCTGAAATCAAACAGTAGAACTAATAGATTAAAAGGTAGAAAAAATCCAGCAGGAACTTTGGGGTCTGAATGGCAATGCCAAATGTATAAACATGTGCATTATAGATATCCCAGAATGAGAAAAGAAGGGAAAGGGTACAGAAGGCATGCTAGAGGAAATAATGGCTGAAAACGTCCCAAACCTACTGAAGGAGATGGATGTACATGTTCAGGAAGTACAACACACACCAAACAGAATAAATCCCAAAAGGCCTACCACAAGACATATACTTGTCAAATTATCCAATGCTCAAACAAAAGATAAAATATTAAAAGCAGCAAGAGAAAAGAGAACCATCACATACAAAGAAGGCTCCATAAGGTTAAGTACTGATTTCTCATCTGGAACCAAGGAGACAAGAAAGCAGTGGTATGACATAGTCAAGGTATTAAAGAAAAAAATTTCCAACCAAGAATACTCTATCCAGAAAGCTAGCATTAAAAAATGATGGAGAGTTCAAAATATTCTCAGATAAACAAAAACTAAGAGAGTATGCCAACAAGAATCCTGCTCTTCAAGAAATACTAAAGGGAGTTCTGCAGGAAGAAAGAAAAAAAAACAAGAGTGGCAGAGTTGGATGAGAGTGTAAGAGCAACTAATAAGACAAAAACAGGAAAAGAAAATCAAAATATGGCAAACACAAATCCAAAGAAAATATGGCTAATATAGTAATTCCTTGAAATGTCAATGGATTAAACTCACCTGTGAAGAGGCTCAGGCTGGAAGATTGGATAAGGAAATATGACCATCTGTATGCTGTCGACAAGAAACACATCTTAGACTCAGGGATTCAAGAAGGTTGAAAGTGAATGGCTGGAAAACTATCTTACAAGCAAACAATAACCTAAAAAGGAGAGGAGTAGCTATACTAATATCACACAAAATAGACTTTAAATGCAAATCAATTGTAAGAGACAAAGATAGACACTACATATTAGTGAAAGTCATAATCTTTTAAGAAGAAAGAACAATCATAAACATTTATGCACATAACAAGGGTGACTCCAAATATGTGAGGCAAACATTGGGAAAAATAAGTGAAGGAATAGATGCCTCTACAATTATATTGGAGGACTTTAATAAAACACCATCAACTTTGGACAGAACATCTCAAAAGAGAATCAATAAAGAAACATAGATTTAGAACAATATATTAGAGGAGATGGACCTTATAGACATATACAGAATATTACACCTAAATACAGCAGGATATACATTCTCCTCAAGAGCACATGGATCATTCTCCAAGGTGGACCACATGCTAGGCCACAGAAAAAGTCTCAATGAATTCAGAAAGATTTAAATCATAAAAAATAATTTCTCTGCTCACAGTGGAATGAAGGTGGAAATCTGTAGGACCAGAAATGCAAATTTGGCATCAAGATTTGGAAGTTAAACAATGCACACTTAGAAAACTTTTGGGTCAAGGAGGAAATCTCAAAAGACATTAATAACTACCTTGAAACTAATGAAAATGATAACACAACATATCAAAACTTATGGGATGCAGCAAAAGCAGTACTGGAGGGAAATTTATACCCATAAATTCATACATCGAAAAAGAAGATAGAGGTAAAATTGAAGAACTAACTGCACACTTGGAGGAATTATTAAAAAACAACAAACAAAACCCAAAGGTAGAAGAAAGAAAGAATTAGTAAAGATCAGAGCAGAAGTAAATGAAATAGAAAATAAGAAAGCACTTGAAAAATTAAAAAAAAAAAACAAGAACTGGTTCTGTGAAAAGATCAATAAAATTGACAAACTCTTACCTCAACTAACAAAGAAACAAAGAGAGAAGATGCAAATACACAAAATAAGAAATGATAAAGAGATACCACCACTGATCCCACAGAAATAAAGACAAAAGAGGATACTTTGAAAAACTATATTCCAACAAAAAGGACAATTTAGAGGAAATGGACAAATTCCTAGAAACACATAAGCAGCCTACTTTGACAAAAGAAGTTGATGATCTCCACAAACCAATCACAATAAAGAGACAGAATCAGTCATTAAAAATCTCCTAAATAAGAAAAGCCTTGAGCTAGATGGCTTCATGGGTGGATTCTACCAAACATTCTGGAAAAGTAATACCAATCTTTCTTAAATTCTTCCAAAAAATCAAAACAGAAGGGACATTGCCTAACTCATTCTATAATGTCAACAGAGCTCTAGTACCAAAGACAAAGACACCACAAAAAAGGAAAATTACAGACCAATCTTTCTAATCAACCTAGATATGAAAATCCTCAACAAAATACTTGCTAATCATATTGAACACATTAAACAAATTACATATCATGACCAAGTTGGATTCATTCCTGTAATGCAAGGATGGTTCAACATAAGAAAATTAATTAATGTAATACACCGCATAAAGAGATTGTAGGGGGAAAATCACATGATCATATCTATAAATCCAGAAAAAGCATTTGACAAAATACAGCACCTTTTCTTGATAAAAAAGACTGCAAAAGATAAGAATAGAAGGAAATTTTCTAAACATGATAAAGAGTATATATGAAAAACCCAAGCTAGCATCATTTACAATGGTGAAATCCAAAATCTTTCCCTTTCAGATCAGGAACAAGACAAGGATGCCCACTATCACCACTCCTATTTAACGTAGCCTTAGAAGTACTTGCTTGAGCACTCCGGCAAGAACCATACATAAAAGGTCACCAAACTGGAAAGGAAGAAGTCAAAATTTCACTATTTCCCGAGGATATGATCCTATACATAGAAACCCTGGGGAAGTCTACCATAAACCTTCTAGAACTTATACATGTGTTCAGTAAAGTCACAGGTTACAAGAACAATGTGCAAAAATCAGTAACATTTCTGTACACCACTAATGAGCAATCTGAGGAAGAAATCAGAAATCAAATACCATTCACAATAGTAAATAAAAAAAATCAAATACCTAGGAATAAAATTAACTAAAGATGAAAAAGAATTATACACAGAAAATTACACAACACTGTTAAAGGAAATCAAAGAAGACCAAAATAAATAGAAGAATATTCCCTGTTCCTGGGTAGGAAGAGTAAATTTTAAGATCATTTTAAGATCATTGGTGGGGAAGGGGCAAAGGGTTTGATGTTGGATATATGGGAGTATCATATATTGTATATGTGAATTACTGTGATCTAAAACGTATATGAAGACAAAATTTATAATTAGAAAACAAGAAAGGAGGTAGATAGTGAGGAAGAAATTGCCTTGCCACTGTACATACAGAGCAACATCTATAGCCACGATGAAAGGCAAAAGGTCAAAAACAAATTGTAAATATTAAGATACCTATCCTAACAAAACTGATCTACAGACGCAATGCAATCCTGATAAAAATCAACACAGCATTCCTTAATGACCTAGAGAAAGTAATAAATTTATTTGGAGAGGGAAAAGGTCCCTAGTAGCCAAAGACATATTTTAAAAGAAAAATGAAATTGGAAGAATCACACTACCTGACTTCAAAACATACTACAAAGCTACAGTAGTGAAAACAGCATGGTATTGGCACAAGTATAGACATGCTGACAAATAGAACCAAATTGAGAGTTGTGATGTAGATCCTCATATATACAGCCATATGGTATTGGACAAGGCCACCACACCCTCTCAACTGGAAGAGAATGGCCTATTCAACAAATGGTGCCTGGAGAACTGGATATCCATACGTAAATGAATGAAAGAGGATTGCCAACTCACACCTTATTCAAAAATCAACTCAAGATGGATCAAAGACCTAAATATAAAAGCCAAGACAGTAAAGACCTTGGGAAGCAATGTAGGAAGCATCTACAGGACCTTGTAATAAGAAACAGCTTCATGAACGTCACACCAAAAGCATGAGCAGCAAAAGAACAAATAGATAAATGGGACTTCCTCAAAATTAAAGCCTCTGCACCTCAGAGGAGTTTATCAAAAAAAAATGCAAAGAGAGCCTACACAATGGGAGAAAATATTTGGTAACCATATCTGATAGGAGACATATCTTGCATATATAAAGAACTCTTTATCTTGAAAATAAAAAGACAAACAGCCCATATAAAAAAATGGAAATAAGATTTAAACAGACACTTCTCCAAAGAAGCTATAAATATGGCTAGAAAACACATGAAAAGTGCTCAAAATCACTAGCTATTAGGAAAATGCAAATCAAAACAGCAATGAGATAGCATCTTACTCTCATAAGACTGGCAGCTATCAAAAAATCAGAAGACTAAAATTGTTGGAGAGGATGTGAAAGAATGGAAACACCCACTGCTGGTGGGAATGCAGAAGGATCTAGCCATTCTGAAGGACAGTTTGGTGGTTTCTCAAAAAACTACGTATAGATTTGCCATATGACCCAGCAATTTCACTGATATACCCAGAAGAATTGAAAACAAGGACACAAACTGATATATACACAACAATGTTCAAAGCATCACTATTCACTATTACCAAAAGTTGGAATCAACCCAAATGCCCATCAACAGATGAACAGATAAGTAAAATGTGGTATATACATACAATGGAATACTACTCAGCTATAAGAAGAAATACAGTACAAGCACATGTGATAACATGGATGAATCTTGAGAACCTTCCGTTGAGTAAAGCAAGCCAGGCATTGAAGGACAAATACTACATAACCTCTCTGATATTCATATCAGAAGTAAACCAAGTAAGTAAACCAAGCTGTCTCAGAGAGCTGGAGACTGGATGATAAAGTTAAAGGAAGTTGGTGGGTAGAGGAAGGTTGTGAGCTCACACTTACTTGGGTGAAATCTATGATAAGCTGGAGGTAAGTATTTGTATAGGGAAGGAATAAAATGGGGTCCTAGGGATAACTTTGAGTGGGGCTGTGTGGGATTGAGGGGTCTAGGGAATGGAAGGATGGGTCAGATGGCCCAAGAAATTGGGGAGAGTGGGAGGGAGAACATTTGAACATGAGATTGTCAGGTATGTGGTTGAAATTATAATGCAGAGAAAACTCTTTAGGAAATATAATATGAAAGGTAACCTGTTTAAGATGCTTAAGGGGAGCATCTAACACAGGACAAACTTTCAGGGAGTGTGAGTGCTCATTTTGTCATAGTGGGTTATATCATTGGATATAGAGCCATACAATGAGAGTGAAGTGGAGGACTGATGTTTTCAAACAGAGGGAATTGTATCTCTCGAGAGAACTGGTGGATCCCAATGGGTTAGGGCAGTCAAATATGTCAAGCTCTCAACATTGTTGCAAGTATCTCTGAATATGGCCATTCAAGTAATGAAGATTGATCATCATGTTGGGCCCTGAGGGGAGGGCAAAAGAATATCTGGAATCAGTGTAACTGTGGGGCAATGGAAGTGTTCTATTATGTCATGCAATAGTGGATATTGGACATGTTAAATTACACCAAATATGTATAAAAGCCTTTAGGCTAAAATGTAAACCATAATGTAAAACACAATATAGCTAAAAATTTAGAAAACTGTATAGTCTAAAATATAAACCATAATGTAAACCCAAATGGAACTGTTTTAAAGCTATTGTTTCAATATCTGTACATTAGCCGCAGCAAATATAATAAGAACATGTAAAAAGATCATTGTTGGGGAAGGGACAAAGAGTTTGATGCTGTATATGTGGGACTACCATATATTGTATATATGAATTACTGTGATCTAAAACTTATGTGAAGACAAACTTTATAATTAGAAAAAATAAAAAATAAAGGAGGTAGACACTGAGGAAGAAATTGCCTTGCAACTGTACATATGGTGCAACACCTATAGCAGTGATGAAAGGCAAAAGGTCAAAAAGCAATTTCATTTTTTCATTTTTTGATACCCCAATTTATTTTTCCTTTATTTAATTTTTCTCAGTTACTATGTATTCTATATCTAATCTTTAAACCCATCATTATATTCCATTTCCCTATTAATGGAACCTGGCAATATATTGGGCTTCCTTTTTGAATAAGTTTTGGACGACAGAGAACTTCAAATATGGTGGGGGATGAGCACTTGTGTAGAGTGTTATTGGGAACACATGGTTGGGAGGGAGTTCTTCAGGACATGTATACAGGGTACATAGAAAGGTTTTGATATTTTCATAGTGGTTTCAGTTGGAAACGACAGACAACCAATGAAACAGTAACAATCCCCCAAATTCAGTGGCAAAGACCAGTAAAGATTGATGGTACAACAATGAGCCCTTGATACTGATGGCTCCGATTATGAGCCTATGTGCCTGAAATATGAACTAGGCCTAGAGCAACAGGGTGCCTAAGAATTACCTCCCGAGAACCTCCATGTTGCTCAAATGTGACCACTCTCTAAACCAAATTCAGCATGTAAATGCATTGCCTTCCCCCCAGCATGGGACATAAGTCCAGGGGATGAGACTCCCTGGTGCTGAGGAATTACTACCAAGCTGATGATGTAACTAGAAAAAGACCTTTAATAAAGAGGTCTACTCAGACCAGCAGAATATCTCAGCCTGCATGTAATATCAGGTGGTAAAAACTACTTTTTGACTTTGGAAAAGAGGGGGAAATGGAAAGGACAAGTGATTTTATATAGCTATGATTCTCCAATAAAAGAGTCAGGAGGTCATCAGAGGGGTGATGCTTATTCATGTCTTAGTAGGGTAACAGGGACAGCTAAGGTAGGTGGAATCCCAGATGCTATTTCTCCTGAGAGCTGCAGAGGTCCACAGGTTCTGTTCATGGCCAATGGCTCTGTAGTTCAGTTGGACATACTTTGGAATTTGTGTTCTGTGGGTGTTGGAGTTGGACTCAGATATAACCTTTCTACACATGCTTCTTTGGTTAATTTACTGGAACTGTGGTTTATATTTGTGTTGGTGTATACTTAGGAGACCTGAATCTCTGAACTCTCCATGTGAAAGCCAGGCCCTGGGCTTCAACAGAATTGTCACTCCTACCCTCTGGTTTCTTGGACTGCCCCTGGCCAGCTGACAGGAAGGTGAAGAGGGTCAACCACCACACCAGGAGCCAAGAGTGGTTACAGCTGCATGCAGGAGAATTGCATTCATCATCCATGTTTAATCTAAGGCCCCTCTTGATGAAGGGGGGAACTGGATGTAACCATCCCAGTGTCCACCGGATGAAGGAATAGAGTATGGATTAGAGCAGACTTACTTGTGTTCTGCTGGGAAACGCTTGTAGTTAGTAAGGGAAGAAATTGTAATAGTGATATGGAGATGGTGCCACACTGGCTGCTAATGGTAGGGAAATGGGAGAAGAGATATAGTGTTGGGGCATTTTCAGGATTTTGAGTTGTCCTAGGTTGTGCTGCAGGGATGGAAGCTGGATGTTGTGTGTTCTGCCATGACCCACTGGGTGGGCTGGGGGAGAATGTGGACTACAATGTGGACCACTGTCCATGTGGTGCAGCGGTGCTTCAGAATGTATTCGTCAGGTGCAGTGGATGTGCCCCAATGATGCAAGAGGTTGTTGATGTGGGAGGGGTGGGGTGGGTGGGGTAGGGGCTATATGGGGACCTCATGTTTTTTCATGTAACATTTAAAAGAAAATAAAGAGAAGAAAAATATAAGAAGTTCCCATATACCCTACACCACCCACACACACACCTCCCACATATACATCTTTTTTCATCATTGTGTCCCATTCATTGCATTTTGTGAATACATTTTGGAGCACTACTGCACTGCATGGATTACTGTTTACATTATAGTTTACACTTTCCACCAGTTGATTCAGTGGGTTATCGTGGGATATATAATGTCCAGCACCTGTTCCTGCAATATCATTTAGGACAGCTCCCAGTCCCAAAAGATGCCCCCACATTTCATCTCTTCTTCCTTCTCCCTGCCCTCAGTAACTACCATGTCCACTTTCTCCATATCAATACTACAGTTTCTTCCATTACTAGTCACAGTACTTCTTTAGTAGAATGTCAATAAATTCACTGTAATCCATATTTTATTCCTCCACCCTGTGGGCCTGGGTTGGTGATGTCCACTCCACATCTATATCAAGGGGGAGCTTAGATCCCACATGGTTGATGGATGTGATTCTCCTGCTTAGAGTTGTAGGCAACCTCGGTTCCCTGCTGTGGCAGTTGGTGATTTTCACCTCCTTGTTAACCGACCTGTAAAGTCCAATGAAATGGAGGGTAGAAACTGCAACTATGCTGAGGCTCAAGGCCTGATTGGCACATGGCCAGTCCAGAAATTGAAGTCTGCTGGATATACACCAACCCCAGCACCAACCACAGGTTCAATAAAAGTGACAGAAGAGACCTGTATAAAAAGGTCACATCTGAGTTCAACTCCGTATTTTCAGGAACACAAATTCTGAAGTAAAGCCCACTGACAAGGCCTTGAGCCCCAGAGCCACCTGACATGATTGTAGAACCTGTGTATCTCTCTAGCCCTCAGGAGCACCAGCACCTCAGACTATACTTACTTTGGCTGTCTCTGGCATCTTGCAGAAGCAGTGCAACCCCTCTGATGACATTCTGCCTCTTTTTGGAAGACTTTTGGCCTTATAAAGCCATCTGTAGTTACCATTTCTCCCTTTTATTCAAGGTTTTTTTTTCCTAGTTGCATCATCAGTTAGTGGTTGGTAGTAATCACTCAGTGGCATTGAGGCACATCCCCAGAGTCATGTTCCATGGTGCAGAGAAGTTAATGCATTTACATGTTGAGTTGAGTTTAGAGGGTGGCTTTATTGTAGTTTTGGTTTTCCTTTACCTGATTGTAGATGTCTTGTGCTTTCTGACCATTTGCATATCTTCTTTGAAGAGATATACATTAAAGTGTATTGTCCATTTTAAATTGGGCTGGTAGGCTTTGCTGTTAAGTGGAAGGATTTCTTTAAATACACGATCAATAAACTCTTTATGGATATGTACATCTGTAGTATTATCTTCTACTGGTAGGTTGTTTTTTTACTTTCATGATAAATTCATTTAAAGCTCAAAAGTTCTAAGTTTAATTAAGTCCAGTTTATCTAGTTTTTGTATTTCTACTTTAAGTGTTATGTCTAAGACCGTTTCATAACTCAAGATATTGAAAATTCTTCCTTTGTTTCTTCTAGGGGTTCATAGTTTACATACTTAAGACTTTTATCCATTTTGATTTTGATATTTATATGGTGTGATGTAGGGATTATTTGAAGGTTTTGTTTTGCAAATGTAGATCCAGTTCACACAGCAATGTTTTTTGAAGTGACTAATCTTTTCAAATTGAGTGATATTTTCAACCTTGTTGAAAATCAGTGGGCCAAAAATGCAAAGGTTGACATCTAATCTTCAATTTGATTATTTTGGTCTCTGTCTGTTCTTTTGCTAGTACCATTCTGTTTTTTTAAATGCATTTTTTAAAAGATAATTAGATTACACAAAATGTTACACAAAAAATATAAAGGACTCTCAAGTGCCCGCCTACCCAAATCTCCTCCCCTTCCCCACATTAACAAATTCTTTCATTAATGTGGTACCCTTATTGCAATTGATGAACACATTTGGAGCATCACCACTAAGCATGGGTTGTAGTTTATATTGTAGTTTACACTCTTTCCCACTGAATTCTATAGTTATGGCAGGATATATAATGACCTATATTTTTGTTGCAATGACTTTCAAGACAATTCCAAGTCCCAAAAATGTCCCATATTATACCTCATTTTTCCTCTAGCTGCCTTCAGTACCTCCCTTGGCCACTCTTTCCACATCAGCTATATAACTTCTTCCATTGGTAGAATCACAATAAGTCTATAGTAGAATACCAGTAAATACACTCTAGTCCAGATTTTATTCCCCAATCCTGAGGATTCTGGTATGGTAGTTCCCACTCCACCTATAATTGAGAGGGCTCCTTGATCTCATATAGCTAATGGATGGGACTCTTTGCTTGCAGTTTTGAACACTCTTGGTTCCTTGGTATAGTTGTTGTCTATCCTCATCTTGTAATTTTTCCTGGTTGAGTCCAATGAATTGGCGAGTAGGTGTTGCAACTCTGCTGAGGTCCAGGGCTAGTTGACATATGGACAGCCCAAAGATTCAAGTCTCTTGGAGGTGCACCTACAACTCCAGCACTAACTGTAGGTTCAAGTAGAAGGGCCAGAAGAAGCATTTGTAGAGACATCACATCTGAATCCAACTCTGCCACACTTGGGTGCACAAACTTCAAAGTAGGATCCATTGGAAATACACTCATAGTAACTGAGTTTCTCCAGAGCCCTCAGGAGTCCCACTCTTTGGGGTAGTATCTACTTTGGCAGTTATGAGATCCTGCTGAGACATGCATAAGTGTTATCTCTGGTATGACCTCCTGGCTCACTTTCATATCTCTTAGCTGTATAAACTCACTCATCTTAACCTTTTGCCTTTTACTCAAGGTCTTTTTCCAGTTGTATTGCTAGTTGGTGCTTGGTAGTAATCCCTGAATGTCAAAGAGGTTCATCCCTGGGAGGTATGTCCCATGCTGGGTGTAAGGTAATACATTTATATGCTGTTTGACTTAGAAAGTGGCCACATTTGAACAACATGGAGGTTCTCAAAGGTAACTCTTAGCACCACACAGCACTAGACGAAGTTATCACATGTGTTTTTAGTGTATTCATTCTTAAAGCTGAGTAGTATTCCATTGTACGTATATACCACATTATGTTTATCCATTCCTCTGATGACCATTTGGGTTGATTCCAAATTTTGGCAATAGTGAATAATGCCACTATGAACATTGGTGTTCATATATGAGTTCGTGTCCTTGTTTTTTGTTCTTCTGGATATATACCTATCAGTGGAATTGCTGGCCATATGGAAAATCTATGGTTAGTTTTTTGAGGAACTGCCAAAATGTCCTCCAGATTGGCTGGATCCTTCTACATTCCCACCCGCAGTGGATGAGTTTCCCCATTCCTCCACATCCTTTCCAACACTTTTAGTCCTATATATTTTTTAATAGTCATGAGTTTAATGGGTGTAAGATGGTAGTTCATTGTAGTTTTGATTTGCATTTCCCTGATAGTGATGTTGAGCATCTTTTCATATGATTTTTAAAACATTTTAAAATGTTTACTTAATAGTCTTTTTTAAAGATACATATCACAAAAATGTTACATTAAAAAATACAGGGAAGCATTTGTGACTCAATCAATTGGGCTCCTGTCTACCATAGGGGAGGCCCTGGGGCCCTGGGCTTGTGTCCCAGTGCCTCCTTGTGAAGACAGGCTTGCCCACACACTGTGGAGAGCCACCTGGCAAAGAAGTACGAGAGAGCACCACCTGGCCCACAGAGGATGCAGAGTGCACCCCACCCACAAGTGCTTTGGAGAGTCAGCTCAGTAAGGTGATTCAACAAAAAAGGGAGAGAAGCAAAAATCGCAGAAAAGCATGCAGTGAAAGGGCACAGAGAACTGACAGCAAGCAAGCCACGGGGGGAGGGGAAAAATTAATAAATACAGACACAGATGAATGCACAGTGAATGGATACAAAGAGCAGACACCATGCCAAAAAGTCACAAGGGGGAAATACATATCAGGTTCCCATATACCCCAAACCCCTCCTCATGGCACTACTCCCACATCATCATCAATATGGCACATACATTGTATTTGGTGGGTACATTTTAGAACATTGCTATGTCACATGGATTATAGTTTACATTGCAGCTTACACTCTCCACCAGTCCATTCAGTGGGTTATGGCAAGATATACAACGACCACAGCTCTCCCTCCAATATTATTCAGGACAACTCCAAGTCCCAAAAATACCTCCACATCACACTTCTTCACTCTCCCTCCCCTCAGCAACTCCTGTGGCCAATGCCTCCATATCAGTGATAAAATTTCTTCCATTGCTAGAGTCACAATAGTTCTATAGTAGAATAACAGTAAATCCACTCTAATCCATATTTTATTCCTCCATCCTGAGAACTCTGGGATGGTGATGCCTACTTCACCTTTAAATTGAGAGGGGCTTAGATTCCACATGACTGATGGACATGATTCTCCTGTTTGTAGTTGTGGACACTCTTAATTACCTGGAGTAGTGGTTGACCATCTTAACCTCTCCATTGTCTGACCTGGGTAAGGCCAACAAACTGGAGAGTATGTATTGCAACTCTGCTGAGGCTCAGGGTCCAGCTGGCACATGGTCATTCCAGATATTCAAGTCTCCTGGGTATACACCAACCCTAACACCAGCCGAGGTTCTGTAAAAGTGACAGAAGAGGCATGTGTAGAAAGGTCACAAGGGAGTCCAAATCCATCACACTCAGGAACACAAATTCCAAAGTAGGGCCCACTGACAAGGCTTGAAATCCAGACATCTGCCATGACCATAGAACCTGTTTGTCTCCGTATTCCTCAGGAGCACCAATCCCTGGAGCTTTGTCTACTTTGGCTGTCTGTGGGATCCTGCTGAGATGTGCATAAATGTGACCCCTCTGATGACCTTCCAGCTCACTGTGAAGTCCCTTAGCCATATGAACTCATTTGTCTTTACCATTTCCCCCTCTTATTCAAAGCCTTTTTCTAGTTGCACAAGCAGCTGGTGATTGGATGTAATCCCTCAGTGCCAGAGAGACTCATTTATGTAATATATGTCCTGCACTGGGGGAAAGGTAATGTATTTACATACTGAGTTTGGCTTAGAGATTGGCCACATTTGAGCAACACGGAGGCTTTCAGGAGGAAACTCTTAGGAACCCTGCAGCTGTAGGCCTAGTTGGAATCTCAAGCTCACAGGTTCATAAGCTTAGTGATCAGTGTCAAGAGCCAAACATTGGACCATCTCTCTTCCCTCATCTTTGGTCTTTCAATTGGGGATTGTGGCTCTTCCAATGGGGAATGTGACAGAGCTTTCCCAGCTAGGAACTCAGCACATCCACAGTTGTCATAAGTAACTCTACCTGCTATGACAACACCCAACAATTAGCCAAACATTTTTATATACCTTATACACATGCCCTGGATAAATCCCTCCCCACCATTTGTCCACCATTAATGACATCCCACACCAGTGATTCTCCCCTTCCATAGTTGAACCCCTCTGTAATCTAAAATGTCTTCAAAAATTAAACCTAATATATTACATTCAATTATTAGGAAAATGAAATAGTAAAGATAGGTTTAAAGGTTAGAAATAGAACACATACTAATTTAGGAAAACTAAAGTAAAGAACAAATTGCTATTAAAAATGAAAAATATCATATAACTGTCTTTTTGACATTTTGCCTCTCGTTTTTGGAGTAGGTGTTGCACTGTATATACTCTGGCAAGGAAATCTCTTCCATTCCGTCCTCAGTGTCTACATCCTTTAATTTTTTTAGCTTTTAATTTTGTCTTCAGAAAAGTTTTATGTGACAGAAAAGTCACATATACAATATAGGGGATGCTCATTCACCCAGCATCAAACCCTTTCCCCCTTCCCCATCTATGATCTTTTTACATGTGGATGTTATATTTGCTACAACTGATGTACAGATATTGAAACATTGGTACTAACCATGGTCCATTTTGGTTTACATTATGGTTTATACTTTAGATTGTACACTTTTATGAATTTTTAGTTGCATTATGGTTTACATTACAGATTACATTTTAGATTATGCACTCATAAATTTTTGGTGACATTTAACTTGGCCTATATCCATCATTGCACAATCTTTTGGAACACTTCCATTTCTCCCCAGTTATGCCTTCTTTCATCTCTTCTATTCTTCAGGGCCCAAAGTGCCCACCAAGCTTCACTTCTTAAAGGGCCAGATTCATAGACATTTGCAGCAATTCTAAGGGCTTGACACACTACATGCTCCTCCCCATTCAGGAGAAACCAATGCTCTCAGGAGACAACCTTCCCCCTGTTTGAGAATATCAGGCCTCCCCAGGATGGGGATACAACACCTTCCCACTAAGTGTATAGGTCTCTACCCAATTATATCACATATTAAGACGTGATGAGCACTCACATACTCTCTAGAAGTCTGCCCCAGGTTTACCCTGTGGCAGTTGTCCCCGTCAAATACCTTAAACAATTAACTCTTCCTATTATATTTTCTAAAGTGTTTTTTCAAAAGTATACTTTCAACCATGTACCTGACAATCTCCCAGGTTCACATGTTCCCCCTCAAATCTCCCCCTAATTCCATGGATCATCTAACCTATCCTCACAACTCTAAACACACTCAAACTTGCAAAGCCACGCCCAATAGTATCCCTATGCCCCCTTATTTTCTTTTCCCTGCACAACTACTTACTTCCACTTTATCATAGATTGTGATCAGCTCATAACCTTCCTCTCCGCCTTCCCCACCCACCCCCAATTTCCTGAAAACCTATCATCCAGTCTCTAGCTCTCTGTGACAGTTTGATTTGCTTAATTCATATCAGAGAGCTATGCCTGGCTTGTTTCACTCAACAAAAGTCCTCAAAATTCATCCAAGTTATCCCATGTGTTAGTACTGTAGTCCTTCTTACAGCTGAGTAGTATTCCACTGTGTGTATATACCACATTTTGTTTATCCTTTCATCTGTTGATGGGCATTTCCATTGATTCCCACTTTCACAATAGTGAATAATGCCACTATGAATATTGGTGTGTATATATCTGTTTGCGTCCTTGTTTTCAGTTCTTCTGGACATATAACCAACAGTGGAATTGCTAAGTCATATGGCAAATCTAGCTAGGTTTTTGAAGAACCATCAAATGGTCCTCCAGAATGGCTGGATGTTTCTGCTTTCCCACCAGCAGAGGATTTCCTTTCCTCCATGTCCTCTACAACACTTGTAGTCCTCTGTTTTATTTTAATAGCCTCCAGTCTAATGGTTGTAAGATGGTATCTCATTGTAGTTTTGATTTGCATTTCCCTAGTAGCTAGTGATGTTGAACATCTTTTCATGTGCTTTTTAGTCAGTTGTATTTCTGATTCGGAGGAGCATCTGTTCAAATCTCTTGCTAATTTTTAAAATGTGTTATTTCTCTTTTTATTTTAAAGATATAGGATTTCTTCATATATACTAGATATTAGTCTTCTATGAGATATATGGATACAAAATAGTTTTTCCCATTGGTAAGCTGTCTTTTCAATTTCTTAATAAACTCCTTGGAGGAGAAAACAACTTAACTTTGAGGGGATTCTGTTTATCTATTTTGTTGTTGTTGCTCGTTCTTTAGATGTGAATTTCATGAAGTCATTTCCTATTACAGGGTACTGTAGATGCTTCCCTACATGATTTTCCAAGGTCTTTATGGTCTTGGCAGTTATATTTAGATATTTGATCCATCTTGACTTGAGTTTTGGTCAAGATATTAGATGATAATCCAATTTTATTCTTTTACATATGGATATCAAGTTCTCCAAGTGTCATTGGTTGAAGAGATCATTCAAAATTCCACTCATCCTGTTGAATACATTTGGTGATCTTGTCAAATGTCAGGTGACTTTATATGCAAGGGTCTATATCAGAACTCTTGATTCATTTCCCTTGGTCAGTATGTGTATCCTTGTGCCAATACAATGCCATTTTAGCCCCTATATCCTTGTAGCATGATTTAAACTAAGGTAGTGTGAGTACTCCAATTTCATTTTTCTCTTTCAATATGTCTTTGGCTATGTGGGACCTCTTTCTCTTACCAAATGTTTTGTAGTTGCTTTTACCAGTTCTTTAAAAAATTCTGTCTTGATTTTCATTGTGATTGCATTTAATCTGTAGATCAATTTGGATAGGATTGATATCTTAATGATATTTTTTTCTTCCTATCTATGACCAAGGAATATTCTTCCATTTATTTAATTCTTGTTTGAATTCCTTTAACAGTGTTTTGTAGTTTTCTGTGTAAAAGTCTTCTACATCTTTGTTAAATTTATTCCTATGTATTTGAATTTTTTAACCAAATTCTACCCAATTTATTCATTTTTTAAAAATATTACATTCAAAAAATATGAGGTCCCCATTCACTCCCACCACCCCACTCCATGAACGCCCCCACAGTAACACTCTCCCCCATCATCATGACACATCCTTTGCATCTGGTGAGTACATCTCTGGGCATTGCTGCACCCCATGGCCTGTGGTCCACACCATAGCACACACTCTCCCACGTTCCATCTAGTGGTCCTTGGGAGGACATACAATGTCCAGCAATTGTCCCTGCAGCACCACACAGGACAACCCCAAGTCCAGAAAATTCCTCCACATCTCATCTCTTCCTCCCATTCCCCACACCCACCAGCCACCATGGCCACATTTTCCACACCAATGCCACATTTTCTCCATTATTAACCATAATAGTTCAAAATAGGATATCATTAAGTCCACTCTATTCCTTACTGTAGTCCTCCTTCCTGTGGACCTTGGCTTGGTTGTGTCCATTCCATATCTATGTCAAGAGGGGGCTTAGATTCCACATGGATACTGGATGCAATCCTCCTGCTTTCAGTTGTAGGCACCCTAGGCTCCTTGGTGTGGTGGTTGACATTCTTCAACTCCATGTTAGCTGAGTGGGTTAAGTCCAATAAATCAGTTTAGGAGCTGAAGTCTGTTGAGGCTGAGGGCTTGGCTATCATATCGTCAGCCCAGAGATTCATATCCCCTAGATATATCTTAAAACCCAGCACCAAATACAATTCCAGTAAAGTAGCAGGAAAGGCTTGTGAAAAGAGACCACATCTGAGTGCAGCTCCATCATACAGAAACACCAGCTCCAAAGAAGGGCCAACTGACATGGCAGTAAACCCCATCTGCCATGACCATAGAACCTGTGGGTCTCTTTAGCCCTCAAAAAGACCAACACCTGGGATTGTATCTACTATATCTGTCTCTGAGACTCTGCTCAGGTGGACATGAGGGCAATCTTTCTGACAACCTCCAAGACTCTTTTTTAGAGACTCATAACCATATGAACTCATTTGTCCTTTCCATTTCCCCCTTACTTTAGGTCAAACAGTCTTTTTAACTCCTGTTATTATGTGTAGACAGGGATATTCTGCTGGTCCGTGTTGAACGTTTAATTCAAGGTCATTTTCTAGTTACGTCGTTAGCTGGTACTTGATAGTGATCTCTCGGTGCCAGGGAGGCTCATCCCCGGGTGTCATGTCCCACGCTGGGAGAAAGGCATTGCATTTACATGCTGAGTTTGGCTTTGAGACTGGCCACATTTGAGTAACATGGAGGCTGTCAGGAGGAAAGTCTTAGACACAGTGCTGCTCTAGGCCTTGTTCTTATTTCAGGTGTATAGGCTCACAAGCATAGTCAGTATCAGGCCCTCACTATTGGACCCTTCCTGGTCCTTGCTGTTGCACCTGGGGGACTGCCGATGCTCCCCTAGGGACCATGACAGAGCCCCCCACAGCCAGGAACCCAATACCCCCCAGCCATTGTTTTTAATTGTTTCCACTACAAGTATATCCAAACATTTTCATGCACCCTGGACACATACCCTGTATAACTCCCTGTCATCCATATATCACCTGTCAATAACATCCCATATCATTATTCCTCCTCTGCCATTGTTGAACCATTCTGTGATCCAAAACTTCCTGAAAAGTGAAGCCCAATATAATGTCAGGTTCCCTTACTGGTAAAATGGAATACAGCGAAGAGTTTAAAGGTTAGATATAGAACACATATTGATTTGGAAAAATTCTACATCCTATCTTTTTCTTTTCTTTTTTCCTAATTATTGAGCTTCTCTTCACAAGAGTCTTAGATCACAGTAATTCATCTATACAATGTACAGTACTCCCACATATCCATTATAAAACCTTATCCCTTCCAAAGCGATAATCTTTTAACTTATTCATATCATATTTCCTGAAACTGATGTACAGATATTGAGACAATAGCTTTCAAACAAGGTAGCATTTGTGTTTACATTGTGGTTCATACTTTAGGCTATACAGTTTTCTAAATTTTTTAGTTATCCTATGTTTTACATTATGGTTTACATTATTAGTCTGTCATCCCCTATATGTTTCTGGTGTAATATTACATGTTTTATATCTATCCTTGTGTACTCTTGTGAAACGCTTCTTTGCCCTCACATTTACTTAGGTTCCATGTATTCAATATCTATTTCCACCCTCCCCCACCTTGGGACCCACAGTGACAGTCAATCTTCATTTCTTGAGGAGCCATATTCAGAGATACTTGCAACAGTGTTGAGGGCTTGACTTGCTCAACGGCCCTAATGCCCTGGGAGCCACCCTTTCTCTTGAGAGATACAGTCCCCTCTATCTGATGACATTAGTCCTCCCCAGGATGTGGGTCTACCTTCACTCTATTATATGGATCTCTACCCAATGGTATAACCCACTCTGGCAAAATGAGCATTCAAATATTCCCTAGGAGTCTTTCCTGCATCAGATTATCCCCTTTGAGTATCTTAAACAGGTAACTTTCCTAATTATATATTGAAAAGGTTTTCTCAGCATTATACTCTCAACCAACACCTGACAATCTCATATGTTCATATGTTGCCCCACCCTCCCCCCAATTCCTTGGACAATATTACCCATCCGGCCATTTCTAGCACCCCTCAAACCTGCAAAGGCTTGTCCAAAGGTAACCCTATGCCCCCATTTTCTTACTTGTACACATACTTACCTCCAGCTTATCATAGATTTCACCCATGTAGATATCCGCTTACATGCTTCCTCTATCCCCTGATTTCCTGTATGCCTATCTTCCACTCTCTAGCTCTCTGAGGCAGCTTCCTTATTTCAAATCATTGAGGTCATGTAGTATTTGTCCTTCAATGCCTGGGTTGCTTCACTCAACATAAGGTTCTCAAGATTCATCCATGTTATCATGTGTGTTTGTAGTGTATTTGTTCTTAAAGCCAAGTCATCTTCCCTTGTATGTATATACCACATTTTATTGATCCACTCATCTGTTGATGGGCATTTGGGTTGATTCCAACTTTTAGCGATAGTGAACAATACTGCTATGAACATAGGTGTACATATATCGGTTTTTGTCCTTGTTTTCAGTTCTTCTGGATATATACCCAGCAGTGGTACTGCTGGGTCATAAGGCAAATCTATGGTTAGTTTTTTCAGAAACTGCAAAACTGTCCTCCAGAATAGTTGGATCCTTCTGCATTCCCACCAGCAGTGGATGAGTGTTCCCATTTCTTCACATCCTCTCCAGAATTTGTATTCTTTTTTTCCATAGCTGCCAATTGTATGGAAGTAAGACAGTATCTCATTGTAGTTTTGATTTGCATTGCCCTGATAGCTAAAGATTTGGAGCATTGTTTCATGTGCTTTTTAGCCATTTGTATTTCTTTTTTGGAGATGTGTTGTTTAAATCTTTTTCCCATTTTTTAAATGGGTTGTTTTTCTTTTTCTTTTCAAAATATAGGAGTTCTTTATATATGCAAGTTATGTCTCTTATCGGATATATAGTTGCCATATATTTTCTCCCATTGTGTAGGCTCCCTTTTTACTTTCTTGACAAACTCCTTTGAGGTGCAGAAGGCTTTAATTTTGAGGAAGTCCCATTGATCTATTTGTTCTTTTGCTGCTTGTGCTTTTTGTGTGGTGTACATGAAGCCATTTCCTATTACAAGGTCTTGTAGAAGTCTCCCTAAACTGCTTTCCAAGGTCTTTATGGTCTTGGCTCTTATATTTAGGTCTTTGATCCATCTTGAATTGATTTTTGTAGAAGGTGTGAGATGGTAATCCTCTTTCATTCTTCTGCAGATGGATATCCAGTTCTCCAGGCCATTCTTGGATAGGCCATTCTCTCCCAGTTGAGAGGTTCTGGTGGCTTTATCAAATATTATATAGCTATATATATGAGGTTCTATATCAGAACTTTCAATTCAATTCCATTGGTCTGTGTGTCTCTCCTCATGCCAATAACATGCTGTTTTCACTACGGTAGCTTTGTAGTGTGTTTTGAAGTCTGGTAGTGTGAGTCCTCCAATTTCGTTTTCCTTTTTCAATATGTCTTTGGCTATTTGGGGCCTCTTTCCTTTGCAAATAAATTTCATAGTTTTTCTAGTTCCTTAAAGAATACTGTGTTCATTTTTATTGGGATTGCATTGAATGTGTAGATCAGTTTTGGTAGGATAGACATCTTAATAATATTTAGTCTTCCTATCCATGAACAACTAATATTCTTCCATTTATTTAGGTGTTCTTTGATTTCCTTGAACAGTCTTATATAGTTCTCAGTGTATAAGTTTTTTACATCTTTAGTTAAATTTATTCCTAAATATTTGATTTTTGATTTACTATTGTGAATGGTATTTGTTTCTTGATTTCCTCCTGATCTTGCTCATTATTGGTGTACAGAAATGCTACTGAATTTTGTGCATTGATCTTATAACTTGGGAATTTACTAAACTCATTTATGAGTTCTAGAAGCTTTCTTGTGGACCTCTCAGGGTTTTCTATGTATTGGATCATATAATCTGCAAATAATGAAATTTTGACTTTCCCTTTCCTATTTGAATGCCTTTTATATCTGGTTCTTGCCTCAGTGCTCAAGCAAGTACTTCTACGACAATGTTAAATAGAAGGGGAGAGAGTGGGCATCCTTGTCTTGTTTCTGACTTTAGAGGGAAGGATTTTAGGATTTCTCCATTGTAAACAATGTTGGTTGTAGTTTTTTCATATATACTCTTTATCATTTTCAAAAAATGTCCTTGTATTGCGATCTTTTGGAGTGTTTTTATAAAGAAATGGTGCTGTATTTTGTCAAATGCTTTTTCTGCATCTATATATAAAATCATGTGATTTTTTTCCTTCAATCTGTTTATATGGTGTATTACATTGATTGATTTTCTTATGTTGAACCATCCTTGCATACCTGGAATGAATCCCATTTGGTCGTGGTGTATAATTCATTTAATGTGTTGTTGGATATGATTAGCAAGTATTTTGTTGAGGATTTTTGCATCTAGGTTCATTAGAGAAATTGGTCTGTAATTTTCCTTTCTTGTGGTGTCTTTGTTTGGCTTTGGTACTAGGGTAATGTTGGCATCATAGAAGGAGTTAGGCAATGTTACTTCTGTTTTGATTTTTTGGAATAGTTTCAGCAGGACTGGTGTTAGTTCTTCCTGGAATGTTTTGTAGAATTCAGCTGTGAAGCCGTCTGGCTCTGGGCTCTTCTTAGTTGGGAGGTTTTCAATGACAGATTCTATCTCTTTACTGGTGATTGGTTTGTTGAGATCATCAATTTCTTCTTTTGTCAATATAGGCTGCTTATGTATTTCTAGGAATTTGTCCATTTCCTCTGAATTGTCATTTTGTTGGAATACAATTTTTCAAAGTATACTCTTATGATAGTCTTTATTTTTGTGGGATCTGTGGTGATATCTCCTTTCTCATTTCTTATTTTGTGTATTTGCATTTTCCCTCTTTTTTTCTTTGTTAGTCTCACTAAAGGTTTGTCAATTTTATTGAACCTCTCAAAAAACCAGCTCTTGGTCTTGTTATCTTTTCAAGTGCTTTCTTATTTTCCATTTCATTGAGGTCTGCTCTTATCTTTATTATTTCCTTCCTTCTTCGTCCTGGGTGATTACTTTGTGTGTTTTTTTTTTTTTCTAATTCCTCCAAATGTGCAGTTAGTTCTTCAATTTTTGCTCTTTCTTTTTTTTTGATGTATGAATTTATGGCTATAAATTTCCCTCTCAGTACTGCTTTTGCTGCATCCCATAAATTTTGGTATGTTGTGTTGTCATTATCATTTGTTTCAAGGTAGTCATTGATTTCTTTTGAGATTTCCTCTTTGATTCACTGTTTTTCTAAGAGTGTACTGTTTAATTTCCTTATCTTGGTGTGAAACCTGGTTCTCTAGCCCTTGCAGATTTCCAGCTTCACTCCACTGTGGTCAGAGATATTATTTTGTATGATTTTTATCTTTCTGAATTAAGCCTTTCTTTGTGGCCTAGCATATGGTCTACCTTGGAGAATGATCCATGTGTGCTTAAGAAAAATGTATATCCTACTGTGTTTGAGTATAATGATCTGTATATGCCTATTAGATCCAGCTCCTCTAATATACGGTTGAAATATTTCATTTCTTTAGTGATTCTCTTTTGAAATGTTCTTTCCAGAATTGATAGTGGTATATTAAAATCCCCCACTATAATTGTAGATGCATCTATTCTTTCATTTAGTTTTTCTAGAGTTTGCCTCATGTATTTAGAGGTGCCCTTGTTAGGAGCATAAATATTTATGATTGTTCATTCTTCTTGACAGATTGTCCCTTTCACTAATATGTAGTATCCTTCTTTGTTTCTCACAATTGTTTCTCATTTAATGTCTATTTTGTCTGATATTAATATAGCTACTCCTGCCTTTTTTTGGGTTATTGTTTACTTGTAAGATTGTTTTCCAACCATTCACTTTCAACCTCCATGAGTCTCTGTGTCTAAGATGTGTCTCTTCTAGACAGCATATAGATGGGTCATATTCCCTCTCTAATGTCCCAATCTGAATCTTTTGACAGGTGAGTTTAATCCGTTGACTTTCAATCAGTGTAATTGGTTTCAAGGAATTATTTATGTTAGCCATATTTTGATTGGACTTGTGTTTGTCATATTTTGCTTGTTTTTTCTTCTCTTTTTGTCTTTTTTGTTGCTCTTACATCTCCTCCAACTCTGCCTGTCCTGTTTTTTCCTTTTTTTCTGCAGAACTCCCTTTAGAATTTCTTGAAGGGGAGGTTTCTTGTTGGCATACTCTTTCAATTTCTGTTTATCTGTGAATATTTTGAACTCTCCATCATTTTTGAATGCTAGTTTAGCTGGATAGAGTATTCTTGGTTGAATTTTTTTTTTCTTTTAGTATCTTGACTATATCGTACCACTGCCTTCTTGCCTCCATGGTTTCAGATGAGATCTCAGCACTTAGTCTTATGGAGACTCCCTTGTATGTGATGGTTTTCTTTTCTCTTGCTGCTTTTAGAATTTTCTCTTTGTCTTGAGCATTGGATAATTTGACAAGTATATGTCTTGGGGTGGGCCTGTTGGGGTTGATATTTGGGGTGCGCTGTGCTCTTGGATATGTATATCTGTCTCTTTCAGGAGATTTGGGAAGTTTTCAGCCATTATTTCCTGCAACACCTTCTGACCCCTTTCCATTCTCTTCTTCTCCTTCTGGGAAGCATATAATACGTATGTTTGTGTGTTTTGCATTGTCATTCAGGTCCCTAAGTCCTAGCTACCTTTTTTCTATCTTTTTACCGATCAATTCTACTATCTTTTTGGTTTCTGATGTTCTGTCTTCCACATCGCTAATTCTCTGCTCTTCCTCTTCTAATCTGCTACTATTTGCTGCGAGTGTGTTTTTGATTTCTTGAACTGTGGTGTTCATTCCCATCATATCTGTTATCTTTTTGCATATGTCTGCAATTTCCCGTCCAAGTGTTGTCTTCATATTATTTACCTCTTCCTTTAGTTCATTAAATTTGTCTGTGATATATGTTCTGAGATCTTTAATTACTTTTGCGAAGTTCTGCTCCCCTTCCTGGTTTTTAGTTTGTTCATTGGATTCAGCCATGTTTTCCTGATTACTGGTTTGGTTTGTAGATTTTTGTTGCTGCCTGGTCATCATTTTATCTTGATGGGTTTAATCAGTTCCTTAGCTTCTTTGTCTAGTCTTGGGGATTATTTAGCTTTTGTTCATGTGTATGTGTTATATACTCTTTGTCACTTTGTTCTTCTTATTCTCATTCACTTTGAAGGAAAGTATCAGGGCCAGGGAAAGGCATTTATGTAAGAAAGGAAAATGTGTAAAGTAGTATTAGTAATAAATGTTAACAGAGCAACAATATGAAATGTGGGAGGATGGATATTAGATTCCTGTAAGTTGTGTAGAGTTCTAGCAGTAGGTAGAGTACTATAATGAGGTAGTTGACTGAATATGGGAGGAATATGGCATGAATTAAAGAGCTAGTGTATTCATGAGAGAGGGAAATAGAAGAGAAAGGGAATAGTTTCAAGAGTGGATAAATGAAAACAGAACAAAGGTGTTAGAAATTGAGTTAGACAATTTTGGGATCAAAGAAAGGGAACTGGACTATAAGAGAGACAGTAGATGATGGAGGATATCAAGATGTGGGGGAAAGGGGATAGTGTAGGTAGCCAAAATCAATTCACACAGAAATGAGGCAATGGTGGATAAGGAAACCCAGCAAATGTGAGGTGTTCCCTGCAGCACCTGTGGTATAATTAAGCTAACATAAAATAAGAAGTAAATGAGGAACAAGAGAAGAAAAAAAAGCGAAGAAAGAAAGAAAGAAAAAAGGGGGTTGCATAATGGGAGGGGAACAAGTAAGGAAAAGAAAAAAAAGATATAGAACAACTACAACAGCAACAACATACACCCCCCACCCCCAAATTACTGGAAAAAAAAAAGACCTTGGGGGATACAATGGGAGAAAAGACTAGGAGATAATTCAATGTTAGCCATCAGGACAATAAAAAATATAAAATAAAATAAAAATAAAAAACATAACAAAACAAAACAAAACAAAAAAAACAAGAAAGAAAAAATTCAAACGTTGAGGGCTAGGACATTCAAGGACCTCAGATGGACCTCAATGCATGGTGGATTCAGGGATGGAAAGTCTGTGATATTGCAGACTCAAGAGGTGTGAATCTCTGGGCTGTGGGCCACCAGGGTTTAGGGGACAGAGACCTGGCAACCTCAAATCTGGTTAACAGGGAGCCTGAGAGCCTCAGTGCAACACAGCCTTCAGGGATCCCCACAGCTGGGTGCCAGCCCTATGGGGGAGGTCACATCTGCAAACTCTGACCTATGTGTCAGAAACCCACAACTCACCCTCTCACTAGGGCCTCTTCTGTGGCTGTATCACCAATTCGACTTTAGGATACCTCCTGCCCTGTAAGCCCCCGAAACAGCCACCTGGGGGCGCCTCTACACTGCAGCCAATTTAATGATGCTTGAGATCAGTAGCCAGTCCCAGGGGGTGGGGCTCTAGCCAGAAGCACTGATATCTGTGTCTGAAACCAAAATTCCCATGCCTCGCAAAATATTCCCCTAATCGGCCTCCAGACATCTCCCACCCTACCAGCCCCTGAAACAGCCTCCTGCTGACGTCTCTTTATTGTGAGCGATTTAAGGCTGCTGCAGATTGGCAGCCAGCCTTGGGGGTGGGGCTCTAGCCAGAAGCGCTATTATTCGTGTCCACAATAAAAAATTCTCTGCCTTGCAATGAAACTCCCATCTGTCTCCCCAAATTGGTCTGCGAAGGCCTCCTGCCCTGTTAGACCCCCAATAGCCCACTCAGGGCTTATGAATTCCCCAGTACTGCAAAGCCTCCAGGAATTGCCCCCGCAGTGCTGGTGCCATGGCTCCACGCACCCCAGGAGGGAGTGTCTCATGTACAGCCACCACCTCAGTGTAAGGGAGCCTCAATTTTATCTTATACATGAATTTTCTCTGTTACCTTCCCACCAAATCAATGTCCAGACATCTCCTGCCCTCCAAAATCCTGAAACAGCCTGGTCCCAAAGAATTTCCAATGCTGCCCAGCCGCTTCTTTGCAGGAGAGATGATCAGGTGCACTCACTCAACCATCATCTTGCCCCCTTGAATTTTTATTTACTATTGTAATAGTATTTTTTCTTGATTTCCTCTGCAGGTTGCTCATTATTGGTGTACAAAAATGCTACTAGTTTTTGTACATTGATCTTATAACCTGTAACTTTACTGAACTCATATATAAAATCTTGAAGCTTTGCTGTAAGTTGCTCAAGGCTTTCAATGTACATGATTATGTTGCCTGAAAATAGTGAAATTTTGACTTCTTCCTTTCCAATTTGGACTTCTTTTATATCTGTTTCTAGCATCAGTGTTTTAACAAGTACTTACTAACTCAATGTTAAATAGCAGCAGTGTTAGTGGGCATCCTTGTCTTGTTCCTAACCTTAGAGGGAAGATTTTAAGATTTTTCCATTTAAATGATGTCAGGTCTGGGTTTTTTATATATACCCTTGATCATGTTCAAAAATTTACTTCTATTCCCATCTTTTGCAGTGTTTTTACCAGGAAGGTTGCTGTATTATCTCAAATGCTTTTTCTGCATCTATATATATGATGTGATTTTTTTCCTTCAATCTGTTTATGTGGTGTATTACTTTGGTTGATTTTCTTATGCTTAACCATTCTTTTATACCAGGGATGAAACACAGTTGGTTCTGGTGTATAATTCATTAGATGTGTTGTTGAATATGATTAGCAAGTATTTTGTTGAGGACTTCAGCCTCTAGGCTCATTAGAGATTGTTGTGTAATTTTACTTTCTGTGGTGTCTTTGTTTTGTTTGGTATTAGGGTAATGTTGACATCATAGATGCATTGGGCAATATTCCTTCTATTTTGATGATTTGGAAGAGTTTAAACAATTTAGTGTTAATTCTTTCTGGAATGTTTGACAGAATTCAACTGTGAATCCATCTCGCCTTGGACTCTTCTTAGTTGGAATATTTTGCTGATTGATTCTAGCTCTTTACTTGTGATTGGCTTGCTCAGATGATCAGCTCCTTCTTTCCTCAATGTAGGCTACTTATGTGTTTCTAGAAATTTGTCCATTTCCTCCAAATTGTCCTTCTTTTTGGCATATAGTTTTTCAAAGTATCCTCTTATGATAACCTTATTTCTTTGGTGTGAGTGGTGATATCCCTTTCCTCATTTTCTCATTTCTTATTTTGTGTATTTGCATCTTCTCTCTTTTTTTATTTGTTAGTCAAGCTAAGGTGTGTCAATTTCATTGATCTTCTCAAAGAACCAGATTTTGTGTTGTTTCTCTTTTCAAATGCTTTGTTATTTTCTGTTTCATATAGTTCTGCTCTGGCCTTTGTTCTTTCTTTTTTCTTCTTCCTTTGGGGTTAGTTTGCTCTGTCTTCTGTTTTTGGGTTTTTGTTTTTGTTTTTACTAATTCTTGCAAGTGTGCAATTATGTCTTCAATTTTAGTTCTGTCATCTTTTTTGATGTATGGATTTAGGGGTACAAATTTCCCTCTCAGTTTATCTTTTCCTGTATCCCATAAGTTTTGATATATTTTGTCATTTTCATTAGTTCCAAGGTAATTACTGATTTCCTTTGAGATATCCTCCTTACCCCACTGTTTGTCTAGGAGTGTGTTGTTTAACTTCCACATCTTTGTGTCACATCTCGTTCTCTGGTCCTGGAAGATTCCCAGCTTCATTCCACTGTGGTCAGAAAAATTACTTATATGACTTCAATCTTTTTGAATGTATCAAGACATTCTGTGTGGCCTAATATGTGGTCTACTTTGGAGAATGGTCAAATGGTACATTTGAGAAGAATGTACATTCTGCTGTATTTGTGTGTAAAGTTCTTTGTATACCTATTAGGTCCAGATCCTCTAATAATATATTATTCAAAGTCTTTGTTTCATTTCTTTTCTTTTTTTTTAAAGATTTATTTATTTCTCCCTTTTCCCCCACCAGCCCCAGTTGTCTATTCTCTGTGTTTATTTGCTGCATGTTCTTTGTCCACTTCTGTTATTGTCAGTGGCATGGGAATCTGTTTCTTTTTTTTGTTGCATCATCTTGTTGTGTCAGCTCTCCGTGTGTGCAGCACCATTCCTGGGCAGGCTGAACTTTCTTTCACACTGGGTGGCTCTCCTTATGGGGCACACTCCTTGTGCATGGGGCTACCCTATGTGGGTACACCCTTGTGTGACACAGTACTCCTTGCACACATCAGCACTGCACATGGGTCAGCTCCACATGGGTCAAGGCTGGGGTTTGAACCATGGTCCTCCCATTTGGTAGACGGATGCCCTATCCACTGGGCCAAGTCCTGCTTCCCTGTGTTTCTTTATTGATTGTTGAGATGTTCTGTCTAATGGTGATAATGGTCTATTAAAGTTCCCACCTATAACTGTAGAGGCATCTATTCTTCTACTTAGTTTTCCATTGTTTCCCTCCCATATGTTGAAGTGCACTGGTTAGGTACATAAATGTTTATGATAATTCTTTGTATTTGAAAGATTACCCCTTTTACTAATATGTAGTGTTCATCTTTATCTCTTACAGTAGTTTTGCATTTAAAATCTATTTTGTCCAACACTAGTACTCCTGCCTCTTTTCATTATTGTTTACTTATAAGATTGCTTTCCAGCCTTTCACATTCAACCTACTTGAATACCTGGGGCTAAGATGGGTTTTCTGTAGACAGCATATAGACAGGTCACATTTCGTTATCCATTCTGCCAGTCTGTGTCTCTTAATGGTGAGTTTAATCCAGTAACATTCAGTGCTATTACTTACATTAGCCATATTTTCTTTGGATTTATGTATGTCATATGTTGTTTCTATTTTTCTCTTTGTCTTTTTAGTTATTCTTACATGCTCCTCCAACTCTGTCTATCCTGTTTATTTCTTTCCTGCAAGAACCTTTTAGTATTGCTTGAAGGACAGGTCTCTTATTGATGTACTCTCTTTGTTTCTTTTTATATGTGAATACTTTGAATTATCTGTAATTTTTGAATGATAGCTTTGCTGGGTAGAGTAATCATCACTGGATTTTTTTTTTCCTTTTAATACCTTAATTATGTCATGCCGCTGCCTTCCTGCCTCCATGGTTTCAGATGAGAAATCAGCACTTAATCTTATTGAACTTCACTTGCATGCAGTGCTTCTCTTTTCTCTTGCTCCTTTCAGTATTTTCTCTTTGTCTTGAGCATTGGATAATTTGACAAGTAATGTCTTGGCGTATATCTGTTAGGATTTATACTGTTTTGGATGTGTTTTGCTTCCTGGACATGTACACCCATCTCCCTCAATAGGTTTGAGAAGGTTTCAGTCATTATTTCCTTCAATACCCAATCTTTCCCCCTTTCCCTTCTCTTCTTCTTCTGGGATGGCTATTATATATATGTTTGTGTGTTTTGTGTTGTCACTCAAACCTCTAAGCCCCTGCTGGATTTTTTCTTTTTGTCAATCAGTTCTACAATCCGCTTGATTTCAGATGTACTGTCTTCCACATCACTAATTCTTTCCTCTGCCTCTTCAAATCCGTTGTTATTTTGATGGGAGTGTATTTTTAATTTCTTGGATTGTGTCATTCATTGCTGTCATAGCCATTATCTTTCTGCATATGTTTACAATTTCTTCAGTATGTACTCCAGGTATTTTCTTAAAATACTTAATGTCTTCTTTCACTTCATTAAGTTGTTCCATGATATTTGTTTGGAGAACTTTGATTACTTGTTCTATGTTCTGTTTTTAGTTTGTTCCTTTTGTGGTTTTTAGTTTGTTCATTGGATTGGGCCATGTCTTCCTGATTGATATGGTTTGTAATTTTTCTTGCTGTCTGGTCTTCATTTTATCTTAATGGGTTTGTTCTGTTGATTATCTTCTCCATCTAGTCTTGGGCTTCATTTTCATGGTGTTTGAGTATGTATGTTAAGTTTTCTCTGTGACACTTTGTTCTTCTTATTCTCTTTCCCTGTTGTTGTCTAAGTTCCATTGAAAGAAAAAATAGTAGGACCAGGGAAAGCAAAAGAGTTTAGAAAAGAAAAAGTATATTAGTGGTTTTGATAGAAAATGGTAGCAAAAGAAACATGCAAGACCTAGGAGAATGAATGTTAAACTCATTTAAGCAGTGTAGAGTTATAGGAATTATAGCAGTTTTATATGGCTATAAATTCCAAAAATAGATGCAGGATTATGTTTGTAATCTGATCTGCAACTGGGCATGATTGATATATGATTGGGACTTTGGGTCATGTCATTTGTGGGTGGGGATTCAGTTAAAGGCATGGCAAAGGACAGAGGTGAAGGTTTCTTGTGGAGTTTTGATGCTGAAGACTGATGCTGAAATCTTAGTGTGGAACCTCATGAAGTCAGCACACTGAGGAAAGAAATCAAATTGCAGGAAGAGAGGACCTGAGCCAGCAGAAGAACACAGGGGAATAGACATGGCTCCTTAGACATGGCAGAAAACCCAGGGAGAGAGACAGGTTATTCACCCGATAGTCTACAGTTAACCTTGTGGAGAAAACAGAGGAGCTGAGCCCAGAGGAAACCAGGAAGCCTCAACACTCAGAGACATCAGCAGCCATCTTTTTCCAACACCTGAAAATAGACTTTGGTGAGGGAAGTAACCTATGCTTTATGGCCTGGTATCTGTAAGCTTCTACCTCAGATAAATACCCTTTATAAAAACCAACCTGTTTCTGGTATTTTGCATCAGTGCCCCTTTGGCAGACTAATACAGAATTATAAATGAGGACTACCTACAGTGAGATGTGAAACTGAATATGGAGAAAAATATAGTGTGATTAAAAGGCCATCATGATCAGGAGAGAGGGAAAGAAAAAAGAAAAGACAATAACATAATGAGTTATTAAAAGTTAGGGGAAAAAATAGGATTGTTAGAAATAACCAGAAAAATTGGAGGTTAAACAAAGAGCAGTGGAATGTAAGAGTAACAACAGTATGTGTAGGATAGAAGCATGTAGGAAGGAAAAGAGATATCATTGGTAGCCAAAATCAGTACACACAGAAAAGAGGAAATTGAGGCAGATGTAGCAGAGCAAACAAGAAATAAGGCAGGAACATCTACTAGAAAAAAAGAAAGAAAAAAAGGGTGGGGATATAAAGAGGAAGGAAAGAAAAGAAAACAAAAACAAACATAAAAACCAGACATGTCCTCAAGCAAGGAGTCAACCAAACATTAAGAAAAAACAGACTTCCCTCTTATGCCCCTGTGAAGCTTGTCAGGTTGCTGGTGTTTACTGATCAATTACCCTGAAGCTTTCTCACCGCTGATTTTGAAGTGGGTTTTAGTGAGTAAACCAAATTAAATTATGTAACAAAAATAATCATTCTTTTTTTGAAGGACAAATAAGAGACCCAAGGGAAGTTAATACAAGGATAATGCCTATGTTTTCCCTGTCTCAAAGAATCAGTTAGATATTTACTATACCAGTGGGTCACTACTCTGAGAGGAGCTAGAAACTGAATCAGAGACCTTGTACATTCAAGGTTAAAACTCCTCTACTGAGCCAAACCATCCTTCTGGTCAACTTGTGCTCCAAACTGTCCCATACTTGGGGTAGGATCAACTCTTTGCAATTGAATAAACTGATTAGGAATATGTCTTTTCTTCTTTCTCCCCTCCTCACTTCCCTCTCTTCCAGGACAGCAGGAAGCCCATGAGAGCTCCCCTCCAAGATTCAAATGGGATCCTTCCAAACTAATTCATCACAGACAATAATGACTCTCAGTCTCTTCAAGAGAGAGCACCCACTCCTTGCTGGGTATGCTAAATATGCTCTTGTAGGCCTACCTATCACTTCCTACTCCCCCCCCTTCCCTTAGGTGTGTTGCACAGGACTAGTTACTTGCCTGAGTCTCCATTCTCACAGACCAATTTTCCCTATCCCAGGGCATTTAAATGCACCAGTCTGCCCCAGGAGATTTGCCTCTCACCTCTTCCTAGTTTCTCCTTAGAACAGCTAGTATATTCCTCAGTGCACACAAAGGGGGATCCAGACAATTCAACCTGCACTGGCAATCCCTCCACACCCTTAACCAGAACTCTTCCATTTTCAGAGTTTGTCCAAGACCTGTCGGGTTTGGGGCACACCAGGATGTGTGTTTCAGGGAATGCCATGTTCCGGGAATGTGGGTTTGGAAAACACGGGTTCAGGGAATGTAGATTTTGGGGAACACAGTTTCAGGAATCACATTGTGGGTTATGGAGAATGCCACTGTGACTGGCAGTTTCTGGGAATACTGCAGCTAGTTCCCCTAAGTGAGGGCCTTAACCTTCCCATAGCCCAGCCACAAGCACACACACAAAAAAACATTGTTTTACCTTGAGCAATTACTTTTTGTTGCACTCTCTCCAGATCAATGTCCAGAAGCCTCCTGCTTAGTGAATTCCCCAAATAGCTCACTTAGACAGGATTTTATCCCCACTCAGTTGTGTTTTTTTTGTAGGAGAGATGATGTGAGTACACTAACTTTGATGCCATCTTGCCCCATCTCCCTTCTCCCTCTTTTATTGAATTCTAGGTTCATTCTCTTTGTTCAGTGAATATACCCTATGATTTCAGTATCTTTGCATTTTTTGAGATTTGCTTTGTGATCTAGGATATTGTCTGTCTTCAACATCTCTGTTTTGATGTTCTCTCTATTGGTGATAATGGTGTACTGAAATCCTCCAGTATGATTGTAGAGGCATTTATTTCTTCTTAGATATGTCAGTATTTGCCTTAATTTTTTAGGGCTTCCTGGGTAGCTGCATAATATTTATGACTGTTCTTTCTTCTTGTTTGTTTAATCATTTATTAATACATACTGTCCTTCCTTGTCACTTACATTTTTTTTTTCATTTAAAGTCTGTATTGTCTGCTATAACTTGACTCATCCTGCCCTTTTGTGATTACTTTTTGTATGGAAAATAATTTCCAACCTTTTTCTTGCAACCTGATTGTGTCCCTGGGTCTAAGGTCAGTTACTTTTAGAGAGTTTATTGCTGGGGTATATTTCCTTATCCAATCTATCAATCTGTGTCTTTTGAATATTGAATTTAATCTATTAATATTCAATGTTATTACAGTAAAGACAGTACTTGCCTAGCCATTTTTACTTTCAGTTCATGTATTTTTATTTCTCTTTTGGTCCTTTTCATTTCTCTTATCAACAATCTTCCTTTCTACAGTCTCCCCCAACCCTCTCTTTCCTATTTTTATCCTTTCAACTTACAGAACTCTCTGTAATATTTCTGGAAGGACAGGACGTCTTGTTGACATATTCTCTTACTTTCTTTTTTCTTGGAATATTATGAACTTACTCCCCAGTGCCCTCCCCCCATTTTTTTTTTTTTTTTTTTGGTTAGGCCATTAATCTGTTAAGGTAAGGAAGGAAGAGAAATGCAAGAAAGTAACAGAGCATGGGTGCCCAGTAGAGAAGAAGGGCCTGAAAAGTGATTAAAAGAGCTGATTCACAGACTATATTTCCCCTTTATAGATTACAAATGCCCAGGCTTTACTTGCATGCTCATCACGGTGGGGTGAAATGGTGGAGGGCAAAGCAGGGTCTCAAAAGAAAGAGCACGAACAGGCACATGGACAGGGTCCTTATGTTTGGATGATAGTCTTACTGGATACAGAATTCTTGGCTGGGAGTTTCCTTCTTTCAGCTCCTTAACTATGTCATAATACTGCCTTATCAACTTTGTGGTTCCAGAAAAGAAATCAGCACATAATTTTATTGAGCTTCCATTTTATGTGATAGATTGCTTTTCTCTTGTTTCTTTCAGGATTCTCTCATTGTCTTGAAATATTGACAATCTGCTAGGATTTATTGTGCTTCCTGGGCATATTCATCCATATACCCTATGCAAATTCTCAATTTTTGGTCATAATTTCCCCAGACATTTCTACTGCCCCCTTTCCCTTCTCTTCTCCCTCTGGGATGCCCATAATGTGTATGTTCGTACATTTAGTGTTATTCAATTCTGTAAGTCCATACTGAATTTTTTTCCAGGTTTTTGTCTATCTTTTGTCTATCTTTTGTCTATCTTTATCTATTCATGATTTTGGATGTCCTACCATTAACATCAACAAGTCTTTCCTCCATTCAAATCTGTTATATGATTTTAGTGTATTTTCTTATATTATGCCTTTTTCACCCTAAGCACAATTACAAAATGAGAGAATATTAACAAAGAAAAAATGAAAATGGTAAAAAAAGACACATTAGGAAATATTTGTTATCATTGGTGCTTAAAGAAATACAAGTGAGAGCTACAATGAGATATAAATTCACACAGTAGAATGGTGGTGTTTAAAAAGACAGAAAACTACATGTGTTGAGAGGATTTGGAGAGAGAGGAATGATTACTTGCTGTTGGGGGGAACATAGAATGGAATAGCAACTGTGGAGGACTATTCCAAAGTTCTTAAGGTAGATGAATGTAGATTTGTCACATGAATCAGCAATACTATTACAAGGTAAATGCCCAGAATACCTGAGAATAGTGACACAAACAGACACCTGCATATTTATATTTATAGTGACATTATTCACAATTGCCAAAACATGGCAATGACTCAAATGTCCACCAACCAATGAAAGCATAAACAAATGGTAGAGTATGTACAGGAAGGAATACTATGCAGATGTAAGAAGAAATGAAGTGGTGAAACATATGACAACATAAATGGTTCCTGAGGACATGATATTGTGTTAAGCAAACCCAAAACACTGAAGATCAATCTTATATGATTGCCCTATAGATTGTGTAATCTCAGGGAGTGAATTACTAGAATATAAATTACCAGAAAAGAGAATGATGTTAGAGAATGGAAAGCATATGTTTGATCTGTACAGAATTGGTAAAAAACATTGCTTATTAATCTGTGGAAATGAATAGAAAATGTGAAAGCATAACATAGCAGTGTTATTATATGGGTATGATAGTGTGTGAAAGGGGAAGTGTAAGGACAAGTATATTACTAGAAGGAATCCTGAAAAATGTAACATGGAACTATATAGCATAGTGAAATCTCATGTGAAGTATGAACATGTTTAATTGTGCGTATATATGACTTTATTTCTCTTAAACTGAACAAATATGTACTAATATTACAATTTGCTAATATGAGGTAAAGGGAAAGTATGCCAAGTGAAAGAAACAAGACACAAAGCACTACATACAGTATATTTCCCTTTATATAAAGTGTAAATATAAATCAGTGTATAAAGATGGATTTATATAAGGAAGAATAGAGACGTAAGTGTTAAGGAGCATGGAGTTTTTCTTTATGGAATAATGAAATTGTTCTAAAAATGTTTAAGGTGATGAATACACAGCACTGTGATTATACCAAAAGCCATTGATGCTACACTTCGATGTAATGTATTGTATCTGACTATATCTCAGTAAAACTGCTTTAAAACATTAAAACTTAGTCTAATAATATCTACTGCCTAAAAGTTCCATCCTGAAAGCCTCCTTGTTACTGAGATGTGGCCTTGCTCTTATCCAAATTCAGCAAATAAACTGAATACCTACCCCCTGGCATGGGACATATCTCCCAGGAATGAGCCTCCCTGACACTATGGTTTTTGTACTAACTGCCAACCACTCATGCATTTGGAAAAAGACATTGACCAATCTGGAGAAACATTAAATGCAAAGAAGTTTTTACAGCTAAGTGGTTTCAAAGTGATTCAAAGGTCATTCCAGAGGTCACACTTCCGTTCATCTCAGAAGGATCTCACTAACTGCCGCAGTAAACATTGCCTCAGGTAGGAGAGATTCTGAGGACTGTAGATACATCCAGACACTATAGTAAGGTCGCAAACCCTGTGAAATTGGCACCCTGGTGGTCAGTCTTAACTGGCATAAATGATAACCTGTTTTCCCTATGTAACAGAGTTCGATTCATTGATAATTACCCTACATTTGTTTCTTCTTTCTTTTATTGAACCTCTAATTAGCAGTATACCTGTTAAACATGTATGCAAGAGATTTAAATCTTGTGTCTGTACATCTTCTGGTTGAGCCCTGAATCTCAACAGAGGTGTGGCCAACACCCACTCTCTAACTAGAGACTTACCCAGGACAACTAACAAAATTTTGATGGTGGAAAACCTCTGTATCTTAAAGCAAAGAGTGTTTCCAAATGCCAGCAGGATAGTTCCTTGCACCTGCCCCATACTGTCAAAGCCACTTCTCAATGTGAAGCAGAGCAGGCATCACCATCCCCAAGTCCTCAAGATTGAAGAATGAAGAAACACATAAGGGAGAATGCCACTATGACTGAAGTAATCTTATTATTATTGTAAAATAATGGAAGACCTTGTAACATTGGTATAAAGATGATGGTTCCCAGATTTTCTGAGGGAAGGAGAGGGAAGAATAACTGGAGTTGGAATTTAGGGCATTGGAATTGTTCTGCATGAATTGCAATGATGGACACAGACCATTAAACATTTTGCTGAAACCTATAAAATTGTATGGTGCAAAACCTAATCCATAATGTAAACTCTATAGACCATGGTTCATAGCAATGCTTCAATATTGGTTCATCAATTGTAAAAAATTTTAAAAAAGCATCACACTAATGTAGATGTTTTCCTAGAGGAAAATATGAGAGGGATATGGGTGGAGTGTATGGAATCTTCTATACTTTCAATATAACTTTTTTCTGTAATTAAAACTTCTTTGAAAATAAAGTTTTTTTTAATATGAAAAACAAAAGAATGAGCCATGTGCACTTGAGAAGAATGTGCATTCTGTTCTTTGGTTGATGCATTTTATATATCTGTTATGTGTAGTTGATTTTAGTGTATTGTTCAAATCTTTCCCCTGGTTTTCCCATGCATTTGCAGAGGATGAGAATTGCATTGAAGATATCAGATCATATCTACACTTGGAGTCAAGCCTAGAACAGCTAACTACAATGAATCATGGGAACAGGAGTATACTAAATTTTTGAGTAGTTTGTTAATCAGCATTATTGTGGCAGTAGTTGTTTGATGCATCATTTGAACACATTAGTCTGTCACCCCTAAGATTTGTAATGTACAGTCTGCCATCTAAACAAACATTTATCTTATCCTGAAATATAGCTATTTTTACTCATGTGTTTATTTTTTATCACTTCCCAGGAGAATGTAGTTTAAGATGACTGAAATAATGATTTTTCTCCAGGTATAAATGCTATGCCTTCAGTAGATTCAGGGTGGGTATAATTTAGTTACGTGCTGAAATGAATGCTTAGAAATTCTTTTTTCTCTTTAGTTCAATGTGCCTCCTTTCTAATTTACATTTCTCTGTGCAGCTCAACAGCTTGGTGATGCAAAAGCTGATGAAAAAGAAAACATAATCTTGAGAAAAATATGAGAATATTGGCCCTGATGAGGGATGAGTAATTCCTCTACAAGGACCCACTCTTGCTGATTGGCCCTTCAGTGTCCCAGGAGGTCTTCACAGCACGTGGCTTGGCCAATGTCATCCAATGTTGGTGCACAACTGGCCAATTTCTGAATACCTTATAGTGGTTGCTTTTATTCTTAGGAAGTTACTCTGTGTGTCAGTTACCTGAGGGAACTTCAAAGGGACCCATATGGCTTCCAAGACTGTCAAACATTTACTCTCTTGCACTGTGCCACTATCATACATTAATCCAATGATACGGTGGAAGCAGCACAATGCCAAATCCCAATAATCATAGCCACCACATCCTAATAGTAGGTGCAGTATTTTATATCACAGGTAAACTAAACAAAATCCTTTATCGTTTCCCAGTCCTCTCTTGCCTGTTTCTGTGACACCCACAATTAGATACTTACTTTGAGAACAGAGTCTGAGAAAACTTTGGTGGTACACAGACCAGACCTGGGATTGACCATTTGCTCTGCCTGTCCCTCAGTTAGACCTGTAACAAGCCTTTGGGAGCATGGAGCACACTGAGAGAAAATAGCATGATCTTCCTGGGTCTGTCTCTAAAGCAAATGCTGGTTCTTTCCTCTAAGATAATTCTATTGCAGGATAGCTACTATACAGTTAGAAAAGGAAGAGAAAGAAAAAAGACTTCCCTTCCAAATATCTTCTTAATGAGCACAGCTGGAAAGTTTTCTGTGAGTCTGGAAACTGTCCTTGCTATTTACATGCTACTCACTCTGGCTCACCTTGGAGGCAGATTTGAGAAAAGGCAATTTTGTCAATCAGGTAAGGAGCAATTATGAAGCCTCATTTCTGGTTTCCTTGTGTCTCTCACAGTTCCCAGTGAAACTCAGGTAAGTAACTCTGGGTCAAAGAACTTATATGAATTAACAAAGCACAGTGATACCACAAATGTGTATAAGCCTCAGTCTTTCCACTGGCATTTTCTATGAGCCAGACTCTATGTCTATCAACTAATTTAATTGACATGACATTCTGAATTAAGTTGTATTATTACCCCACTCCCCCACTTTTGGGTGGAAAAAGTGAGACAGAGACTAACAGCCGCCTAAGGTCACACAGCTGGTAAAGTAACTGAGCCAAGTTTCAAATAAGCAGTCTGGCCCCATCACACTAACTCATGGGTAGACTGTACTATTTAATTTTACAAGCTTTATTAAATGCCTATTATGCAGAAGGCATGTTGATAAGGCTGGGGGAGCATGATGAATGAGCAAACAACTTATTTATAAGGACAGAGTATTCCTAGAAATAATTAAAGATACAGTTATGTTAATTCAGATCTTTGAGAAGGTTTTTAATTATTTCTAAATCTTTGCATATGGAATAAACACAGCACTTTTGAAAATTGCCTTTCTATTTAACTATTCATTAAACTGTTATTTTTACTTTTCTGTGGGTTTGAAATTTAGACTTAAAATAGATTACCTGCAATGGGTAAGCAAGAAAATTAATGTAAAAAGGCAAACTGACTAAGACTGACATTTCCCTATCACACCTTTTTTATTTTTTATTTTTTTGAAGAGATTTTCAATGTACTCTATTAAAATAACTTTTTGAAGGAAGCAGTCACAAAGGTTCCTGGCAGTGGCTGCTTCTATATAGACCTTGGTTGGGGCATGTTCAATCTGAGATCTATAGATGACCTGCAAGGAGGCAAGTCCTAAAGTTGTTTGCAAAATTGACTGTAGGGGTTAACTTTCCCCAGGTGCAGTAGTAACAGTTTTTCACCCACTTCTTGTTAGGCTCCATCACCCTGGGCTGGGAACCCTATTGGTTGAGCTCCTCTGAGAATCTCTATGTCAGGGCTGCGACAGCCATTCTTCCTGCGCTACAGGAGCTGTGCTGCTGGCCGACCCTTTTATATCCTTACAATTTTATGCCTCATTCAGGATTGCTTTTAAAATCTGCTGCTACTTTGATGTCAGCTGATATAATGTTGAGAAATAACAGAAATCAGCACTCAAGTCCCTGTTCAGCAAGCTTGGCTACTCAGAGTTTGGAGGAAGCTTTGCTTAGCCAACTCTAACTAGAATCTGGACAAAAATATGCAATCTGCCCTGCGGCATATTGTATGGATTTATATACATACTACTCATGGCATATATATATATATATATATATATATATATATTCCCTTACAAGCTCCTCCAGGAGATTTTGGGGATAAACTATACTTCTATTTGTCCAGTGTAAGGAGGAGAACTGCAATGAATGCTGGAGCTGAAAAAAATTGTCTCCTCAATTTGCATTAGAATAATTTTCTCCATAGTCCTTGGGAAACAAATTCAAACCCTCCAGGTATGCCTGAGGGTTAAGAATTAAGAAATAATTATGATTACAGAAACATTACATGCATGTCTTTATATTATAAAATACCAAATGGTAAATATCTGCAACTGCTGAAACTGGTGGATTTAGCCTTGACCTGCTATTGTGATAGTCATTCTAAACAGGTCTCACCCCTACTTATCATTGCTAGAGACTTATCCTCATCCTTGAGTATGTGTACTATTGTGTTGGTAATTCTAGACTTGACTCACCTTTGTTTGTGATTATTTTTCAGGGCTGGGCTCACCTGTGTGTATACTTGCCATTGTGACCATTCTACCTTCCTGTTTGAATCCATAAATATTCCTGCTCTCCTGGTTCAGAGAAGGCAGATTTGAGACATCCCTGTCTCCTGTCCTTCAGCAGGTATTTATAAACCTGCTTTCTCTCATGACCATTGTGGAGTGGACTCCAATTCACCTGCTCCAGGCAAGAGCCCAGAGAAACCCCTTTGGGGTTTCCTTTGCAAGGAAGGTCAAGTGAAGGGCACTGGCCCAAGTGACTTCTCTCCCACTCCACACCTAGGGGAACAATCTCACATATACTCAGTTAGAGTGGTATTGAAGAGTGTTCCTTCCATACAGGATGCCCTCTGACCTACTAGGCTCCCACAAGCCCCACTGGGAGCTGCATTTAAAAGTGGAACTCTTTCCCTTAATGACTGCCCTTCATGACCTCTGTTACTGGGCAATAACAGTCTCCCTTGCTTGGTTCCTTAAGGGCTCACACTAATGTGACCCCATGCTTCCAGCACTTTGTACCCAAGCAGTCTTAGTAAAAGCTTGGTAAATGGCAAAGTTTTACCCTGGATCTTTCTCTAGTAGAAGTCACATTCCTCCTCTATGCAGTTCCTGAGTCAACCTCAGGGCTCCAGTCTCACTTCTGCCAACAAAGTATAAGTCACTGTTTTCACTCTCTCTGAATTGGTTTCCTGAGCTAGGTGAAAAAGGAAGTGAGGAATGGGAGAGGGAATGCGGCGGCTTGCTCGGTCGGTAGAGGTGGGGTCTGGCTGCGGATGAGGGGTCGGTCCAGCTCTGGACGAGGGGTCGGTCCCGCTTGGGACGAGGGGTCGTTCCCACTTGGGACGAGGGGTCGGTCCGGCAGCAGACGAGGGATCGGTCTCACAAGGGGTTGCGCGGTTCGGCTGACGGGGTCACCCGGCGAAGCCGGCGATGAAGGGGTCGCCCGGCGAAGCAGGCGATGAACTGGGGACAAGGGAGGCCAGGCCCTTGTCGGGGGCTCTCAGGACTGGAGGGCGCATGGCAGAAGAACTACTGCGGAGACAAGGTAAACACGCAAGTCCACTTTATTGAGGGAGAGGCAACAGTTTTATAGGGGCTGGGGAAGGCTGATTGGTCGAAGCCACGCCCTTTCTGATTGGTTGCCGGCGAAAGGTCAGTGGGCAGTTCTGGATGGGGGAGGGGTGGTGGTTAGGGATTGGCTGTCGCTGTTGCTGGGGGAAGGGGCAGGGTTTAGGGATTGGTGGCTGCTGTTGCTGGGGTGGAGGGCAGACTTGATTTTTCCACCCACACCTGGCTGTTGCTGCTGTCGGGGGAGGGGAAAAGGGTAGACTGGATTTCTCCGCCCACGCCTGGCTGTTGCTGCTGTCGGGGGAGGGGAAAAGGGCAGACTGGAATTTTCTGCCCTGCGCCTGCGCAGGGAGAAGGAAGAAGAAGGGTGCCGCCCCACAAGGCATCGGGTGGCGCCATCTGGGAGGAGGGGCGGCCGCGGAAGCATGGCTGCCGAGAAGGGGAGACCCGAGGGCACTCTGCGCCCATGCCGAGCTTCCTTCAGGGGTGGCGGTGGGCCCGACCAACCACCCTTTTATGGGGGCAGCGGAATTAGGCCTACCGCGGCCGCTCCCCTCGCCAGGCCAGCAAACCACACTTCAGCCCGAGGGGTGACCGCAAGGGAAAGAGTCCATTAAAACTCTGGCTGGCATTCTAAGAGACTTGTACATACACAAGTTTGTTGCAGTTACCTTTCCCTGGGGCCATTTCCATCTAGGTGCGGTACCTGGTCTGTATCTGTTCATTCTCCTCTGTGCCCCTACCCTGTTTGGCTTCATGACACACACCTGGTCCTTGTGTTTCCAGTGGTGGGTTTCCAGGATCTTGGCTACATTGCAAGAAAGATGTGCATTGATAGGTTAAGCATGTACAGGGTTTAATGAGAAATGAAGGAAGGCAACAGTGCACACTTGAAGCTTGAGTGTGGGCATGAACAAGGGTGAGATGCATGCTGGGACAGGGGCTTCAGTCTTATATAAGGCTGGCCTTCCTGTCCACCGTATTCCTCCATGTAAATGAGGGTTTATGTGTTGTGGTAGTCCACCGAAGGGGTGCAGATGCAAAAGTACCAGCCCCTGTTGGCTTTTAAAAAAGGCATGTATTTGGGTAAAAGCTTACAGTTACAAGAACCTAAAGAGTCCAACTCAAGACTGATTTCTCCCCAATGTCAGCTGCCATGGACTGAATCAAGATGTTTGTTGATCCCTGCAAATGTCCCACTTTCCCCTCTGGGTTTCCTCTCTCTCTCACCTGCTGGTTGGCATAGGGCTTATCTCTCAGGGCATCCTCTCTCTCCTGGAATAGGGCTTGTTTCTTTCCAGATCTTCAGTATCTTCTCTTTTGAAGGTCATCTGAATGGCTCATCTCTCTTCCCAGGGAACCAAGATGAAAAGTGACAGAGCTCTCTCTCTTCCCCTGTGTCTTCTTGAGAGAGTGTCCATTTATAGCAACCCAACAAGAGAGCAGGGACACAAACTGAGTCAAGCCTTACAGATTGACATGGTAAAAGCAAAGCCTTAATCTTAACACACCCTTAATTTAATCAAGAGCCCCTGAAATGAATCCAATATAATCAAAGAGAATCACACCCAGAAGAATAGATTACTTTAGGAACATAAACTTTCTCTTTGGGGGGTCACAAAAATGTCACAAGAGTTATAACCTTCTCATTGGTTCTGAGTACACAGAAGAAGGATTGGAGTCACAATATTTTCATTGGTTCTGGGTGCCTGCCAGCCTGAGTTCGGCTCAACAGAAGGAATACTAATGACTTCTCATTTTCTATTTCTTCAGTTACTCAGGCTTGGGCAACGACTTCTCTCTTTTTGTCCCAATTTTCTATTGTTAGGCACAGGAAAAAAAAACTGAGCAACTGTGAGCAGAAGTTCCATAAACAACTGTTTTGTCCCCATCACTCTACAGTCTTCCTATGGCACCTTTTCCCCTCAGGCCCCAGGTCTAGCCTGCCTAAACTTTCCCCTCAGAGAGTTTTCACCCTTATTCTTAAGAGGGATCTGAAGGGTGATGGTGATTGCTCTGTAACTACTTCCTGCTATTATTGCCCCTGCGTCACAGGATGTTAAACTCCCTCTGGCTATTCTGTTGAGCCTGGGGGGAAGTGTAGCTGGGATGGTGGCTGGAACTGGCTGGAATCCTCACATGATCATTAATTTGGATGCTTTTTGGAGAGCATCAAACCAGGAAGAAATAAACCTGACTAGGACTTTAGGAATATAAGAGCCTCAAAGGCTAATAAAGAGAATGTTTGAAAGTGTCCCTAAAAGAGGTATGAGCCAATATAGAAGTTTGATATGGTTTATGAATTCCAAATATAGATACTGGATTATGTTTATAAACTGGGCATGGTTAAATTATGTTGCAGGCAGCACATCTCAGCGTAAGATGGCTCAGCCTGTACCAAAATGGCCTCCGGTGCTATCTGGCTCCTTCCTGCACTATCTTCCTGCCCGCGCCAACCTAAAAGCTGCTTCTTCCCCCAGCAACAAGAGCGAGCAACCTATCCACACCATCCCCTATGGCCAGCCAATCAGTGCATGCCACACTCCCCTCAACCCCCACCCTGACCCTTATAAGCTGTTGCACTTCCCTAATAAATCAGACCTGCGCCACCAGCCTGCCTCTCCAGAGCGGTTACTGTGTGTTATCGTGCTCTGCTCATCCTAACCTCACGAGGCCCCTGGGCTGTTTTTTGGTGTGCACTGCCGGAGGCTGACGTCCAGGAGAGAGGGCAGCAACAACTGGCACCCGAACAGGGACCCTCCTTGCTAGCCACCAGCAGGACCTGAAAGGCGTCCTCATTGATGTTGGTAAGTGAAGCTCAGTATGGGGAATCTCTCCTCATCTGAGAGAGCACCACAAAGCGCACACTACATGCACTGCTAGCTAGTTGCCGCGTTAAAATTACTGAAAAAGATCTTTCACAGTACTGGGACCTAGTTGTCCATTTCAACCCATGGCTTAACATCACCACTCTATGGAACCCTGCCACATGGACTAAGCTCATCTCCCCAGTACAGTCCACTGAAAAACATGAAGGCAGAGTCTTCCCACTCGGGCTAATGCCCACACTCCAGGCTATCCACGCCTGCCTCACTGGCCCTTCTGCCAGTGACTCTCCCTCCCCCCTCTCATTACCGTCACAATGCCTCCCCCTCCCTCACACCAGCCCCCCACCATCACCCCTATGAACCCCCTCCTTTCCTCTCCGCTTCCCCTAATGCCCCTCCCCACTTTATCCTACCCTTCCAGAGTGCAGCAAGCCCCACCCCCAACACTTTTTCCAGCCGAGTGCCTGCCGCAACCAGGCATGGTGAAACTCCCCTTACGGAGGCAGAATCCACCTCGGGCCGCCCACCTCCGTTCCGGTTTTTGGAACAAGCTCCAATGCCTCAGGACACCCAGCCAAGAACAGCCATAGCCACCCACCGCTGTTCCACTTTTCCCTCCCCCACTACACCCACTCCAGCCCCACCCCAGGCTCCATCCCCATCCTCTCCCATTCCAGCTTACACTACCCACCATACCAATCCTTTTTTGCCCCCCCTCCTTCTCCGTGCCTCTGCTCTCCCCACCCCTCCCTGTCCACCCCCCTAGTAGTTCCTCCTTCTGTCATACCCCTCCCATGTGCTCACCTACTTCCTCTTTCCACCCCCCCCCCATCTCTATTTCCTGTTCACTACCCCACAGATAACAACCCTGCCTTCTGGGCCCCGTGGGACAACAAGTCCATTCAAAACTTAAGAAAGGCAGTCCAAGAAGATGGCCTTAATAGCCCATATGCTCAAATGTTTCTTGAAAATATCGGTCACGCACACAATACTGCCACCGATTGGAAAAATCTTGCACGTGCCATCCTCACCCCTGGTGACTTTGTTACCTGGCTCGCTCTTTACATCGACGGAACCAACACCCAACGCACAGACAATCTTCAAAATAATCTCCCCAGTCTTCCTCCAGATGCCCTTAAAGGCGAGGGACAATTCACCCTCCCCACCGCTCAAATGGCCTGCCCCGCTCCCTACTTTGACCAGTGTTGCAACATTGCTATGGCTGCCTTTAACAAAATCAACCCCCATGGCAAGCCCGTTCAGCTTTCCAATCTAATCCAAGAGCCAAACGAATCCTTCTCTGCCTTCTTTAGTCACTTCAAAGAGGCAGTTGATAGAAAGTTCTCTCATCAGGCTGCTGCCCACTCCTTACTTAAAGACCTCCTCTGGCAGGGCGCCAACTCAGCCTATAAGCAGGCCATCACACCCATCCATAACAAATCCCCTACCAATTGGGTTCTCGCATGCCGAGACATCTGTAGTATTGCTGCCTCCCTTACGGCCTCGCCCTCCCCAGCAGTCTTTGCAGATGGAATCGCTGAACACCTGCAGCATCCCCCCAACAAAACTGCTATAAGTGCCGCCAACCTGGGCATTTTGCTAGAGAGTGCCCTCAAAATAACCCCTCCCCCCACAGTTGTCCTGCTCTTCCCCCCTCCATTTGCCCCAACTGTCGCAAAGGCCTCCATTCGAAGAAGGATTGCCACTCTAAAACAGATGTGTTTGGCAAACCACTTCCGCCTTTAAACTCCAAACGGGGCACCTCTCAGCCCCACCAGCAAGAGAGGAATCCTCCCCAATAACCCATCCTTGCAAAATGCATGCTGCCAAAAAACTCCCTCTAATCTTAAGTTCCTAGAAGACCAAATTATGGCGCTCGAAGAGCACCGCTCTACCCTAGCCATAGAAGTCCCTCCTCACACACCCCCGACTACCAAAATCTTCAGTCATTCAACCCCAGGCCCGAGGGCCCCCTCTGTCCTCTGGACTATCCCCATCACTCAACAAAAGGCTTTCCTCACATTCCAAATTCAAAACAAGAGTATTAGAGGGCAAGTCGATACAGGAGGGGTATCTCCCTTCTGCGCTCCGCAGACACTGACCCCTCCTGGGCCATAGACCCCGGCCACTTAGTCCAGGGAGTAGCAGGGCTCCAGTCTTCCCAGCAAGCACATGCACCCCTTACCTGGACTGACCCAGATGGCAAATCCGGCACCTTCCGCCCCCCTGTTTTACCAAACATAGCTCACACATATGGGGACGTGATATCCTGCCGCTCATCGGAGCAGTTATTTCAACTCAGAACCCCACCCCCCCAACCATAACGGCCGCTGGTCCGCCTCCGTTGTTCCCCCTTACTCCCAACCTCCCATTAAGCTCAAGTGGAAAACAACCAACCCCGGTTGGACAGACCAGTGGCCCCTGCCTCGAAGCAAGCTCCCCCATCTCCTCCGCCTAGTAAAAGAACATTTACAATTAGGACACATTGAGCCCTCCACCAGTCCCCATAACTCCCCTGTTTCTGTCATCCAGAAAAAGGCAGCCAATACCTGGAGACTTCTTCATGATCTCTGAAATATCAATGCTCACCTTGAAAAATTAGGCTCACCACAACCCAGACTTCCACACCCCTCAGCCATCACTGACAGCTTTCATATTATAGCAGTTGACATAAAAGACTTTTCTTTTTCTATCTCCCTGCATGAACAAGACCGCCCCTTCTTTGCCTTCTCAGTGCCTGTAACAAATTTTGCCTATCCCCACCAGCACTATCAGTGGAAAGTTCTCCCCCAAGGCATGAAAAATAGCCTGGCCATATGTCAATAGTACATCAGCCAGGCTATACTCCCACTCCTCCCTTATTGCCAAGCCATTCATTACATGGATGATGTCCTCATCGCACATCCAAATATTCAGCATCTACAAGCTTGCCTTAGATCACTCCTAAACAACTTCCAACAGCTAGCCTCAACACAGCACCCAACAAAATCCAGACTCTCCTGCCGTACACGTTCCTTGGGTATACTATCACAAACAAAATCACCCTCCCTACCCCAAAGGTGCAATTGCCTTCTATATGCTCCCTCAACCAGCTTCAGCAGCTGTGTGGGGATATCAATTGGCTGCATCCCCACTTAAATATCTCCACACATGACCTTAAACCTTTGTTCAGTCTCCTCAAGGGCAATCCCAGCCCCTCAAGTCTGCGAACTATAAGCGCCCCTGCTTATCAAGCCCTCGACCTTATCAACAGCAGACTTTCCACGCTCAGCGTGGCCCACTTCCAGCCTAACTTGCCACTCCTTGCCCTGGTGCTCAACACCCCTGGAATGCCCACAGGCCTCCTATATCAAAATTCACCTTTGTTTTGGGTGCATCTCGCTATAAGCCAACTGGGAAAAATCACTTCTCATTGTGACGCCATCTGCCTTCTAGGCAGAAAGCTAAGAAAAATGGCTGTTCTCTTATATGTCATCGAACCCACTACTCTAGTACTCCCTTCAACCAGGAACAACTCCAATCCCTCATCCAAACTGACCTGAATATGCAGATCCTAATAGCTGGGTTCCCAGGACAAATCAGCTGCCACCTCCCCAAAAATAAGCTCCTTATTGCTATGATGCTCCTCCCTTTCATCCTCTCTTCTCATGCTTTCCCCTCTAGCTCCCTCCTACCCCGTGCCTCTGTAGTGTTCACAGACGCTAACAAAACCCACTTCTCTGTAATCGTTAAAAAGCCTTCTTTGCCTGATTCCATCTATGTATGCCGTCACTCAGAATCAGTACAAACTGGAGAGCTACTTGCCCTCCTTCACGCTTTCTTACAGCACCAATCCACCCCCCTTAACATCTTTACTGACAGTGCATATGCAGCAAATGCCATTTGCTCGCTGCCCTATGCCATCCTAAAAAACAAACCTGGTCTCCTTACAGATGATTGCCTTCAAACTCTGCAATCTCTTCTTGAGAGCTGCTCACACCCCTGGTTCATCCAGCATATTCGGTCCCATACCGGACTACCTGGAGCCCTTACAGAAGGAAATGCTCTTGCAGACTCCTCCTTAGCTGTCACAGTCCTCTCAACCCAACTAGATCAAGCAAGAGTTCTGCATTCCAAGTTTCACATGTCAGCCAACTCTCTTAATCATCTCTTTCCTGAACTCACCCAAGCCCAGTGCAAACACCTCCCTTGTACCTGTAAACATTGTGGTCCACTTGCTTCCCATAGGCCCCCTTTAACCTCAAGGAATCAACCCCCAATGACTACGTCCCAATGCTATCTGGCAAATGGACATCACCCATGTTCCCACATTTGGCCACTACAAGTATGTGCATGTTATAATAGACATATTTTCCAAGTTTCTCTTTGCTATCACCCTCCCTGGAGAAAAAGCAAAAAACACTATCACTGCCTGACTTCAGGCATTCAATCAGATGGGCATTCCTTGGACCATAAAAACCAGTAATGGGCCCTGTTTCCAGTCAAAAGCTTTTCAACAGTTTTGTAATGACTGGCATAACCAACACAAAACAGGCATCCCTTACAATACTCAGGGGCAAGTGCTCATTGAGCAAACCAATGCTCTCCTCAAAACTACCATAAAAGAACTAATAGGAGGAGAGTACCCTCGTGACACCCCCAGGGACCTCCTCAATAAAGCTCGAGTCACCATCAATTTTCTCACCTTTGAGATACACCCTGCTATTCGTCACTGGGGAGGCTTATGATCAGCCGCAATGACAGCACCCCTTATTTTATGGAAAGACCCCCTCACTACCACATGGAAAGGACCCCACCCCCTCCTAACCCAGGGACAAGGATTTGCTAGTATATTTCCAGAAAATACAGAACACGCACTGTGGATTCCCAGCTGCCTCGTGAAGCCTGCCACTGCATCAGCAAATGTCTCTGATGAGGCCAGCAGCAACTATAGTCTCATCCTGTGTAGCATCGTCACCGTCCTAGGCTGCACTACTCCTCGCAAGTGGACAAAAACACAACAAATCCTCCTTACTCTTGCCTTTCTTCTCTATGTCTGCATCCTCATTACAATAATATGCCTCCTCTCACTTTAATTCCCCTCCTCCTGGCATTCCTCACCATCGCATTCCTCTCTGGCTCTCAAGGCGATGTCTACCTCATTCCAAGTAAGAGAAACTTTCACTGGCAACTACCACTCCAAATCTGTAAACATTGGTTCAGGCCATTGTCCACCCACTGGATATGCACACCCCCTCCAAATCTAACTAAAACCCCAGTCTATCACACTTGGAAAAGCCACAGCCCCCTTCTATGTGACCCCATCTCACCCATATGCCTGTTTCCCTTTTCAATAAACTGAATCGTATGCACTGCCTATGACTATAACCTTACATGTGGAGGCTGTCCTTACTGGTCCTGTCAAGTCCCCTCCTCCTCTGAATGCTGGGTCACTCTTAACAATCCAATAATTCCCAAAAACACACTCTGTCTCCTTTACTTTATCCCCTCCAATGGCTCTCTGATTCTTTGAATAGCGGATCCTTGGGATCCAAGATGGGCCGCCAGAGTACAAGGAGCACTTTACTCCAGTGAATCACCTAGATACCCAGTCAGCACCCTCACTATATACAGACAATATGTCCTTTACAACACCTCCCAAAGTCTCCCAAGCGTTAATCAAAATATTCAAAGTGCAGAGAAATCCCTAGAAGAAGCTCTCAGCCATGAGCCTCTCCACTATGCCCTCACCTCATGGATTCAAATCTGCTATTCTACTCTCTCTCTCATTAATCAGTCTAACATTATGCACAACCCCTCCCATTGCTTCCTCTGTGCAGCACTCAATCATCCATTACTTGCTGCTACACCCGTGCCTATTAACAACACGTATTTCTCAAACCACACAAGCTCTCACTGTGAAAACCCTATACCTGATGCCCCCTTGTGGAATATCAACTCCAATAATTTAACTTGCCTCTATGCTTCCCAAACTACCCCATTTTCTTCCCCCTCCACTGACCAGCTGTTTCACTGTGCTTTTAATGCATCAATTCCTCACAATTTCTCTGCACCTGCCAGCCTCCACCTCTGGTGTAACCACACCCTAATCACCTGCTTTAACAACAGTTACTCAGGGCCTTATGTCCTAGTAGCCTTAACCCCTCAGCTCACTCTATATAGTGAAGACAAAGTTAAAATGCTGCTCTCACTAACACAAAAAAGAGTCGCCTTCCTCCCTATATTAGTAGGAATTAGCCTCACAACTTCAGTCGCTGCAGCCACCACAGCAGGTGGCACTCTTGGTCATGGCCTAGTCAGCTCTCACCACTTTGAAGAGCAGCTGCAAATTGCCCTAGAATCCACTGCAATGTCCCTTGAATCCCTGCAGTGACAATTAACCTCCCTCGCCCAAGTAACCTTACAAAATCGAAGGGCCTTAGACTTGCTCACAGCTGAAAAAGGAGAAACATGCCTTTTCCTCCAAGGAGAATGCTGTTATTATGTTAATGAATCTGGAGTAGTAGAACAAAATGTCAAAAAACTAAACAATCTATGTGATACCTTATTAAAACAGCACAACAGCCAACATCCCTTTCTCAGTTGGTTTTCCTCTCCCATCACAGCATGGCTTGCCCCCCTAATCAGTCCCCTTATTCTAATCATAGTTTTTTTTCACCATAGCCCCCTGTCTCTTAAAGTGGCTATGAAGGCATATAGAAAACATCTCTGCCTTCACTGTTTATTCACTTTAGCTTCACACAAGAAAAAGCAGCCACAACAGAAGAAAGAGCAGCCACAGCAGTCTAGTGCTACGCACTCCAGAGCCATAAAGCCAAATCAAAAGATGTGCATAAGGCCTCACAATTCCCTCTGCCTGAGAGCTTAACTGGCAGCCAATGACAGGTAAGTCCTCCAGAGGGAGGCAACCTAAGACAGGCGCAGTTACCCAGGAAAATCTAAAATGCGTAACTGGTAGCCAAAGACGGGTAAGATTCTCAGAGAAGAACAACCTAAGACAGGCACAGTTACAGTGTCAATCAAAATAAAAACAAAACCGAGGAATTGTTGTAGGCAGCACATCTCAGCCTAAGATGGCTCAGCCTGTACCAAAATGGCCTCTGGCACTGGCTGGCTCCTTCCCACACTACCTTCCCAAGCACACCAACCTAAAATCTGCTTCTTCCCCCAGCAATAATAATGAGCAAACTATCCACACTGTCCCCTATGCCCAGCCAATTAGCACATGCCACAGTCCCCTCAACCCCCACCTTGACCCTTATAAGCTGTTGCACTTCCCTAATAAATCAGACCTGCGCCACCAGCCTGCGTCTCCAGAGCGGTTACTATGTGTTATCGTGCTCTGCTCGTCCTTACCTCGTGAGGCCCCTGGGCTGTTCCTCGGTGTGTGCTGCCAGAGATTGACGGCCAGGAGAGGAGACAGCAACAAAATTATGATTAAGGCTTTGACTAGGCCACATCATTAGGACCAAAGGGCCAGGGCTCACAAGGTAAAACTACTCCATGGAGCAGAGGAGTTCGTTGGAGTTTTGATATTGGAGTTTTGATGCTAGAGTTTTGAGCTAGAGCCTGGGAAGTGAACACACAGGAGAAGAACACAGAGGAATACTGATGGCTCCTCAGACACAGCAGAAGCCCTGGGAGAAAGAGAGCTGTTTGCCTGATAGTCTACAGCTAAACTTTTGGAGATGGACAAACCCTAGAAAGCTTCATAGTCTATAGCTGATATTGCAGAGGAAACAGAGAAGCTGATCCCAGAGAGACATGAGCCATGGGAAGAGGAAGCCTGAACCCTTGCAGACGTTAGCAGCCATCTTGTTCCAACACATGGTGAAAGACTTTGGTGAGGGAAGTAATGTAAGCTTATTAGCCTGGTAACTGTAGGTTTCTACCCCAAATAAACACCCTTTATAAAAACCAATCAATTTCTGGTAATTTGAATCAGCACCCCTTTGGTTGACCAAACAGCAATAAAAGGTTAGGAGCACAGGGAATGGGGGTGCTGCATAAGATGTGGAAAGGGCGATAAACTCTAGAGAGCATAATCCTGTCTATAGGGGGGATAAGAAGTGAGCCTTGTTTCTGCTAAGAAATAAAATTCCATCCTGATAGTTTAAGTAACAGCAAATGTGAAAATGTGTAAGAGTTTCAACTTTTGAAGTTACTGCCTGCTGATCAGGGGTCAGGGAAATCTTCATATCATTTTGTAGGATGCCCTAGATGTACACTCACAAAGACAATATAGGCAACAACAAGACAAGCATATGGTTAGCAAAATACAGTAGTTAAGAGAGCCATTCTTTGATCTTATATGCATGTTCATTAATTACTCAGAAAATGAATTAAATTTGCTAAGACTTTCAACATGTTTGATATCCCTCTGCATATGTCCTAGAATAGAAGAGATAGGAACATATTCATCATGGGAAAAAGTTTAGCACTTAATACTAACATGTATTAATCAATGCACACGTTCCTCTTTTAGCTTCAGTTAATAGATCAAAGCCCCATGTTTGCAAAACCATACATATTGTCTCTGTATTGGAGCTGGCCATAATTCCAGTTGTGTTTGCTTAGATTCTACTCACATTACTCTGGTAATTATTGGTCCACGTGGTATGTACTTCACAAAGTCAGTATGCTGCTGCACCATTGATCCTAGACAGAGGCACTAGTGTTTCACCAGCCTGACGCTTAGCACCTTTGGGCACTGTGAAACAGAGCCATTTTGCAGGTAATGTCTGTTGTAGATCTACCACTATCTAGCCATCACCAGTGGGCAAAGTTGCAGAAGTCTGAAGCAGTGTTTCCATCTATTTGAGGAGAATGAGCAGAAGATGTGGTAGATGCTTTTTTTCTTTCTTTCCTTTTTTAATTTTTAGGGGTTGTAGTGATTGATCTAGCCAATAACTCAAATGGACAGTCAGGCAGGGAACCAGTATCCTGGTTTCACTGCACAAGAATTTGACAATACTCAAGTCTATCACTTTTAATTTTCACACTTTCCAAATACTTCTAATGCAATTTATAACACATCAAGTGAAAACTGTTTTTATTACTTCTTTTTGCTTTTATACCTTTTCCATGATTGTGTTAATTAACAGGCATTTTACTTCAGGAGTACAGGGAAAAAAAAATACTTTCTCAGTCATTTTATGTAAACCTAAGTTTCCCAATAGAATTAACATTATTTCCTCCCCACCACCACCACCTTAATATGCAGCTTGAGGTGTCCTCTGACAGGTTTTCCTGTCAAGAAGCATGCTTTATCTTCCATTCCTCATTCTTTTCTGTGAAGAATGCACATTTCATTTTAGGACAGATCTACATTTTCTTCTTTAACTTAATTTCATTAAACACAAAGTTACAATTTTTTTAAATAAATTTCAATAAATTCAATAAATTTCTAATAACTATAATGCTAATTTATTTTAATAGGAGATTATACCCGAGCCAAATAAAAGGGAAACAATTATATATTGCAAGAAATTTCCTTTTGTCACAGTAGGCTAAAACGTCTTTTTTAAATACAATATTTTAAAAGTGAATAACCTTAAAAGCATACTAATTTCCTGGTTCCAGAATATGTTATAATTGTTTAATGTGTTTTAATAATAATTTAGAGAAATCCTGCCATAGTTTTCAGGGACTTTATCTTTACTTACTGAAATCTGGCAATGCGATTAATAATTCTCTTCATTTCTAAGCTTTTAAAAGTTTTAAACTGGGGCATTATAGGATAAACTGTGCAAACCATGGTTTATTCTGTAGTACTTCCTCTGTCCTTGACATTTTAATTTCCCAATCTGCAAGATAGAGTTTTAAGCTAAACTTATATTTCCCAGTGTTATCACATCTAGCCCTGCCCCCATAGCTCTCTCAAAGAGAAGGAAGGGGGAGCGGATGGGGCTCATGTGGCTGAGTGCCTGCCTACCACATGGGAGGTTCTGGGTTTGGTTCCCAGTGTCTCCTAAAGAGAAAACAGAAAATCAGCAGACAATAAACAAAAAACAACAATGAGCTATAATGAGCAAAAAGAAAAAAATAGAACAAGGAGTAAAAAATGAGCAAAAACAATGAGCAAACAGATGATGGAGTCATTGGGTGGGGGTGGGAGAGAAGGTAGATCAAGGAACTTAGAGAAAACTTTTATCTCTCAATCAATAATTTCTATACTTAGATTTTTATGTGACCTTTCATCCTGGAAAGAAGCCTGACTTCTCTGATTTGGGCTCCAGGAATATTCATTTACATATGTAAATGTTTATTTAATATTTAACTGTTTGAATCGAGCTCTTCAAAGAGTTTTGATTTGTTAATTTAATATTGCCCTCTGGTAGTAGAAAATATACATATGCATTGAATAAATAAAAATAAAGAGTTAGATGCACAAACGAAACACACAACTCACTAATTTTACTTATAATTTTCATTCTCTTACATAGTAGGTTTAACTGTAAAAAAACATTATATTTAAAGATCACTTTCAGGACTATTTTTTATTATTTTAATCTGCACTGTAACCATATAGATTTGCACAAAAACTTTCTTTGCAGTCATTGGCCTATAACGAAATTGTTCTCATTGCTTTAAAATGCAATCTACAATATTTTCCTTTACTTCAGGTCTCTGCTTATTTCCCATTTGACTTTGAGAGACCTTGAATGCGCAATACTAATTCCAGTATATACTCACTGAGGTCATTGAATTTTCAGAGAAAACTGGTTTCTCACATAATCTTCTGTTTTCAGGATCCTTGATGCTTGGTATGGCAAGCATATACACAGGTGAGATTTGTCTTGAAATAACCATAAGTGAAGGTAAGTTTGCATCACAATAGGAAGAATATACAAGTGTGAAACTAGTCTTGAAATAACCATAAGCAAATGTTAAATTTGGTCTAGGATTACCATCACAATGGTTAGCATAGAAGAGGTTGAGCTACTCTTGAAATACTTAAATGCTAGTGAAAAAAGACAAAGGTATTTTCACTTTTTTATTCCCAACTGTTCCAACCCAACGTCCTCACAAATTTCTGTGTCATATAGAATGTGTGAAATTACCCAATTCCCAGAAAACATAGTTATTTATTGTACAATATTGACAATATTGTACTTTCCATATGATGCACCATTTTAATTATATGATGCAAATTTCTCACAATTGAAAGCCATTTTTAATCAAGAACTCATATATTTTCATTGAACCATAACTTTATGAGGGATTGTGAAAGGTTATGCAGACAAAACTACTCCTAAATCATTGGTTCTCTCCATATTTTTCTGGTGTGGCTGTCATATTCAGCACCACTGCAATGAACAGAACTGAGTGATGACATGTCATGTTCCATTAGTAGTTGAATTGATATTCAAAGGTTCTGGAGAATGTCTATATTAGTCCTGGAAATGGATTCACTAGTGTTAAAAATTTGTTTTTCATTTCAATGTGATTTTTAAAATTATGTGTTTTAACATTTAGTGAATGCATTAGTGCTACTGAGAAGACTACTGAGATTTCCTTGCCTCATATTATCTGGTGTGTACATCAAAATTATATCAGCTTTTAGGGACATAAAATGTTTAACATTTTTGCATTTTTTTCACCTTTAATTTCCCACTGGAAAGCCTGGGAGATTTCTTAGGAGATACAATAAGCACTGCTTGCTTCCTTATCCATATGACTGATAGTCCATAATATCCTCAATCAGACACCAACTGTGACAGTTTGAAATTCCTTTTGGAATTCCAAATGAATTTGTTCTTGGATGAATCCATTTATATTGGTGTGGGACCCTATGGATTGGATTATGTCAGTGAAGGCATGGCTCAGGTTGGGTCTCCGTCCTCTTCTGGGCTTTATAAATTGGACACACACAAAAAGACACACAAAAAGTAAGCCATAAATTTGATCCTGCTGTGACATAAGAGAGGACTGCAGGTAAACATGGAAGCCCTGAGAGGCTAAGAGATTCCTGGAATCTGAAATGAGCAAGGACAGAGACACCAAAAGAAGCCCCCAAATGTTTTGGCCCATGGAGCAGGTCAAGACTGAGTAGACAAGCCCTGCCATATGCCTGATCATCCATAGTTGAACTTCCAGAGATGGTGAGCCTTGAGGGGATGACAGGGATGGCCACCATCTTGCATCACCATGTTGCATAAGAGCAGGATAAGCAGTAGCTGACTTTGGTGGGAAAGCATCTCTGATGGTGCCTAAATTTGGGTGTTTCTTAGCCTTGGAACTGTAAGATATTTCCTAATAAAATTTCCTTTTATAAAGCCAAGATGTTTCTGGTAATTTGCATTGGCAGCCCTGTGGCAAACTAAGGCAACAACCTATTTCAACATCATACAAAGGAAGTAAACTGTGTGACAAATGAGAGAGAGAAGAGAGAGATTGAAAACACACACACAGATAAGTCTTCTTTTTTCATTATTTTCTGTCATTTATGAGATAATTGGGAATTTCAACTGATTCAATACTTGATTATCAAGCAATTATTAATTTAAGGTGTGATAATAATGTGGATTTCTTTGTTATTTAAGAAATCTTATCTTTTAGAGAAATATGCAGAAGTATTTATAATGAATTAATATAATTTAAAATAAATATAATTTGGCAGGGAGGAAGTAAGTATGTGAATGAAGAATCTGCCGGCAGTTGATAATTATTGAGGAAGAATAATAGTAAATGGTCCTTTATTATATCAATCTGTCTACCTCTACATATGTTTTAAATTTCCATGATAAACAGTAAAAGTATTAAATAAATATATACTACGTAGAATTTAGTAAGTAATCATTATGCTTATAGAGCCATGTATTGTGGATTGAATCATATACCCCACAAAAAACATGAGCAAGCCTTAAAACACAATACTATGGTTGTGAATCCATATGTAAGTAAGACATGAATATGTTATTGTGTAAAGTTTAGATTCATTTGTGAATAAGATCAAAAATGGTTTTGTGGTAGGAGAAGCATGGGAAAATTACAGCTGGAGTGACCTATGGACTGTGGTTAGTAGTAATAATATAATCTTGCATCTATGCAAAAGATGTACTGTGTTGAAAACGTGTATGGAAAATGTGAGGCAAATGTACACTATGGACATGATAACAATCAGATGATATTATCTTATCTGTAGCAAATGTTACACTACAGTGTGGTGTGTTGATGGAGTGGTGAGTTTGGGAATTCTGCACATGTGCTTGATTGTTTTATAAGTTTACAACTTCTGTCATAAAAAATATATTTAAAAAATAATAATAGGGTGGGCTGGGGGTAAAACACACCAATGTGAGATAAGGACTATAATTAGTATTAAGATTTTGACAATATTCTTTCATAATTTGTAACAAACTTCTCATGACGATGCAAGGTGTTGGTGGAGGGTTCATGTATGGGACCCTTGTATGATGTTATGCATGTTTGCTTTGAAAGTTTACTACTTTTAACATTCACTTAATTGTTTATGTATGTTCATATAAAAATGATATAAAGATAATAATAATACATTTGGTTGGGGGAAAATAGTTTGGTTAGTAATATTTTAACAACATTCTTTAATCATTAGTTAAATAGATTTAACAACAATGTAAGTTATTGATGGTAGGGTGAGTTATGACAGTTCTGTATGATATTGTATGCATTTGTTTTGTAAGTTCACAACTACTTTTATACACTTATTATTTATGTATGTCTATATATGAGTGATACACTTCAATAAATTAATTTTAAAAAATGGTTTTATGGTGGGGCTAAAATGAATTAGGGTGGGCCTTAATCCATTTGATTGGAGGCCTTATGAGTAGAGGAATTTCAGACACAGTCAGAGAAGTCAGATATTAGCAGAAATCAGAAGAGATACAAGGACAGAAAGAGATTGCTATGTGATGGAAGACTGCCATTGCCAAAATGCAAATGTCTTCGGGAGAGAGCATGGCCTTGTATACATCTTGACTTTGGAATTCTCACCTTTAAAACCATGGAAAAATAAGTGCATGCTGTTTAAGACAACCCATTATTTGCCATAGAAGCTAAGGCAAGCTAAGAAGTTATGCTAAACACTTCAGCCACAGTACAGGCATATCTAATTTTATTGTGCTTCACTTTAGTGTACTTCACAAATATGGTGATTTTTACAAATTGAAGGTTTATGGCAACCCTGCCTCAGGCATGTCTATCAGTGCTAGTTTTCCAACAGCATGTACTCACTTTGTGTCTGTCACATTTTGGTAATTCTTGCAATATTTCAAACTTCTTCAACATTTTCATGTCTGTTAAGGTGATAAATAATCAATGATCTTTAATGTTACTATTGTAATTGTTTTGGGGCATCATGAACTGCACTGATATAACATGGTAAATTTCATCAATAAATGTTGTTTATATTATAGGTGCTCCACATACCAGCTGTTTTCCTTCTCTTTCCCTCTCCTCAAGTTTCCCTATAACTCTGCACATAACAATATTGAAATTAGGTAGCTTAATTACCCTACAATGACCTTTAAGGGTTTAAATGAAAGGAAGAGCCAACCATCTCTCTATTTAAATAAAAAGCTAGAAATGAATAAACTTAGTGAAGAAGACATGTCCAAACCCAAGAAAGGCTGAAAGTTGGACCTCTTTTGCCAAACAGTAAGCCAAGTTGTGAATGCAAAGGAAAAGCTCTTAAAGGAAATAAAAAGGGCTACTCCAATGAACATACAAATGATAAGAAAGCAAAAGAGACTTATTGCTGATACGGAATAAGTTGAGTGGTCTGGATAGAAGATCAAACAAGCCACAATATTCCTTCAAACCAAAGCATAATCAAGAACAAGGTTCTAATTTTCTTTAATTCCAGTAAGACTAAGAAAGGTGAGGAACCTGCTGAAGAAAATCCTGAAGGTAGCAGAGTTTGGTTCACAAGGTTGAGGGAAGGAAACTCTCTCCATAATGTAAAAGTGTGATGGGAAGCAGTAAGTGCTGATGTAGAAGCTGCAGCAAGTTATCCAGAAGAACTAGTTTAGATTAGAGATGAGGGTGGCTAAACTGAACAACATATTTTCAGTGTAGATGAAACCACATTACCTTGGAAGAAGATATCATTTAGGACTTTCATAGTGTAGCAGTTTGATATGGTTAGGAATTCCAAAAATAGATATTGGATTATGTTGTACTCTGGTCTGCACCTGGGCATGCTTAAGTTATGATTAGGGCTCTGATTGAGACACGTCATTAGGGCATTGAGCCCCCACCCCTTGGTGGGTGGGGACTCACAGATAAAAGGCATGGCAAAGGACAGAGCTGAGGGTTTTTGATGTTGGAGTTTTGCTGTTGGGGTTTGATGCTGAAGCCTTAAGCAGGAGTCCCAGGAAGTAAGCTCACAAAGGAAAGGGAGTCAGGCCCATGAAGAGAGGAACCCTGAGCCCAGGAAGAAGCAAGCCCTGGGAAGAAAGGAACCCTGAACCCAGAGAGAATCCTGAGGAAGGGAGCAACCCAGGAAGTCTGAACCCTCACAGATGTCAGCAACCATCTTGCTCCAACACATGAAAATAGACTTTGGTGATAGAAGTAACTTATACTTTATGGCCAGATATCTGTAAGCTCCTACCCTAAGTAAGTACCCTTTTTAAAAACCAACCAATTCCTGGTATTTTGCATCAGTTCCCCTTTGGCTGTTAATACATATAGAGAGAAGTCAATGCCTGGCTTCAAAGTTTCAAAAGACAGGCTGTCTCTCTTGTAAGGGTATAACATAGATGGTGACTTTAAGTTGAAGCCATTGCCATTTACCATTCCAAAAATTCTAGGGCCCTTAAGAATAACGTTAGTTCCATCCTTCCTGTACTTTATAAACAGAAAAACAAAGCCTGAATAATAGTACATCTGCCTATAACATGGTTTGATGAATAATCTAAAACCACTGTTAAGAACTTTTTATTATTTAAAAAATAAATTCTTTTCGAAATATTACTGATCCATGACAATGTTATTCTCACATGACTGGTAAAACATGGCAGCTCACTGTTTCCTGTCTGTCTGTCTGTCTGTCTCTCTGTATCCATTTATATCAGACCAAGCAAGAAAGCAGAGACTCAACCTAAGTCACTTTTCATTGACATAGACCAATCAAAATCTCTAAATCAGGGGGTTTCGATGTTGGAGTTTTGATGTTGGAGTTTGATGCTGAAGTCTTAAGCTGGAGTCCCAGGAATTAAGCACACATTGGAAAGAGAAGCAAGACCCAAGTAAAAAGGAACACTGAGCCCAGGAAGAAGCAAGCCCTGGGAAGAAAGGCACCTTGAACCCAGAATGAAGCAAGGCCTTTGAAAGGAGGAACCCACAAAGCCTGAACCCTCACAACCATCAGCGGCCATCTTGCTCCAACACAAGAAAATAGACATTGGTGAGGAAAATAACTTATGCTTATGGCCTGGTATCTGCAAGTGTCTACCCTAAATAAACACCCTTTATAAAAACCAACCAAAAAAAAAAAAAAAAAAAAACCCCAAAAAGCCTCTAAATCATTCTTACAAAGTAATCTAATCAATTGACCCTCAAACAAATTTAATGCGATCAAATGGTATCACACCCATGGGAATAAACTAATTCAAAAACATAACCTTTCTCTTTTTCAGAATAATGGAATTATCTCAAACTGCCACACCTGCTAACATAATATCTATTCTGCAGCCTAAGGAGCAAGGAGTAATTTTGATTTTCAAGACTTATTATTTAAGAAATGCATTTTGTAAGACTATAACATTGCTAATGATTCCTCTAATGGATCTGAGGAAAGTAAAATGAAAATTTTCTGGAAAGGATTCACCATTCTAGATGTCTTTAAGAATATTCATGATCCAGGGGAGGATGTCAAAATATTAATATTAAAATACATTTGGAAGAATTTGATTCCAACCCTCATGATGACTTTGAGGGGTTCAAGATTTCAGTGGAGGAAGTAATTGCAGATGTGGTGGAAATAATAAAAGAACTAGAGTTAGAAATGGATTGAGATATGACTGAATTGATGTAATCTTGCGATAAAATTAGAATGGATGAACAAAATAGTTGTTTCTTTTTTTATTTTTTTATTTTTTATTGACTTTGTAATAATATTACATTAAAAAAATATATATATATGAGGTCCCATTGAACCCTACCACTCCCACCCCACCTCTCCCCCCCCTAGCAACACTCCCTCACATCATCATGACACATCCATTGCATTTGGCAAGTACATCTCTGGGCACCCCCGCACCCCATGGTCAACGGTCCACACCATGGCCCACACTCTCCCCCATTCCATCCAGTGGGCCCTGTGAGGATTTACAATGTCCGGTGATTGCCCCTGAAACACCATCCAGGGCAGCTCCATGTCCCAAAGACACCTCCACCTCTCATCTCTTCCTGCCTTTCCCCATACCCATCAGCCATCATGTCCACTTTTCTCAATCCAATGCCACCTTCTCTATGTGGACATTGGATTGGTTGTGTCCATTGCACCTCTATGTCAAGAGGAGGCTCAGATTCCACATGGATGCTGGATGCAATCCTCCCACTTTCAGTTGTAATCACTCTAGGCTCCATGGTGTGGTGGTTGTCCTTCTTCAACTCCATCTTAGCTGAGTGTGGTGAGCCCAATAAGTCAGATTGTAAGTGCTGGAGTCTGTTGAGGCTCAGGACCTGGCTATCACATTGTCACTGCAGAGATTCAAATCCCCTAAATATATCTTAAACCCTGACACTAACTGCACCTCCAGCACATTAGCATGAAAGTCTTATGAACAGAGATGCCATCTGAGTCCAGATTCGTCACACATAAACACCAGTTCCAAAGAGGGGCCATCTGACCTGGTAGTTAACCCCATCGGCCATGACCATAACTCCCATGGGTCTCTTTAGCCCTCGAAGGAACCGATATCTGGGGGTTGTATCTGCTTTATCTGTCTCTCAGACTCTGCTCAGTTGTGCATAAGGGCAATCCTTCTGAGAGCCTCCAGACTCTTTTTTAGAGACTCGTAGCCATATAAACTCATTTCTCCTTTCCATTTCCCCCTTACATTAGGTCAAACAGCATTTTAAAGTCATGTTATTTTATGTAGACAGGGATATTCCGCTGATCCGCGTTGAAACTTCCGTATGAGGTCATTTTCCAGTTGCATCATCAGTTGGTAGTTGATAGTGGTCCCTCGGTGCCAGGGAGGCTCATCCCCGGGTGTCATGTCCCACGCTGGGGGGAAGGCATTGCATTTACATGCTGAGTTTGGGTTCGAGACTGGCCACATTTGAGTAACATGAAGGCTGACAGGAGGAAATTTCCAGGCACAATGCTGCTCTAGGCCTTGTTCTTATTTTAGGCTTATCAGCTCAAAAGTATAGTCATTAGCATCATGGGCTCACTGTTGAACCCTCACTCCCTCCCGGTCCCCGCCGCTGCACCTGGGAGACTGTCGCTGCTCCCCTAGGGACCACAACAGAGCACCACTGGCCAGGAACCCAGTACCCCCCCTGCTGTGGTTTTTAATTGTTGCCACTATGAGTATATCCAAACATTGCCATGCACCCTGGACATATGTTCTGTACAGCTCCCTGTCAGCCATATATCCCCTGTCAATGGTATCCCATACCAGTATTCCTCCATTGCCTTTGTTGAACCACTCTGTGATCCAGAACTCTGTGAAATTTGAAGCCCAATATAATGTCAGGGTCCCTTACTAGGAAATGGCATATACCGATGGGTTTAAAGGTTATATAAAGAATATGTGTTGACTTGGAAAAAATTCTACAGCCTATCTTCCCCCCCCCCCCCCCAGTTATTGAGCTTCTCTTCACAGGAGCCCTAGACCACAGCAATGCATATATATAGTATACAGCACTCCCATACATCCACCACAAAACCTTTCCCTTCCACAGCGATACTCTTACAGCCTATTCACATCATATTTACTTAACGTGATGTACAGAGTCTGAGACAATAGCTTTCAAACAAGGTGACATTTGTGCTTACATTGTGGTGCATACTTTAGGATACACAGTTTTTTACATTCTTAGTTATCCTGTGTTTTACATTATGGTTTACATTATCAGTCTGTCATCTCCTATATGTTATGGTGTAATATTACATATTTTATATCCATCCTTGTGTACTCTCATGAAACTCCTTTCTTACCCCCCATTTACCTTGGTTACACACATTTAATGTCCATTTTCCCTTCCACCTTGGTGCCCACAGTGACAGCCAGCCTCCGTTTCCTGAGGAGCCACTTCCAGAGATAGATGGAATAGTGTTCAGGGTCTAACTTGCTCAACTGCCCCAATGCCCTGGGAGCCACCCTTTCTCTCAAGGGATACAGTTCCCTCTATTTGATGGCATTAGTCCTCCCCAGGATGTGGGTCCCCCCCACTCTCACTACTTGGGTTTCTACCCCATGGTGTCACCCACTCTGGCAGAATGAGCATTTAGACATTCCCCAGGAGCCCGTCCTGCATCAGACCCTCCCCTCCGAGCATTCTAAACAGGTAACCCTCTTTATTATATTTTGATATGATTTTCTCAGCATTTTACTCTCCACCAACACCTGACCCTCTCCTGTGTTCGTATGCTACCCCTCCCTCCCCCCACTTTTGGGCAATGTTACCCATCCGCCCATCCCCAGCCTCCCTCAAACCCGCAAAGCCCCAACCAAAGGCAACCCCTGCCCCCCTTTTATCTCTTCTTTGTGTTCATACTTACCACCATCTCATCTTAAATTCCACCCCTGCAGACATCGGCTCACATCCTTCCTCCACCCTCTGATTTCCTGTAAGCCTATCATTCAGTCTCCTGCTATCTAGGGCATCTTGGCTATTTCAAATCATTGAGGTCATGTAGTATTTGTCCTTTAATGTCTGGGTTGCTTCACTCAACATAAGGTTCTCAAGATACATCCATGTCATCACATGTGTTTGTAGTGTGTTTGTTCTTACAGCCGAGTAGTATTCCATTGTGTGTATATACCACATTTTATTGATCCATTTATCTGTTGATGGGCATTTGTGTTGATTCCAACTTTTGGCAATAGTGAACAATGCTGCTATGAACATTGGTGTACATATATCGGTTTGCATCCTTGTTTTCAGTTCTGCTGGGTACATACCCAGCAGTGGTATTGCTGGGTCATATGGCAAATCTATGGCTAATTTTTTGAGAAACCGCCATACTGTCCTCCAGAATGATTGGATCCTTATGCATTCCCACCAGCAGTGGATGAGTGTTCCCCTTTCTTCACATCCTCTCCAGCACTTGTATTCTTCTGTTTTTTTCATAGCTGCCAATCTTATGGGTGTAAGATGGTATCTCATTGTGGTTTTGATTTGCATTTCCCTGATAGCTAGAGATTTGGAACATTTTTTCATGTGCTTTTTTGCCATTTGTATTTCTTCTTTGGAGAAGTGTCTGTTTAAGTCTTTTTCCCATTTTTTAAATGGGTTGTTTATCTTTTTATTTTCAAGATATAGGAGTTCTTTATATATGCAAGTTATAAGTTTCTTATCAGATATATGGTTGCCAAATATTTTCTCCCACTGTGTGGGCTCCCTTTTTACTTTCTTGACAAACTCCTTTGAGGTGCAAAAGGCTTTAATTTTGAGGAAGTCCCATTTATCTATTAGTTCTTTCGCTGCTCATGCTTCTGGTGAGATATTCATAAATCCATTACCTATTACAAGGTCCTGTAGATGTTTCCCTACACTGCTTTCTAAGGTTTTTATGGTCTTGGCTCTTATATTTAGGTCTTTGATACATCTTGAGTTGATATTTGTATAAGGTGTGAGATGGTAATCCTCTTTCATTCTTCTACATATGGCTATCCAGTTCTCCAGACACCATTTGTTGAATAGGTCCCTCTCTCCCAGTTGAGAGGGTTTGGTGGCTTTATCAAATATAATGTGGCTATATATGTGAGGTTCTATATAAGAGCTTTCAATTCAATTCCATTGGTCTATGTGTCTCTCCTTATGCCAATACCATGCTGTTTTCACCACCGTAGCTTTGTAGTATTTTTGAAGTCAGGTAGTGTGATTCCTCCAATTTCGTTTTTCTTTTTCAGTATGTCTTTGGCTATTCGGGGTCTCTTTCCTTTCCAAATAAATTTCATAGTTAGTTTTCCTAGTTCCTTAAAGAAGGCTGTGTTGATTTTTACTGGGATTGCATTGAATGTGTATATCAGTTTTGGTAGGATAGACATCTTAATAATGTTCAGTGTTCCTATCCATGAACAAGGACTAGTCTTCCATTTATTTAAGTCTTCTTTGATTTCCTTGAACAATCTTGTATAGTTCTCAGTGTATAAGTTCTTTACTTCTTTAGTTAAATTTATTCCTAAGTATTTGATTTTTTTATTTACTATTGTGAATGGTATTTGTTTCTTGATTTCCTCCTGATCTTGCTCATTATTGGTGTACAGAAATGCTACAGATTTTTGTGCATTGATCTTATAACCTGCAACATTACTAAACTCATTTATGAGTTCTAGAATCTTTGTTGTAGATCTCTCAGGGTTTTCTATGTATAGGATCATGTCATCTGCAAATAATGACATTTTGACTTCTTCCTTTCCAATTTGAATGCCTTTTATTTCTGGCTCTTGCCTCAGTGCTCGAGCAAGTACTTCTAAAACAATGTTAAACAGGAGCGGAGACAGTGGGCATCCTTGTCTTGTTCCTGAGTTTAGAGGGAAGGAGTCTAGAATTTCTCCATTGTACACAATATTGGCTTTAAGTTTCTCATATATACTCTTTATCATGTTCAAAAAATTTCCTTGTATTCCAATCTTTTGGAGTGTTTTTATCAAGAAAGGGTGCTGTATTTTGTCAAATGCTTTTTCTGCATCAATAGATATAATCATGTGATTTTTTTCCTTCAATCTGTTTATATGGTGTATTACATTGATTGGTTTTCTTATGTTGAACCATCCTTGCATACCTGGGATGAATCCCACTTGGTCGTGGTGTATAATTCATTTAATGTGTTGTTGAATATGATTAGCAAGTATTTTGTTAAGTATTTTTGCGTCTAGGTTCATTAGAGAAATTGGTCTGTAATTTTCCTTTCTTGTGATGTCTTTGTTTGGCTTTGGTACTAGGGTAATGTTGGCATCATAAAAGGAGTTGGGTAATGTTCTTTCTGTTTCGATTTTTTGGAATAGTTTCAGCAGGATTGGTTCTTTCCGGAACGTTTTGTAGAATTCAACTGTGAAGCCATCTGGCCCTGGGCTCTTCTTAGTTGGGAGATTTTTAATAACTGATTCTATCTCTCTGCTTGTGATTGGTTTGTTAAGATCATCAATTTCTTCTTTTTCAATATGGGCTGCTTATGTGTTTCTAGGAATTTGTCCATTTCCTCTAGATTGTCATTTTTGTTGGAATATAGTTTTTCAAAATATCCTCTTATGACAGTCTTTATTTCTGTGGGGTCAGTGGTGACATCGCCTTTCTCATTTCTTATTTTGTGTATTTGAATCTTCTCTCTTTTTTTCCTTGTTAGTGTCGCTAAAGGTTTGTCAATTTTGTTAATCTTCTCAAAAAACCAGCTCTTGGTCTTGTTTATCTGTTCAAGTGCTTTCTTATTTTCTATTTCATTTAGTTCTGCTCTTATCTTTGTTATTTCCTTCCTTCTTCTTCCTGTTGGGTTACTTTGTTGTTGTTTTTCTAATTCCTTCAAATGTGCAGTTAGTTCTTCAATTTTTGCTCTTTCTTCTTTTTTGGTATATGAATTTATGGCTATAAACTTCCCTCTCAGTACTGCTTTTGCTGCATCCCATAAATTTTGGTATGTTGTGTTATCATTATCATTTGTAGTCATTGATTTCTTTTGAGATTTCCTCTTTGACCCACTGTTTTTCTAAGAGTGTGCTGTTTAATTTCCAAATCGTGGTGTGAAATCTGGGCTTCTGTCCCTTGCAAATCTCCAGCTTGACTCCACTGTGGTCAGAGATAATGTTTTGTATGATTTCAATCTTTCTGAATTCGTTCAGCCTTTCTTTGTGGCCTAGCATATGATCTATCTTGGAGAATGATCCATGTGCGCTTGAGAAAAATGTATATCCTGCTGTGTTTGGGTGTAGCGATCTATATATGTCTATTAGATCCAGCTCCTCTAATATACTGTTCAGATGTTTTGTTTCTTTGGTGATTCTCTTTTGAGATGTTCTGTCCAGAGTTGATAGTGGTGTATTAAAATCCCCCACTATAATTGTAGATGTATCTATTGTTTCACTTAGTTTTTCCAGCGTTTGCCTGATGTATTTAGAGGTACCCTTGTTAGGGGCATAAATATTTATGATTGTTCGATCTTCTTGACAGATTTTCCCTTTCACTAAAATGTAGTATCCTTCTTTGTCTCTCACAATTGTTTCACATTTAAAGTCTATTTTGTCTGATATTAATATAGCTACTCCTGCCTTTTTTTGGTTATTGTTAGCTTGTATGATTGTTTTCCAGCCATTCACTTTCAATCTCCATGCGTCTCTGGGTCTAAGATGTGTCTCTTGTAGACAGCATATGGATGGGTCATATTTCCTTATCCAATGTCCCAGTCTGAATCTTTTGATAGGTGAGTTTAATCCGTTGACATTCAGTGTTATTACCATCAAGGAATTATTTGTGTTAGCCATATTTTGATTAGATTTGTGTTTGTCATATTTTGTTTGTATATATATTTTTTGTCTTTTTTGTTGTTGTTGTTGGTCTTATACTCTCCTCCAACTCTGCCTTTCCTGTTTTTTCCTTTCTTCCTGCAGAACTCCCTTTAGAATTTCTTGAAGGGGAGGTTTCTTGTTGGTATACTCTTTCAGTTTCTGTTTGTCTGCGAATATTTTGAACTCTCCATCATGTTTGAATGCTAGTTTAGCTGGATAGAGTATTCTTGGTTGGAAATTTTTTTCCTTTAGTACCTTGACTATATCATACCACTGCCTTCTTGCCTCCATGGTTTCAGAAGAGAAATCAGCACTTATTCTAATTGAGCTTCCCTTGTATGTGATGGTTTTCTTTTCTCTTGCTGCTTTTAGGATTTTCTCTTTGTCTTGAGCATTGGATAATTTGACAAGTATATGTCTTGGGGTGGGCCTGTTGGGGTTTATGACTAGTGGAGTGCGCTGTGCTTCTTGGATATGTATATCTGTCTCTTTCAGTAGATTTGGGAAGTTTTCAGCCATTATTTCCTGCAACACTCCTTCTGACCCCTTTCCCTTCTCTTCACCTTCTGGAATGCCTATAATACGTATCTTTGAGCGTTTTGCATTGTCATTCAAGTCCCTGAGTCCTAGTTGGATTTTTTCTATCTTCTTATTGACCCCTTCTACTGTCTGTTTGATTTCTGATGTACTGTCTTCCACATCACTAATTCTCTGCTCTGTCTCTTCTAGTCTGCTGATATTTGCTGCAAGTGTATTTTTGATTTCTTGAACTGTGGTGTTCATTCCCATCATATCTGTTATGTTTTTGCATATGTCTGCAATTTCCCCTCCAAGTGATGTCTTCATGTTGTTAACCTCTTTCATTACTTCTTCAAATTTGTCGGTGATAAATGTTCTGAGATCTTTCATTGCTTGTGCCAAGTTTTGCTCCCCTTCGTGATTATTGGTTTGTTGATTGGATTCAGCCATGTTTTCCTGATTACTGGTTTGGTTTGTAGATTTTTGTTGCTTTCTGGTCATCTCTTTATCTTGACGGATTTAATCAGTTCCTTAGCTTCTTTGTCTGCTCTTGGAGGTTAATTAGCTGTTATTTTTGCATAGGTGTTATATCTTATCTTTGTCACTTTTTTCTTCTTATTCTAGTTTCTTGTTGTTGGTTAAGTTCACTTTAAAGGAAAGTATTAGTGTTGGGGAAAGGCAATTGTGTAAGCAAGGGAAAAGTGTAAAGTAGTATTGGTGACATATGTTAACAAAGCAAGAATATGAGATCTGGGAGGATGGAGGTTAGATTCATGTAAATTGTGTAGAGTTATAGCATTAGGTAGAGTACCTATTATGAGGTAGATGATTGAATATGGGAGGAATATGGTATGAGCTAAAAAGCTATTGATTTCGTGAGAGAGGGAAAGAGAAAAAAAGGTAATAGTTTCAAGAGTGGATAACAGACAGAAAACAAAACATAGGTATTAGAAATTAAGACTTAGACCCTTTCTGGATCGAAGAAAGGGAGGTGGGAGGTGGAATATAGGAGAGTCAGTAGATGGTGGCAGATATCAAGATGTAGGGGAAAGAGGATAGTGTAGGTAGCCTAAATCAGTTCACACAGAAATGAGGCAGTGGAGGATGAGAAAACCCCAGCGAATGTGAGGTGTTTCCTGCCGCACCTATTTTATAATTGAGTTAAAATAAACTAAGTAGAATATGAGGGACAAGAGGGAGAGAGACAACAGAAAAAAAGAAAGAAAGAAAAAAAAAGAAAGTGGGGGGAAGGGACGAGAGGAAGAAAGTAGAAGGGGATGGGCAAGGGGTGGGGAACAGGTAGGGGAAAGAAAAAAAACCAAACAAACAGATATGCATGACCCAGAATTAAAACACCCACTACACAGCACCTACCACGAAAAAAAGCCTTAAATAACTGAGTAAAAGAAAGACTTTGGGGGATACGCTGTGAGAGAAGACTAGGGGATAATGCGGTGTTAGCAATCAAGAAATTGAAAAAAGTAAAGAATAAGTCAAAATGAAAATAAAAACAAAACAAAATGAAACGATAAGGAAAGAACGCCAACATTGAAGGCTAGGGCATTTAAGGACCTCAGATGGACCTCAGTGCGTGATGGATTCAGGGATGGAAATTCTGAGATATTGAGGTCTCAAGAGATGTGAGTCTCTGTGGTGTGGGCCATCAGATTTTAGAGAATTCAGACCTGGCAACCTCCAATCTGGTCTACAGGAAGCCTTGGAGCCCTGCAGTGTAACACAGCCCTCAGGGATCCCCACAGCTGGGTGCCAGCCTTAAGGGGGAAGTCAGATCCACAAACTCTATATTATGACTGAACCCTGCAATTCATTTACTTAGCTGGGCTCATTAGTATATCTCACTTCAGCTTTTGGACAGCTCCCATCCTGTGATTCCAAACCTCTGCCACTAGAGGGCGCCTCTACACCACAGCCACTTTGCTAGTACAGATCTGAAGCTCCGCCTGTGACGCCGAAAACAGATTCAAAAATCGGAATTCCCAGGCTTTGCAAAATATTCCCTAATCGGCTTCCAGACGTGTCCCCCTCCCTTGCCGCAGCCTAAAACACCTTTCCGATTACGTCTCTTTATTGCCTACAGCCTATTTGGGTCGGAGACCGGCTGCCGGGCTTTTGGGGGCGGGCTTCAGGCGGAAGCGCTATTGTTTATGTTTGCAATCACAAGTTTCTCCCGCTTCACAACAAAACACCGTCTATCTTCCCAAATTGCTCTGCAAAGGCGACCCGTCGCATCAACCCGTGCACAGCTCGCTCAGAACTCGGGAACTCCTTAATAGCTCAGAGTCTTCTAAAAGCGGTGCCGCCAGGCTGGACCGCGGTTCCCCCCACCCCCAATAGGGAGGAGCCCGCGCGGGTCTCACCCACAGGCAATAGAACCCAAATTATATCTACTAGACCAATCCTCTCTGTTACCTTTCCACCCAATCGATGTCCAGGCACTTCTCAAAATAGTTGTTTCTTGAGATGCAGTCTATTCCTGGTGAAGATACTGAGAACACTGGTGAAAGGAAACGTAAAGTTTAGAATATTCCATAAACATAGTTGAGAGGGTTTGAGAGGATTGACTACAATTTTGAAAGAATGTCTACTGTGGGTAAAATGATAATAAACAGCATCATGTGGTACAGAGAAATCTTTCCTGAAAAGAATAGATTAATGTGGAAAACTTCATTATTTTCCTATTTTAAGAAATTGCCACAGAGACCCAAACCTTCCTCAACTACCATCTTAATTAGTCAGTCAGCAGCCATCAACATTGAGGCAATATCATCAACCAGGAAAAAAACTCACCCACTGAAAGCTTAGTTAGCATTTTTTAGCAATAAAGTATTTTTAATGAATGTTTGTGCATTGTTTATTTTTGTTCAACAAGGCGATATTGCACACTTAGTAGACTAGTATAAACATTACTTTTATATACATTGGGAAACTAGAAAATTTGGATGACTTGCTTTATTGTGATATTTGCTTTATCTTGGTGGCTGGAACAAAACCTGAAATATCTCTAAAGTATGCCTATATTTCTTCTAACACACACATACACTTGTTTCAGATCATTCAGCAAATATGGAGTAAAATTTGACCTTGACTTTAAGTCTCTTTTGATTTAAAAGTCTTTCTTCATAAGCAGCTAAATTGATTCATCCCTTTTTGTCTTTCTACAAGACCATGAACTATATATAAGTGCAAGATCCATGTCATATTACCATTTGGATCCCCAAGATTAACCTAGAGCCTGGAATATAGATGTAACTCAATAAATATTTAATAAATGTATCAATTTAGATAGGAGAACCATGTATATTTTTTTCTGACAGATTGTGCCTAAAAAAATATTATATAACCTATCCTGAGTATATTATATAAATATATCTAGTAAGTGTATTACCAGTTCATTTGGTATTCACAGGGAAGAGTAATGAACAGAAATACATGTAGAATATTTGAGCAAGTGTAGGAAATAGTGTGAATGGTTAGAACTGCCCATGATAGCAATGAATTCTTCATCACTGGAATTATTCAGCAAAATATAGAATAATCACTGGACCTAGATGCTAGAGAACAAGGTTATAAATAGGAATGATCATTATACTATATATACCTGATGCCATTTCATAGCCAAGTATATTTTAAGTTTATTTTATAACTGAATCCATAAAAGTACTAATTTTTGCAAAACACCACACAAAAAAAGACGCACTCTTTAGAGTGCACAAAATTGATTTTTCCTCTTTCAAGTATTAATTTTACATTATTTTAAAACTGATTTTATCTGAGTAAAAATATTTAAACTATTTAAGGTGCAGATTATAAAATAACAAATCTGTGGGGATGACTATTTTTGTCATCTCTGCCAATGTTAAAAAATCTTGCAACTTGGTCCAATAACATAACAAAAGTGACACAGTTAATTCATGGAAAAGGGCCAACATACACTACGTAATCCCTTTTTTTTGCTGACTTGTGCAGGAGCTGACATCAGTATGTAATAATCCATTATGACACAAAATAGCAGGAGTAAGGGGCAAACACAGACTGAAATATTTTCTGCAAAATTTACATAAGATTCAGTGCCACTTACTGTCCTTTTCTGCTGATCTAAGCATGAATCAGTTTAACAGCTCCATTTACAATGTTATTGCTCATGGAAAGAAAAAAATAATTAGATGTTCTAAGAAATCTGTGTAAGTGAGCAATTAGCAATTTTCAATTTCGCACAGTGAGTGTATTTGTTTTCTCAAATGCAATTTAGTATCCAGAGAGAAAAGAAATTAAAAATTATTCTCCACTAAAATGACAGAAGTACTGGTAACTAAATGTTTTTGGACATAGAAATGAAATAATTTCTTATCGACCTGAAGTGGTTTCTGCAGAGGTAGTGTTTTAGGTCTATTTTCCTTTTTGTAACAGAAAACCCGACCTTTTTATTCTACTAGTTCAATGCTTTTTAGTTATATTGGGGAATTTTATGACAATGAAATTGATAAGTAAAGTGGTAATAATTAAATATTAATTGGCTAAAGATAACAGTACTTACATGGATAACATTCAAATCAGCTAAGGTCAAATTTTCAGCCTGGTAAGATTTCTATAACAATCAGGCTACTTTAATTGAGAAGCACGTAAGAACCCAGAACCAGATTCAGCATTCCCGTTTAAACTCCCTAGTAGAAAGTTATATTTGTTTCATTACCATAAGAAGAGTTATAGTTTAATTAAAAGGAGCAGCTATCTTCAAACTTATTCTGGAATATAAAAAGAAGGCTAAAATAACTTTTCAGTTGAAAGAATATTTATAGTGCAGTAAAAAAAAAAAGCACACTAAGTGCAAAGAAACCTGGGTTTTAATTCTGGTTCATGTACTAATTAGTTCTGCTACCAGATTGAAACCTCCTTGTGAGCAAATTATTTCCCACAGTGAGGCTTGGCTTCTACTTTTCTCACATTTAGAGTTTCCTCACAATTCCTCACAATTTAGAATTTCAGATCAAGTGATCTCCAAGGTCTCTTTCAAATCTAACATTTACAATTTTGTGACACTACTTTTGGATGCAGTATTATTCCAAAGTTAACAAAGAACGTTCATTTTAGTCATCATTTCAAAATTTAGTGATAGAAGAGACCAGGAGAGAAGCTTTAAACTCTGAGTTTGCAAACTTATTAAGATTTAACACCTTAATCAGAGAGAGGCAAAAACTATAATATTTCTTGGGTAAATTTTTAAAAATTCAAGGCAGTGACAAGAAATTCTGGGGGAGCAAAGGGATAGAGCTGGAGATCACTTACTGCTACCCATTGTTAAAAGTGGTACCAGCAAGTTGCTGGGACTTGGGTTCTGACGTGGGCATGCACTAACTGGGTGACCTTAGGGAAGCTACTTATATTTAGGGTGATTTATTTTCCATATTTTAAAAATGGGCATAATTATACTAAACTTATATAGTCACTTTCGCACTTACATTAACTGTAAAGTAACTAGCACTAAAAGTTTTTTTGTCAAATTTAATTCACTTTCTCTTGCTTGGTCTTTTTACCTAGGTAATTGCAATAATTTTTGACCTATGTATTTAGCAGCTGTTTGATGGGAACCCTTTTTTATATATTTAAGGAAGTACCAATGTTCATATCTTGATGCATTGATAAATGCCTTTACCAAGATTTTCAAGTTCCTTTACCCCATCCTCCATTTCTATATTGCATTGGTAATGCTCATTTCATAAAAGAAATTTAAATATCCATCAAAGGTATGTTAGAGAATCAAATATTTAATAGCTCTATAAGTACATTTTATAGTATTTATTACCATGTGTTAAGTAATAACAAAATTGTATTTTTCTTTACTTTTCATCTAGCTTTCATCTGGCAAAATGATGGGTCAGTCTTGTTTATAGGTAAGTACTGAATAAAAGTAAAGATCTGTTAAAATAAAAACTAACTTCTTTTTTTAAAGATTTATTTATTTATTTAATTCCCCCCCACCCTCCCCTGGTTGTCTGTGCTCTCTGTCTTTTTGCTGCGTCTTGTTCCTTTGTCTGCTTCTGTTGTCGTCAGCGGCACGGGAAGTGTGGGCGGCACCATTCCTGGGCAGACTGCGCTTTCTTTTGCACTGGGTGGCTTTCCTTTCAGGGTGCACTCCTTGCGCGTAGGGCTCCCCTATGCGGGGGACACCCCTGCGTGGCAGGGCACTCCTTGCGCACATCTTGCAGCACTGTGCATGGGCCAGCTCCACACGGGTCAAGGAGGCCCGGGATTTGAACCGCAGACCTCCCGTGTGGTAGACAGACGCCCTAACCACTGGGCCAAGTCCGCTTCCCAAAAACTATCTCTTGACAACAAAAAATAAAGTATGCAAAGGATATTCATGTTCTCTAAAATAGTGGATCTGTTGTGACAGACTCTAGCAGACCAAGAGAAAATACAAAATACCATCTCTGCCCTCAAGAAAGTTACCATTTAGATGTACATATCTTAATAAAAGAACATATGAGGAAGCACAAAAGAAATAGAAATGTAAATTATATTCAAGTGTTGAGGGGATGATATATCATAATATGTAACAACTTGTAATGAGAAATCTACAAACTCAACTATAACCTCTTAATAGTGAATCAGTACAGGAACCAAAGTCAGGCAGGAAAATGCAGCCTGATACAATACACATTTTACTCAGACTTACAAGTCCAAACTTATATATCATCTAAGTACTCAAGAATGGTGGAGAAAGGAGGGTATATTTGGGCAATTACATTGTATGATATTTTGTGTAGAAACATATCAAGAATGCAATGATATTTATTAAAATTTTTACTTTGAAATTATCTTCATTGCACATTTGTGTTTTAAAAGAACAGCATTATATCAATATCACTATAGTCAGCATTTGTAAATTCCAACTATACTTGCATTGAAATTGCTCTCCTACCTTCAAATATGTTTTTCATTTATATTTGTTCTGTTTTTCTTTGTTTTTATACTGATGGTTATGAATTAAACTCACTCATGAGGGATACTGGAGAGGGTAGAAAAGGAATCTGTTTTCAAGAAAATTTGCATGAGAAAGAACAGTAAGATTGGGTTTGAGAAAGAGGTACAAACAAATTTCTGGAGCACCTACAGCCAGAAAGCCAAGAAACTATAGAAATTCTGGATCCAGTTGAAGGAAAAACTTTACATGTTAAAATAACTGGATAGGAGCTGGAGAAAATAAATTTTCCTATGATCTGTTACATGGAAGGAGTTTTGCTATAACGGGAAGATTGTAGTAAGTGATTATCCTAGTAGCTAACTTATATTTAACTCTTACTATATGCCTGAGTATATGCCAAGTGCTTAGAGATATGATCTCATTTCACCCTTTAACAGTATCTCCAGAATTTAGGCACTATTATTACCACTCCTTTTGTCAGAAATGAGGAAACTGAGATATTGATGATGATGATATAGTTAATTGTTCTGTCTTGATATCTGACAGATAAAATAGCTGGAGATATTTTGCAAGTACCACCAAAGGTTGGAGTTTATTAACTCTAAAGGATAGGGTCCAGCATTGATATTTTTTAACACCCTCAAGATAGTTCTAACATGAAACTAAAGTTGAGAAGCACTGAATTAAGTGATTTCTGCATGGAAACAAAAAATAATAGGATAGTTGGAGTGAGGATGTGAACCCAGACAGGTGAACTCTTCATGACACATTAACTGTCCTTAAGCATCCTTAAGTAACGCACATTTCTGGAAGCAAAAGTAGGCCAGAAGCAAAGGCTGCATTTCATACCTGCTCCAAAATGATGAAAGCATGCTACAAGTGGTTCTCAGTACCCTGCTCTGGGAACATGCCCAGTCCTTCCTTAAACTCCCTCTTGTAGCTTCTCACTGCTTACTGTGAAGATAAAAACTCTTTCACAGCATCTGCAAAGGCCTTTAGAACTTGACCTCTCCCTGTGTCTCCAGTGGCATTTCCTTTGGAGATGCTCCTCAGGCAACAACATTTCAAAGCTCTTCTGCCTCCAGTCTGTCCCACAGGCTCTTGACGCCTGGATTATTCGTTCTTTCTATTATTATTTTTTTAATTCACCCCCATTCTAATTTCTAATTTTTTGTCCATGGTCAATTCTCAGGAAGACAAAACTTTCATGATTAGATCTCACTCACCTCCCCTCCCACTTTATGGTTTTGCACTTCTTACATCTGCTTACACAGTTTCATCTCTTAACTCTATACAGATGACCGCTGACTCTGTCTCTTACTCTCAACATTTTTCTCTTGTCACCTTAAACAATAGCTCTCTTGTAGCAAAGCTTATCTTTCTTTTCTCCATTTATGCATTTAGGTAATGAACAGCGTTGACATCAACAGTCTCTTCATTGCTAGGGTTTGAATTGCTAGAATCACAGGAGTCTCTTTCATCCACTGTATTCACTTAGTTGTTCAACCCAGATATCTGAATACCCAAAATGTGTCCTCAGTTTGTTGTCTTCTTTAAATTTCTACTGCAATGCCAATTTCAAGTCCTCATCAGTTCTAATGTAGACTACTGCAGCATTGCTCAGTGTGGTGGACAACAGGGAAACAGGCAAAATCCCAGGGATATCATGCCCAGAGCTAATTATTACAATGTTGATGTCTATGCCTTATTGCAGATCAGATAAGTCCAAATGCCTGGAGCTGAGGGCTTGGGGACTGCATTTTATCAGGTTCCCATATCATCACTCTGCACACTAAAGTTTGAGGATCACACAACTGAAAAAACGTCTTAGCATTTTTTCAATTTCAGTAGTTTGATTTAATCAAAATAGACGTTTCTCCTGCACTAAATTTTTCAGAATAATAAACTATAATCCTTGCTGTGTGGCAATGCTCCAAAATATACTCATCAAATGCAATGAATGTATCATCCTTATGAAAGATGTCTATGTGGGAGAAATGGGGTGGTGTAGGGAATAGGGATATAGGAACCTCATATTTTTTAATTAACAGTCTGTGTGATTTATAAATCTTTTTTAAAAAATATAATTAATTTTAAAAAAAGTAACCTAAGGAAAAAAATATTAATGGTAAAATACCTGAATAAAAATAAATAAATTTGTAAATTCTATTTCAGGGTTTCAAAGTTAGGAATGTATCTAATGTTTTAGTAAAGATGTGTTAATTCCTCTGTGTAGTTTCAACTTATTTTCATACTGCTATTAGCTGAATGATGTCCCCCAAAAGATAAGTTCAATCTCCACCCCAGTTCTATGGAAGTTATTCTAGTTGGGAATAGGATCTTCAAAAATGGCATTAGTTAAGATAGGGCCAAACTGGGTTAGAGTGAGTCATAATCCAATTAGACTGTTGTCTTTATAAGAAGAGAACATTTAGACATAGTCTGTAGGAGAGAGAAAGAAGATGGTCTTATGATGAAGACAGAGAGTGAATTTTGACATAAGCCAAAAGTGCCATGGATTGCTAACAAGTCTCCACCAGAATCCTACAGATTTCAGAGGAAGTGTGGCTCTGCAAACATTCCAATTTAAGGTTTACAGCATCCAAAACTATAAGATAATAAATTTTGATTGTTTGAAATCAGCATTGATTTAATATATTTCCTACCAAAATTTCAGCAGCATTTTATGCAAAAATGGGAGAGGTGAGGCTCAAATTCACACAAAGTAAGAGGGCCCCCAAAATGAAAATACTTTGTAAAAGAAAAACAGAGTTGGAGGACTGATTTCAAATTATACTACAGACTACAATATTCAAATCAGTGTGGTATTGGCATAAAGGTAGACATATAGGAAAAATTGAAAGTCCAGCAATAGATTAAAAAATCCATGGTCAATTCATTTTGACAAGGGTGTTAAGTATATACAATGGAGAATGTACAGTCCCTTCAACAAATGATGTTAAGGAAACTGGATCTCCACATGCAAAAGAGTGAAATTAGATTCCTACCTCATACCATATACAAAAAGTTAACACAAAATTGATTAAGGACTTAGATATAATAGCTAAAACAGTAGAACTCTTAGTAAATAACAGGGGCAAATCTTCTTGAAGGAATCCTTTCATCAATAGATTCATGGAAAAGACACCAAAAATCTGTGCAACAAAAGATGCAATAGATTGAACTTCTTCAAAATCAAAAATATTTGCATGTTGAAGGACATTATTTAAAAGTGAAAAGTGGGAGAAAATATTTGATAACCATACACCTGATAAGGGTTTACTATCCATAACATGTAAGAAACTGCTATAACTTAAAATGACAAAAAGCCTAATTAAAAATAGGTAAAGGACTTGAACAGGGTGTTTTTCCAAAAAGATATGCCAATGGCCAATAAGCATATGAGAAGAAGGTCAACATTATTAACATTAGAGAAATGCAAAGCAAAACCAGAATGAGATACTACTTCACTCCCACAAGAATTGCTATTGGTCAGAAAGAAGGACACCTAAAGACATGTCACCCCACTCCAATACAGGTGTCAGGGTTGTCAACAGAAGCACCACTCAAACAGCACTGCATGCTACAATATTTTACTTGTATAGAGAAGAGACAGTAAAGTCAACTTCCCTAGAGGTTGTATGAGGTATGAGCCTGAGGTATGAGCCTGATGATATAAAACATGCTCATCTTAATCAGACAGATTCAAGTGAATATTTACTTATCCTTAGAACAAAAGAGGAAGGAATGTATCTCTAGTTCCCTTTCCTTTTAGGGAATTGTGTTTCTCCTGCCAGGCTGACAAATATGGTTCTGAGCACAGGATGAATTTGTGAGTCCAAGGGAAAAATTGTAGGCCATTCTAGGACTGTCTCCTACCACAACTATTATTTTAAAACCAGGAAGATAAAAAGTGTTGGCAAGTATGTAGAGAAAGTTGTAGAACTCTCGTAATTGTTGGCAGGAATATAAAATGGTGAAGCTACTATGGAAAGCAATACGGTGGCTCCTCATAAAGTTTAAATATAGAATTACCCAAAGAACTGGCAATTCTTCTTCTAAATATATACCTAAAGAAAGTGAAAAATAAAAAAAGATAACAGGCACTTGCACACAAATGTTTATAACGCCTTTATTCACATTAGCCAAAATTTGGAAACAGCCCAAATGTCTATTGACAAATGAATGACTGAACAAAATACAGTACATAAACACAATGGAAATTTACTTAGCTGTAAGAAAGAATGAAGTCCTGAGACATGCTGCAATACCAAAGAACCTTGAAAACATTATGCTCAGTGAAATAAGAAAGGCATATAAGGACAAATATTATGTGATGTCACTTATAAGATATGTCTTGAAATATAAATCTGCAGAGACAGATTTGGAAGGCAACAGGTATTGGAGCAGGCAGGGGGGAAAGAAAAGTTTATGTTTGATGTATATGGATTGTGCATAAATAAACTTATTTAAAAATAATAATAAACATATACACTTATCTAAAATGCCATATTTTTTATTGTTCTTTATCATATTTTGTGTGGTCACAGCATGAATTTTATTAAATATGCAAAATAGTAAAAACAATTAATTCATGGCTTGGGCCAACACAGTTCTATCATACTTTTCAGAAACTGTAGGGAGCCCTGAAGTGATTCACATCTCACCTTTTCCTCACATACCTATAATTACGAGTTCTTAATAGGATGCTATATTTTATACTGGTACTTAATGCAACTGCTGTGAGTTAATCCATATGCTATCTCTTTTATTGGGAAAATGTAGATACTTGGGTTTAAGAACACAGTTCAAATCTGTGCCCTCAAAACCCAGATACTTTTGATCCATAAGTTGGCAATAATGTCCTTGTCTGGAGACTTTACTAATTGAGGAAAAGTGCCTCTTTCTGTTCTTTTCTGCATGACATCCTCTGGCTCCCCATTACACTCTATATCATTCATATTTTTATTCTATCCAGGTTTAAATGGTTAATGGATAATACTCTGTGGTGGTTTGAAATTGTATATAGCCCAGAAAAACAGGTTCTTAAAGTTAATCCACACCTGTGGGTATAACCCATTTTAAGTAGAAACTTTTAATCAGGTTACTTCAGGATGGAGTGGCCCACCTCAATCAAGATGATACTTAATCCTATTTCTGGAAACTCTTAGAAAGAAATTCAGGCAGAAGAGGAAAAAAGCCACAGACAATACGCTTAAAGCTGAACACCAACAGAACTTAAAAGAGAAGGGAGAGATCAAGAGATGACATCATATGTCTTGCATGTGACAAACTTGGGACCAAGTATCACCTGCAGTTAGCCACAGAAGTCCACCGTCTTCAGGGAAAAAGCATCACCTTGACGATGACTTAAGTTAGACTTTCTTTTAGCCTCAAAATCATAAGCTAACAAATTCCCATTGTTTAAGTTTACCCATTATAATATTTGCTTGAGCAACCCAGGAAGCAAAACAGATTTTGTTACAAGGAGAGTGGGGTGCTGCAAATAGCAAAATTGTGAAAACTGCTTTGGAAATGGGTAATGGGTAGAGCCTGGATGAACTGTGAGGTGTTTGATAGAAAAGGCCTAGATTTCCTGAAGGAGACTGTTCATAGAAATACGGGTCCTAAAGTATTTCTGATGAGACTTTAGATGGAAATGATAAACGTGTTATTGGAAACTGGATGAAAGGTGATAGTTGTTTTAAAGTGGTAGAAAACTTCGTAAAATTGAATTCTGACATTGGATGGAAGGCAGAATTTGACAGTGATGATCTTGAATAATTATCTGAAGAAATTTCTAAGCTAAATGTGGAAAGTACACCTGGTTCTCATTGTAGTTTAGTAAATGTGAGAGGAAAGGAATAAGTTAAGAACTGAACGGGGCACAATGAAGTCAGAAACTGATGATTTAGAAAATTCTGAGTTTCCAGAAAGTGAGTCTCCAAGGAATATGCTCCATATGAGGGTTTAACCAAGTATGCAATCACTTAGCAATTTCTGTGCAAGTCAGGATTGAAGATGCAATTTTCCAGGAAGGATCTGTGGAAAGTCCTATTGTCTGATGGTTTGGACCACTGTGTACTAGAAGCAAAACCAACAAGTTTTGTGCATAATTTGTATGAACAGAACCAACACCAGCCTGTACTAGAAAGGTCAGAGGATCGAGAATTTGAAGAAAAAAATCACTTCAACAGCAAGAATATGGTAACTGAGTTTTGGACCAAAGACATCTTCTTGAGCCAAGGGAGCAGTCCATCCATGTGTATAAAAAGTGTCAGTTGGCCCCAGTGCTTTGAGAGGGCAGGCCTTCCACCCTGTTGTTCGGAAAGTACTGTCACACCTGTTTTGGAGAGGATGGAGCCTGTGGCCAAGGGATTGCAAGAGTCCAGTTGCTAACTCAATGCTCTGGGAGAGTGGAGCTTATGTCTCTGGATGTTTGGAGAGCTTTGTGCCCATCCTGATGCTTGGAGAGGGTGGAGACTTTACCCCAGTATTCAAGAAGAGCACATCCACTCCTCAAGTACTTGGAAAGGGGAGTGCTGCAGTTCTAGTAGGCCTAGAAGGCAAGCTATTTTCCCATAGATAACATCTATGGACCTTGACATCTAATGGAATATGTCCTTCTGGGTTTTGGAAAACTAAAAGTCATAGAAACCTGTGACTCCTGTTGTCCTTCTCTTTCAATTTATCCCTATAAGAATGGAAATGTTTATTCCTCCATTGTATATTAGAAACAGATCATGTGTTCTCTAGGTTTCATGGGTCCACAGACAGAGGGAGATTGTGACCCAGGACAGACAATACACATAAAAGATTTTCATGAGTCTTTGTATAAGCATTGTTTCTGAAATGACTTAAGACTTTTGGGATGGAATAAATGCATTTTACTTGTAGAAAGCACATGTCTTTCTGGGTTCCAAAGGTTGAGTGTGGTGGTTTGAAGCACCTGTATATACCCCAGAAAAGCATGTTTTTAAATTTATTATATTCCTATGGGTGTAAACTCATTGTAATTAGAATCTTTTGGTAAGGTTACTAGATCTAAGTTGTGTCCCACCTCAATCAGGATAGAAGCTTAGTCCTATTACTGGAGTCATTTTTAAGAGGATGAAATTTAGATGAAAGAGAAGAAAACTGCATACACAACAGTCAGAAAATGAACAGCAACAGAATCTGCAAGAGGAGTGAAAGAACAGGAGATATTATCATGTGCCTTGCAATGTCAAAAAGTAAGGAGCAAGTTTTGCCAGCAGTCATTCCCAAAAAATCCAGTCAGTAAGAAAACACCACCTTTATAACATGTTTACCCTCAAAAGTCCACCCATTTCACGGTATTTGTTTGCACAACCTAGGAAATGAAAAACATGCCCCTCTCCTAATTTACAAGCTTCTGAAGGATGAAAGTCAGAGTGCTGTAGATCAAGCTACTACAATTAATTAAACACAGGATTGGAAAATGGGACTTCAACACATCACCAGATGGCCTTCTAGTGTTCATCTGAATTAGAATAACTAACTCACCCCATTGCCAGGATAACTGCAGTACTTCCCTACATGGGAAGTTTCTTTAATTCATGACAGAGTATCAGACAGACCTGGACTTGTGGGAGAAAAGCATTTCTTCCTCATTTGGGATAATCCATTCCACAAGGCAGGAATTCCCCACAAAATCCTCTTGTTTTGTACCCTTCATCCACTTTCTTACCCCAAGAAGAAAAGCAGACCTTAATCTGATTAGAGAGTTTGGAAAGAAAACTAAAAATGCATCATCATCCCAACACTCTCCCATTTGCTTCTATTTATTTATTTTTAATCTGGTAATATAAAAGCCCAGTATTTTTTCCCCCAGAGAGCTGGATTCTATATGCTTTACAGGGACATAGGTTTAAAAGGTAATGTCCCCTTTAGCAATCCAGTTTTTCCAGTGACATGCTAGGTAAGTCTTTAGATAAAAGTCATATTATCCAATTATCAATTTTATCAATAATTACAGTGATATCACTAATTAAATTTACATCCATAAAAATGTCAGTTAGTGTCACATGTCTACTTAAAAACCTCCAATACCCATCCTACCCTAATTTCACTAGAAATTAAGGAAAATATCCCTGCTATAGCCTCTCATTTAAAAACATAAAAAGATGCTGACACTGCATTATCTTTTTCAACTTGTTCCTCTAATTGGAATTCTCTTTCTCAAGAATTCCTTCAAATCTTTATTTCAGCCTCACCTACCCAATGAAGCCTACTCTGAAATCTAATTGCTTTATTTGATACTACAACTTCCTCTTTCTTAACTTCTGAACTTTCAAACATACTATATAGTTTACTTATATATACTTCATTACTCATTCTCTCTTTCTCCCAGTGGTAGTTCCACTGTGGTGACAGTCTACATTCTTTTAGTTTCCTGATATATCCCAAACACCTGTAATAGTTCCTGGCACCTAGGAGGCTTTCAATAAATGTGACAGAAATTCATTATGGAGTTGAGTCAAAGATAATGATGCTAGTCCCCATAGAACTGAAGTCGCTGGAGAATAATGAGGGAAAGTAACTGGTAATTACTCTTAAATTATTTACTTTCCCTTTTTGTGCTACTAGAATACATTGCTCCTAAATAAGTTGATAGCCTCTACCAAAATACATTGTCCCTTACTTTTCTAAAATTAAATCAAATTGTTTTAAAAATGACTAGATATTTCAAGTCATTTAATATGTGACAGTTTAGTTATGTAAAACTGCTAATATATTCACTATAATTAAGTCTATATATTTATATGCCACAGAATGAATAATTTAACCTCATAAACTCCAACTCTCTGCTGACTATTGTTATTTTTAAATTTCCAACCAGAATACAGTGGACACAGGCTCTGTAGTGTATACAAATCTTGAATGAATTTTAATATCCAAATTCATGCCTAGGAGAGCAATTATGGGATTACTTGCCTTTCACTCAAAATAAATTAGTTTGCATACATATTGTATTTATAAAATATTTAAATAAATACTTGGGTGTTCTCTCACAAAATGCAGGAATAGTTTAGTTTCGAGTCTTAGAACTGGGTGCTTTTTTAACAAACCATTCTTCCTTAACACCTAAGAAGTGCTCATGACAATGACTTATTATTTTGAGTTTATAAGAAAGAAAAGGAAAGAAAAGAAAATTTTAGCTTGTTGCTCCAGGTACAGTTAAAATGTTTAACTCTGTCCTTGATTCTGTTGTCGTGATCAGAATATTCTATTCTTAATTCTTTCCATCATTCAGTATGTTGTTACTAAGACCCTTCAATATGTATTGCCTACCTTTGTCATTACTTTTACTGCTTGCATTGAATTTAGACTACTAAAGAGTAATGTCTTTAAAGTTTGGGACTATACTTTATTTCAACTTTTATTGAAACTGGAACACAGTATTCTTTCATAAAAAATAATCTTAGAGTCAGCTGAACTAGGTGAGGAAGACTGAAATGTGCATATATGCTCTGCTGCTATAGGATTTAGCATCTAAGGGGCAGGCATCCCAATTAACAATAACAATAGTAATGTAGTATGAAAATCTAATCACAAAGCCATGCACGTGAGACTTTGGAAGTATAAACAAAGGATTTAAGCCTGCATCCAGAGGAATAGGTTGTTAATGAAATGTTTTCAAAGTGATGGCACATTGGAATATAACATACTAGGTTCCTGAGTGGGTGAGTTATAAGAATATTTCATACAGATAGACTAGAATAAGGAAAGCCAGAAAAACACAAGTCAGAATATGTTTACATAAAGTGAAAGACATTAATTGAAATGATTAACTGTATAATTCTCATGTCCAGAGAAGTGTATATGCTTATACTTAAAATCCAAAACCTCAATAATATTTTTTAAAATTTTAAACCGTTTTATTGGAAACTAATTCTCACAATTCAACCACTTAAAGTGCATAAATCCTTTCACTTTAGAATATTCAAAGCTTTGTGCATCCATTGTCATAATCAATTTCAGGACATTTGCATTATTCCAAAAGGAACCCAACACCTGTTAGTCTTCACTCTCCAATTCTTCATCCCTTGTTCTAACCTTGAGCAACCATTAATCGACTTTCTGTCTCCCTGTGTTTGACTATTCTGAACACTTTATATAAATGGAATCATACAATAATGGGCCCTTTTTATTTGAATTCTTTCATTTAGCATAATATTTTCAAGGTCCATCCATGTTTTAACATGTATCAGTACTTCATCCATTTTTATAATAATGAATAATATTTCATTGTATGGATATGCCACATTTGTTATATCCATTCATTAATTGAAGGGTATTTGGGCTATTTCTAATTTTTGGCTATTATTGATAATGTTGCTATGAATATTTATAAACAAGATTTTTGTGGATGAATGTTTTCATTTCTCTTGCATATAGACCTAGGAATATAATTGTTGAGTTCTATGGTAGCTCTATAGTTATCAGTTTGAGAAGCTGCCACACTATTTCTCAAAAACAGTTGGACAATTTTATATTCTTATCAGCAATACATGAGAGTTCCAGTTTCTCTACATTATTTTCTTAACCTCTATACTTTATAAATCTCTACATTAAGAAATTTCTCATTCTTTTTTTCGGATGCAGTCTCCCATTAGGTAACCATAGCATATATTTTATAATATTTTTCAATTATACTATTAACTATAGTCCATATCTAAATTAGGCTTCACTCTTTGTTTGTACACTTGCATGTTTTTTATAAAACAAATGCATAACCTAACTTTCCCTTTTAACTGACTCCAAATACAATTCAGTGCTACTAATTACATTCAAAATGTTGTGCTATCATCACCACCCATCCATTACCAAAACTTTTCCATTACCCCATGCAGAAACTCTGTCCCAATTGAGTATCAATTCTCCATTCCCCACCCAGATCCAAGATCCTGTAGCCTGCATTCTAGTTTATGACTTTATGAATTTGTAAATTCTAATTATTTCATATAAATGAAATCATACAATATTTGTTCTTTTATAATTGGCTTATTTAATTCTACATGTGTATTTATGATTCATCCATTTGTACCATGTATTAGAGTCTCATGTCTTTTTATGGCTTAATAATATTTGATTGTATGCTTAGACCACATGTTGTTTAGCCTTTGGTTGACAGACATTTGGCTTGCCTCCATCTTTTTGAAATTGTGAACAATACCACAGTGTTTAAATACATGCTTGGATCCTTGCTTTTGGTTATTTTGTGTATACACATAAAAGAGGAATTGCTAGGTCATAATTCCATAGGTAACTTCCTGAGAAACTACCAAATTTTACAATCCCACCAACTGTGTGCCATGGTTTGGCTTTTTTTGACCTCTTCTCCAACACTTGTTATTCCGTTTTATCAATAGTAACTTATCTAGTAGATGTAAAATGGTATTTCCTTGTTGTTTTGATTTATACTTCTATAAGAGCTAATGAAATTGAACACCTTTCCATGTGCTAGTTGGCCATTTGTATATACTTTGGAGGATATCTTTAACCATGTGACACATTTTTAAGGTGTCATCTATATGATAAACCCTATAAACTTCCTAATCATTTGACAAGGTTTTGGTAAGTTTATACAGTCAATAGGAATTTCCCAAGTCAAAAAACAAATCTTATCACTTCTATATGAGGACTTCAGGAAAATGGTATCAGTGTAATTTGGCAGGGCTCAATTCTCTCACAAAAATAATGGAGAAAAAGCAAAAAGTTGTCCAAGGGAGCTGTTTTGGGGTCTACAGACCAGGAGAGTGCTACATATCATCTGGGAGTTCAAGGGACAGAGAAATAAAGAAGCGGAAATGAAAATCATGAGTTATCAACACACAGATGCAAAAGGTAACCATCCATCCACCCTCAAGGTGAACATCCTAGATCACTCTTGTGGCTCATGGCAGCAAACTGAGAGGGGAACAGATTCTTCCTCCCTTGATAGAGGAAAGGTGTGGTGGCAGGTGGACAGTGGCTTCTCTTCAGTGAGTTTGTCCAGCACAGCCTGCTATGAATCTTAACTCTCACCAGAGCAGAATCACAGGCAATTGGAAGTTGAAAGAGAAACCTCTATGGAAATATTGGCTGACAAACACCATCGGCTGACTGGCTGGAAAAATGCAAAGAGAAAAATGTGTTTTGGAGTCTCTTGTCTCAGACCCCTTGGAGCTGATCTGTGCCTCATCAGTGAGTCCCTGGTCCTATTTTAATAACTTAAACTGGGCAATTTTTTTTGGCTTTTATAAAAGGTATTTATCTAGGATAAAAGTTTATGGTTCCAAGACTGTGAAAAGTCAAAAAGGACGCACTACAAGAGATATTTTCTCACCAAAGTCAGCTACTGTTGATCATGGCATATTGCTATGTGAGGTAGTGAGATGGCTGCAGATTTCTGCTGAAGTTTCAGCCTTCACCTCTGGACTCACACTTTCATCTTGACTTGCTCCATGGTCTTGGCCTCTTGGGGCTTCCAGTTTAAGTGATCGTCTCTCTTACATAGCAGAATCAAACACAGAGGCTTCCTTTTCCTGTGTCTCTCTGTCTGTGTCTCTGAGTCGATATCAAACCCATTAGAGGGGTATAGACTCAAACTTAGAGTTCACTGACATAGTCCAATCAAAAGCACTAAATCAATCATTTATTTTGAAAGAAGCTATAGACTACATAAATTTTACATCAAAAATAGCAGGGATTCCTATATACCTCCCCCCCTCCTAAACTCAAAGATTTCTCCATTAACAACATCTTTCATTATTGTGGTACATTTGTTATAATGGATGAACACATATTGCTTCATTGCTACTAACCATGTTCTACATTGTACATTACAGTTTACACTTTGCCCCCACACAATTTTATAGGTTTTGACAAATAGTATAATGATCCATCTCCATCATTTCAATGTCATGCAAAACACTTTCAATGCCACATATTTAAAACCTACTATTCCCTCTTCCTCCCCTCAGAACCTCTAGTGACAATTGACTTTATATCAATATTACAAGTTCTTTCATTGCTAGAATAATGAGTCTAATTTACTCCATAGGTACATTTCCCACTTATGATTGTTTATTCCTCAATTTTGAGGATTTTGGATAGTAATGCTCAATCTTTTTTTGTTTTAGAGGGGTCTTAGATCCCATGGAACAGATGGATGGAACTGACTTACTTGCAGTTGTAGATACTGTTTTTTGGGATAGATACTGTTCATCAATCTTTGGTTAGTTTTACCAGGCAACTCGGCTGAGATGAAGGGTTCAAATGACATGCAAACATATCAAAGATGTTAGTTTCTGGGACATACATTTAATGAGTATAGTGCTAATTATAGGTTCAAATAAAAGGGGCAGAAGAGCCATGTGTAAGGAAATTATAAATGAGTATAAATCTGTTAAATTGGGGTGCATATATTCCATGGTAAGGCCCACTGACAGGGTGCTGAATTCCTGAGATGGTCTGCTCTGCCCATAGTATATAGATTCCCTAGAGCTCTCAGGATGCCTCCTACTTGAAGCACTGTTTACTGTGGAAGTCAATGAAATCCTCTGAAGATCTGTGTAAGTGTAACCTCTGGAATGACCTCCCAATTCATTTTGAAATCTCTTAGCCATAAAAACTCATTTGTTTTAATATGTCCCTCTTTTGGTCAAGGTCTTTTTCCAAGTGCACCACTAGTTGGTGCTTGGCAATAGTCCCTCAGTGCCAGGGAGGCTTAGACTTGCGAGTAATGCTCCATGGAGGGGATGTATGGCATTTAAATTCTGAGTTTGACTTAGAAGCAACATTGAGCAACAGGAAGGCTTAAAGGAGGTAAATCTTAAGCAATATACCAGACTAGGTGAAGTTTCAATTTTACAAGAATCACATTCATAAGGGCAAGCATTAATATCAAGGGTCTGGTGTGTTGGTCTGTCCTTTTTGTCTAGGCACTACCTTTGAACTTGGCAGATTCTTGCCAATCTCTTAGAGAATGTAGCAGGACTCCCCAGGATGGCAAGTTAATATTTCATTGTTTATTGTGTGGGTCTCCACCCACTGACACATTACCCCATGAACACTTGAAAATGTACATATTCCACAGAGGCATGTCCTGGGTGCATGCCTCCCCACACATTCCCCCAATACTGACACCCTACAACAGTGATCCTCCCTTACCATAGTTGTGACCCCTCTGAAATAAAAACAAAAAACAAAAAAACTACCCAAAAAGAAAGCTAAAAAATAAATGAGTATAGAAATGATAAGTATTATTACAGGGAACTTAAAGGGTAAAAATATCTTGCTAGAGTAAAATAGAACAATGGAAAACCAAAGGAAAAAATGGATGAAGTAAGTAATGTCTTTATAGTAATAACACTGAATGCCAATGGATTGAACTCCCCAGTCAAAAGACTTAGATTAATGGAATAGATTTTAAAAATATGAACCATCTATATGCTATCTACAAGAAACTAACCTTAGATGTAAGGACACAATCATGTTGAAAGTGAAAGGCCAGCAGAAGTTATTCCATGCAAATAGTAATCAAAAAAGATCTGATGTAGTGATATCAATATTGAACAAAATAGATTTTAAATGCAAAACTTTTATAAGAGTTAAAGAATGTCATTATATATTATTAAAATCAAATGACAAAGAAGAAATAAGTATATTAAATATTTGTGCACCTAATATGGGTTTCCCAAGATACATGAGAAACACACTTGCAAAACTGAAAGGAAAATAGCTATCTCTACAATAATAATTGGTATGTCAAGATATCACTCTTAGCGTTAGATAATACATCTGCAGAGGGGATAGATAAGGAAACAGAGATCTTGAATAATATGATAAATGAACAGACCCAATAAACATTAATGCAATAGCATTAAACCCTTAAACAGGTCCATCATCCTTTTTTTTTTTTTAAATATTTATTTATTATTTTTTTTTACATTAAAAAAATATATGAGATCCCATTCAACCCCACCGCCCCCGCCCCCCACTCCCCCCACAGCAACACTCTCTCCCATCATCGTGATACATCATTGCACCTGGTAAGTTCATCTCTGAGCATCACTGCACCCCATAGTCAATGGTCCACATCATAGTCCAGACTCTCTCACGTTCCATCCAGTGGGCCCTGGGGGGATCTACAGTGTCCCGTAATTGTCCGTGAAGCACTATCCAGGACAACTCCACGTCCCGAAAATGCCTCCACATCTCATCTCTTCCTCCCGTTCCCCACACCCAGCAGCCCCCATGGCTACCGTTCCCACACCCATTCCACATTTTCTCTGTGGACATTGGATTGGTCGTGTCCATTGCACACCTATGTCAAGTGAGGGTTTAGATTCCACATGGGTACTGGATGCACTCTTCCCACTTCTAGTTGTAGACACTCTAGGCTCCATGTTGTGGTGGTTGACCTTCTTCAACTCCATGTTAGCTGAGTGGAGTAAGTCCAATAAGTCAAAGTGTAGGAGCTGAAGTCTGTTGAGGCTCTGGGCCTGGGTGTCATATTATCAGTCCAGAGATTCAAATCCCCTACATATATCTTAAACCCAGCACCAACTACAATTCCAATAAAGTAGCATGCAAGTCTTGTGAAAAGAGATCCCCTCTGAGTCCATTTCCATCATGCAGAAACACCAGCTCCAAAGAAGGGCCATCTGTCATGGCAGTGAACCCCTTCTGCCATGACCATAGAACCCGTGGGTCTCTTTAACCCTCAAAAGAACCAATACCTGGGGTTGTATCTACCTTATCTGTCTCTTAGACTCTGTTCAGTTGTACATAGGGGTATTCCTTCTGACAACCTCCAGACTCTTTTTTAGAGACTCACAGCCTTATAATCTCATTTCTCCTTTCCATTTCCCCCTTACATTAGGTCAAACCGCTTCCCGAAGTCATGTTATTATATGTAGACAGGTATATTCTGCTGTTCCGCATTGAATCTTTAATTCAAGGTCATTTTCTAGTTGCTTCTTCAGCTGGTATGTGGTAGTGATCCCTCAGTGCCAGGGAGGCTCATCCCCGGGTGTCATGTCCCACGCTGGGGGGAATGCATCATATCTACAAGCTGAGTTCGGCTGTGAGAGTGGCCACATTTGAGTAACATGAAGGCTGTCAGGAGGAAACCCCCAGGCACAATGCTACTCTAGGCCTTGTTCTTATTGCAGGTGCATAGGCTCAAAAGTGTAGCCATTAGTATCAAGAGCCCACTGTTGGGCCCTCCTTCCTTCCTGGTTCTTGCCGTTGCACCTGGAGGATTGCTGCTGCTCTCCCAGGGCCCACAACAGTGACCCCCCGGCCAGGAGCCCAGTACCCCCCCAGCTGTTGTTTTTAATTGTTTCCACTATGAGTATATATAGACATTACGATATACCCTGGGCATATGCCCTGTATAACTCCCTGTCAACCATATATATCCTGTCAATAACATCCCATATCAGTATTCCTCCGCTGCCATTGTTGAACCACTCTGTGATCCAAAACTTCCCGTAAAGTGAATCCCAACATAATGTCAGCTTCAGAAGAGTCTTAGATCACCAAAATTCATATATACAATATACAGTATTTCCCCAGATCCACCATAAAACCTTTTCCCTTCCACAGCACTAATCTTTTAACTTATTCATATCATATTTCCTGAAACTGATGTACAGATTCCGAAACTATAGTTTTCAAACAAGGTAACATTTGTGCTTACTATGTGGTACATACTTTAGGTTGTACATTTTTCTAAATTTTTTAGTTACCCTATGTTTTGTCTTATGGTTTTCATTATTAGTCTGTCGTCCCCTATATGTTTTTGGTGTAGTATTAGCTGTTTTATATTCATCCTCGTGTACTCTCACATAACTCCTCTTTTGCCCCCTTATTTACCTTTGTTCCATCCATTGCACGTCCATTTTCCCCTCCCCTTAGGGCCCACAACGCCTGCCAATCTAATGCCCTGGGAGCCGTCCTTTCTCACGAGAGATACAGTTCTCTCTATTCGACGGCATTAGTCTTCCCCAGGATATGGGTCCACCCCACCCAATGGTAGAACCCACCTTGGCAAAATGAGCCTTCAGCTATTCCGTCCGGAGTCCGTCCCGCATCAGACCATACCCCCTGAGCGTCCTAACCAGGTAACCCTCCTACTTATACTTTGATACGTTTTACTCAACATTTAGTTCTCAACGAACTTCTGGCACTCTCCCATGTTTGTATGTTGCCCCTCCCTCCCACCTATTTCGTGGACCATATTACCCCTCTTCCCATCCACAGCCCCCCTCAAACCCAGAAAACCCCACCCGAAGGTAACCCCTTGCCCCCATTTTGTCCCTTCTTTGTGCTCATACTTACCCCCAGCTCATCACAGATTCCACCCCTACAGACATTGACTCACATCCTTCCTCCACCCCCCGATTTCCAGTAAGCCACTTTTCCAGACTCTAGCTCTCTGAGGCAGTTAACTTATTTCATATCATTGAGGTCATATAGTATTTGTCCTTCAATGCCTGGGTTGCTTCACTCAACATAAGATTCTCAAGGTTCATCCATGTTATCACGTGCGATTGTAGTGTATTGGTTCTTACAGCTGAGTAGTATTCCATTGTGTGTATATACCACATTTTATTGATCCACTCATCTGTTGATGGACTTTTGGATTGATTCCAACTTTTGGCGATGGTGAACAATGCTGCTATGAACATTGGTGTACATATATCGGTTTGTGTCCTTGTTTTCAGATCTGATGGGTATATACCCAGCAGTGGTATTGCTGGGTCATATGGCAAATCTATGGATAATTTTTTGAGAAACTGCCAAACTGTCCTCCAGAATGGTTGGATCCTTCTGCATTCCCACCAGCAATGGATGAGTGTTCCCCTTACTTCACATCCTCTCCAGCATTTGTATTCTACTGTTTGTTTCATGGCTGCCAATCTTATGGGAGTAAGATGGTATCTCATTGTAGTTTTGATCTCATTGTATCATTTCCCTGATAGCTAGGGATTTGGAGCATGTTTTCATGTGCTTTTTTGCCATTTGTATTTCTTCTTTGGAGAAGTGTCTGTTTAAATCTTTTTCCCATTTTTTAAATGGGTTGTTTATCTTTTTATTTTCAAGATACAGGAGTTCTTTATATATGCAAGTTATAAGTCTCTTATCAGATATATGGTTGCCAAATATTTTCTCCCATTGTGTGGGTTCCCTTTTTACTTTCTTGACAAACTCCTTTGAGGTGCAGAAGGCTTTAATTTTGAGGTAGTTCCATTTATCTATTTGTTCTTTTGCTGCTCGTGCTTTTGGTGTGATATTCATGAAGCCATTTCCTATTACAAGGTCCTGTAGATGTTTCCCTACACTGCTTTCTAAGGTCTTTATGGTCTTGGCTCTTATATTTAGGTCTTTGATCCATCTTGAGTTGATCTTTGTATAAGGTGTGAGATGATAATCCTCTTTCATTCTTCTACATATGGCTATCCAGTTCTCCAGGCACCATTTGTTGAATAGGCCATTCTCTCCCAGTTGAGAGGGTTTGGTGGCTTTATCGAATATTATATGGCTATATACATGAGGTTCTATATCTGAACTTTCAATTTGATTCCATTGGTCTGTGTGTCTCTCCTTATGCCAGTACCATGCTGTTTTCACTACTGTAGCTTTGTAGTATGTTTTGAAGTCAGGAAGTGTGATTCCTCCTATTTTGTTTTTCTTTTTCAATATGTCTTTGGCTATTCGGGGCCTCTTTTTATTCCAAATAAATTTCATAGTTAGTTTTTCTAGTTCCTTAAAGAAGGCTGTGTTGATTTTTATTGGGATTGCATTGAATGTGTAGATCAGTTTTGGTAGGATAGACATCTTAATAATATTCAGTCTTCCTATCCATGAACAGGGAATATTCTTCCATTTATTTAGGTCTTCTTTGATTTCCTTGAACAATCTTGTATAGTTCTCAATGTATAAGTTTTTTACCTCTTTGGTTAAATTTATTCCTAAGTATTTGATTTTTTTATTTACTATTGTGAATGGTATTTGTTTCTTGATTTCCTCCTGATCTTGCTTATTATTGGTGTATAGAAATGCTACTGATTTTTGCGCATTGATCTTATAACCTGCGACTTTGCTAAACTCATTTATGAGTTCTAGGAGCTTTGTTGTAGATCTCTCAGGGTTTTCTATATATAGGATCATGTCATCTGCAAATAATGAAATTTTGACTTCTTCCCTTCCAATTTGAATGCCTTTTATATCTGGTTCTTGTCTCAGTGCTCGAGCCAGTACTTCCAAGACAATGTTAAATAGGAGCGGAGACAATGGGCATCCTTGTCTTGTTCCTGATTTTAGAGGGAAGGATTTCAGAATTTTGCCATTGTAAACAATGTTGGCTTTAGGTTTTTCATATATACTCTTTATCATGTTCAAAAAGTTTCCTTGTATTCTGATCTTTTGGAGTGTTTTTATCAGGAAGGGGTGCTGTATTTTGTCAAATGCCTTTTCTGCATCTATAGATATAATCATGTGGTTTTTTTCTCTCAATCTATTTATATGGTGTATTACATTGATTGATTTTCTTATGTTGAACCATCCTTGCATACCTGGAATAAATCCCACTTGGTCATGGTGTATAATTCATTTAATGTGTTGATGAATACGATTAGCAAGTATTTTGTTAGGTATTTTTGCATCTAGGTTCATTAGAGAAAGTGGTCTGTAATTTTCCTTTCTTGTGGTGTCTTTGTTTGGCTTTGGTACTAGGGTAATGTTGGCATCATAGAAGGAATTAGGCAGTGTTCCTTCTGTTTCGATTTTTTGGAATAGTTTCAACAGGATTGGTGTTAGTTCTTTCCGGAATGTTTTGTAGAATTCACCTGTGAAGCCGTCTGGCCCTGGGCTCTTCTTAGTTGGGAGATTTTTAATGACTGATTCTATCTCTTTGCTTGTGATTGGTTTGTTAAGATCATCAATTTCTTCTTTCGTCAGTATGGGCTGCTTATGTATTTCTAGGAATTTGTCCATTTCCTCTAAATTGTCATTTTTGTTGGAATATAGTTGTTCAAAGTATCCTCTCATGATAGTCTTTATTTCTGTGGGGTCAGTGGTGATATCACCTTTCTCATTTCTTATTTTGTGTATTTGCATCTTTTCTCTTTTTTTCTTTGTTAGTCTCGCTAAAGGTTTGTCAATTTTGTTGATCTTCTCAAAAAACCAGCTCTTGGTCTTGTTTATTTTTTCAAGTGCTTTCTTATTTTCTATTTCATTTAGTTCTGCTCTTATCTTTGTTATTTCCTTCCTTCTTCTTCCTGTTGGGTTACTTTGTTGTTGTTTTTCTAATTCCTTCAAATGTGCAGTTAATTCTTCAATTTCTGCTCTTTCTTCTTTTTTGATATGTGAATTTATGGCTATAAATTTCCCTCTCAGTACCACTTTTGCTGCATCCCATAAATTTTGGTATGTTGTGTTATCATTATCATTTGTTTCAAGGTAGTCATTGATTTCTTTTGAGATTTCCTCTTTGACCCACTGTTTTTCTTAGAGTGTGCTGTTTAATTTCCAAATTGTCGTGTGAAGCCTGGGTCTCTGTCCCTTGCAAATTTCCAGCTTGACTCCACTGTGGTCAGAGATATTGTTTTGTATGATTTTGATCTTTCTGAATTCATTAAGCCTTTCTTTGTGGCCTAGCATATGGTCAATCTTGGAGAATGTTCCATGTGCGCTTGAGAAAAATGTATATACTGCTGTGTTTGGGTGTAATGATCTATATATGTCTATTAGATCCAGGTCTTCTAATATACTGTTCAAATGTTTTGTTTCTTTATTGATTCTCTTTTGAGATGTTCTGTCCAGAGTTGATAGTGGTGTATTAAAATCCCCCACTATAATTGTAGATGCATCTATTTTTTCACTTAGTTTTTCCAGCGTTTGCCTCACATATTTAGAGGCGCCCTTGTTAGGAGCATAAATATTTATGATTGTTCGATCTTCTTGACAGATTGTCCCTTTCACTAAAATATAGTATCCTTCTTTGTCTCTCACAATTGTTTTGCATTTAAAGTCTATTTTGTCTGATATTAATATAGCTACTCCTGCCTTTTTATGGTTGTTGTTTGCTTGTATGATTGTTTTCCAGCCATTCACTTTCAACCTCCATGAGTCTCTGGGTCTAAGATGTGTCTCTTGTAGGCAGCATATAGATGGGTCGTATTTCCTTATCCAGTGTCCCAGTCTGAATCTTTTGATAGGTGAGTTTAATCCGTTGACATTCAGTGTTATTACGTTTAGAGAGTTATTTATGATAGCCATATTTTGGTTGGATTTGTGTTTGTTATATTTTGTTTGTATTATTTTATTTTCCCCTTCTATTTTTGTCTTTCTTGTTGCTTTTACACTCTCCTCCATCTCTGACTGTCCTGTTTTTTCCTTTCTTCCTGCAGAATTCCCTTAAGAATTTCTTGAAGGGCAGGTTTCTTGTTGATATACTCTTTCAGTTTCTGTTTATCTGTGAATATTTTGAACTCTCCATCATTTTTGAATGCTAGTTTAGCTGGATAGAGTATTCTTGGTTGGAAATTTTTTTCCTTTAGTACCTTGACTATATCATACCACTGCCTTCTTGCCTCCATCGTTTCAGATGAGAAATCAGCACTTAATCTTATGGAGTTTCCCTTGTATGTGATGGTTTTCTTTTCTCTTGCTGCTTTTAGAATTTTTTCTTTGTCTTGAGCATTGGATAATTTGACAAGTATATGTCTTGGGGTGGGCCTGTTGGGGTTTATGACCAGTGGAGTGCGCTGTGCTTCTTGGATATGTACATCTGTCTCTTTCAGTAGATTTGGGAAGTTTTCATTCATTATTTCCTGCAACACTCCTTCTGACCCCTTTCCCTTCTCTTCTCCTTCTGGAATGGCTATAATACGTATGTTTGAGCATTTTGCGTTATCATTCAGGTCCCTAAGTCCTATCTGGATTTTTTCTACCTTTTTATTGACCACTTCTACTATCTGTTTGATTTCCAATGCACTGTCTTCCACATCACTAATTCTCTGCTCTGCCTCTTCTAGTCTGCTGATATTTGCTGCAAGTGTATTTTTGATTTCTTGAATTGTGGTGTTCATTTCCATCATATCTGTTATTTTTTTGTGCATGTCTGCAATTTCCCCTCCAAGTGTTGTCTTCACGCTGTTAACCTCTTTCATTACTTCATCAAATTTGTCGGTGATAAATGTTCTGATATCTTTCATTGCTTGTGCAAAGTCCTGCCCCCCTTCCTGATTTTCAGTTTGTTGATTGGATTCAGCCATGTTTTCCTGATTACTGGTTTGGTTTGTAGATTTTTGTTGCTGTCTTGTCAACATTTTTTCTTGACGGGTTTAATCAGTTCCTTAGCTTCTTTGTCTAGTCTTGGAGATTAATTAGCTGTTGTTTTTGCGTAAGTGTTATATCTTCTCTTTGTCACTTTGTTCTTCTTATTCCAATTTCTTATTGCTAGTTAAGCTCACTTTAAAGGAAAGTATTAGTGCTGGGGAAAGTCAATTGTGTAAGGAAGGAAAAAGTGTGAAGTAGTATTGGTGATATATGTTTACAAAGCAACAATATGAGTTCTGGGAGGATGGAAGTTAGATCATGTAAATTGTGTAGTTATAGTAGTAGGAAAGTACCTATAATGAGGTAGATGACTGAATATGGGAGGAATGTGGTACGTACTAAGAGGCTATTGTTTTTGTGAGAGAGGGAAAGAGAAAAGAAAGGTAATAGTTTCAGGGACGAATACCAGATGGAAAACTAAACAAAGGTATTAGAAATTAAGAGTTAGACACTTTGTGGATCAGAGAAAGGGAGATGGAATATAGGAGAGATAGCAGATGGTGGAGGATATCAAGTTGTAGGGGAAAGGGGATAGTGTAGACAGGCTAAATCTATTCACAGAGAAATGAGGCAGTGGAGGGTGAGGAAACCCAGCAAATGTGAAGTATTTCCTGTAGGACCTATTGTATTGTTAAGGTAAAATAGTATAAGAAGAATATTGGGGACAAGAAAGAGAGGATTGAAAAAAAAAAAAGAACAAGAAGAACAACAACAACAAAAAATAAAAATAAAAATAAATAAAAATAAATTAAAAAAAAAACCAAAGAACAGAAACCCCGCCGCCAGTCATGGCTGGGCTCAGCTGGGCTCCGGTCCCCCGCCCGCTGCCCGCCGCGGCTCGGCTGGGCTCGGCTGGGCTCGGCTGGGCTCGGGTCCCCTGCCCACCGCCCGCCGCGGCTGGGCTGGGCTCAGCTTCCCCTCCTGCCACGGCTCGGCTGGGCTCGGCTGGGCTCGGCTGGGCTCGGCTTTCCCGCCCGCCGCCCGGCGCGGCGCAGCGCGGCTCGGCTCTCCCACTCGCCGCCCGGCGCGGTGCGGCGCGGCTCGGCCGAGCTCAGCTGGGCTTGGCACCCCCGCCCGCCTCGGCTCAGCCGGGCTCGGCCGGACTCGGCTTCCCCGCCCACCGCCCGCGCGGCAGCGCAGCGCGGCTCGGCTCTCCCGCCTGCCGCCCGCCGCGGCGCGGCTAGGCTCGGCTGGGCTCGGCTCCTTCGCCCGCCGCCCGCTGCGGCACAGCGCGGCTCGGCTCTCCTGCCCGCCACCCGCCGTGGCGCGGCTAGGCTCGGCTGGGCTCGGCTCCCTTGCCCACCACCCGCCGGGGCACAGCGCAGCTCGGCTCTCCCGCCCGCCGCCCGCCGTGGCGTGGCTCATATCCCCCGCCCGCTGCCCACCTTGGCCCAGCTAGGCTACCCTGGCCGCCACCTGCCAGGGTTCCCTGCAGTGCTAGCTGCCTCGGCTCCGCCTACCCAAGGAGGGAGTCCTCCACACGTAGCTGGGATCTCCGTGTATATTTCACAGATGGATCCTCTCTGTTGCCTCCCCTCCAAATCGATGTCCAGACACCTCCAGACCAGGAAAAATCCCGAAACAGCCAGTCCCAAAGGGTCTCCTACGCCTCCCAGCCGATTCCCCCCAGGAGCTAGTAACCGGGAAGTTCACTCAGCCGCCATCTTGCCTCCCCCTCCTGAAAAGTCCCAAATTATATCTTATAGACCAGTCCTTTCCATTACCTTCCCACTAAATCGATGTCCAGACACTTCCTGCCCTGAAAAAATCCTGAAAAAGCCTGGTCCCGGAGAACCTCCAGTGGTGCCCAGCTGCCTCTTCCCAGGAGAGACGGCAAGGCAAGCTCACTCAGCCACCATCTTGCCCTCCATCATCCTTTTAAGTGCTCATGGACCTTTCTTGAGAATAGAGTATATAGTTGATCAAAAGACAGGTCTCAGGGAATTTTAAAAGACATATATTATACATAGCACTCTCTCTGATCACAATGGAATGAAGTTTTAAATCAATAATAGATGGAAAAGAGAGAATGCACAAATATATGTAGGACAGACAACTCACTCAATTAGTGAGTCAAGCATGAAATTGAAGATAAATCAATAAATATCTTGAGACTAATGAAAATGAGAACACAGCATATCAAAATCTATGTGATACAGCACAGGTAGTGCTGAGTGGAAAATTTGTAGCATTCAGTGGTTAAATTAACAAAGAAGAAAGAGATAAAATAGAAGCACTAACAGCACACATGGAGGAATTAGCAAAAAACAGCAAACTATTCTCAAACCAGGTCTTAGTAAAGAAATAATAAATATCAGAAGAGAAATAAATGGAATTGAGAACCAAATAAAAAGCAATAGAGAGAATCAACAAACACTAAAGTTCTTTTTCAAGAAGATCAGAAATTGACAAAATCTTAGGTAGCCTGACAAAGAAAAAGGAGAAGATGCAAATCAATAAAATCAGAAATGAGAGTGGGGACATTACAGCTGACCCTGCAGAAGAAGAGAGATCCTAAAGTGATATTATGAATAACTATATGGCAACAAGATGGGCAAAATCCTAGGGACATATGAACAAACTACACTGACCCTAGAAGAAATAGAAGACCTCAACAAACCAATCATGAGTAGAGATTGAATGAGTCCTCAAACATCTAACAAAACGGAAAAGGCCAGGAAGTGATGGCTTCACAAGTGAATTCTACCAATTATTCAAAGACAATCTAGTATGAATATTGTTCAAACACTTCAAAAAACTGAACAGAAGGAATGGTACCTAACACATTCTATGAAGTGAACATCACCCTAATACCAAAACCAGATAAGGGTACTATGAAAAAATTGCAGACCAATATCTCTAATGAATATAGATGCAAAAAACCTCTACAAAATTCTTCCAACCAAATCTGAAAGCACAATAAAGAATTATACACTAGGATCAAGTGGGTTTTATCCGAGGTATGCAAGGATAGTTCATCAAAGAAAATCAAGTAGTATAATAAACCACATTAATAAATTGAAGAAGAAAAAAGATATGGTCCTCTCAATTGATACAGAAAAGGTGTTTGACAAAATACAGTATTATTTCTTGATAAAATATTCCAACAGTTAGGAATATAAAAACACTTTCTCAATACATTGAAGTGTATATTTGAAAAACCCCACATCTAACATTGTACTCAGTGGTGAAAGACCGAAAGGTTTCCTGCTGAGGTCAGGAACAGAACAATGATGCCCACTCTCACCATTGTATTCAGTCTTGTGCTGTAAGTTTTAGGTAGAGCAATTAGACCATGAAAAGGAAAGAAAATGCACCCAAATAGGAAAGGAAGAAGTAAAACTTACAGTATTTTCAATCATATGATACGATATCTAGAAAATTCCAAGAATTCACAACAATGCTCCTAGGTATAACAGAAAAGTTCAGTAAGGTGGCTAGATACATGATTAATATGCAAAACTCAGTCAATTTTTTTAACTGATTTGCTATGGATAAGCAATATGAAGAAGTCAGAAAAAATAAATAAATTTATAACTGTGACTAAAAGAATCCAAAATTCGGAAAAACTTTATCAAGAACATAAAGGACCTGTGTCCAGAAAACTACAAAGTATTGCTAAAAGTAACTAAAGAAGACCTAAATAAATGGAAGTACATTCCTTGTTCATGGAATGGAAGACTGAATATCATTAAGATATCAATTCTACAAAAACACAATCCCCAAAAATTCTCAACAGACTTTTTTTGCAAAAATGGTTAATACAATTATCAATTTTAGTTGGGAGTGTAAGGACTTCCAAATAACCAAAAATGTCTTAAAAAAGAAGAATGGAGTTGGAGGACTCTTACTTCCTGACTTGAAAACATATTACTTAGCTACAATGGCAAATACAACATAGTCTGGTGTAATGGTAGACACACTGACCAATGGAACAGAAATCAAAACCCAGAAATACACCATCACATCTACAGTCAAGTGGTTTTTGACAAAGCTGTTATAATTTCACACCTTATAGAGTTATTATTTTATTTAACAACAACAGCAAAAATACAAGTGTTGAAGATGATTTGGAGAAATAAGGACACTCCTTCACTGTTGGTGGGAACGTAGAATGGTGCAGTCTCTGTTGAAAACAGTTTAGTGGTATCTCAAGAAGATGAATGTAGAACTGCAGTATGATCCAGAAATCCTGTTACTAGGAATATACTCAGAACTGAAAGGAATCTATTCAGAAGAACTGAAAGCAAGATGTGAACTGACATTTGCACAGTGATGTTCATAGCAGCATTATCACAAATCAAAAAATCAAAAATCACAAATAAAAAAAATCAAAAATCACAAATCAAAAAAAAAAATTTGTTAAAATATGAAAACACAGCCCAAGTGTCCATCATTGGATGAATGGTTGAACAAAACATAGTATATACATACAATGGAATACTATTCCAGCTGTAAGATGAGATGAAATTGGGATGTATATGACGACATGGATCGACCTTGAAGAAACTATGTTGAGTGAAATAATTCAGACATAAAGGGAAAAATATTGTATGGTTTCACTAATATGACTTAAATGTAATGAGTAAGCTCATGGAGGTAAACTCTAGAGAATAAATTACTAGGGAATAGAATGCAGGTTGAGAATAGGAACTATGCTTAATATATGTAGATTTGTAAATAATGTTTATTATAAAAGAGTGGAAATGAATAGATTTGATGGTAGCATATAGTAGTTATCATAAATAATACTTCTGATTTATCAATGTGATTGTAACTGAAAGGGATAGTCTGTGGACTTAAATGTCAAATGAGAGGGAACTAGAGGATAATCCAGGATCCAAAAAAGTGCTTTTGGTGGTGGATGAAGATTGTGATTAATAGTAAAAATATAAGTATATGCTTTTACACAGAGTTAAGAATGTGGTGATACATTGGAAAATTACAACTAATATAAATTATGAACAATAGTTAACAGTAAAATTATATTTTTGCAGCAATGGTAAAGAAGATATATCAATTTTAAGAGACTACAATGGGGGTGTGACAGTTTGAGATTATTTTTGTGATCTCAAAAAGAGAAAATATTATGTTTGTAAACTAATCTGTTCTTCTGGGTCTGATGACTTTTGATTGTATTAAATTCAGTTAGCGGTCTCTGATTGAATTTACTTGAAAAAATCAATTTAGGGCTTCTGGTGGGCTATGTCAGTAAGGTGTGATTCAGGTTGAGTCCAAACCTCTTTGGTAGACTAATATAAATGAACACTAACAGAAGAAGACATGCCAGGGGAGAGTACTTTGTCACTTCTATCCTGCCATGTGACAGAAAGTAGAAGGCTCAAACCGCAAAATTCCAGGGAGAGATAAGGCTTTCACCTGATAACTTGAAACTGACCTTGTGAAGAGAACTGAGACTGATAGAGAAAGTCTGGAAAGAAACAAGCCCTGAACCTGAGAGAAAGGAAGTTGAGAGAGGAAGGCCGAACCCTTAGAGAGACCAATGACCATCTTGCTTCAACACATGGCAACAGACTTTGGTGAGAAAGCAACCTTGAGTTGGACTCTTTAGGGCCATATAACTAAGTTTTTATCCCACATTAATATCCTTTATACAAACCAATAGATTTCAGGTACTTTGCTTTGGCACCCCTTTGGCAGAGTAATGCAGGGAGTATGAGGAGTTTGGGGATTTTTCCTTTTGGAGTAATGAAAATATTCTAAAATCAACTGAGTTGATGACATTGCAACTCTGTGGAGAAATTGATAGCCACTGAATGCAAACTTTGAATGGATGTACAAAGCATGGAATTGTATAATAAAGTAAATCCTGTGGTGGAACAGGGACTATGGTGAACATAACAAATATGGGAATGTTCTCTCCTGAACTATGACAAACATCTAATTCAGGGTGTTAGTAATCATGTGGGTTGGAGAAAAATAAAACAAATATAAGATATGGGATATAGTTGTAGTAATATTTTGATGATGCTTTTTCACAGTTTTATAAAAAAATGTTTCACAACAATGCAATGTGTTGGTGTGGAGTGATGTATTGGAACCTTATAGGATAATATGCGTGTTTGCTTTGTCTGTTCATGTCACTGCTTTCAGTTCTGCTGGTTACATATTAATAACTAGTAGTGGTTTTGCTGGGTCACATGGGAAGCCTATATTCAAATTCCTTAGGAACTGCCAAACAGTCCTCCACAGTGATAGTAACATTCTATATTCCAACAAACAGTGAATAAATGTTCCTATCTCTCCACATCCTCTCCAACACCAGTGGTTTTCTGATTTTTATTAGTGGCTGTTCTAATAGCTGTGAATTGATGTCTCATTGTAATTTTTATTTGCTTTTCCCTAATTGAACATTTTTAATGTGCTTTTTTTCGTTTTGTTTTGTTTTTTGCCATTTGCAATATTTTTTGGACAAATGTCTATTCTAGTCTTTCGCCTCACTTTTTAAATTAGGTAGTTTGTCTTTTTATTGCTGAGTTATATGATCTCTTTGTATATCATGGATATTAAGTTGTTATCAGATATTTGATTTCAGTATTTTCTCCTATTGATTCAGATGCATTTTCACTCTTTGGGCAAAGATCTTTGGGGGCAAAAGTGTTTAAATCTGAGGAGTTCCTATTTTTTTTTTTCTTTTGTTGCTTTTGCTTTGAATGTAAGGTTTAAGAAACAACTACCTACCAGAAGATCTTGAAGATGTTTTCCAAAATTTTCTTTGAGAACTTTTATGGTAGTTGATATTCAGGGCCCCTTATATTTCTATATAAATTTTCATAATTGGATTTCCCATTTCTGCAAGAAAGGCTGTTCAGATTTTTACTGGGATTGTGTTGAACCTGTAAATCAGTTTGTGTAGAGTTGATATCTTAATGATATATTGTCTTCTATTCCATAAACACAGACTGTCCTATTTATTTATTTCTTTAGTTACTTTTAGCATTGTTTTACAGTTTGCTGAGTACAGGTCCTTTATGTTCTTTGTTATGTTAATTTCTAAATATTAGATACCATTAATCACTAATATAAATAGGTTTTTTTTTCCTGTTTTCTCCTCTGCTCATTTGTAGAGAATTGTTTTAAAAAACCACTATTGAGTTTTGTGTATTAATCTTGCATCCCACTACTTCAATTAACTCATCCATTAGTTCTAAGAGTTTTGTGATGGAGTTTTCAGGATTTTCTAGACATAAGATCATATCATCAGTAAATAGTGAAAGTTTTATTTCTTCCTTTCCTGTTTGGTTTTTATTTCTTTATCTAGCCTATTTACTCAAGCTAGACCTTATAGCACAATATTGAATAACAGTAGTGACAGTGGGCATCATTTTCTTGTTCCTGATCTCAGCAGGAAATCTTTCAGTCTCTCACCATTGAGTACAATGCTAGATGTAGTTTCTTTTTCACATATACACTTCACCATGTTGAGAAAACTTCCTTACATTCCTATCTTTTGGTATGATCTACCAAGAAAGGATATTGTATTTTGTCAAACACCTTTTCTGCATCAATCGAGAAGACTATGTGCTTTTTCTTCTTTGATTTATTATTGTGGTATATTGCACTAATTGATTTTCTTTGTTGAAACACCTTTGCATATCTTGTTGAAATGCCTTTGCATATCTGGGATAAAACCCACTTGATCATGGTGTTCAATTTTTAAAAAAACATGCTTTGGATTTGGTTTGGAAGTGTTTTGTTGAGAATTTTTGAACCTATATTCATTAGGAATATTGGTCTGTAAATTAATTTTTGTAGTAACTTTATTTGGTTATGGTGTTAGGGTGATGTTGGCTTCATAAAAATGAGTTTGTTACCATTCCTTTATGTTCAATTTTTTGGAAGTGCTTGAGCAAGTTTGGTATTAGTTCAACTTTGAATGATTGGTAGAATTCATCTGTGAAGCCATCTGGTCCTGGACTTTTCATTCTTCTTAGGTTTTTTGATGACTTTTTCAGTGTCTACTCATGATTGGTTTGTTGAGGTCTTTTATTTCTTCTAAGGTCAGTGTAGTTTGTTCATATGTTCCCAGGAATTTGTCTATCTCATTTACATTGCCTAGTTTGTTGGCATATAGATATTCATAATATCTATGATCTTTATTCTTTCAGCAGGGTCAGTTGTAATGTCTCTAATCTCATTTCTGCTTTTATTTCTTTCCATATTCTCTCTTTGTCTGTCTAGTTATGGGTTTGTCAATTTTGATAATCTTCTCAAAGAAACGACATTAGTGTTTGTTGATTTCCTCTATTCTGGTGTTTTTGTTGTTCTCAATTTCATTTATTTCTCCTCTCATCCTTACTAACATTCCTTTCGCTTAGTTTGTGATTAGTTTGCTATTATTTTCTAGTTTCTCCAGGTGTTCAGTTAGATCATCAATTTTAGCTCTTCTTCTTTTTTTAAATGTAAGCTTTGAGGGCTACAAATTTCCTTGTCAGCACTGCCTTTGCTGTGTCTCATAGGCTTTGATGTGTTATGTTAACATTTTCATTTATCTCAAGATATGTACTGAATTCTCTTACAATTTCTTCTCTGACCGACTGATTATTTAAGAGCGTGTTGTTTAAGCTCCATATATTTGTGAATTTTCCCTTTTTCCAGCCCTTATTGATTTTCAGCTTAATTCTTTTATGATCAGGTAATGTGTTTTGTGTGATTCTGATCTTTAAAATGTATTGAGACCTGTCTTCTGACACAATAAATGGTCTATTGGACCATGGACCCATGGGCACTTGAAAAGAAGGTATATGCTCCTGTTTTGGGGTGTAATAATAATAATGTTCAGTGTAGTTCATTTATCATATTACTCAAGGTCTTTGTTTATTTATCTCCTGTCCAGATGTTCTATGCAATACTGAGTTGTGTATTGATGTTTTCACCTATTAATTGTAGTGACAACTATTTCTCTCCTAAGATTTCCCAGTATGTGCCTTATGTGTCTTGGGGTAACCAAGTTAGGTGCATAAATATTTATTTTTGCTGTTCCCTTCTGGAAAATTGTCCCTTATATTAATATATCATGTTCTTCTTCATTCATTATGAGAGTTTTGCATTTAAACTCTTTTTTCTGGTATTAGTATCACTACTGCAGATATTTTTTGTTACTATTTGTGTGGAATATATTTTTCCAACCTTACTCTGTCAAACTAGTTGTGTCCTTACTTCTGAGTTCAGTCTTTTGTAAGCAGCATAGAGATGGTCTATATTTTTTAATCCATTCTATCATTCTATATCTTTTGATTGGGGAGGTTAGGCCATTAACATTCAATGTTATTACTGCAAAGACATTAATATCTGCATCCATTTTATCCTTTGACTTTCCATTGTCATATCATACTATTGTCTGTCTTTTACTCTTTAATTTGCCCTTCCTAATAATCTTCATTTCTACACTCTTTTCCAAGTCTCTCACCCTTGTTTTTTTCCTTTCTGGCTGCAGCATTCCCTTTGTATCTCTTGCAATTCTGGTCTCTTGGTAACATTCTCTATCAATTTTTACTTGTCTGTTAAGATTTTAAACTCACCCTCATTTTAAGGACAGTTTCGCCAGACACAGAATTCCTGGCTGGCAATTTTTCTCTTTCAGAACTTTAAATACATCATAGCACCTTCTTCTTGCCTTCTTGGTTTCTGATGATATGTCAGCCATTAATCTTATTGATGTTCCCTTGTATGTGATGCTTTGCTCTTCTCTTGGCTCTTTCAGAATCCTCTCCTTATATCTGATATTTGTCATTCTGAATAGTTAATGTTTCAGAATAGATTTATTCATGTATTCTGTTTTGGGTAAATTGTCCTTCTTGGATATTGATATTCATGTCTTGAATAAGGGTTGTGAAGTTTTCAGTCATTATTCCCTCAAATATTCTTTCTGCCTCTTTTCCATTCTCTTCTCTTTCTCAGAATCCAACAACATTTTTGTTTAAATATTTTGTATTGTCTTTCAGTTCCCTGAAACCCTGTACCATTTTTTTCTATTCTTTTTTCTTTCTTTTCTCCTTTCTATTCCAGTTCAGATATTTTGTCCTCATAATCATTAACTTGTCTTCAAGCTATTCTAATCAGCTATTATGTGCCTCTAATGTATTTTTTTATCTCATCCATTGTGTCTTTTAGGTCAAATTGTTTTTTATGCTCATTCATTGTCTTCTTAATATCCTATATTTCTTTAGTCATATTTTTCCTCCAATTTTTTTGAATTTATTCAGGCTATTTGTGAGGTCCTGTATTGCTTCAGGATATTTTATCTCTTTGGCTAGGTCATCTCTTACCTTTTCTTAGCATGGCTTTTAATTTTTTGCTTTTGTCTAGATATCTGAATATATTGGTGAATTTACTCTGATGGGCAATTTCTCTTGCTTGCCTAGGTTTTATTGATATACTTCTTCTTCTTTTAAATTTGGTTCAACTTATTCTGAGTCTTTAAAATTGCTCAATGTAAGTTATCAAAATTTGGCTAGAGACTCACAATAGAGGGCAGTTTTTATCCAAGGAGGTGAGTCTAAATAAAGACCTGAAAGCAGTTTTTCTCCTTGCAGTTTCTTGCTGGGCAATGAATGATGCTCATCATCAAACCTTACCATGCAGGTGTTTCTTTCAGCTTCTGCCTTCCCCCATTCATGGTCTGGCCAGAGCTAAAATTCAAAACAGGCTTTGCTGGTGATATTCATTATTGAGAAACCAAATCATTCTCTGCCCTCTGACTAAAGCTTTCTTCTTTCCTTGTAACAGCTAACAGGGAGGAAAACACCTATTCCCCTCTCATTCAGCTGCAGTGAACCTGGGGTTTCATCCAGGTAAGATCTTGAAGGGGAATGGATGTCCTTCCCAGCCAACACAGGGATTTAGTAACTCAATTTTGTTGTTTCAGGTTCTTCATCACTCTGGCCTTCACCCTCCTGGGGGTTTCACAACAGTTTCCTTGTCCGCCAACCCTCAAAGCAGGTTCCTTGGATAGCTTTTGGCCCTTTTTTCTTGTTTTTGTGAAAGAGTTGAGGCCTCGTGCCTTCTCTGATGTCATCTTCCCAGAACTTCCCAGGGGATTTCTTTACTTTAAAAAAAATATCAGTGTTGGAGACATTTGAGGAATTAAGAACATCCATTGTGGTATTTAAAAATATATTTCTTTCCTGTTATTTGTAGACATTTGGATATATCTTATATGTCCTAACAAGATATATGATTTAATATGTTTAATACTGATGGGTATTGTCCTCAATATCAACTTTAAACTTACTCTTACTGATATTATCCTGGTGGTCATTACATCTTGATCACATCCTCTGCAGGATTTCATAAAGATTGCCTATTGTCAATAACCCCTTTGCTTGAACTAGATATTTTACTTCATCTCTTTGAGAGGATCAGCAGGTCCTTTGCTGGTTTCTCTGATTTATCTTCTCAATCAGTTAGCCCAACATCCACATCTAGTCTTTAGTAAGAATATTTTTTTTGGATTTGTTTTAGTAAGGTAATAGAGATTGAGATAAAGAAGGAGGAAAAGCCATTAGCCTATACATTATTGAACTGATTCAATATGAAATAAAAAGCTTAATATAGCAACATATATCTCCTTTCACAAATTTAAAACTACTCTGCTGATTTCTATAGCAATGTGATGAATCTCCAGTTGCTACAAACATATCTGATTCTTAGCCAGAGGATAAGTGACCTGAGAGATTAAAATATTCCACCTCCTAAATTTGATATCAAATGTTTTTCTATTACTATTGATGGCAACCCCATTACACCCTTAAATTATTATTGTTATTGTACATGTTCCTTGTTTTAGTCTCTTTGGAGAATTTTCACATGCAAATATGTCTTTCTTTCTTACATCAGCACTAATTTCTTGTAGATCAGTACCCATTTCTGCAATTCTTACTTTGTATTCCACAATTGTTTTCTCTCTTATTCCTGCTTAGGTCCTCTCTCTTACCTTTTGGTTTCTGATCCGTCTTTAGCTTAAAACTCTTGTTTTTATTCAAATAAATTTAAAATGACACACATCCTTAAGGAACTCTTTCATTGTATCTTATATAATTTAGGATAAACAAGCAAGTGTTTGGCATAAATCTTAAATATTCTAAGCTTTTATGTGTATTAATTATTTTAAATATATGTAGTAATTAACTATGAATAACTATTTACAAATGAGGACGCTGAGTCGCCAAGAAGTTAAATAAACTTGCCCAAGATCTCAGAGCTAAGAAGTGAAAGGTCTTTGAACCGACCCTAGAATCTGCAGATAGTGCTCTTTAATCCCAGATTGTCTATCAACCAAAGTGTTCTGGAAAGATTTCTCAGATTCTAAGGAACCTATTTCTGTACATACACATATACATAACACATATACATGCACATATAAATATCCATACACACATGTGATATTTGTACAGTACTTAGTTCACAAAGTATTCTTACATGTATGGTATCATAAATTATAGTCCCCACTCCTGTTGCTAAATACTATCCGTAATATAAAAAGCTGAGGCTTCTGAGTGTGATGAGGGTTGCCTAAATTCACATGAATTATAAGAGGTGTCTCTCAGGCTTTTGATTACATGACAAGCACTGTTCCTAACAATATATTCATATTCTTGTGAAAAAACAGCCTAAAAGCCCCATTCACAATGTATGCATGCATACGGCTGGGTCTAATCTATTTTGTGGTTGTTTTTACATGCTATGATTGAAGGAACTTGTCAATTACTCTCAGTTTTTATCTAAGCAGTGGAAATGATTTATATTAACTAATCTAAATTGAAACCAATTAGAATTCAAAGTTATTGTGTTTGAAATTATAATCATGCAGTGATCCACAAATTGAAAAATCACGTTTACTTCAATCTTTCATAACACAGAATTAGAAAATATATAGTAGGTAAAGACTCGATTGATCCAGTTCCTTTCCAAAGAATTCATTTTAAAAGAGTTTATTATTTTCTTTTTAAGAACTCTTTCTATTTAAAGGATATTTTGTTTGCAATTCTTTTTAGCCCTTCAGACCTCGTTCTTTGTAGTGATGAAAAATAGATTCAAACTGCAAATGTATAGATTTGTTCACAGGAGAAATTCAGGAATGAAGTTGGAGAGTTCCAACTTCAGGAATGTCAGGTTCTTGGGATTCATATTTATATTTGGGGACATAGTTTCTCAATTCCTAAATCCTATGTTGATGTCACCTTCAAGAAGGCAGACAGGCCAACTATTCCAATTTGGCAAGATGATCCTTATATATCCAGATCTCCATCCTATTATCTCAGTGACCTTGAAGGGAAATAAGGTTTCTCTTTCCCAGACATTTAAAAAAAGAATACTTTGAAACAATTTTACTGTCCAGGCTGGCTGACTTGCTCACTAAGATAGGGGTATATTTATTTTGAAAAAGTAAATGGGAGTTTTCCCAATTGAAAAGCCATGAATCAATACTGAGCACAACAGAGGCCCAGTATAGCAAAATGTTACAGGCATCTTTTGTAACGGTGATTAAACCTATACTAAATAATGTATATGGTTATTTATAAATGAAGGCATCTGTTCCTAGAGAAGAAATTCAACTGAAGGTAGAAAGGCTAACTTTGTAGGGGATTATATAATAGTACATTCCATTCATGCCAAGGATTTTTACCTGAATTTTTAATCAGCAGATGTACATGCTCAATTTTTTATGTAGTGTAGAAAGATAAATAGAAATATTATGACAATATATCTGAGTTGATACTAAGCAAATGCTTTTATTAAAAGAGATTATGAATACCTTCAAAAGCTGCCCCAAGCTGGGAAAAAAAATACCATATAGGTCAAAATTTAAAGTAAAGTAATTTTCCTTTTGATAAGAAGTTGTAGAAACAGATACTAGTCATGTTCTATTCAGTATTGAACATCCCAACTTTATTTTGTACTCCCTTTAACTTTGCATATTACACAGTTATTAAAGCAATTATAAAATTTATATACTCCAGTTAGAGCAATGTGTTTTTTGACAAATTAATCACAGATTTTATTTTTTCCAATATGGATATTTGTATTAAAATTAAAAATAGGCCAACATAATAATGCTATTCTATCATTTTTTTCTGATGATGAATATATTTATAATTGACTATATCTGATATTAATATAAGCAAATATATTATCTGATATTGAAAGAAAGATCTATCCATAATATCTGACTGAATATTCCTATTAAATTTAAGACATTCTTGAAGAGAGCATCACAGCACTTAATATGCTATATCATTTATTTAATTGTAAGAGTAATTACCTTTTGTTGCATAACTCAAAAATTCAAAAATTATAGTTTTCAGCACCACATTTCCAATAAAGCTAAATTTAAACCATAAAAAGAATAAAATCTATTTGACTGCAAGTTTCTATATGTGCTTAAATTCCTGGTTCTGTCTTTATAAGAAAAGTTGTACTTATCTCTCAAAAATTGTAATTGGAGGGTGAAATAAACCTAGTACAGTGGGATGAACAAAATAATTAAGTTTTGTTTAGGTGTGTGTGTGCAGTTACTCGATTATTCCCTGTGGTAATATATTGCTCCTTCTTCTTTTAGTATATTGACATTCTGCAATGGAAGGACAGAAGACAGAAAATAAAACAGTTATTTAAAAAAAAGCATTAAGGTCTATAATGCCATTTTTGCCAATATATATATAATTTCATTTGTTTTAGTTTCCCACCTACTAAAACAAATACTATACAATGATTTGGCTTAACAACAAGAATTTATTGGCTCATCATTTCAGAAGCTAGAAGATATGCTTAATCTAGGATTCGGTATGTTTGACCAGAGATCTTTGAGGTTGCTTGGCTTTTTGTCACTTGTCAATGCACATGTTGGTATCTTCTTTCTCTTCCAGGTTCTGCTGACATTCAGTTTCTGTCTGCTCCTCCACAGCTGCTCTCTCTGTGATAGTTTCTATAAAATCATCAGTAATAGGCTTAAAGGCCCATCCTGATTCAGCTGGGCCACACCTTAAGTGAAGGAACCTCACCAAAAGATCCTTTTTACAATGGGTTCACAGGACAGGAATAGAATAAGATTAAGAACGTTTTCTTTCCAGGGGTACAAAACTCCTAGTCACCACATGCTTGATATGAATTTGTGCTATGAAATGACATAAAATTCTAAATTTTTGAATCTTATGTTAAACATTTACATGCTTCATAAGGTCAATATTAAAAAGAAATTAAAAGTAATGAAATATCACACAGCTCACTTTTTGAGCTCCTCTGATAAATTAGAGTTTACTGCCATTTATAAGAATAATATATCATGGACTTTGAGTTTCTAATATGGGTTATAATTATAATTTTCCACTAAATTTCCAGGTAACATTGATCAAGTTAATCTATTTAAACCTCTATCTTCACTTCTCTAAAAGGAATATTATTTCAACTAGCTTTCTGAGATCGTTCATTGAGATAAATGGGAGATGCATTATGTAATTAAAATGCTATATAAACATTTTTTTCTAATTTGTTGAATTAGAATAATTCAACAATGAATAATTTTTACATATATGTAATTAATTTCAGAAGAGATTGTTATTTAAGAGGAAAACAATGTCTAAAATTGCCTTTTCATATTAGAAGTTTGTCATCATCTTACATTAGGTATTTACATAAGTATTTTATTATAACTTCCTGCAAAATACTGGGCCCCTCCTTCCTTAGAGTCTTTGCATTTCAGACCTAGAGTTCCCTAGGTCTGAAAGACTACCGCTTTACCCTCACATTTTTTAGGTCTTTGATTAAATGTTTCTTTCTTAAGAGGCTTTTCCTGACCACCCTGTTTAACATGGCAGCATTCCTTCCCACTCTGCTACCATTGGTCCTCTATTACCTTGTTTCCTATCATTTGACCTGTTTCATCATGTGCTATGCTGCATAAATAATCATTTGTTTATGTTCTGTCTCCTTTCAGTGGAATATAAACTCCATGAGAAAAGGGTATTTGGTGTTGTTTTGTACACTACTCTATCAAGGCTAGTGTTAAAATATAGCTATTTTCTATACGTTTATTGAATGAAAGACTATATCTATCTTACTGTAAATTAGCTATATGACAAGTCATTCATGGATTAGCCTATCCTATTTTGCTTTTCTTTCATTATCACAATCAATATATTTGAATGCATTATTTATATCACAATTTTATTTTCTTATGAGAGTCATAGCCATAAAAACAGCAAAAGTAATGACATATATAGCACTTAACATATAAACACAATACATATAAAAGCTCATTTAGCCCTCATAAAAACTCAGAGACATGTACTCTCATATTTATTATATTATTAGGTATGTAATATAAAATACATAGTATAGTTTAATATATTATGCTATATTGTTTATTATAGTGTGAGTGCTGTTATACTACCCCTCCTTTAATAAATGAGGAAACTGAGTGAGCCAAAGAAGAAACTGCATACAACTGTCATTTCTTGGAATGAAAGTTTGACCTGCTTTTGGTGAAATCTGTAATGATTCATATAATGTTGTAGTTCTGCAACATGCAAAATACGCAAGGTTAAATCAAATGATTATTAAATATAAATACTCCAAAATTCTCCCTTGGACTCTGAACCTTACTTGGGACCTTTGTATATAACACTAACACTAATTAGGAAAATTTTGTCATTTATATTAGTAAACAAAACATGTTCTTATGCTTGGAAATATTTGTGTTTTAGCTATAAAAATGGCTTTAAAATAAATTTTGTACAAAAAGAACTATGTTAAACAAGCAAGGAATAGAAAATTAGGCAGCATTCATTCTAAAGAAATAACACAAATTTCTATTAAGTGTTTGAGTGAGATTGCAAATGTTTCCTATGAGAAAATTCATCTCATTCAGAGTATACATTTAAAAATGTAAGCATAAGAACCTCAAATAAATCAAGAATTATTTATGTGCTATATGCCTCATAAACTTTATTCCTCATATCTTTTCTGCTATTAATATAAAAGAATTATACATTAAAAATACAGAGAGGTTTTTAGATTATTTAAAATTCATTAAAAGCTGAGATATTTTTATAATTAATTTTCCACTGAGATGAGAATTCAGAACTCCCTAGTAAAATTTAAAGGTGAATTTGTTTTTCACTAACAAGTCTGTCAGGCTGATTCTTGGAAGGAATATTGGATGGCTCCAAAAATTCTTTCATTTAAGTGAACTTTGTCAAACTTAAAACATTTCCATTAGCTTCTTCTTTTGAAACAGAGTATCCCTTGGAAAGAAGTTATTCCTCAACATAGTTTTATATCTTAATTCCCTTAGTGAGTCTTAAAATGGTGATAAAAGAGCAAAGCAAAAAATAGTTTTATCATTGTACTTCATAATGAACACTGTCAGTTGCATACTTTTTTTATTTTTTATTTTTAAGACAGTGTGTTATTTATTACTGTGAAGCAAATGATCTCAACACTTCATAGTTTAAAACACACACATTTATTACCTCACGGTTTTTGTATGTCAAGAATTTCTGCACAGCTTAACTGTATTGGATCCTCTTCTTTAGCTCACTACATGATCGATGGCAGGATTCAGCTCCTCTCAGAACTTTAGAATGAGGTTTCAGTTTCTCATGAACTGGTGACCAGAGGCCTCCCTAAATTCCTTGACACATGGGCCTCTCCAGGGAACAATTTATAACCTGATAACTTGTTTAATCAAAGCAAGCAAGCAAGTGGGCTTGATAGTGTCAACAAGAAAGTGCTGGAAGCAGAAGTTACAGTCTTTGTAACCTAATCAAGCAAGTGACACCGTGTCATATTTGCCATATTCTAATTATTAGGAGCAAGTCTACATTCACAAAGTGTGAATATTAGGAGGTAGGAATTATTCATAGCCATGTCAGAAGGTACCTACCATAGAGAGTTTTGAATATCTTCTGTCCAAAAACTGCGTTTATGAGAATTTCTTCAAATACCAATGTGAAGGTAGGTAAGAAGTATATTGTCTTTAACAAAAATAACACCTATTGCAAGAAATGACTTCATTACAAATGCTGCTTTAAATGTCACTGCCAGCACACTAGTTGCAATATTATAAGCATTCTACAGAATGCAGTTTTGAGAGCATGTTATCTGAAACAGATGATTACTAACAGTGTTGTGATTTTTCTAGCATATTGTTTACTTAATAATTGATAAGTGTTACAGTACCTATTTTTAACAGAAAAATGAAGACAGGTATGAGATATTTGGCCAAGATTTTGGATTATATGTGAAAGATATTGATAGGATCTATGCATAGGCAGAGAGCTATAGAAGCAAAGAAATATTAACAGGATGTTAGAATGTGAAGATAAAGTGATAGTCTAAACTGATTTATTTTTTTAAATAACCAAATTACCTGAATATATATTCAAGTCCTGGTGAATGTCTTGCCCTCTAGGATATCACTTTGCATACTGAAGTGGTAAATTCGAAATAATATAGAAGTGACTGTTAAATTATGTTATGTATATTATTTTATCAGTGTTTTCTGATGATATATAATACATATTCCCTGTATTATACTTTTGTTTTTTTTCAAATATATGCCTTAAACCTTAAACCTTAATGGATCATGGGAATTCAAAATCCTGACATACATTTTTTCAGGAATTTAGGCAAATCACATAACTTTCTGAGCGTCAGTTTATCTTATCTCTAAGTTAGGGATGTTGGATTCATTAAGTTTGTTTATCCCCTTCTTCCTAGGATATCTTCTGTGGTATACTGTGAGTATAAGTTTCTTCAGAGAAAGAGCTGCCTCCTTTTAAAAATCATTCTCTAGTGGTGTTTAGTATGAATTAGTGCTTAATAAATATTTGGTGAAGAAAAATTTGTTAATAAAAAACATTATTTCTTAGGCATTGCATCTTACAGTTCCAGAAATTAATTTTGGTCCACAAAGAAATGATTTTTAAATCTTAAAAATTTAGATGCTGGATCATTTTGGCATGCTAGAGAGGAATTATTTTGGTAGTAAATATGATTTTTTAAAAATTCTTTAACGATTTATTCATTTGATTGTTGATCATTTTACTCAATTCTAAGATTAAGTAGCTCTTGATCAGTTAAAAAACAAAAACAAAAATATTTTTACATGGTTTTATTCTCTAGTTAGGGAAGTTTATATTTGTTTTCTTCCAAAACCGACTTCCTACAGTCTATGACTAATTACTGTTGCTTCAAAAGTAAGTAGTGGTAAATGCTAGCAAACAGGTTTCTAATTTGTACAAATCACAGCATATTCCTAATAAATCAGTAAAAAAACAGATGCATAAGATATGTTACTACTCAAGCAAATAGTAAGCATCACAGTTATCATAAATTCATGTTAAGCCAGTTTGAAAAATAAATAAGTTAAAACAACTTCTGCTGTTCAATGCTTTGAAGATCCATGGGAAATATATTCATTAAACATTTCATTTAAAAATTAAATATTGCTAAGAGAGAGCAAACTATTATTTACTTTTTACAGTAATGAAGAAGAAATTAAAGACAGCAGCCCACGACAAACTGAAAAAAAAATCACCTAGAATTCCAGTTTCAGTTTTGATATATAAAGATCTTGGAAGTCGTTACTCCCATTTGGAGAAGGCTATTTTAGGCAATGAAAAGAGAAAACTGGGACCTAGCAGTAAAACAGGTTGGTGAAACAAGTGGCTATGGAATTCTACTGGATATCCTCTGAAAGATGAATCCCACCAGAAACTGGCAGGAAGAACACACAAGAATTTTGCTTGAAAATCCAGGACCAAGTAAAAGTTTGAAATAGTCTCAAGGGTCCTTATCACTAAGGCACCAAGGGAATTAACAGGTGGTTTAATCAATCAAAACAGCAAACAACTGGGACCCCTTCCTTTAATATTAGGAAGTGGGAGGACTAATTAACAGTTTGAAAAGCAAGCACAGAAATTAAATTATCTCTTTTTTCCCTTCTTTCCCTGAACCAACACACGAGTATACCTTAGACCCATAATCTCTTATTTTCTACCATTTCTATTTCTTCTCTCATTTCCTTAGTAAACTACTGACCTAACTAAACCAGCATGTTCTTAAATTAATTTATATAACATAACCAAGAACCTAGAGGAAATCCAGCAGCATATCCTTAAAATATGAAAAAAGCTCAAAAAAAACCAACAACAACAACAACAAAAAAAAACCAAAACCAAAAAAAAGATTAAATGATGACTTTACTTGGACCAAACAGAATTGAAGTAACAAGGCAAACTGTTCCAATGAAATCTGGAGAGAGTGAAATTCAGTTAATCACAACAACAATCAATTTACCCAGGACAGAAACTGCTGGAACACAAATTGCTAAGAAAACTTAAGTGGTAATTTTCAAAAGTTGCTGGAGAATAAATGTGGACTAGTGTGAGAATGAGATGATCCTGGGGGCAAGAATCATAATTCATCCCCCCTTTCAAGTGTACTATCACCAGGAAGCCCACAATTTGCTCTTCGTGAAAAGCCAAGAAATTCTTCTCCTTTGTCTGGCAGAGGGAGGGAAAATAGTCCCAGCATACTCTCTAGAACAAAGGACTTTGCAGGGAAAAAGAAATTATCAGTCTTACCTGTTCAAAAGAAGGGTAATATAGTTTTGCTGCATCACTTACAGGGGTACAAAAATCTAAGAAATAGTTGTGATGGTTAAAGCTCAGGGGTACAGACCCACCAAAAGATTGATATTTAATAATAAGATTATAGAACATATCTGCTTCCCCACACTTTACATCCAGATCAAAAGAGTTCCAAAATAATAACAACAGTGGATTGGAATTAAAAGAACGTATTTAGCTTTTGATATGTAACCCTAAAACAGAAGTTAAGCATAGACCAACCAACTCCTAACCAAATTAACATAAAATTTTATGATACAGTGTTATTACCTAATTCTCTATTATGCAATATATCCTGTCCAGCTTTCAACAACAACAGCAACAAATATAAGGCATGATAAAAGGCAAGAAAAAATTAGTCAGTAAAGTAAAAATAAGCACCAGGAAAAGACTGAGATAATTTGGACTAATTAAACAAGGACTTTAAAATAACTGTGATGAATATATTAAAGGACTTAATGGAAAAAGTAGACAACATGTAAGAACAGATTGGTAATGTGAGCAAAGAGATGAAAACTTTAATAATAAAAAAGAAATGCTAGAAATCAAAAGAAGAATAACAGAAATGAAGAATGCCTTCAGTGGATTCATCTGTAGACACACATGGTCAAAGAAAGAATTCAGTGAACATGAACATGTGTTAATATAGTGCAAACGGAAATGCAAAAGAAAGAAAATGAAAAACAAAACCGTCTTCAAGAACCAAGGGACAAATTTTTAAGAGGTTTAGTATATGCATTGGAATGTCAGAAAGAGAAGAGAGAACAAATTTAGAAGAAGAAATAGCGAGGTAATAATTTTCTAAAATTAATGGCAGACATCAAACCACAGATAAAGGAGGTTCAGAGAACAGAAAGCTGAGTAAATACAAAAATGGAAAAAAAAATACACCTAGACATATTATAGCCAAATACAACCTACTATTCTATATCCAGTGAAATTATCTTTCAAGACTGAGTCAATAATAAAGACTTTCTCAGATACTCACACATCAAGGAAATTTATCCTTACCAGAACCCTGTCCTGTAAAAATGTTAAAAATAACAGGGGTTGTACAACTCTACATAACTGCCCACAGTGAATGAGTGTTTCTTTTTCTCCACTTCTTCTTCAGTACTTGTACTTCTCTCCCTTTGTAATAGTGGCCATTCTGATAGGTGTGAAATGATATCTCATTGTAATTTTGATTTACATTTCCCTAATAATTAGTGATGTTGAATACTTTATTATGTGTGTTTTTCCCATTTGTATTTCTTCTTTGGACAAATGTCTATTCAAGTCTTTTTCCCTTTTTAATCAGGTCATTTGTCTTTTATATTGTTGAGTTGTAACATCTCATTATATATCTTGGCTATTAAACCCTTTTGTGATATGTGATTTCAAATATCTTCTCCCATTGAGTCAACTGCATTTTCACCCTTTTGACAAAGTCGTGTTAGGGGCAAAAGTGTTTAATTTTGAGGAAGTCCCATTTACCCATTATTTCTTTTGCTGCACATGCTTTAGGTATAAGGTCCAATAAACCACCACTTACCACAAGGTCTTTAAGATGTTTCCCTCTTTTTTCTTCTAGTAGTTTTATGATACTGGCTTTTACATTTAGGTCTTTGATCCATTTTGAATTAATTCATGTATAGGGAGTGAGATAGGGGTCCTCTCTCCCAGCATCATTTGTTGAAAAGATCATTTTGTCCCATTAACATGGATTTGGTATGTTTGTCAAACCCAATTGGCCATAGAGGTGAGGGTTTATCTGTGTACATTCAATTCTATTCCACTGGTTGATAAGTCTATCTTTATGGCAGTGCCATGCTGTTTTGATCATTCTAAATTTATAATATGTTTCTAGGTCAGGCAATGAAATTCTTCTTGTGTCATTCCTCTTTTTAAGATGCTTTTAGCCATTCAAGAGCCCTTTCCTTTCCAAATGTAGGCTTTTGGAACTTTGATTGGTATTGCATTGACTCCATAAATCAGTTTGGATAAGATTAAAATCTTCACAATGCTTAGTCTTCCAATTCATGAACACAGGATATCTTTCTATTTAAGTCTTCATTGATTTCCTTTAGCATTGCTTTGTAGTTTCCTCACATGAGTCCTGTACTTTTTTGGTTTAATTGATTCCTAGATATTTGAGTGTTTTTATTTTTATTGTAAGTGGAATTTTTTACCCTGATTTCCTCCTCAGATTGTTCAATACCAGTGTAAAAACACATTACTGATTTTTGTGTGGTGTTATTATATTCTGTCACTTTGCTGAACTCAATTATTATCCCAAGTAGTTTTGTCACAGACATTTCAGAATTTTCTGAATTTAGTATCATGTTATCTACAAATAGAGATTTATTTCCTATTTTCCTATTTGGCTGCCTTTAATTTTTTTTGTTTTTGTTTTTCCTAATTGCTCTAGCTAGAACTTCTAGTACAACATTGAATAACAGTGGTGACAATGGGCATCCTTGTCCTGTTCCTGATCTTAAAGGGTAAAGCTTTTGACGTTTTCCCATTTAGTATGATGTTTACTGTAGTTTTTTCATAGTGCCTTTTATCATATTGAGGAATTCTCCATCTATTCCTATCTTTTAAAGTATTTTTTTTAATCAAGAAAGGATGCTGGATTTTGTCAAATGCCTTTTCTGCATCAATGGAAATAATCATTCAATTTTTTCCCTTCAGTTTGTTGATGTGGTGTATTAGATTAATTGATTTTCTTATGTTGAACCAGCCTTGCATACCAGGAATAAATCCACTTGATCATGATGTATAAGTCATTTGATACATCATAGGAGTTGATCATAAGTATTTTGTTGAGAATTTTTGCATCTATGTTCATTAGAGAGATTGGCTTGTAATTTTCTTTACTTGTAGTGTCTTTATCTGGCTTTGGTATTAGAGTGATCTTGGCTTCATACAGAGTGATCTTGGCTTCATATTGAAGGGTAATTTTCCTTCCCCTTCAATTTTTTGGAAGAGTTTAAAAGGATTGGTGTTAATACTGTGAAGCCATCTGATCCCGTACTTTTCTTTGTTGGGAGATTTTTTATTACAGACTCAATCTTGTTAAATGTGATTGGTTTGTTAAGTTTTTATATTTCTTGTAGCACCAGTATAGATTGTTTGTGCACTGCTGGGAATTTGTTCATTTCATCTGGGTTGTCTAATTTGTTGGCATACAGTTTCTCATAAAGTCCTCTTATGATCCTTTTTATTTCTGTGGGGTCTATTGTAACTTCCCTGTTTTCATTTCTGATTATATTTATTTGCATCTTCTCTCTTTTTTTCTTTGTTAGTCTAGCTAGGAGTTTGTCAAATTTATTGATCTTTTCAAAGAACCAGCTTTAGCTTTGTTGAATTTCTCTATTGTTTTTTTTTCTCAATTTCATTTATTTCTGCTCTAATCTTTATTATGTCTTTCCTTCTACTTGCTTTGAGATTAGTTTGCTGTTCTTTTTCTAGTTTCTCCTGTTGTCCAGTTAGATCTTTGATTTTAGCTCTTTTTTTCTTTTTTAATACAGGCATTCAGGGCTATAAATTTCCCTCTCAAGAATGCCTTCACTGTATCATATGTTTTGATAAATTGTAATGTTCTTTTCATTTGTCTCAATATATTTACTTATTTCATTTGCAATTTCTTCTTTAACCCACCGATTATTTAGAAGAGTGTTATTTAGCCTCCATACATTTGTGAATTTACCTCTTTCCTGTCTATTATTAACTTTCAGTGTCATTCCATTATGATCTGAGGACGTGTTTTGTGTAATGCCAAACTTTTTAATATTTACTGAGAGCTAGATTGTGTCCTAACATGTGGTCTGCCCTGGAGAAAGACCAATGGACACTTGAGAACGTATTCCCTGTTGAGATTGGATGCAATGTTCTGTATGTTTATTAGGTCTAACTTGTTTATTATATTGTTGAAGTTCTCTGTTTCCTTGTTGATCTTCAGTCTAGTTCTATTTAGTGATATGATTGGTGTATTGAAGTCTCTGATGACTACTGTAGAAATGTCTATTTCTCCCTTCAGTTTTGCCATAGTTTCCTCATATATTTTGGGGCACCCTGGTTAGATGCATAGCTATTTATGACAGTTATATCTTCCTGGTGGATTGTCCCTTTTATTAATATATAATGGTCTTCTGTAGCTTTTATAACTTTTTTGCATTTAAAGTTGATTTTGCCTGATGTTAGTATAGTTACACCTGCTTTTTTTATGTTACTCTTCGCATGAAGTCTCTTTTTCCAACCTTTCACTTTCAGCCTGTTTGTATCACTGCATCAGTCTCCTGTAGGCAGTATATGGATGGCTCATGTTTTTTGTTTTAAACAGTCTATATCTTTTGTTAGGGAAGTTTAATCCATTCATATTCAATGATATTACTGTAAATGAATTATTTACTTCCACTATTTTATTTTTTGGTTTTCATATGTTATCTTATTTTCATTTGCCTTTACTCTTTTGGTTATCCATTTCACTATTCTTTCTTTTATGCTGTCCTCCAAGTTTCCCTTGTCTTTTCCTTGAGCTTCCAAGGCTTCCTTTAATATTTCCGGCAAATGTGGATTCTTTTTTTTACAAACTATCTTAGTTTCTGTTTGTTTGTGAATATTTTATATTCATTTCATATTTGAAGGGCAATTTTGCTGGATAAAGAATTGACAACTGGCAGTTTTTCTCTTTAAGTATTTTAATTGTATCATACCACTGTCTTCTTGCCTCCATTGTTTCTTATAAGGCATCCATACTAAGTATTATGGGCATCCCTTATATGTGATTGTTTGTTTCTCCCTTGCTGCTCTCAGAATTTTATCTTTATCTTTGACACTTGACATTCTGAATAGTATGTATCTCTGAATAGGTCTATTCAGATTTATTCTGATTGGAGAATGATGTGCTTTGTGAACAAATAAGTTCATTTATTTCATGAGAGTTGGGAAATTTTAAGTTATTATTTCCTCAAATATTCTTTCTGACCTTTTTCCCTTCTCTTTTTCTGAAACTCCCATTATACATATGTTGCTGTATTTTGTGTTGCCATTCAACTTCCTGAGCCCCTTCTCAACTTTTTCCGTTTTCTTGTTCTGTTCTTTTCACTCTTCAATTTCAGCTGTTCTGTCTTTGGTACTACTTATTCTGTCTTCTATCATTTTGAGTCTGTGGTTTTATCCTCTAATGTAATTTTTATCTCACCTATTGTGTCTTTCATTCCCATGAGCTCTGTTACTTTTCTATTTAGGTTTATAATCTTCTTTGTGTTCACTACATGTCTTCTTGATAACATTTATCTCTTTAGGCATATTGTCTTTCAATCACTAATTTGATTTTGGAAATATGTATGTATCTCATTAATCAGTTGCCTCAAATCTTGTGTCTCTTTTAGGACTCTGATATATTCCTTTTCTTGGTCCATGGATTCCATTTTCTTACTAAGGCTCATACTTTTTTTAAATTAATTAATTAATGTATCTACCCCCCCCCTTTGACTTGCTTACTGTCTGTTCTCTGTGTCCATTTGCTGCAAGTTCTTCTGTGTCTGCTTATCTCCTTTTGTCACATTTTGCTGTGCCAGCTTTCCATGGGCACAGCCCATCAGCTCTCTGTGGGTGTGGGCCATCAGCTCCCCATGTGTGTAGGCCATCTTGCCTTCACAAGGAGGCCTTTGGACATGAACCCAGGGCAACCCATATGGTTAACAGGAGCCCAATCAATTGCTGTTATCTAGCCTTTTGATTAAGATGATGAGTTTACTCAGAAGCTCAATTTATCTTCTTTTCATAGGGATTTAGTGGCTTGAGGCTGTGATTTACTGATGTTCTTTGATTCTTGTTTCAACCTGGTTCTTTAGGATTGTCCCTGTCAGTTGCTCGAAACTGGGTCCTGGACCCGGAAATGGGTTGCAGACCTGTTTCCTAGACTTTTGGAAGGGAGACTGTAAAGGCTGGAACAAGCTTTCTTACTTTTAATTTCCTCATGTGCAATTCCTTCCTCTGCTAGCCAATGATGCATTTTGCCAGCCCTCTCACTTCAATGCCTGGTTGGAGTCTGTTGCAAAACAGACTGGATCAGTGTGATAGAGAATCCTGCCTGGAGGCTAAGAGCCTTGTAATTCAAACTTTCTCAGAGACACTTCTCCAACCTTTGCTGGCAGCCTTCCCCGTTTTCCTGCATAGGAAATAATTTGACTCCCCTCTGTGTCCTCAACAATCTGTCCCAGTTATTGGAAAGGGAGACTGAGATAGTTAGATCCATTCAGTCCCAGATCTCTTTAGTCTTGAGGTGGCTCTCAAGGCAAACAAAGGCATGGCCTTACCTGGTCTAGAATTGCCCATGGACAGAAGCCAAAATTTGTAGGTCAAAAGCTGAATCAGCCTTAAGCTGTGTTCCTTTCTCTCTACCTGGGAAGGTGGATACTTGGGACCCCCTTTGTAGCCAATGACCCCAAGGCTTGAAAATTCAAAAATGTCCATAAGGTGGGGGGGATGTTGGCAGTTGCAGCTGCAGTTTAACTCAAAGATTTGCTGTAACAATCCTTTTCCTTTGCCCTTTTCTCTTCTTGGTGTTGCTCAGCCTTCCACTAGTGTCCTAAACCCTAGATTGTTTTCAGGACATTTCTGCCTGTCCTCTAGTTATTTTTTTGTGAGAGAAGAAAGTACCATGTCTTTCTTGTTCACCATCTTCCCAGAAGTCTAAAATAAATTTTTTAAAAAATCAACTAAACTGTGCTACACAAACTGTGAATACCTAGTTAAACTATTCATTATACGTTAACAGTACAATTCTAAGAATGTGCTTTCATCAACTGTAATAAATGTGCTGCACCAACGCAAGGTGTTATTAATGGGAATTATATGGGAGTCCTTTAGGTTACGCACAATTGTTCTATAAACCCACAACTTCTTTAATAATTATTAAAAGTCAAAAGAAAATGAGAAAAACAATGTGAACTTGGGTTTTTGGTGATCTTTTATATACAATACAAGAAGCTCAATTTGTGAAAGAAAAAGAAGATGAGTTACACTTCATTAAATAAAACCTTTTGTTCTGTTAAAGACATGTTTAAGAGAATGAAAAGACTGGGGATAAATATTTGTATACAAAGCACCCTTAAACCTCAACAGTGAAAACAAACAAACAACCCAATTTTAACATGGGCAAAAGATTTGAACAGACATCTCATCAAAGAAGATATACAGATGGCAAGTAGAATATGAAAAGATGGTCAACATCCTTTGTCATTAAAGAATTACAAATCAAAATGACAGTGAGGAGCTGCTGCACACATATTATAATGGCTTTAGATGAAAAAAAAAAGACAGTACAAAATGCTCACAAGCATTCAGAGCAACAGGAACTCTAATTCACTCTATGTGAGAATGCAAAATGGTACAACCACTTTGGGGAAGACTTTGGCAGTTTCCTAAAATTCTTAACATATCCTTACTACATAATACAGTCTTTGTGCTCTTGGGCTTATCCCTAATTGATTTGAAAGCTCATGTCCACACAAATACCTGCATTTATATATTTATAAAATCTTTATCCATAATCACCCCAAAATGCAATTAACTTAGGTGTCTATCAATAGTTAAATAGATAAACAATCTGTGGTGTATAAGTACATTGTAATATTTATCAGTGATAAAAGCAATCAAGCCATGAAGTGATGAGTATGAACCTCAAACACATATTGCTAAGTGAAGGAAATCAATCTGAAAAGACTACTGCATGAATCCAAAACTAGAGAGCAACTGAAAAAGATCAGTTATTAGTTGCCAGGGATTCTGGGGGAGGAAGGAACATTGAAGAGGTGAAACACAGAATTTTTAGAGTGGTAAAATTATTCTGTATGTTATTTTAATGTTGGGTACATGACAGCATGAAAATTGAAACTTGAATTCAAATTTTAAAAAGGCATTTAGGATGTCATGGAACTTCAAGAATGAAGGTAGGGCCTGACAAGACAATTTGACTTTATCACAAATGTATGCAATAACGTCACTTGAAGGGGATAATAAGGGTAAGAGGTGGGGAAGATGCTGACCAAAGTAACTTTGGTAAAAGTACTGTTATAGGCACCCTACTCTAGCTGATAATGTTCTTTCCTCTGGTGGTATAGGTTAGCACTTGTGAAAGTGCTGCGTATATATAATGGAATTGAACAATTAAATAGGTGGATGGCAAATAGTGGGAGCCAGTGTTTTCAATGTTGGAGTGGGAAGTTATAAATGAGAAAGAAGAAACTAGATTAATCTATGGTGTAATCTATTAGAGTTGGAGAGATCAGAAAGAATTAATATCTAGCTTAGTACAGACATAGGTATTTACAAATAAAATTTTTGATAGTTAAGTGTATATACATGTTGAGTACACATGCATATATTTGCATGTTCTGTCAACAAAGAGAGCCTAAAAGAAATGACACCCAAGGAGCAAGAAGTACACCTAATGTCCATATCTTAGTTTCAGTACCATTTTTTTTCAAATTCTACTCAATTTATTCATTTACACAAAAATATTGCATTTAAAAAATTATGAAACCATACTTCAAATACAAGCAAGATTAAACTCCCCAGAGGCTGTTGAGCTATTTGTCAATTGACCTACAGCTTTTTCAAAAAGAACAAAGCAGAAGTTTACACAATTTGCACAATTCTCCAATTATTAGTAATACACAGTGAATTTTCTGAACCCCTCAATTTCCTCCTCTCCATTACCTTGAGCTAAAGTTATGAAAACTCCACTTTTATCTTCAAAAAGCAGGAATTCCTACTACAGCTAACCATCCTACTAGAGAAATATAGGTGAGATAGAATTTAAAAGGTCAATAAATTGCAAATAATTGGAGTATGAACACACCCAGCATGTGAGTCCCAACACAGAGAGTATATTCCATGTAGTAAGAAGCAGAGTCCAGATGAGTTTTGTACTTTTGCTTTGTTTTTATTGGTAAAACTTAGAGTCTGTATTCAAAAGTCATTTTTTTGGCCACAAATTAGAAAATTTAGTAATAGTTAAGTGTCTAAGTTTATAGGTATATATTTTGTCATTTCATTTGTCCATCTATGAAATTTCAATTCCAGAATAAATATCACTTTCTAAGTAGGCACTGACTATAGTAAGAACAAGTCAGCTAACTTCGTTAATAATTAGCTTCACTTGAAAACATTATGAAGTGAACTTCCTATCAATTTCAACTTTCAGTATTCTTTGCAAACATTAAAATGCCTAAAAAAGCAAGCATAAATTCCTAACCAGTAAAATCTTTTTAAATAATTAAATAATTCTTATAAATCTAATGAATTAAAATTATTGACATAGTTAGTCCTTAAAAACTATAATGTTCATAGTCCTTGTCAAATTATTCTATATATTTTTAAATTTAAAAATCCCACATATAAGTGCAAAATTCCTTTTATATTTTAATATAAAACAGATTTTAGAAAAATTTTCAGTGTAATATAGGTGACTCTATATATTCTTTCCCCAGAGTCACCAGCTGGTTACATTTTATACTATTTGCTTTATATTCCTTCTCTCTTATTATCTCTTTCTGTAGTTTTCTTGCTGAACTATTTGAGAATAAGTTGGCAATATTGCGGCGGCTTGCTCGGTCGGTAGAGGTGGGGTCTGGCTGCGGACGAGGGGTCGGTCCAGCTCTGGACGAGGGGTCGGTCCTGCTTGGGACGAAGGGTCGGTCCGGCAGCAGACGAGGGATCGGTCTCACAAGGGGTTGCGCAGTTCGGCTGACGGGGTCGCCTGGCAAAGCCGGCGACGAAGGGGTCGCCCGGAGAAGCAGGCGACGAACTGGGGACAAGGGAGGCCAGGCCCTTGTCGGGGGCTCTCAGGACTGGAGGGCGTATGGCAGAAGAACTACCACGGAGACAAGGTAAACACGCAAGTCCACTTTATTGAGGGAGAGGCAACAGTTTTATAGGGGCTGGGGAAGGCTGATTGGTTGAAGCCATGCCCTGTTCTGATTGGTTGCCGGCGAAAGGTCAGTGGGCGGTACTGGACGGGGGAGGGGTGGTGGTTAGGGATTGGCTGTCGCTGTTGCTGGGGGAAGGGGCAGGGTTGAGTTTCCCGCCCACGCCTGGCTGTTGCTGCTGTCGGGGGAAGGGAAAAGGGCAGATGGGATTTTTCCGCCCACACCTGGCTATTGCTGCTGTTGGGGGAGGGGAAAGGGTAGACTGGATTTCTCCGCCCACACCTGGCTGTTGCTGCTGTCGGGGGAGGGGAAAAGGGCAGACTGGATTTTTCCGCCCACGCCTGGCTGTTGCTGCTGTCGGGGGAGGGGAAAAGGGCAGACTGGAATTTTCCGCCCTGCGCCTGCGCAGGGAGAAGGAAGAAGAAGGGTACTGCCCCACAGGCATCGTGTGGCACCACCCGGGAGGAGGGGCGGCCGCGGAAGCATGGCTGCTGAGAAGGGGAGACCAGAGGGCACTCTGCACCCATGCCGAGCTCCCTAAAGGGGTGGCGGTGAGTCCGACCAGCCACCCTATTATGGGGGCAGTGGCTTGGCCTGCCGCGGCTGCTCCCCCGCCAGGCCAGCAAACCACACTTCAGCCCGAGGGGTGACCGCACAATATGATAGCCCTTTGCAAACACACATTTTGATTTGTATTTAATAAGAACAAGAACTTTTTTACATAATAATAGCACAATGGTCAAAAACTGAAAATTGAATAATAACACATAATTATTATCTAATCTACAGTGTATAGTCACATTCCATTAATTATGTAATGTCTTTTCCCCTTTAATTCTGATATAAAATCCAGGTCAGGGCCAGGCATAATATTTATCTGCTATATCTCTTTATTGTATTTTAATTTAACATCATGGAGTCTTTCTTGTCTTTCTTGACTATGACTTTTTGAAGAACACATGAGTTATTTTATAGAATATCTTTGAAATTGGAGTTTTCTGGTGTTTCATCATTATTACTTTCATTGCATCATTCTTACCTGCATTGGCAGGGACACGAATTCTATGGGAGTTACTGTGTTATCTTCAGTGCACCTTATCAGTAGGCACCTGGTATCAGTTTATTCCAATATCAATGTTGTTAATTTTGCTCACTTCCTCGAGCTGTTGTCTGCCAAGTGCCTCCACTGTGAAGTTATTACTGTTCCTGCTGTGATTGAGAAGTACCTTCTGGGGAGATATATTGAAACTGTTGATATTTCTATTTCACCTCAAATATTCTTCCACTGGTTTTTCATCTTTGATTATTTATTTATTTAACAAATCAATTTTATTGAAACATATTAGTAAAGCCTATAATCCACCCAAAGTGAACAATCAATGGGATTTGGTATAATCACATAGCTGTGATGCATTCATCAATTTAATCATTATTAGAAAAAGATATTGAGAGGTGGTATGTCTTTGCTTTTTTGTTATCATTATTATTATTGAAATAATGATAATTTATTTTTAATATTACTGGCTTTCTCTATTTATTATTTGCCATTCTCTGTAAGGAAGAACTTTTCCTTTGGCTTTACTGATCATTCTTCCTTCTCTCTCTTCCTTCCTCCCTCCCTTCCTTCCTTGCTTTTATTTATTCATTTATTTAAATTAACATGGACTCATGGATGCTTATTTTGTTCAATAAGTTATTGAATAAACTAATAAAATATTGATATTTTGCTCCTAGTGTTCCAGCTTTGGCCAATGGCAGCTCCTTCCAGCTGTGTCCTCTAGCCCTTGGATATCCCCATTATACTTTGAGAACTTCTTAGTTTTGTTTTGTTTTGCTATTCTATGTCTGTTTATAAATCAAGTTATGGGGTCCAAGTGTTCAAGTGTGATCATTGCTTTTGAGGTTCCATTAATTATTGGATTTATCAGAGAGAAATATTTATGCATAGCAGTGCACAAGAAAAAAGTTTGAATTCATTTTCTTCACATAATATTTTAAGTCATTTATATGCAGTGAAATGAATGAATCATAAGTGTACAATTCAGTGAGTTTCAATACATATATATATATACACACACTTTAAGATACAGCATATTTCAATCACTACCAAAAATTCTCTTGTGCATTCCCAGTCAAGCTCCAAATTCCCCCACAAACACCACCATCTTCTTATTTTTTTCAAAAGAGATTCATTTTCCTGTTAAAGTATTTCTGGATATATTGCTGCTTAATTTGTCTCAGCATATCTTTGAGATTCATCTGTGCTTAATGTATCAATACTTATTTTTTTATTTCTGACTAGTAGTCCATTGAAAGAATTCACTACAATTTGTTCATCTTTTCTTCTGTGGTAGACATTTGGGTTGTGTTCAATTTTGAGTCTATTAAAAATAAAGGTGGCATAAATATAAAAATTATCTTTATGTATTTTCATTCCTCATCAGTACATGCTTAGAAATGTAATTGATGGTCCACAGGGTAGATTTAAGTATATTTTATAATTTCATTTGTGAACCGGGTAGCATTATTTAAAAGTATTTTGGATAACTTGCAAATATTTAAGGTTATTATTGATCTCTAATTTAATCTCTTTGTAGTCACAAATTATGCTGTGCATAACTTCAAATTTTTAACATTTATTGAGGTTTATTTCATGGCACATCATATGAGCTGCTTTAAAGTGGATTTGATGCGATTGTATGTATATAGTTGTTGGTGTAGTGTTTCATAAATATCAATTAAATCTACTTAATTGAGTATAATGCAGATATTTATGTATCACTGATTTTCTTCTAATTGTGGTATCAATTAATGAGAAAGGGATATATAACTCTCTAAATGTAATTGTAATTTAGTTTATTTCTCCCTTTGGTTCTCTATTAGTTGTGGTTTCATATATTTTTATGTGTATTCATTAATATCTTCTTTCTCATGAATTTTATCGTTTGCCATTACTAAATATCTCTATCTGGAAAAGCACTCCTTGTCTTGAGGTCTCTTTATACTAATTTGTTTTAGCCATCTCTGATTTAATGACTAGTCCTTTTACATCTTAGAATTCTTGTCTTGTGGACAGCCTGGAATGACATTCTAATTCATAATCATTCTGATAATCCTTCTTAATTGGAGGTTTTACCCCATTTACATTTAATTCACTGTTTTTAAGGTTTAGAAATATGTCTACCAATCTGGCATTTCTACCTATGTTTTTGTTTTTCCAACATTAATTTATTTCCTTATCTGATTTTTGTTAATCAAATTTTTAAATATTCTATTTTTATTTATTAGTTTTTTAAATTATAGAACTTGCATTATGTTTTAGTGATTATCCTAAATTTAGAATATGTATACTTTTCCTATTCTAATGTAGTACTAATAACTATTATAAATTCAGTTTGAAAATATTAAAACCTTTATGACTTCTTGTAATGTATGATCTAATGGTGACTGATTCCTTTGGTTTATATTTATCCAAAAATGTGTTTTTGCTTTTATTTGAAGTGTATTTTCCGTGAATATATATTTCTTAGACAATAGTTCTATTGTTTCTTTCTTTCAGCACATTAAAGATGATGTTCAATTTGTTTTGACTTTCACTGATTCTGACAAACATTCAGCCATAATTTGTTTCCCCAATAATCATACTCTTGGGCATTTATTCCAGAGAAATAAAAACCTATATTCAAACAAAAACCAGGTCACAAATGTGCATATTAGCAATAGCCAAAATCTAGAAACAGTCAAAATGTCCTTCAATAGCTGAAAACTTAACTAAATCATGGAATATCTATACCAGAGAATACTACTCAGCAATAAAAAGGAACAATCTATTGATACAGCAACAATTTGGATAGATCTCAAAGGCATTAGGCTTAGTGAAAAAGCATTTCCCAGATTACAAACTCTGTTACTCCATTTACATAACATTATCAAATGAAAAAATTATACAGTGGGAAAGAGTGATTGTCAGGTGTTGTTTTTTTTTGTTTTTTGTTTTTGTCTTTATTTATTTTTTTAGTATTACATTAAAAAAAATGAGATCCCCATATACCCCCAGCCTCTTGCCCCCTTCTTCCCACATAGCAACAATCTTCTCCATCATCATGAGACAGTCATTCATTTGGTGAATACATCTCTGAGCACCACTGCACCTCATGGTCAATGGTCCATGTTATAGCCCACACTCTCCCACATTCCATCCAGTGGGCCATGGGAGGACATACAATGTCTGGTAACTGTCCCTGCAGCATCACCCAGGACAAGTCCAAGTCCCAAAAATGCCTCCACATCTCATCTCTTCCTCCCATTTCCCACACCCAGCAGCCACCATGGCCACTTTATCCACACCAATGCCACATTGTCTTTGATTACTAATAACAATAGTTCATGACTAGAATATAAGTAAGTCCACTCTCATCCATATGCTATTCCTCCATCCTGTGGGCCTTAGAATGGTTGTGTTCACTCCATATCTATATCAAGAGGGGGCTTAGATTCCACATGGATGCTGGATACAATCCTCCTGCTTTCAGTTGTAAGCACACGTGGCTCCATGGTGTGGTGGTTGTCCTTCTTCAACTCCATGTTAGTTGAGGGGGGTAAGTCCAATAAACAAGAGTGTAGGAGCTGAAGTCTGTTAAGGTTCAGGGCCTGGCTATCTTATGACAGTCCAGAGATTCAGATCCCCTGGGTATGTATTAAGACCGTGTTAAAAGCAACAGGAGAGACTTGTGAAAAAAGATCACATCTGAGTCCAGCTCCATCTCACAGAAACACAAACTCCAAAGAAGGGCCAACTGACATGGCACTGAACTCTATCTGCCATGACCATAGAACCTGTGGGTCTCTGTAGCCCTCAGAAGAACCAATACCCAGGGTTGTATCTACTTTGTCTCTGGGACTCTGCTGAGGTGTGCATAAGGGCAACCCCTCTGATAACCTCCCAGCTCTTTTTTTTTGAGACTCATAGCCATATAAACTCATTTGTCCTTTCCATTTCCACCTTGATTCAGGTCAAAAAGCATTTTTAATTCCTGGTATTATATGTAGACTGAGATATTCTGCTGGTTCAAGTTGACCCTTTTATTCAAGGTCATTTTCTAGTTACATCATCAGCTGGTAGTTGGTAGTAATCCCTCAGTGCCAGGGATGCTCATCCCCGGGAGTCATGCCCCATGCTGGGGGGAAGGCAATGCATTTACATGCTGAGTTTGTCTTCGAGACTGTATTCAGCCATAATTTGTATCTTTACTCCTTTTCAATTTTCTTTGGCTCTTTAAAAAAAAAAACCATTTTTCTTTGTCTTTTATCAAATTGATTATCAGGTAACTATATGTGATTTCCTTTGTATATGTATTGTTGGGCTTCATCAATCTCCTCAAGAATAAGTTCATTTTTATTAAAAATTATTTTGCCCAGTTTTTCTATAAACATATTTTTCTGCTACATTACTTAAATTATTTCTTTCTTGGATCCCAATTCAATACATATTAGACCATTTGATACTAACTCACAGCACTCTGATGCTCCACTTTTTATTTATGTCCTTCATATTAGATTTTAAAATTTCTTTAATTTGACCAAAACTTGCTGTTCCTGTTTTCAATCTGGCATTAAACTTATGCAGTATATTTTTCATTTCATTTTAATTCTAGAAAATATTTTATTTAATTTTAGAGAAGAGATTTTGGGAAGAAAAAATTCTAAGTCAAAAGAGTATGTATAAAGTGTGGGGCAAGATGGCATTTGAGTGAGTGTACCTCATAATCTCTCCCACAAAGAAGCAGCTGCATAGGGTTGGAGTCCTTTTGGACCAGGCTGTTTCAGGGGATTGCAGGGCAGGAGGTGTCTGGATGCCAATTTAGTGGGAGGGTCTCAGAGGAGATTCTTGCAAGAGGTGCTGCAGGGAGCGCTTAACACTTACTGTGTTTCCTCATCCTTCATTTCTTCTTTTCTGTGTGTATTCATTTGGGGCACCTCACTATCCCATTTCTGCCACATCTTTCAATGCTGCATCATCTACTGTTTCTCTTACATTCCACCTCCCTTTCTTTGGCCCCCAAATTGTCTGACTTTTTATTTCTAACATCTTTGTTCTGTTTTCTGTCTTTTATCCACTCTTGATATTATTGTCCTTCTTTTCCCATTCCCTCTCTCATGAAAACACTGGCTTTTTAATTCATATTATATCCCTCCCCATATTCAGTTGACTCTCTCATTATAGGTACTTTACTTACTGCCATAACTCTATACAACTTACATGAGACTAATATTCATTCTCCCAGATCTCACAATTTTGCTCTGATAACATTTATTACCAATACTATTTTATACATTTCCTTTTCTTACTCATTTTGCTTTCCCTGGCCCTAATATTTTCCTTCAAAGTGAACTTAGCCAGCGACAAAAAAATAGAGTAAGAAGAACAAAGTGACAAAGAGGACACATAACACTTACACACAAAAAACTAATTAATCCCAAGACTAGACAAAGAAGCTAAGGAACTGGTTAAACCCGTCAAGATAAAATGATGACCAGACAACAACAAAAAACTATAAACCAAACGAATATTCAGGAAAAGATGGCTGAATCCAATAAACAAAATAAAAACCAGGAAGGGGAGCAGAACATCAGACAAGTAATTAAAGATCTCAAAAGATACATTAGAGACCAACATAATGATGTAAAGAAAGAGATTAACAATATGAAGAAAACACTTGGAGAGGAAATTGCAGACTGCGGTCACCCCTCGGGCTGAAGTGTGGTTTGCTGGCCTGGCGGGGGAGCAGCCGCGGTAGGCCTAATTCCAAGCCGCTGCCCCCATAATAGGGTGGCTGGTCGGACTCACCGTCACCCCTGAAGGAAGCTCGGCATGGGCGCAGAGTGCCCTCGGGTCTCCCCTTCTTGGCAGCCATGCTTCCACGGCCGCCCCTCCTCCCGGATGGCACCACATGATGCCTTGTGGGGTGGCACCCTTCTTCTTCTTTCTCCCTGCGCAGGCACAGGGCGGAAAATTCCAGTCTGCCCTTTTCCCCTCCCCCGACAGCAGCAACAGCCAGGCATGGGCGGAAAAATCCAGTCTGCCCTTTTCCCTTCCCCCGACAGCAGCAACAGCCAGGCGTGGGCAGGAAACTCAAGTCTGCCCTCCACCTCAGCAACAGCAGCCACCAATCCCTAAACCCTGCCCCTTCCCCCAGCAACAGCAACAGCCAATCCCTAACCACCACCCCTCCCCCATCCAGTACCGCCCACTGACCTTTCACCAGCAACCAATCAGAACAGGGCATGGCTTCGACCAATCAGCCTTCCCAAGCCCCTATAAAACTGTTGCCTCTCCCTCAATAAAGTTGGACTTGCGTGTTTACCTTGTCTCCGTGGTAGTTCTTCTGCCATACGCCCTCCAGTCCTGAGAGCCCCTGACAAGGGCCTGGCCTCCCTTGTCCCCAGTTCATCGCCTGCTTCTCCAGGTGACCCCTTCGTCGGCTGCTTCTCCGGGCGACCCCTTCGTCGCCGGCTTCGCCGGGCGACCCCGTCAGCCAAACCGCGCAACCCCTTGTGAGACCGATCCCTCATCTGCTGCCGGACCGACCCCTCATCCCAAGTGGGACCTACCCCTCATCCCAAGTGGGACCGACCCCTCTTCCAGAGCTGGACCGACCCCTCGTCCGCAGCCAGACCCCACCTCTACCGACCGAGCAAACCGCCGCAGCAGACATATGCAAAAAGATAACAGATATGATGGGAATGAACACCACAGTTCAAGAAATCAAAAATACACTCTCAGCAAAGAGCAGCAGTTTACAATAGGCAGAGGAGAGAAATAGCAATGTGTAAGACAGTATATCTGAAATCAAACAGATAGTAGAACTGATTGATAAAAAGAGAAAAAATCCAGCTAGGACTTAGGGATCTGAGTGACAAGGAAAAATGCACAAATATATGTATTATAGGCATCCCAGAAGGAGAAGGGAAGGGAAAGGGGACAGAAGGAGCGTTGCAGGAAATAATGGCTGAAAACTTCCCAAATCTACTGAGAGATGGATGTACATGTCCAGGAAGCACAAGGCACCCCAAACATAAATCCCAAAAGGCCCACCCCATTACATATACTTGTCAAATTATTCAATGCTCAAGACAAAGAGAAAATTATAAAAGCAGCAAGAGAAAAGAAAACCATCACATACAAGGAAGACTCCGTAAGATTAAGTGCTGATTTCTCATCTGAAAACATGGAGGCAAGAAGGCAGTGGTATGATATAGTCAAGGAACTAAAAGAAAAATTTTCCAACCAAGAATACTCTATCCAGCTAAACTAGCATTCAAAAATGATGGAGAGTTCAAAATATTCACAGATAAACAGAAATTGAGAGAGTATGCCAACAAGAACCCTGCCCTTCAAGATATAGTAAAGGGAGTTCTGCAGGAAGAAAGGAAAAATCAGGAGAGGCAGAGGTGGAGGAGAGTGTAAGAGCAACATAAAAGACAAAAAGAGAAGAAAAAACAAATGAAATATGACAAACACAGGTCCAAACAAAATATGGCTAACATAAATAATTCCTTGAAAGTAATAACACTAAATGTCAATGGATTAAACTCACCTATCAAAAGATTCAGACTGGGAGATTGGATAAGGAAATATGACCCATCTATATGCTGTCCACAAGAAACGCATCTTAGACCCAGAGATTCATGGAGGTTGAAAGTGAATGGCTGGAAAACAAACTTACAAGCAAACAATAACCAAAAAAAGGCAGGAGTAGCTATATTAATATCAGGCAAAATAGACTTTAAATGTGAAACAATTGTGAGATTCAAAGAAGGATACTACACATTAGTGAAAGGGATAATCTTTCAAGAAGAATGAACAATCATAAATATGTATGCTCCTAACAAGGGTGCCTCTAAATACCTGAGGCAAACACGGGAAAAACTAAGTGAAAGAATAGGTGCCCCTACAATTATAGTGGGAGATTTTAATACACCACTATCAAATTTGCACAGACCATCTCAAAAGAGAATCAATGAAGAAACAAAAACTTTGAACAATATATTAGAGGAGCTGGGTCTAATAGACATATACAGATCATTATACCCAAATACAGCAGAATATAAATTTTTCTCAAGTTCACATGGATCATTCTCTAAGATAGACCATATGCTAAGCCACAACAAATAGCTCAATGAATTCAGAAAGATCGAAATCCTACAAAATAATATCTCTGACCACAGTGGAGTGAAGCTGTAAATCTGCAAGGGCCAGAAGGCCAGATTTTACACCAATATATGGAAATTTAACAGCATACTCTTAGAAAAAGAGTGGGTCAAAGAGGAAATCTCAAAAGAAATTTATAACTACCTTGAAACTAATCAATATGGTAACCCAACATACCAAAACTTATAGGATGCAGCAAAAGCACTACTGAGAGGGAAATTTATGGCCATAAATTCATACATCAAAAAAGAAGAAAGAGCAAAAATAGAAGAACTAACTGCACATTTGCAGGAACTAGTAAAAAAAAACAACAAAGTAACCCCAGAGGAAGAAGAAAGAAAGAAAGAAGTAGCAAAGATAAGGGCAGAACTATATGAAATAAAAAATAAGAAAGCACTTGAAAAGATAAGCAAAACCAAGAGCTGGTTCTTTGAGAAGATCAATAAAATTAACAAGCTCTTAACTAGACTATACAAAGAAAAAAAGAGGGAAGATGCAAATACACAAAATAAGAAATGAGAAAGGAGATATCATCACTGACCCCACAGAAATAAAGCCTATTATAAGTGGATACTTTGAAAAACTATATTCCAACAAAATTTACAATTCAGAGGAAATGGACAAATTCCTAGAAACAAGAAGTAGCCTATATTGATGAAAGAAGAAATTGATGATCCCAACAAACCAATCACAAATAAAGAGATAGAATCAGTCATTAAAAACCTTACAACTAAGAAGAGCCCAGGGCCAGATGGCTTCATAGGTGAATTCTACAAAACATTCCAGAAAGAACGAACATCAATCCTGCTGAAACTCTTCCAAAAAATCAAAACAGAAGGAACATTACTTAACTCATTCTAGGATGCCAACATTACCCTAGTACCAAAGCAAAAGACACCACAAGAAAGGAAAATTACATACCAATTTCTCTAATGAACCTAGATGCAAAAATCAACCCAAATGCCCATCAATAGATGACTGGATCAATAAAATGTGGTATATACATACAATGAAATACTATTCAGCTTTATGAACAAATACACTACAAACACACATGATAACATGGATGAGTCTTGAGAACCTTATGTGGAGTGAAGCAACCCAGGCATTGAAGGACAAATACTACATGACCTCAATGATATGAAATAAGTAAACCAAGCTGCCTCAAAGAGCTAGAGACTGGGTGATAGGCTTAAAGGAAATTAGGGGGAGAGGAAGGATGTAACCTGACACTTACATGGGTGAAATTATGATAAGCTACAGGTAAGTAATAGTACAAGGAAGAGATATGGGAAGAGGGTGAGGCAAGACGGTGGTTGAGTGAGTGCACCTGATAGCCTCTCCTGCAAAGAAGCAGCTGGGCAGTGTTAGAAATTCTTCAGGACCAAGTCTTTCGGGATTTTGCAGGGCAGGAGGTGTCTGGATATCGATTTCCTGGGAAGATAACAGAGAAAATTCATGTTAAAGATAAAATTGAGGCTCTCTTAGACAGAGATAGGGGCTGCGCATGGGACACTCCCACCAGGGGTGGGCAGAATCATGGCACCAGCATTGCAGTGGCAATTCCTGAAGGCTCTGTATGTAGTGCTGGGGAAATTATAAGCCCTGAGCAGACTATTAAGGGGCTAACAGGGCAGGAGGCCTTCACAAACCAATTTGGTAAGACAGATGGGAGTTATTTGCGAGGCGGGGAAATTTTGATTTCTGACACGAATAATAGTGCTTCTGGCTAGAGCCCCACCCCCAAGGCCAGCTGCTGATCTGCAGTGGCCTTAAATCACTCACAGCAAAGAGACATCACCAGGAGGCTATTTCGGGAGATGGCAGGGTGGGAGGTGGCTGGAAGCCGATTAGGGGAATCTTTAGTGAGGCATGGGATTTTTGGTTTTGGACACTGATACACCACTTGCGGCTAGAGCCCCGCCCCCTAAGCCTGGCTGTGGATCTCCAGCATCCTTAAATTGGCTGCAATATAGAGGCACCCCCAACTGGCTGTTTCAGGGGCCTGCATGGCAGGAGGTGTCCTGAAATCGAATTGGAGATACAGCCACAGAAGAGATGCTAGTGAAAGGGGGAATTGCAGGTTTCAGACACATAGGTCAGAGTTTGCGGATGTGACCTCTGCCATAGGGCTCGCACCAAGATGCAGGGACCCCTGAAGGCTGTGTTGCACTGTGGTGTTCCCAGGCTCCCTGTTAACTGGATTTGAAGTTGCCAGGTCTGTGTCCCCTAAACCCTGGTGGCCCACACCCCAGATTTTCACACCTCTTGAGTCTGCAATATCACAGACATTCCATCCCTGAATCCACCATGCCCTGAGGCCCATCTGAGGTCCTTGAATGTCCTAGGCCTCAGTGTTTTCATTTTTTTATTTTAATTTTAATTTTAATTTTTTATCATCCTGGTTGTTAATATTGCATTATTTCCCAGTCTTTTCTCCCATTGTATCCCCCAAGGTTTTTTTTTTTTTTTTTGTCATTTATTTGGGGCTTTTTTGTTGTTGCTCTTGTTGGTGTTCTATATCTTCTTTTCTTTTCCTTACTTGTTCCCCTCCCTTTTCTTTACCCATAGCTCATTTTTCTTTCTTTCTTCTCTTTTTTTCTCTCTTTTCTCTTCTCCCTCATTTTCTTATTTTATTTTAATTTAATTATAAAATAGGTGCTGCAAGGAACACCTCACATTTGCTGTGTTTCCTCATCCTCCATTGTCTCATTTCTGTGTGAATTGATTTGGCTACCTATACTATCCCTTTTCACCCACATCTTGATATCCTCCATCATCTACTCTTTCTTCTATATTCCACCTCCCTTTCTGTGATCCCAAATCATCTAACCCTTAATTTCTAATACCTTTGTTTTGTTTTCTATCTTTTATCCAACCTTGAAACTATTGCCTTTCTTTTCTCTTTCCCTCTCTCATGAAAACACTAGCTTATAAATTCATATTCCTCCCATATTCAGTCAACTACCACATTATAGGTATCTACTTACTGCTATAACTCTACACAACATACATGAATCTAATATCCATTCTCCCAGATTTCATATTGTTGCTCTGTTAACATTTATTACCAATACTACTTTAAACATTTTCCTTTCTTACAAAATTGCCTTTCCCTGGCCCTAATACTGTCCTTCAAAGTGAACTCAGCCAGCAATAAGAAATTAGAATAAGAAAAACAAAGTGACAAAGAGAAGATATAACACTTATGCACAAACAACAGCTAATTAATCCCCAAGAATAGACAAAGAAGCTAAGGAACTGATTAAAACCTTCAAGATAAACTGAATACCAGGCAGCAACAAAAATCTACAAACCAAACCAGTAATCAGGAAAACATAGCTGAATCCAATGAACAAACTGAAAACCAGGAAGGGGAGCAGAACTTTGCACAATTAATTAAAGATCTCAGAACATATATCACAGACAAATTTAATGAAGTAAAGGAAGAGGTTAACAATATGAAGACAACACTTGGAGGAGAAATTGCAGACATATGCAAAAAGATAACAGATATGATGGGAATGAACACCAGAGTTCAAGAAATCAAAAACACACTTGAAGCAAATAATAGCAGATTAGAACAGGGAGAGCAGAGAATTAGCGATGCGGAAAACACTACATCAGAAACCAAACAGATAGTAGAACTGATCGATAAAAAGATAGAAAAAATCCAGCTAGGGCTTAGGGACATGAATGACAATGCAAAATGCACAAATAAAGTATTATAGGCATCCCAGAAGGAGAAGAGAAGGGAAAGGGGACAGAAGGAGTGTTGCAGGAAATAATGGCTGAAAAATTCCCAAATCTACTGAAAGAGACAGATGTACATACCCAAGAAGCACAACGTACCCCAAATATCATAAACCCCAACAGGCCCACCACAAGACATATATTTGTCAAATTATCCAACACTCAAGACAAAGAGAAAATTCTAAAAGCAACAAGAGAAAAGAAAACCATCACATAAAAGGGAACCTCCATTAGATTAAGTGCTGATTTCTCATCTGAAACCATGGAGGCAATAAGGCAGTGGTATGCTATAGTCAAGGTACTAAAAGAAAAAAATTTCCAACCAAGAATACTCTATCCAGCTAAACTAGCATTCAAAAATGATGGAGAGATCAAAATATGCACAGATAAACAGAAATTGAAAGAGTATGCCAACAAGAAACCTCCCCTTCGAGAAATTCTAAAGGGAGTTCTTCAGGAAGAAAGGGAAAAACAGGACAGGCAGAGTTGGAGGAGAGTGTAAGAGCAACAAAAAAGACAAAAAGAGAAGAAAAAAACAAAATATGACAAACACAAGTCCAATCGAAATATGGCTAACGTAAATAATTCCTTAAAAGTAACAACACTGAATGTCAATGGATTAAACTCACCTATCAAAAGATTCAGACTGGGGCATTGGAAAAGGAAATATGACCCATGTATATGCTATCTACAAGAGACACATCTTAAACCCAGACATTCATGGAGGTTGTAAGTGAATGGTTGGAAAACAATCTTATGAGCAAAAAATAACCAAAAAAAGGCAGGAGTAGCTATATTAATATCAGACAAAATAGACTTTAAATGTGAAACAATTGTGAGAGACAAAGGATACTACATATTAATGAAAGGGACAATCTGTCAAGAAGAATGAACAATCATAAATATTTATGCTTCTAACAAGGGTGCCTCTAAATATGTGAAGCAAACACTGGAAAAACTAAGTGAAAGAATAAATGCATCTACAATTATAGTGGGGGATTTTAATACACCACTATCAACTCTGGACAGAACATCTCAAAAGAGAATCACTAAAGAAATGAAATATTTGAACAGTGTATGAGAGGAGCTGGACCTAATAGACATATACAGATCATTACACCCAAACACAGCAGGATATACACTTTTCACAAGTGCACATGGATCATTCTCCAAGATAGGCCATAAACTAGGCCACAAAGAAAGGCTTAATGAATTCAGAAAGATCGAAATCATACAAAATAATATCTCCGACCACAGGGGAGTGAAGCTGGAAATCTGCAAGGGCCAGAGGACCAGATTTCACACCAATATATGGAAATTAAACAGCACACTCTTAGAAAAAGAGTGGATCAAAGAAGAAATCTCAAAAGAAATCAATGACTACCTTGAAACTAATGATAATGATAACATAAAATACCAAAATTTATGGGATGCAGCAAAAGCAGTACTGAGAGGGAAATTTATAGCCATAAATTCATATATCAAAAAAGAAGAAAGAGCAAAAATTGAAGGACTATCTGCACATTTGGAGGAATTAGAAAAGAAAAACAACAAAGTTATCCCACAGGATATAGAAGGAAGGAAATAACAAAGATAAGAGTAGAACTCAAAATAAGAAAGCACTTGAAAAGATAAACAAGACGAAGACCTTGTTTTTGAGAGGATCAATCAAATTGACAAACCTTTAGCAAGACTGAAAAAGAAAAAAAGAGAGAAGATGCAAATACACAAAATAAGAAATGAGAAAGGAGATATCAACACTGACCCCACAGAAATAAAGACTATCATAAAAGGATACTTTGAAAAACTATATTCCAACAAAAATGACAATTCAGAGGAAATGGACAAATTCCTAAAACACATAAACAGCCTATATTGATAGAAGAAGATTGAAGATCTCAACAAACCAATCACAAGTAAAGAGATAGAATCAGTTATTAAAAACCTCCCAACTAAGAAGTGCCCAGAGCCAGACGGCTTCACAGGTGAACTCTACAAAACATTCCAGAAAGAACTAACACCAATCCTGCTGAAGCTCTTCCAAAAAATTGAGACAGAAGGAACATTGCATAACTCCTTCTATGATGCCAACATTACCCTAGTAACAAAGCCAAACAAAGACACCACAAGAAAGGAAAACTACAGACCAATTTCTCTAATGAACCTAATGCAAAAATACTTAACAAAATACTTGCTAATCATATTCAACAATACATTAAACGAATTAAACACCATCACCAAGTGGGATTCATTCCAGGTATGCAAGGATGGTTCAACATAAGAAAATCAATCAATGTAATACACCATATAAACAGATTGAAGGGGAAAAAATCACATGATTATATCTATAGATGCATAAAAAGCATTTGACAAAATACAGCACCCTTTCTTGATAAAAACACTCCAAAAGAACGGAACACAAAGAAATTTTTTGAACATGATAGAGAGTATATATGAAAAACCCACAGCCAACATCGTTTACAATGGAGAAATCCTAAAATCCTTCCCCCTAAAGTCAGGAACAAGAAAAGGAGGCCCACTCTCTCCCCTTCTTTTTAACATTGTCTTAGAAGTACTTGCTCAAGCACTGAGGCAAGAACCAGATATAAAAGGCATTCAAATTGGAAAGGAATTTCATTATTTGCAGATGACATGATCCTATCTATACATAGAAAACCCTAAGAGGTCTACCACAAAGCTTCTAAAACTCATAAATGAGTTTAGAAAAGATGCAGGTTACAAGATCAATGCACAAAAATCAGTAGCATTTCTGTACACCAATAATGAGCAAGATCAGGAGGAAATCAAGAAACAAATACCATTCACAATAGTAAATTAAAAAATCAAGTATTTAGGAATAAATTTAACTAAAGATGTAAAAAATGAATACACCGAGTACTATACAAGGCTGTTCAAGGAAATCAAAGAAGACCTAAATAAATTGAAGAATATTAGTTGTTCATGGATAGGAAGACTAAATATTATTAAGATGTCTATCCTACCAAAACTGATCTACACAGTCAATGCAATCCCAATAAAAATCAACACAGCCTTCTTTAAGGAAATAGAAAAACTAACTATAAAATTTATTTGGAAAGGAAAGAGGTCCCAAATAGCCAAAGACATATTGAAAAAGAAAAACGAAATTGGAGGAATCACACTACCTAACTTCAAAACATACTACAAAGCCTCAGTAGTGAAAAGAGCATAGTATTGGCATAAGGAGAGACACACAGACCAATGGAATCCAATAGAAAGTTCTGATATAGAACCTCATATATATAGCCATATAATATTCGATAAAGCCACCAAACCCTCTCAACTGGGAGAGAATTGCCTATTCAACAAATGGTGCCTGGAGAACTGGATATCCATATGTAGATGAATGAAAGCGGATTACCATCTCACACCTTATACAAAGATCAACTCAAGATGGATCCAAGACCTAAATATAAGAGCCAAGACCATAAAGACCTTGGAAAGCAGTGTAGTGAAACATCTATAAGACCTTGTAATAGGAAATGGCTTCATGAACTTCACATCAAAATCATGAGCAGCAAAAGAACAGATAGATAAATGGGACTTCCTCAAAAATAAAGCCTTCTGCACCTAAAAGAAGTTTGTCAAGGAAATAAAAAGGGAACCTACACAATGGGAGAAAATATTTGGCAACCATATATCTGATAAGAGACTTATAACTTGCATATATAAAGAACTCCTGTATCTTGAAAATAAAAATATAAACAACCCATTTAAAAAATGGGAAAAAGATTTAAATGGACCGTTCTCCAAAGGAGAAATACAAATGGCTAAAAAGCACATGAAAAAATGCTCCAAATATGTAGCTATCAGGGAAATGCAAATCAAAACTACAATGAGATACCATCTTACTCCCATAAGATTGGCAGCTATGAAAAAAACAGATGAATACAAATGCTGGAGAGGATGTGAAGAAAGGGGAACACTCATCCACTGCTGGTGGGAATGCAGAAAGATCCAACTATTCTGGAGGACAGTTTGGCGGTTTCTCAAAAAACTAACCATAGATTTGCCATGTGACCCAGCAATTCCACTGCTGGGTATATACCCAGCAGTAGTGAAGGCAGGGACACAAACTGATATATGCACAACAATGTTCATAGCAGCATTGTTCACTATTGCCAAAAGTTGGAATCAATCCACATGCCCATCAACAGATGAGTGGATCAATAAAATGTGGTATATACATACAATGGAATACTACTCAGCTTTAAGAACAAATACATTACAAACACACGTGATAACATGGATGAATCTTGAGAACCTTATGTTGAGTGAAGCAACCCAGGCATTGAAGGACAAATATTACATGACCTCAATGATATGAAATAAGCAAGCTGCCTCAGAGACCTAGAGACTGGAAGATAGGCTTTCAGGAAATCGGGGGGTAGAGGAAGGATGTAAGCTGACATCTACATGGGTGAAATCTATGATAAGATGGAGGTAAGTATGTGTACAAGGAAGGGATACAATGGGGACATAGGGGTACCCATTGGGGATTTGAGGGGGTCTAGGGATGGGGAGATGGGTAATATTGCCCAAGAAATTGGGGGAAGGTTGGGGCAACACATGAACATAGGAGATTGTCAGGTGTTGGTTGAGAGTATAATGCTGAGAAAACCTTTTCAAAATATAATTAGGAAAGTTACCTGTTTAAGATACTCAAAGGGGATAATCTGATGCAGGTCATACTCCTAGGGAATATGTGAATGCTCATTTTGTCAGAGTGGGTTATATCGTTGGGTAGAGACCCATATAAAGAGAGTGAATGTAGACCCACAACCTGGGGAGGACTAATGCCATCAAATAGAGGGAACTGGATCTCTCAAGAGAAAGGGTGGCTCCCAGGGCATTAGGGCAGTTGAGCAAGTCAAGCCCTCAACACTGTTGCAAGTATCTCTGAACATGGCTCCTCAAGAAATGAAGATTCATTGTAACTGTGGGGCCCAGAGGGAGGATGAAATAGATATTGAATAGATGGAACCAAAGTAAATGTGAGGGCAAAAGAAGTGTTTCACAATAGTACACAAGGATGGATATAAAACATGTAATATTACACCAAAAACATATAGGGGACTACAGACTAATAACGTAACCCATAATATAAAACATAGGATAACTAAAAAATTTAGAAAACAGTATAGCCTAAAATATAAACCACAATGTAAACACAAATGTTTCCTTGTTTGAAAGCTATTGTCTCAATATCTGTACTTCAGTAAATATTATATGAATAAGTTATAAGAATATCGCTGTGGAAGGGAAAATGTTTTATAATGGATATGTGGGAGTACTGTATATTGTATAGATGAATTACTGTGATCTAAGGCTCTTGTAAAGAGAAGCTCAATAATTAGGAAAAAAGAAAAGAAAAAGATAGGATGTAGAATTTTTCCAAACCAATATGTATTGTATATCTAACCTTTAAACTCATCGCTGTATTCCATTTTACTAGTAAGGGAAACTGACATTATATTGGGCTTCACTTTTCAGGAAGTTTTGGATCACAGAGTGGTTCAACAATTGCAGTGGAGGAATAATGATATGGGATGTTATTGACAGGGGACATATGTTTGACAGGGAGTTATACAGGGCATGTGTCCAGGGTGCATGGAAATGTTTGGATATATTCATAGTGGAAACAATTAAAAACAATAGCTGGGGGGTGCTGGGTTCCTGGCCGGGGGGGGGGGCAGCTCTGTCGTGGTCCCTAGGGGAGCAGTGGCAGTCCCCCAAGTGCAACGGCAAGGACCAGGAAGGAAGGAGGGTCCAACAGTGAGGGCCTGATACTAATGACTATGCTTGTGAGCCTATACACCTGAAATAAGAACAAGGCCTAGAGGAGCACTGTGCCTAGGAGTTTCCTCCTGACAGCCTTCATGTTACTCAAATGTGGCCAGTCTCGAAGCCAAACTCAGCATGTAAATGCAATGCATTCCCCCCAGTGTGGGACATGACACCCGGGAATGAGCTCCCTGGCACCGAGGGATCACTACCAAGTACCAGCTGATAATGCAACTAGAAAATGACCTTGAATTAAAGGTTCAACGGGGACCAGCAGAATATCACTGTCTACATTTAATACAGGAGTTAAAAATGCTGTTTGACCTAATGTAAGTGGGAAATGGAAAGGAGAAATGAGTTTATGTGGCTATGAGTCTCTAAAAAAGAGTCTAGACGTTGTCAGAAGGATTGCCCTTATGCACACCTGAGCAGAGTCTCAGAGACAGATAAAGTAGATACAACCCCAGGTACTGGTTCTTTTGAGGCCTAAAGAGACCCACAGGTTTATGGTCTTGGCAGATGGGGTTCACTGCCATGTCAGTTGGCCCTTCTTTGGAGCTGGTATTTCTGGGTGATGGAGCTGGACACAGATGGGATCTCTTTTCACTAGACTTCCATGCTACTTTCCTGGAATTGTAGTTGGTGCTGGGGTTTAAGATATATCTAGGGGATTTGAATCTCTGGACTGACAATATGATAGCCAGGCCCTGAGCCTCAACAGACTTCAACTCCTACACTCTGATTTATTGGACTTACCCCACTCAGCTAACGTGGAGTTGAAGAATGTCAACCACCACACCATGGAGCCTATTGTGCCTACAACTGGAAGCAGGAGGATTGCAGCCAGTATCCATGTGAAATCTAAGCCCCCTCTTGACATAGATGTGGAATGGACTCAACCAAGCCAAGGTCCACAGGAAGGAGGAATACAGTAAGGATTAGAGTGGACTTAATGATATTCTATTCATGAACTACTGTTGTTAATATTCGAGAAAATGTTGCATTGGTTTGGAAAAAGTTGCCATTGTGGCTGCTGTGTGCGGGGAATGGGAGGAAGAAATGAGATGTGGAGGCATTTTCGGGACTTGGAGTTGTCCTGGGTGGTGCTCCAGGGACAATTGCCAGACATTGTATGTCCTCCCATGGCCCACTGGATGGAACGTGGGAGAGTGTGGGCTATCATGTGACCCACAGGCCATGGGGTGCAGCAATGCGCAGAGATGTACCCAACAGATGCAATGGATGTGTCATGATGATGGGGGAGAGTGTTACTGTGGGGGGAGTGGTGGGGTGGGGCGGTGGGTGTGAATGGGGACCTCATATTTTTTGAATGTAATATTTTTTAAAAAATGAATAAATAAAATAAAATTTTAAAAACTACTAGAAAAAAAGGAAGAGATATAATGGGGGCATAGGGTTACCTTTCGGTGGGGCTTTGCGGGCTTGAGGGGGGCTAGGGATGGAAGGATGGGTAATATTGCCCTAGAAATTGGCGGGAGGGTGGAGCAACATATTAACTTAGAATATTGTCAGGTATTTTGTTGAGAATATAATGCTGAGAAAACTTTTTCAAAAATATAATAAGGAAGGTTACCTGTTTAAGATGCTTAAAGCAGATAATCTGATGAAGGACAGTCTCCTAGGAATATGTGAATGCTCATTTTGCTGTAGTGGGTTATATCACTGTACAGAGACCCATATAATGAAAGTGAAAGTATACCCACATCCTAGCGAGTATTGATGCCCTCAAATAGAAGGAATTGTATCTCTCATGACAAATGTTTGCTCCCAGTGCATTAGGGCAGTTAAGCATGTCAAGCCCTTCACACTGTTGCAAGGATCTCTGAACATGGTCCTTCAAGCAATGAAGATTGACTGTCACTGTGGACCCTAATGGGAGGGGGAAAGAGGTACTGAATAGATGCAACCAATGTAATTTTATGGGCAATAGTAGTGTTCCACAAGTGTACACAAGGATGGGTATAAGACATGTAAATTATACCAAAAATATATAGGGGTTGATATGCTAAAATGTAAATCATAATGTAAAACATAAGATAACTAAAAATGTAGAAAATTGTATAGTCTAAAATATAAACCACAATGTAAACCCAAAATGTTACCTTGTTTGAAAGCTGTTGTCTGAATATCTATACATCAGTTTCAGTAAATATAGTATGAATGTGTAAAAAGATTATTGCTGTGGAAGAGAAAAGGTTTTATGTTGGATATGTGGGAGTACTGTGTATTGTATATATGAATTACTGTGATCTAAAACTTTTGTGAAGATAAGCTTAATAATTAGAAAAAAGAAAAAAAAGATAGGATGTAGACTCTGAGGAAAAGACAGAAGTAGTTGCCTTGCTAATTTGCATATAGGGCAACACTTATTGCAGTGATGGAAGGCAAAATATCAAAAACAGTTTTGCATTTTTAAATTTTTTGATACTGCAATTTGTTTTTACCTTAAACTTTCTAAATTAATATGTATTCTATATCTAACCTTTAAACTCATCACTATATTCCATTTTGCTATTAATGGAACCTGGTAATATATTTGGCTTCACTGTTCAAGCCAGGGGAGCTCTATCACAGTCCCTAAAGGAATAGCAACAATCCCCCAAGTGCAACAGCAAAGACCAAAAAGGAAGTAAGGTCCAACAATGGGCCCTTGATACTAATGACTATACTTGTGAGCCTGGGCACCTGAAATAAGAACAAGGCCTAGAGCTTCAGGGTGCCTAAGAGTTACCTCCCAAGAGCCTCCATGTTGCTCTAATGTGGCCAGTCTCGAAGCCAAACTCAGCAAGTGAATGCATTGCCTTCCCCCCATTGTGAGACTCCCAGGGATGAGCCTCCCTGGCACTGAGGGATTACTACCAAGTACCAGCTGATGATGTAACTGGAAAATGACATTGAATAAAAGGGTTTACTCAGAGCAGCAGAATATCTCAATCTACATATAATACCAGGAGTTAAAAATGCTTTTTGATGTGAATCGAAGGGGGAAATGGGAAGGACAAATGAGTTTATATGTCTATGAGTCTCCAAAAAGAGCTGGGAGGTTATCAGAGGGGTTGCCATTATGCACACCTCAGCAGAGTCCCAGAGACAAATAAGCAGATACAACTTTTGGTATTGGTTCTTCTGAGGTCTACAGAGACCCACAGGTTCTATGTCATGGCAGATGGAGTTCAGTGCCATGTCAGTTGGTACTACTTTGGAGTTTGCATTTCTGTGTGATGGAGCTGGACTCAAATGTGATCTTTGTTCACAAGTCTCTCCTGTTACTTTTACTGGAACTGTAGTTGGTGCTGGGGTTTAATATATACCCAGGGGATCTGAATCTCTGGACTGACCATATGATAGCCAGGCCCTGAGCCTCAACAGACCTGAGCTCCTACACTCTGGTTTATTGGACTTGCCCCAGTCAGCTAACATGGGGAAGAAGGTCAACCACCAAACCATGGAGCCAAGAGTGCCTACAAGTGAAAGCAGTAGTATTGCATCTAGCATGCATGTAGAATCTAAGCCCCCTCTTGATATAGATGTGGAGTGGACACAACCATTCCAAGGTCCACAGGATGGAGGATAGAGTATTGATTAGAGTGGGCTTACTGATATTCTATTCATGAACTATTGTGATTAGTAATCAAAGAAAATGTGGCATTGGTGTGGAGAAAGTGTCCATAATGGCTGTTGGGGTAGGGAATAGGAGGAAGAGATGAGGTGTGGGGGTGTTTTCAGGACTTGAAGTTGTCCTGGGTGGTGCTGCAGGGACAGTTACCCTACATTGTATGTCCTCCCATGGCTCCGTAGGTGGAATGTGGGAGAGTGTGGGCTATAATGTGGACCATTGACCTTGAGGTGCAGCGGTGCTCAGAGATGTATCCACCGAATGCAATGAATGTCTCATGATGATGGAGGAGATTGTTGTAATGGAGGGAGGAGTGGGGTGAGGGGGGTGGGGCATATATGGGGACCTCATATTTTTTGAATGTTTTTTTAAAAAATAAATGAAAACAAAAAAGAGTATGTATATTCAATTTTTGATAATTGTTTACATTTAGTTTTAAAAATGATTATAAGTTCCTCATGTCTACCAGCAATAAAGAGAACACCATTTCTACCTTGTATCCCTACTAAAATAGATATTAGAACCATTTTTTAGTTTAAACCTCATTGCTTATTTAATTTCCATTTCCCTAGTTTATATGCATTTAAATGCTTTTTTCATAAATTTATAGGTTTTCTTACTTTGCTCATTTTTGAGTTGAGTATTTTCTTTCTTTACTTTGGGTTTGTATATTGGAAGAGCTTGTATATATTTTAAAAATTATTTTATTTCTGTTTAAAGATATTATTTTATAATTTTCACATTTTTTCACTTTTTATTATCATTTGGAATACATGTATTTTAATGTATTTAAATATGTATTTATTTTATTATGCAGCTTCTAGTTTTACTGCCTTAGTTGTGGAGATTTACTCATACATATACCTGTAGTCTCTTAGATTTTCTTTTAGGATATTTATTATTTTCTTTTTGTGTTTCAGTTTCTAACCCATCTGAAGTTATTTTTGTATATAAATTCAACTTAAGTTTTTCTCCATTACCATTTAAAATAATTATACTTTAGTCTCACTGATTTTGACTATTGATGGTTTACATTAAATTCTCATATATATACATTGAAAAGAATTTCCTTTTTTTAAACTTAGTTTATTTCTTTCTTAAGATTCCCGATCAGGTTACCCATAGTGTCTATATTTTCTCTTAAGCATTAAGAACCTTCCCAAATGTTGCTTTAAAGTCTGATCTTTAAATTCCATCGTCAAGGTCATTGTAGTGTCTGTTCTCTTGATTGATCTCTTTATTGTGGATCACTTTTGCTTATTTCTTCATATATCCAGTAAACTTTATTACTGGAACTTGGAACTGATACATATTAAGATCCTTAATTTCACTATATGCCTCTTAAAACTGTTCAGTTGTGTTATTTTTCTACAAGGCAGCTAATTTGGCTGGACTCAAACTCTGAACACAATATCCTCTGCAAATGTTAACAGGTGAAACAGATCCATTCATTCAGGTTTCCAACTGTTCTTTCTTGCTTAGAACCTTGAAGGTTCCTCCACGCATACAGAGTTTATGGGTTAGAGGCTGGATATAGTATTTATTTGGTTTCAGGATTCATATTTCCTTGGGTTTCTATTCTCCAGATATCCCATTAACTTTCCAAATACACTACTAGTCTCAGGTTCCATTCTCTGACTCTTTATGCCAGGTAGACTACATATGTCTTGAGTTCTAGTCACCCTATACAACGTGGACTGGGGAGTGCCCAATCAGATGAGAAGACATTTATATGAATATCTTACCAATAAAGTTCTTTTCTTTTAAGAATAAAATTTCCTGTAGGCTTTTCCTGCTTGTATTTTCCTTTAGTGAGTTCAGTTTTATTTTTTTGTTCAAAGTTTACCACTGCCACCTTCAGGAAGGTTATTTCTGCATGAGCTATTCCACCATCACCACAAATGTAAATTCAATGGCATTTAAAATTATTTTAACATGTTAAACTATTTCATTTTTCAATATGATGAATTTTTTAAACATAAAAACCCTTTTCATTAACAATATATACACATTATTCTAAAAGTTAAATGAAAGAAATAATAATATGGATTTGATTTACTTCTTAATTTATATATTTATACTTCAATATTTGAGTGTTTTAAAGTATCTTACCCTCTAGAGAAAATTAACTTATCACTTCAGGTAAGCAGAGAATCCTATTCCAGATTAATTAAGATTCCTACGTTATGTCTATTATCCACAGGTGGACCAAAGCTAAAACCATTCTGTAGTTTTATATAGTCAGAGACTTTTGGAAAAAGGACTCAAGAATTTGGATATATAGATATATATCTATGATGATTCTTTCCAAGCCACAAATATAAACACACTAAGGCTTTCCATAGGCACTATTAATATACTGAACTGCAAGTCCATTCTCTTCACATAGGGAAGGTTTCACCAGTTCAGTACCTATCTCATCTCTTGATTTGATATACTCAACTTACTTTTCTTGATGAAAATCAGCCTCCATATTTTGGAAACTGAGGCATGGTGGGCTCACAAAGGGAGACCTGCTGTTTCCATGGCTACGCTTTTAACATAGGAATGCAGCAATTAACCCTTTTGAGTCAACAGGATAGAGCAGTCAGGGGCAGGGAGAAATATGAGCAAACACACTTTGTAGTTTGAAAGGAATACTAAATCTTTGTACTTTGAGATAAGTTCTTTAATTTACGAGTCTTGTTAATGTGTAGTTACACTGCTTGTTAGCTTGATAGTTTAAGTATATATAATGCCACACGTAGAAAATAAAATTGTCTGAGGAGTGATTACTCGCAGACACCCTGATCCCAGCTCTCTCCCTCTTTCTTTTTCTCTTTGTTTCCTTCCCCCTTTTCTCTTTCTTTCATTCCCAATACCCTTCAGGTCCAAATCTCCAACATCCATATCTACATGTTATAGCCACTTCCTTGAATTAATTATTCTGATGCCTGCTTAAGTCTATTATGATTTTAAAATGTTTCTCTTGCTAAAACCTCAAGGCCAAATTTTAAAGTAACTTTCACTTATTATAAAGATATCTTAAATGAATTTAATTAGATTCTAAATACTCATATACCTGCATCTGTGGCTACAAATCTAAAGTATTGCAAATGATATTATGGATATTCTGTGTGGGATAAGATATAAATGCATAATATTTACAATAAGTATTGATAACATGCATGAGCATTTAAAAGTTACAAGTATTTCTAAGAAATTTGGGGTAAAATCTTCCAAAAAATCAGAAAGCATTACTAGTATCCTTGTTTTATGCAATATATACAAGGCAGATTAAAAAAAAAAATGGCGCAAAGTGAAATTACAAACATCAGCAATACCTAGTGTACCAGGTAGGTGGCAGGTGCAAAATTTGAGAATGCTATGAGCCTGATGCTAAGAAGGTAGAACCATAGTAGAGGAACTAAATGATAATCAGAATATCCTGTCAAGTGTTCAGGGATAGGATAATAAGATAGAGAATATATTAATAAAAACAAGGGCAAAGTAGTGTTGGCTGTTTTACCATGCATGACTGATGTCCACTTCTTAGAATTACGGGCTTGGATAAAATTAAGAGTACAACAAGTTTGAAAAATTGTAATCCACAAATCGAGGGTTCAATAGCCAACAGTTGGCTGTTAAGTTGCCCTAAATGTTAAGTTGCCCTAATGAGAAAACAGTAGGAGTGGAAAGACAATTAACTAGATAATGTAATTTTGAAATAAAGCATTTCTTTATTAATCAGATACATTTATATGATATAAAATTAATTTCAAATAACCAAATATTACTCCAGATATTGTACCTAAACATGGAAGGAATTAAATGATCCTGATTACTTTAACATTAAAACATTTAATTAAAGCATCAGTCCTTTTATCAATGAAGAAAAATTAGAGCATGAAACATATATGCCTAAGTAGTACAAGATAACAAAATACCTGTAACCAAAGACATGATTAAATAACATAAATGGTTAAAACACCTTGTGAAGTAAAATGAAAGCATAAAGTAAATAAATCTTTAGTTAAGTGTGAGGCTTATTTGTGGATTATTAAACAATCTAATTTTGAAAAATTTAGAGTCATTAACTACTGGAAACAATGAAAATAATTGAGTAAACTTTCTGCCAAACCTCAACTGAAATTAATCAATTTCAAATATTGCAGGGAGGATATAATATGTTGATCTAATATCTAGAGTCCCATAAAAAGGCACACATTTACATATATGATTTCTATGTAAACACATGCATTATTAAATCATGCAGCTTTAAATTATGCTGTTTTAAATTATGCTATATACTTAATTACATTTATGAGTATACAATAGGGAAGGTAAGAGGTTAATACTTTTTCAGATTACTGAATATATTTAAAGTATGTTAAAACATATACAAATATATTGGATTGAATAAATTGAATATATGTATGGAAATATGTATCATTTTGATTATATATTATGTAGATGATATATATATGTATTTTAAGATTTATTTATTTTTATTTATTTATTTTCCCCTTTCCTCTCCCTCTCTCCCTGCCCTGCTGTTTTTTCCATCTGTGTCCATTCACTATGTGATCTTCTATTTCTCTTTATGTCCTCTCTTCTCATTTTTCTCCTCTAGGAGAATCCCATAAAGTAGCTAATCAATGTAGTTATAGTCAATTATAAAAAGTTTGTAAAACATCCTCCAACTAAAAATGTTTAAATAATTCTAGTTCTAAAAAAGTCATTGTTAACTAAAACTTAAATTAGTATTAGTAGCAAAAATAACTTAATAATAACAAAACCTGTCTGAAGGCCACCACAAAGTACATATTTAAGTAAATAATAATAAAAAATTATCTTGATTATATTAAAAGTCTTCTGTTTTCATTTTAACAATGAAAATAATATTTTTCCTCTATTACTAAAGTAAAGTACCTACTGTTATCTTCATAATAAAATTGTGTAAGTAAACAATCATTTAATATATAATGTGTTGCATTAAATTATTAAAAATATATATATAAACAAAAAATAAACGTTAACATTATCAAACTCTTGTTCATTGAAACCAAGCCTTGTATACATTACAAGTAGCCTCTCCATGTAAGTTATTAGCTAGGCTAATCACTAACCCCTCAATTAAAAATATGTGCTATATCAGTCTCTAGTTCTGCTCCTAAAGTCAATAAAAACTATATTGCAGTTTCAAGCTCCTGCAGCCAATAATAACTCAGTACAGCCAAGTGTACAATGAATAGCGCCTCCAAACTAGCACTGTTCCATAGTGCCAGAGAGCACTATGCACCAAGCTAGTAAAATACTAAAAAATCTCTCTAAAATAAAGAATGCTGCAACTTGCTCACTGCGTTGAAAAACATGCTAAGTAGAGCCATAATACCAAAATACTGTAAGTAAAACTTAAACACAATTGGCATTATGGCCTGCTCTCATAAAGAAATAACATGTAAAGTATTACAAACCTGAAACTCAAAACTAATAATTGCAACTCTGAATCCTTATGCATTAAGTAATACATTAGTTAATATTAAGTACTGTACTTTTATCCTGTACTAAATATATACCTAATAACTGTAATGTTATCTTTTCTACTTTAAATCAAGTGCAAAAGTATATTAAACATGTTAAATTCCTAGTAAAATCATTTTCTAAACAGTTAATAACATGTCTACAAAATAAAGTGGCAGTCTCAGCCAGTCTCAGTCAACTTCTATATTTTGCTATACTCTGCTGTGTAGCAAAAGTAAAGCTTGCTTGCTAATAGTAAGTCACCTATTGAACAAGTCAAAATTGCTAAAAATTGTACAATGAAAACCAAAGTATAAAAATCTTTATTCTATAGTTCTAATCACTCCCACAAGTAAAAACTAAAAGTATTTCCAAATTAGTGTTCTAATCCTGAGTGAAGCCAGTTGCCCAAGGAGTGCCAGTTCACCAGGAGCTTCTAACAAAGCGAATGAATGTCAATCATTAAACAGCTTAAAATGTGTCTTCAAACAAAGCTAAGTGTCTGTTGCAATTTCTCTCTAAAAATAAATAACTTAAAAAAAAATATGCTGTTCCCACCAGCTTTTAAGGAATGCCATCTTTATAAGCACCTAACCTTGTCTACCTCTGTAATCCAATGTGTCCTCTTTTAAAAACAAGTATTCCAAATTTTTAATTAAGTTTGTTTCTTTCAAAGTAAACATCTTATTAACCATATAAAAACTTCATCCAACTTCATACAAAAAACCAGATCCATCTTCCTCCAGTTAAAATAAATTAAGAGTTTTATACCTTATTAAGCAATAACTACAGCCCATGGCCAGCAGAAAGCAGTTACAAAAAAGAAATCCCTCTCCCTTCAGCACCCCTTTTAAATTAAAAGTGTAAACTCTTCAAGAGTAAAATAAAATTAATAAATAAATCTAGAACCTAACTGAAAATCCACGTGAGTGCCAGTGGCAGCAGAATAACTGCAAAAGGCCCCTGCCCAAGATTCTGCTATCCAAAATAAAAAGTTCTAACCTTCTAAAAACAGTCCTGGATGCTGTACTAAAAACTAATAAATAATCAATCAAAACAACAAACAGCTATCCACCTCATAGCTCCAACAATAATTATGCCAAAGCTTAACAAGTTAAACTTTGGCAAAAAGGGGAGAATAATGTGGGCTATGGGTGGAAGGCTCTTTGTCTCTTCAGAGATAACTAAGCTGTTTGACTTGTGAGTGTGGAACGGTAAGAGGCTGCAGTCCTGCCCTTAGGGAAAATGGCAACAGGCTCCAGTCCCAGGAAATGTTTAACAATGCAAGGGCTATAAACTTTAAGTATTTAGGGGAAATGCAAAAAGTAAATATGCTAAAAGCTTATCTAGAATATCTGGAGCCCATGCTAAAAGCTTACTTAAGATGTAGAAGATATATGCTAATTGAAGCCTATTGAGAACTGAAACAAAAGAACCATTTGGCCTTTCCTCTCTGTATAAAAAACGTTTGAAAATCTTGTTCAAGGCTCAGAATTCAAACTGAAAGCTCCCAAGTCCAGCCCGCCGTCAATAAACCATTTTTCCTTCTCAAAATCATTCTTGAGTCCTGGCCTCTCTATACTCAAATAATTAAACTTCTCTCAAATTCTACAACAATGGGACAACATGGATGAACCTCTACCATCTTATGTTGAGGGAAATAATTCAGACAGAAAAGGATAAATATTGCATGAACTCACTGTTATGAAATAAGTAGCAAGAACAGATTCATAGAGATAGAGTTTGGAAAATAGTTTACCAGGAAATAGAATGGGAGTAGCGAATGAGGAGTACATGCTTAATCTGTGCAGAATATAAAAGTTGACTGTAATGGTTTCTAAATGGATGGCGGTGATGGTGGAATAGAAAAGTGAGTATAATTAACAGCACTGAAATGATTGTGTGTGAATGTGGTTGAAAGAGGAAGTTTTGGGTTTCAGTTGCTAGAAGAAAAGCTAGAGGATAAAAAGGGTGACTATATAAAACAGTGAACTCTGGGGTAGCTGAGGATTGTGGCTAATAATGCAAATATAAGGAAGTTCTTTCAGGAGTTATAATTAAGTTATATCACTAGTATAGTGTGTTGATAGTGAAGTGTTATACGAGAAAACATGACCCTAAAGCATATTTCTATTGGATATAAATGCATTCTTGTTGTCATAAGCATTTCTTGTTAGATATCTTGTTAGATACAGTCTCACACAATAGCCAATAAAATATTAAACTTCCCTCCTGGGGAAACTCTGCTACTTTCTCATATAAGATGGCAGAAAAACAAAAACAAAAACAAAAAACAAAACCAAAACTGGATTATATAAACCATGCCAAATAAAGGAAAAACAGATCAATAAGACAAATTCTTGATCTTAATGTCTGCACTTATGAACCTTATTCCTACAACAATGAAACTAAACCTGATTATAATTAATGACTAAGAGTTAACTCCGGAAAACCTCCTTTTTATTCAAATACGTCCTCATTCTAGGTTAAACACTGCAAATAAACTTATTACCTTCTCTCTAACATGGGACATGACTGGTGGGGACAAGCCTTCCGGGCATGGAGGAATTATTACCAAGCATTAAATCAGGAAGCATTTGGGAAAATAGTTTGACAAAAAGGGAGAAAGATTAAATAAAATAGAGATTTCAAAGTGAGTCAGAAGTTAAATCCAGAGGTTACACTTATGCAGGTTTTAAGCAGATTTCACAAGGTGTGGCAATAAACAATGCCTCAGATAAAGATCCCCCCTCCCCCAGAGCTGGAGGGTCATCTGAACACCACAGGCAAGCCACACAGCCTCAGGAAATCAACACCCCCTCAGGGGACCTTATTTGGGAATGTAAGAAAATCTATTTCCCTAATATATCATAGTTATACTCATTTATAATTCCCCTAGTAATGATTCTACTACTCCTTTTCGTTGACCCTAAAATTTTCAAAGTACCTTCCAAATGTGTTTCTCAGAGACTTAAATCTTTGGATTGTTCATTTGCTAAAATTGTTCGGATTGTGGTTCAACTCCTAATCTCCAGCTCTTTGAGTTTGCCCTGGAAAACTAACAAAACAATTATGAAGGAAAAAGTCTGATCCCCTAAAGCAAGGAGTATCTTCAACTGTAAGGGAACAATTCCTTACTCCGTGATATTTAAGTTCCCCTTCAGCCTGAAGTGATCAGAACAGACATCATACCAAGTCTCTCAAGATTAGGAACGAACAAAATAAAAGGGGGAGTATAACAATGGAAAAAAGCAGATTTATTGTTATTCTAGTTATTCTCTTGTGTTAATGGAGTGACATGTAACATTGATATAAAGAATAAATAAAAAGAATAATGATCATTCTTTTATGTAACTATCAATTGAACAATATATTTTTTAATTATTCTCATGACGACTCATAAGGGTATAACAGTGTTTAAAAATTGCAAATATATTTTAATGTTAAATATAATTGAGAATATATATTTGAGAATGTTACAGATTATCAATATTGACCAGACTCAGACTTTGACTATAGTTCCAACTAAGAGATTTATTAGCCATGTGGCCACTGTCCCATCCTACGCAGAGGAGAGAGCAGCCCCGAGTCTCAGGAAAGAGATGTTTTTATAGCCTTTTAGGAGGGGGAGGGGGTTTACGAGCAAGCAAGTAGGCACAGAAGCAGAACACTGTGGTTAGTGAAGATAGCGTATCTATTTTTTTCTAAAAGCCCCGTGCTATTTATTGGCACTTTCCTTGTGGACAGTCCTGAGTTATTTATTGGCACTCTCCTTGCAGGCTGCCTTAAGGCATTTATCTATCTGAAGACACCTGCAACTCCCACCTCCCAATGTAGTTCTATTCCTATTTTCCCAATGTGGTCTTACCCTTACAAGAACTCCAGATTGATTGAATATAAAATTAAAATTATAGTTCTTTCATTTTAAATTTTGGAGGCTTTCTGTTTATGATTATAAACAGAAATTATAATAATATTAATGATAATATATTGATTTTTCTTTAAGTTGTAACACATATTTTAGTATTAAGGGGTGAGAATTGAATAAATTTTCAAGCATGATATGTAAAATTCATGAAACTTAAATTTGCACAAATATATTTATTCAACAGGTACATTTATTTCCAAAATTGTAAGGAATATTGCTGAGTGAGTATTGCTCAATTTAGCCTTGGCTGAATATATCAAACCTTTTTTTTTCTGCCTTGTTTAGTAGATACACAGTTGATTTATTAACCTATCAAATAAATATGCATACATATGTGGAAAAGTTTGAAAATCAGAAGAAAATTCCAGTGCCATTTTGTTATTAATTAATTAAAGTTTGCTTTTAGTTATTAGAGTTTAAATTACTTTTTGATATAAGAGCTATACATTTTATATAATCTAGTGATTGCTTTGCCACTGTAACAGACTTTGCTGCTAATCAAGTAACTTCTGAAAGATCCAGAGTACCTCAAGGATACAATTTCCAGTAAGTCCAATTCTCTGTGATTAAACAGTGCACAGAAATAACAATAGTCCTTAAATCTGTAATCCTATAACTCGTATACTGCTGTGCTTGTATTATTTTTATTTTAAACTACACGCAATCTTTTTCCACATCTCTCTCCTCATTCCTTTGTCCCTGAATCTTTGATGGGATAGGAACCTTAAAAATATCTCAATTTGATACTTATTATCTCCTGTCTTTACTTTTAGAATCACTTCCTGTCACAATTAACATAATATACATTTCAAGGAAAAATATTGAAACTCATGCATTTGTAATTCTAGGAGTTGACATCATTGCACAGTGCTCTGTTAAGTGAAATAAAATTTATACAGCCATACATACATATCTGCTTATATTAGACTCTATTAGGCAAATAGTCAGGTTTAAATAATTAAGTGAAGAAATAAAGAATGACATCTATACTTTTGATCATTATTAAAACAACTGCTCGCATAGTAATGGACTTAATATGTATTCTGTAAAATGCAAGCTATTGTAGATATAGCGACAAAAATATATTGTACAATTTAATCCTTTTCTTAAGGAAATTCATCTGTTACTATGTATTTATTATTTATTTTCTCAATAAAAGTAACTGAGTACCTTCATATACCAAACATTTTCCTTGGCCTTTTATAAAAAAATGGAAATATACAGAGGTTCCTTGTAACATCCAACTACATAAAGCCTGACAATTCAGTGAGTTTCCATGAGGTTTCCATTAAGAAGCTCTGAAAAATGAACACTGCCAATAAATATTGACACGGAAAGATCATGGACAGAGGAAAACAGACTATCTTGATAGAAAAATTCACAGGGTGAGGTATCTGTAACATGAAAGACCACTGAAACAAGAATAATTTGGTGTGGTTTTCATACCCCGAACTGTTTCTACCTCATCTCTTTCTCTGTTCCTAAACTCCACTAACCGATTATACTACAGTTTCATCCGGGCACAGGCTTAATTTTGTTTTGTTTCATTTTGTTTTTTAACTCTTCCTGTCCATGTCTTTTTTATACTTTGACGATGTGCATTCTCATTTGTGTTTCCTTATTCCTTGATCTGGTTAATATTGATGAGGTGCTAACAATAATTCTCCTCACAATAGGACAGATTATGCACCTACCTCCTATGGCCATCTCTGGCTCTGAACCCATGAGTTGATGCTTGACTACAGCCTTTACGTTCACATGCTATTATTTCTTTTATCAAGACACTGAATATGAACCTAAAACTTACTGAGAGCAATTTGAAACTTGGACATTATACATCTTTCCTGGTTTTGCATTAAAATATTGCCCTTGTAACTGTAATAAATTTGTTCATTGGTTTCTTTGCCTTTAACATGTATTCATTTCTCATTAATTAGCTATTCCTAGGGAAACTCTCAAAACTATTTTCTTTCTAGTAATTTATTCTTTAATCAAATATGAAATAAAAGACTGTCAGGACACACTTTTTATTTTCCCAAGTAATTAGTACATGCATCTAATTTAGAATTAGATAGACTCTAAAATTGGGTGGCCTATGGCAAATTAGCTATTATCTGTTTTATCATCTGTAAAGACAGCACAGAAGCTTTTCATTGGGCTGTTGAAAGTATTGAAGTAGGCCATACATATAAAGTGCCTGCATACACAATGTGTGCTAGTTATTAGGACATTAGCTTGGGTGTGGAATTTCAAAATTGAAACTTTTAGAGTGCAAGGATCTCAATATAACCAAAAAAAAAAGTATTGAGAAAACAAGAAATATAGAAAACACTTTTAAAAAATGATCTCAAGAGCAAGCTGTTCTTTACAATTCTCCTCTTTGTTATTCAGGATATTTTTTCACCTAAATGAATCAAATATTGTAATTCTAACAAAACAATTTATAAGGGTAAACCAGTGTCTTTCAATCTTAACCTCCACAGTTTGGAATTCATTAATGTCACTCTGTTTTTTCTAAGATAAACATTATGTTTGCATTTCATTAATTGTTGCTAACATTATATCCACTGGAACCCCTTAAAAACAGTGGCATCAGGAAGAGGCTGTGACTCAAGCAGTTGAGCTCCCATGTACCATATGGGAGGCACTTGGTTCATGTCCTGGGGTCTCCTTGTGAAGGTAGGCTCCCAGCAGCAGAGAGTGGCCAGCCTGCAGGTGCTGCAGACTGCTGGCCCCCGGCCTGCAGGCACCACAGAGAGCTGACTCAGCAGGGTGATGCAACCAAAAAAAAAAGGAAGACAAGTAAAAAACCACAGAAGATGGCGGAGCGAGTGGACACAGAGAGCAAAACAAAAACAAGCCACAGGAGGGGGGGATAAATAAAATAAATACAGATACACAGAAGGATGCACAGTGAATGGACACAGAGAGCAGACAGCAAGCAAGCTGTAGGGGGTGGGGGACAAAAAAACAACTGTGACATCTTTTCACTGCTGTTGTACAAACCAACTGTTCTTAAATTTGCCTTGATCTGGCAACACTGAAACTGCCCCATAATCTTTAATTAGAGAACTAATTCAGGCTTCCCTTGTATTTTTTCCCTTGGACATGAACTTTATTTTATCTCATGGTCTACTAATATTCTTTAGAGAGTTTATATAAATACCCAGCTTTTCAATGCACCAATGTGTTCTAGAATAACAACACAAATTCAGAAATAGTCAGATCACTATACATTAGATTCACACTTGTGGTCATTTGAGGCTTTTTTTGGAACCCCAAAAGTCAAGTCCTTAGAGCTTATCCATTCCTGTTGGTATAAACCTATTGTCTGTATTAGGTTACTTCAGTAGGGCATGGTCCAGAGTGGTCGTAATCCCTAGTGGAGTCCTTTTTAAATCAGATGAATACCGAGAGAGACAGAGAGAAACCCACAGAAGCTGAGAGAGAAAGCACAGGAGCAGAACGAAAGACAGAGGAATCCAGAAGCTGAAAGCTTTGGAACCCAAAAGAGAAGGGAGGGGCCAGCAGACACTGCCATGTACCTTGCCATATGAGACAAATCCAGGATTGCCAGTAGATAGTTTTCAGGATGAAAGCATTGCCTGAGGATGGCTTGATTTGGATATTCTTCCTCAACCTCAAAATGTAAGCTTATAATCTAATAAATCTCCATTTGTAAAAGCCAGTCCATTTCTAGTATATCACAATTTGGCAGTCTAGGAGACTAAGACAATATTCCATTGCTGAATTTTTAAACATCGTGGATTTGTCTGACATTTTTTCCTCCTCTACTGCCATTTTCTGAAACAATTAGTATTATTTTCTTAAGTTTTCTTTAGTAATTTAGTTGTTATCCATAATTTTTAAATACTGGCTATATTTAACAACTGGAATATTAATCAGTATGTCCATACTCATCTCACACACAAAAAAACTGTAAATTTTTCACTCTTATTACTCTTCTATCTTTGAAGTTTTTCAGTCTAGAACTTGCCTTTATACACCTTCCTTCAAATCCCATGGGAGTTGAATATAATGAGACTAATAAATTAGCATCAGCAATAATAGTAGTTATTTTATTGGAGTGCCATGACAGTTTGAAATTCTTTTATGAATCCCCAAAAACAGAAAAATTACATTCTCTAAACTATTCCTGTAGGTATACCACGTGATTGCATTAAATTCAGTTGATGGTTACTTGATAAGTTCTCTTTAGGGCTTTTGATTGGACTATGTCAGTAAGGCATGACTCAGGTTGAGTTTCCACCCTCTTCTTGGGTCTGATATAAAAAGAGACATACACAGAGAAAGAGAGACAGGAAAAGGGAGTTCTGCTATATTTGATCTGGCCATGTGAGAGAGGAACTCAGGATCACCTACAGCTGCGGAAAGGCAGAGAAGGTCCAAGAGATTGACAGAGGAGGTCCAGAAAGTGACAAGCCTTGTGTCTGGTTGCCCAGAGCTGAGCTCCAGGAGACAATAAATACAGAGGGGAAGGCAGAGACCAGGAAGAGATCAGTGGCCATCTTGGTCTTCACAAGACCAGACAACAGGATGGATGAACAGTTGCTGACTTTGGTGAGAAAAGATCTCTGATACTGCCTTGATTTGGACATTTCACAGTCTTAGAAACATGAGCTTTTACCCCAAATAAATTTTCTTTATGAGCCCAACCTATTTCTAATACTTTGCATTGGTAGCCTTTTGGCAAACTAAAATAACTATCAATTAGATACACTTGAAATATTCCTCTCATATTAATAAATATGTCATTGTGAGTGGCACTATCAGCCTAATTTAACAGATGAGGACCATTTCAGAAAAACAAATATATTGTTTCAACTTAGTCATAGTGTCAAAGAAGAAACTTGATCAATTTATTCACACTAAACAGTATGTATTCTTTCTACAACATTATGATAGAAAATTATGTGTAGGTTTCATATTACAGTCTAATACAAGGAGTGGATACTTCCTAATCTTAGCATTATACAGAATGTATATTTGATATTCAAATATTGGATATAGCTAGATGTTGTCTGTTTTTCTTTAAAAGTTCTCTTTAAAGCAAACATTTGGCTTTAGTCAAATTTTGAATAAACAATTTGAACTGGGGAAAATAAAAAATATTAGAACACTGAAGCAAAATATTAAAATGGAAATATCTTTCAAATTATTCATTAATAACAGAATTACACATGTCAAAAGTGGCATCATGGTATTTATATTTCCTAGATGAGAAAACATGAAAACTCTTAAGAATATATTAAATAAAGCATTTCAATTACAAATATAAAATTAAAAGCTTAGTAAGTGTGAATTATGAGCATATTGCATGGAGTTCAATTATTCATATTTCTAACTGCACTATTGAATAATAAAATCAAAAACTCAGATAACCTAGAACAATTGTATTATAGTGGATTAAATCATCCTTATGTTTACTCTAGTAGTTTCACTACATTCAATGTTTACTGAATCAAAATTTACTTCAGCAACATAAAGTTATTATAAATATGCAAATATACTTAATTAGACATATGTTTACAGAAAAATAAAGTAGAAAGTATGGATTTACTAAAGTCCCCTCCATACAATTTTCCTATTAGTAACACTTTCCAACAGTGCTGTATTTCATTAAAATTGACAAAACAATATTACTGTAATTATAGTATCAACTGTAGACTATAGTTTAGTTTATGGTTCATTGTTGGAGTTGCTCAATTCTATTTTGTTCAAATTTTTATTCTGTTAACAAACTTACGGTTTAAAATTTCCCTTTTTTATCACTTTCAAATATACAACTCAGTGGTGTTATTTAAATTCACAAAGTTGTATTATCATCACCACTATCCATTACCAAAGTCCTTCTATCCCCTCAAACAGAGACTGTAAGTTAAGCATTAACTCCCCATTCCCTACCCCACCCAGAACCATGGCAACATTTAATCTAGTTTTGACTCTACTATAGAGAGTTTTTATATGTGGAGAGAGATTTTACACAGTGTATTGTGAGAACACAGGATCAGGCACAACAAAATCTTCCAGCGAATCACTGCTTTATTACTTACATTGCACAGTATGCAAAAGAGTAGGGGAAGAGATCCTATCCTAGACAGTTTAATGAATGTAGAAGCCAAACTGCTCAGGACAGCATTGGTAGATAGAAGCTTCACACGGTCTACGTCATATTGGAGAGGACAGACAAATCTGTGCTCCAACGATGGGGTATTTATATGATCCAAGTGGAAAGGCGGCTACTGAAATTTCCCACCATGATCAGCAGCTGGGGCTCCTTGATCCTCATTTCCTTGTTCAAGACATGGTCATCCCCTTTCTTAGACCTACCATTTCCCCAGACTGCCGAATGGAAACACATTGAAACAATAGAAAAGGAGGTGGGGGGGGGGGGAGGTGGAGGGTGACTAGGAAGGGCTGGTAGATGGCCACTGAGTTTATGTTGGTGACATCCCCAGCACTATAAATATACATATTCATGATATTTCAGATTAGTGGGATAATACATTTGTCTGGTTTATTTTACTCAACATGATGTCCAAAAGGTTTATCCATGTTTTAGTATATGTCAGTCTTCATTATTTTTCAAGGCTGAGTAATGTTCCTTTGTATGCATATACCACTTTTTTTTGTCTTTATTTATTTTTTAAAATATTACATTCAAAAAGTATGAGGTCCCCATATACCCTCCAACCCCCTCACACCACTACTCCCCCCATAACAACAATCTCCTCCATTATCATGAGACATTCATTGCATTTGGTGAATACATCTCTGAGCACTGCTACTGCATATACCACTTTTTGTTTACCCATTCGATGATTGATGGACACTTGAGTTGCTTCCTTTTGGCAATTGTGAATAATGTTATTTTGAGCATCTGTGCACAAATATTCATTTAAGTCTTATTTTACTACATTTAGATATATACCCCGAGTGGGATTGACTGGTCAAAGGATACTTCTCTACTTAACTTTCTGAGGAATTGTCAAACTAACTTCCACAGTTACTGCCATTTTAAATTCCCACCAATAATAAATGAGTGTTGCTATATCTCCATCTCCTCTCCTATGCTTGCAATTTTCAGTTTTTTAAATAGCAACTATTCTGATGGGTTTGAGATGGTATGTTATTCTGGTTTTGATTTGCATTTCCCTAAAGGCTAATAATGTGGAATATCTTTTCATGTGCTTTTAGCCATTTCTTTATCTTCTTTGGAAAACTGTCTATTCAAGTCTTTTTCGGATTTTTACATTGAGTTGTTTGTCCTTTCATTGTTGAATGATAGGAATTCTTTTTTGATATTCTGGATACTGCACTTTTTTTTTTTTTTTTTTTTGGAAAAGCAATTTCCAAATATTTTTGATTGAGTAGGTTGTCTTTTCACTTTCATGATAAAGTCATTTGAGGGACAAAATATTTGAATTTTAATGAAGTCCCATTTATATTTTTCTTCTGTTTTGCTTGTGGTTTGGGTGTTAAGTCTAAGAATCCATTGCTTAACATACTGTTCTGAAGATGTTTCTTAAGTTTCTTTTTCTAGAGTTTTATTGATTGGGTCTTTTATCTTAAGTCCTTGATCAAATTTAGTTCATTTTTGCTGGACAATGTGTTGAAGAGACCATTCTTTTCTCATTGAGTACTTCGTTTTTCATTTTCAAGAAGGTTTTGGCTATACAGAGCCTCTTGGCCCATTCATTTCAATTTGATGATTGACTTCTCTGTTTCTTCAAAGTCAGGTGTTGGATTTCTAATTGGGATTGTGTTGAATCTGCAAATCACTTTGGGTAAAATTGACACCTTAGTAATATTTAGCCTTCCAGTCCATCAATGCAGAATGTCCTTTGATAAAGTTTTGCTTTTGATTTCTTTCAGCATTATTTTATAGTTTTCCGTGCACGAGTTCTTTATTCCTTTGATTAAATGTATTCTCTGATGTGCTGCACCTCAAGGTCAATGGTCCAGAGCATAGCCCATACTCTCCCCCAGTCTGCCCAGTTGGCCTTGGCAGGACATACAATGTCTAGCATCCATCCTCGCAGTACCAAGCAGGACAACTCCCAGTCCTGAAAATGGCCCCGCATCATATCTCTTCCTCCATCTCCCTACCCTCAGCAGGCATTGTGGCCACTTTGTCCACATCAATGCTACAATTTCTTCCATTACTAACTACAATAGTTCTGTAGTAGAATATCAGCAAGTCCACTCCAATCCATACTCTATTCCTCCCCCCTACAGACCCTGCAATGGTTATGTCCACTCCACCTCTATATTGAGAGGGGGTTTAGATTCCACATGGATGATGGATGTAATCCTCCTGCTTGCCGCTATAGGCACCTTCAGCTCCCTGGTGTGGTGACTGACCTTCTTCCTCCTCCCTGTTAGCTGGCCAGATCAAGTCCAGTGAACCAGAGGATAGGAGTTAGAAGTCTGCTGAGGCTCAGGGCCTGGCTGTCACATGGACAGTCCAGAAATTCAGGTCTCCTGAGTATACACTAACCCTAGCACCAACCAGAGTTCCGGTAAAAGTAACAGAAGAGGCATGTGTAAAAAGGCCACATCAGAGTCCAACTCCATCACATTCAGGGACACAAACTCCAAAGTAGGGCCTACTGACATGGTACTGAACTCTAGAGCCATCTGTCATGACCATAGAACCTGTGGGTCTCTGTAGCCCTCAGGAGACCCAGTACCTGGGTTTCTATCTATTTTGGCTGTCACTGGGACCCTCCTAAGGCATGCATAAGTGTGACCCCACTGATGACCTTCTGACTCTTTTTTGGAGACTCATAGCCATATAATATAATTTGTCCTTTCCATTTTCCCCTTTTATTCAGGGTCAAAAAGCAGATTTTAACACCTGATATGACATGTAGGCTGAGATATTCTGCTGGTCTGAGTTGACCCCTTTATTCCAGGTCTTTTTCTAGTTACATCATCTGCTGGTGCTCAGTAGTAATCCCTTGGCACCAGGGAGGCTAGTCCCCTGGAGTCATGACCCACACTGGGGGGAAGATAATGCATTTACATGCTGAGTTTGACTTAGAGAGTTGTCACATTTGAGCAACATGGAGGTTCTCAGGAGGTAAATCTTAGGCACCCTGCAGCTCTAGGCCTAGTTCATATTTCAAGCACACAGGCTCATAAGAATAGTTATCAGTATCAAGGGCTCATTGTTGGACCATCCTTCTTTATTGGTCTTTTCCATAGCTCTTGGGGGATTATTGCTGTTCCATTGGGAATTGTGAGAGAGCTCCCCTGGCTAGGAACTCAGCACTCCCTCAGTTGTCATTTTTAACTGTAACCACTATGAAAATATCCAAACATTTTTATGTACCCTGAATACATGCCCTGGAAAACTCCCTCCCAACCATGTAACCCCCACCAATAACAACCCACCCCTGTGTTCCTCCCCCGCCATAGTTGAACCACTCAGTGGTCCAAAACTTCTTAAAAAATGAAGCCAGATATATTGCCAGGATCCATTAATAGTAAAATGGAATATAGTGATGGGTTTAAAGGTTAGATATAGACTACTTATTAATTTAGAAAAATTAAATAAAGCAAAAACAATTTGGGGTAGCAGATTTATAAAATGAAATAGCTTTGTTTTTAATGTTTTGCCTTTCATCACTGCAATAGGTGTTGCCCTGTATGTACAGTGGCAAGGCAATTTCTTCCATTTCTTCCTCAGTGTCTACATCCTTTCTTCTCCTTTTCTTTTTCCTAATTATTAAGTTTATCTCCACAAAAGTTTTAGATCACAGTAATTCACATATACAGTATATAGTACTCTCACATATCCAACATCAAACACTTTTTGCCTTCCCAAGCAATGATCTTTTTACATGTTTATATTATATTTGCTACAGCAATGTACAGATATTGAAACAATAGCTTTCAAAATGGCTCCATTTGGGTTTTTATTATGGTTTATATTTAGACCATACAATTTTCTAAATTTTTAGTTATATTATGTTTTACATTATGGTTTTCATTTTAGCCTATAGATTTTATACATTGTTGTTGTAATTTACCATGTCCTATATCTAGCATTGCATGATCTTGTGTAACACTTCCATTGTCCCACAGTTACACTGATTCCATCTATATAATACCTCTTTCCCCCTCCCCTCAGGGCCCACAGTGACAATCAATCTTCAGTACTTGAAGGACCATATTCAAAGATTCTTGTAACAATGTTGAGAGCTTGACATACTCTGACTGCCCTAACCCACTGGGAGCCACCAGTTCTCTCGGGAGATACAATTCCTTCTGTTTGAGAATGTTAGTCCTCCCCAGGATGTGGGTATCACTTCATTCTCATTGTATGGGTCTCCACCCAGTGATATAACCCACGATGACAAATGAGCATTCACACACTCCCTAGAAGCCTGCCCTGTGTCAGGTGCCCCACCCCCCTTAAGCATCTGAAACAGGTAACCTTCCTTATATTTTCTAAAGAGTTTTCTCAACATTATAGTTTCAACCACATACCTGACAACCCCCTATGTTCAAATGTTCCCACTACCCTACTCCCAATTTCTTGGGCCATCTGACCTTTCCTTCTATCCCTAGCCCCTCCTCAAGCCCAAAAAGCCCCACCTAAAGGTATCCCTATGCCCCCATTTTATCTCTTCCCTGTACAATTTCTTACCTCCAGCTTATCATAGATTTCACCCAAGTAATAATGTAACAGCCCTTATCTTCTGTGCATTTAGTACCAGTGATTCAAGTTATGTGAAGCAAAGTCTGGGAGAACTGTAAGAATAGACAAATTCATAATTATTCATAGTTTCAACAACTTGTTCTCAAAATTTAATAGAATAAACAGAAAATCTTGAGAATTTTAATGTCTTGAACTATAAACCAACTTGACTTAAAAGACATTTATAAATATGCTATCTAATAACAGCAGAATTTGCATACTTTTAAGTAGAACAATGGAATGGACACTTACCAAGTTATACCCTATTCTGTTCCATAAAACATGATTTAAAGCATTTAAATATATTCAATTAATGTGATGTTTATTCTCATACCATAAGGAAATTAGAAATGTCTAACAGAATGATATCTGAAAAATCTCCAATATTGAAAGATAGGCGCCACACACATGGAGAGCTGATGCAGCAAGATGACGCAGATTCCCAGACTGCTGACAAGAATAGAAGCTGACACAGAGGAAAACACAGTGAATTGACACAGAGAGTAGACAATTTGTGGGTGGGGGAAGGGGGAGAGAAATAAATAAATCTTTAAAAATATATATATATATAGAAAAATATTAGGTAACTCACCACTAAATAACATACAGGTAAATAAGGAATACAAAAGTATTAACTTCCTATTCACTACCCTGAAATCACCCCTAGTAACCTATATCCCTTATTCCGACTCTATATATATTTGTTTATTCAAATTACTGTAAATTAGTAAGATCATACAATATTATTCTTTTGTGTCTGGCTTACTTCACTCAACGTAACATCTTCAAGGTTAACTCATCTTACATGTATCAGGACTTCATTCCTATTTATGTTTGAATAATATCCCATTGTATGTAAATACCAGTATATACTACATTTTACTTATTCATTCTGTGCTTGTTGGACATTTAGGATGCATCCATCTTTTGGCAATTGTAAATAATGCTTCTATGAACATCATTGTGTAAATATCTGTTCAAATACTGCAGAAGATATCTGTCAATAGTATGCAATTTTACCATAGTCTCTCAGATGACCATGGAAATGCACAAGTCAAGGATCCACAGTCAGGCTACAAATAAGGGGCTCTGATGAAGGTCCACTGAAGGTTCATGATGACTTCTGGGAACTGTTGGCTGTCCAAAGACTAGCTGAGAAATTCTCCCTGAATGCTGAAATCACTTTCCCTCTTGAGGCATTCAACTGATTGGATAAAGCATCACTCATTGCTGATGGCAATCTCCCTAGTTGATGTAGATGTAATCAGCTATCTATGCAGTAAAGTCACTGGTGACTAAAGTCTATAAATGTTCTTGTATTACAATTAAACCAATGCTTGCTTGACCAAACACCTGGGCGCATTTACCTGGCCGAGTCAACACATTAGCCTAAAGATCACACCACCCTATTTTTTTTGTCTTTACTTATTTATTTTTTAATGTTACATTAAAAAAATATGAGGTCCCCATATAGCCCCCACCCCCTCATCCCACTCCTCCCCCCATAACAACAACCTCCTCCATCACCATGAGACATTCACTGCATTTGGTGAACACATCTCTGAGCACCGCTGCACCTCATGGTCAATGGTCCAAACCATAGCCCACACTCTCCCACAGTCCACCCAGTGGGCCATGGGAGGATATACAATGTCCGGTAACTGTCCCTGCAGCACCACCCAGGACAACTCCAACCCCCAAAAATGTCCCCACATCACATCTCCCCCTCCCACTCCCTACCACCAGCAGCCACCATGGCCACTTTCTCCACACCAATGCACATTTTCTTCGATTACTAATCACAATAGTTCATGAATAGAATATCACGAAGGCCACTCTAATCCATACTCTATTCCTCCATCCTGTGGACCTTGGAATGTTTGTGTCCACTCCACATCTATATCAAGAACGCCACTGTATTTTTGACATCTTGAATTAGTATGGTATATTTGTTTGAATTCATCAAAGAAAATTTATATATTTGTTCTATTAACTGTAATCCTTCATTTACAATTGAGTTCACAATTTGTGTGTTTCCATCTTAAATTTTATTTTTATTCTAATAACATATGGTAGCACAACATTGTGAATGCAATTAACAACACTGAATTATATATATGAATGTGGTTAAAAGGGAAATTTTAGGCTGTCTATATGTTACAATAATAAAATTGAGGGAAGTGGACGTGGCCCAGTGGTTAGGGCATCCGTCTACCATATGGGAGGTCTGTGGTTCAAACCCCGGGCCTCCTTGATCCATGTGGAGCTGGCCCACGTGCAGTGCTGATGCACACGAGGAGTGCCGTGCCACACAGGGGTGTCCCCACATAGGGGAGCCCCACACGCAAGGAGTGTACCCTGTAAGGAGAGCCACCCAGCGTGAAAGATAGTTCAGCATGCCCAGGAATGGCACTGCATACACAGAGAGCTGACACAACAAGATGACGCAACAAAAAGAAACACAGATTTCCCGTGCTGCTGACAATAACAGAAGTGGACAAAGAAGAGCACGCAGCAAATAGACACAGAGAAGAGACAACTGGGGTGGGGGGGAAGGGGAGATAAATAAAATAAATAAATAAACAAATATATAAAATTATAGATTTTTAAAAGCTAAGATGTAATTGTCATTTTTTAAAATGTCCCGCTCTTAAGCAAAACAAAAAACAACCAAAAAAAAACACAACAGATAAGTATGGTATGGAAGAACCAGAGCAAATGGAATAATTTTCACTATTTTACCTTTGACCCAGTTCTGTTACTTAACAATATTAAGCACACTTTCTATCTATATATGATACTTTAAATGCCAACAACCTTTGTTTTGATAAAGTCAGGTGTAAGGGGCAAAATGTTCTCAGTCTACCAAGTAGTTATTTATGTAGTAATATTTATATGGTAATCCTTCAATAAAGGATCAATGTAAGAATGAATAAATCTGTCTGCTTTTAAGTGTGTAAAATGTAGAAATAAGACCTATGATTTTTATTCTCTATTCTGAATACTGAAAAAATAAATTACATGTGGAATTTATTACACATTATATATTAATCATAAGGATTGAAAATATGGAGCATATTTAAATTGATTCACCTGTCACTATTTTTACTACTAAGCAAATTGTATAAATAAATAAAAAACTGGTGAAATATGCTACTAGGCAAAATGAAAAGAAAATGCATAGACTCATTATCATAAAGCTACAATGTCAAGTACACCAATAAATACTTTCAAGGATGCAAACTTAGGTGCTTTAAATTGCCCAATAAGTTACCTTAAAATCTTGTTATATCTATTTTGTAAAGAAAATAGTTTATAGGCTTATGTAAGGAATGATTTAAAATCATACTTGAAATTAATAAAAATATTCCCATTTATAAATTCCATATAAAATGTTCTGAAAGTAGTTAACTCAATACTTATCATTATTTAAATAATTGGAATAACTTTCTAAATCACAAGAAAATATATTCAAAGTTGAGTGAAATAGATTTAATTCTTTTATATCAAATTTCTATCACTTTCTCTAAGTTGGGAGGCCCGATTTTTTGAAAGGCTCAATAATGCATTGCAAGTTTTCCAAAATACAACCTCAGCAAACAGCTTTGGCTAGCTAAACTGCAATAGCTAATGAAATGCTAATCCCAAAGCTTTCATCAGGCCATATTCCATGCGATTCATTGACTTGTAGAATTAGCATGTTAAAATGCTTCACCATAGGGAAAAAGCATATAACCTAAGGTTAAAGAACAGTCATTTTAACTGTTCTATTTTGGAGTTAATCTCTTTATATAGATACTTATTGACTCACTCATTTATTTACTTGCCAAAGAATTACTTAGCAACCGTCATGTGGTGGGCATTACTTAGGCCTAGATGACCAAAACAGACAATCGTTGCAATCAATTTCCATACATTTTAATAATAGAAACAAATGATATAGAACCTAAAAGTAATGTGTATCATATAAAATGGTGAGACACGTAATAGAAGAAAATACAGCTTGGAAGGGTGCTAAATAACTTCCTTGCTTAGCTTTGTATTGGGCATAACACTGTTACTTAGATTCCCCTCCTTTATCTCTTTTCCTTAGACAGGACCTTTACCTATTCCAGGTTCGTCTGTCCACTTTTGGTCTTGTATATATTAGCACCCTTTAGCTGGTGAAGGCTCTTGATTTCAGAGACATCACATGAGGATCAGATGATGCTACAACAAGGGATGAATGAGATAGTTCTTTGTAGGATGAGAATTAAGCAGCTTTGAAGATAATCCATCTTTCTTTTTTTCAAGGTTCATTTCTCCCTTATACCCTTTAAAGAAAAAACTGTTGTCTTGTGAACAGCTACAGAGTGTTGTAAAGAATCATATCTCATTCTTTTTTTCCCAATTATTTCACTTCCCTTGTTTCATACCCAAAATCCCCTGGGCTTGGACCTCCTAAATTAATTCTTGGCCCTTCAATCATGCTGCAGACTCTGTTTTCTAGCATTCCTATTTTTAGTATGAAAGTAAATAGCATCACCTAGGAACTTGTTAGTAATGCACAATCTCAGGCCTTACCACATACATACTAAAATAGAATCTGGTTTTTAATGTGATCCCCAATAACACGTATGCACAAGTTTAAGAGACACAGTGTTGTTCTACATCCTAGGACTAGTCCATAATAAATACAGAAAGGTAGAGTAAGTGCTTAGGAACACAGAGCAACTTGACATTACCATGTTTCTATTTTATTTTACAAATGTACTATTCTGCAAAGAATTAGGATATTAAAAGAGCTGGTACTTTGATATGCTTAATTCATAAGGCACTATTCTGGAAGACCCAAGCTAAATAATTGATTTCAGTGTTAAATTGGATAATTAAAGAAAACAACACTGATAAGCTCTTATTTCCAGATACCTGAAGGAGATGAAGGAGATAGCAGAGCATTCAATTGAAGGGAAAGAGTTTTACTTACAAGGAGCCTTAAGTTTAAATACCCCTGAGACAGAAATATTGTTTCTGATTAATTTGAGAAAAAATCAAGAATGGTTTAAGGATTGGTGCAGAAGAATGAGGGAGATGAGGTCAGAAATGTGTGAATGATTGTGTATCTGTCTGTGATTGAGGAGAGAAGGGATGCAGATTATGTGTAGCTTTGTATGCCATGCTCAGGTTTTACACTTTTATTTGGAGTGAGATGAGAAGTTATTGGAGTGATTGAAGTAAGAGGAGATATTATAGAAATTATTATTTAAAATAAGCATTTTTAATAGACCTAATGTGGGTAAGGTCTGAAGCAGAAAGACCGGAAAAAAGACTGGAGATTGTTGCAATTATTCTTTTGAGAGATGCTGTTCTCTAAAACACTGTCATAGCAACGAAGAATATGAGAGGCAATTGCATAATGAATGTACTTTGACGATATTGTCAAGAGGATTTCCTGATAGAATGGACATGGGTTATAAAAATGTGAAAGGATCAAAGGCAGCTATAAATATTTTGCCTGAGCAACTGGAAGGATGGAATTGTCATGAACTAAAGTGGAATGTGCAAAATTTATTCACAAAATAAGCCAAGGATTTGGGACAGCCCAGTTATTCATAAACTTAACGTACAATAATTAAAGACAAATGCCTCCATTGGCTCTAGAAATCTTATATTCCCTATGACACCTCATGTGCCCATGCAGACAAATCATGGAAACAGGCATAATCTATTAAAATGGAGAAGCGTTTTGAAAAGATTTTAAATATAGGTTAACATCTTGTTTCTATCACTTTCTTGGTGAATGCTGTGGAACAATTAATGTCTACCCGTACATTTCTTACATTGTAAAATAGGTGTATCATTATTTATTTCTTAGGGAGCTTGAAAAACCTGGAAATGATATCAGCTGGCGTTACTAATTCTCAGTAATCCTTGTATCATAATAGAAGGATGATAAGGAAGCATGTCATCAGATGTGTTTACATTTATGAACTTGGATATTTGGGTAAGGAAAAAATTAAGTTAGAATGGAAACACCATCCACCCTTTAAAATCCTGTTAATAGGAGAAGTAGAAAGAACCATATTTTAAGTGCTTCAAAAATTTTACTATTGTATTTTTCTAGGTTTTCTTAAGCTTTTCAAGTGAAAATTTGTACTCTGTTCTATGTACATCTATTAAAAACATAATTTCCAAGAGCTGTTAAAGTAATCACTGGGCTGGGGAGTAAGAGATACAGATTCTAGTCCTGCCACCTGCATTTGGTCAAATAACTTTACCTCCTTGATTTCTGTTATTTCAACTCTAAAATGAGTTCAATGGACTCAATAGGAGAGCTAACAAAAGAATGAAGATGGACACTACCCATCCCAAATAAATTACAATTAAGACAGCTCTATCCATCTACCACATGGGATCTAAGTCCCATCTCAATCAGAAACAGAGTAGACATCACCATCCCAAAACCCTCAAGCTTGGGAAAGAATGATGGACTAAAGTAGACATATTATTCTATTATAGACATTATTATTCTAGCAATGGAAGAACTTATATCATTGATATAAAGGCAGTGGCCACCAGAGGTTCTGAGGGGGAGGGAGAGAGAAGAATAGGTATAATATGGGGGCTTTTTGGTACATTGGAATTGACCTGCATGGCATTGCAATGATGGATACAGGCCATTATACATTTTGCCAAAACCCATAAAATTGTGTGGGGCAAAGTATAAATGATAATGTAAACTATAGTCCATGGTAAGTAGCAATGCTTCAATATACGTTCATCAATTGTAACACATGAACCACACTAATGAAAGATGTTGTTAATGGGGAACCGTGTGGGAGGAGGAATGGGTGGGGTATATGGGATTCCCCCATATTTTTATGTAACATTTATGTAATCTAAAGCTTCTTTAAAGATAAAATCAGTACATGAATTAATAACAAATAAATGAATAAATAAATAAAATGAGCTTCAAACAGATTATTGTTAGGATACCAACTAGCACTTAATAAAATGCATTGTATGATTTGAGAAATAAAATCTTGGCAAAGAACACGTAATACCTTTGTGAAGGCTGCATTCTTTGGCATTGTATTTTTAAACTGAATGCTCTCTCTGCATAAATTAATCATGTTTGTAAAAGGCAGTATCCTGAGGAGCTGGGGCAAGATGGCATCGATTTACACTCACCACCTCTCTCACACACACAAAAAGATTGAGATCTTGCCTGAGTGAGCTGCTTTGTATTCTTTGTAGGCTTGTATTCTCCTCTGGGTCTCTGCAGACGTAGGTTCCAGTGCCTGGGGATGCATGGAGTTTCTAAATATGATTCTGTCAACAGTCTTTATATGTGGTGAGACGGATGTGGCACTGCGCTGCCTCTGTGTGGATCCTGAGTTGCAAGGGACCCAATAAGGGCGAAGGGTCATGAAAATTGGCCTTCTTTATGGGAAAGATTTCTCCTGCCTATGATTTTTCAGTTTCTTCAAATCAGCATTTGTGGATTATTTTCTGATCTCTGCTGTCCTCCAGCAAGCAGAATTTGGCCTTTTACTCACTCCATCTCTGGGGAGGCTTTTCTAAGAGACTTGTACATTGACATGATGATGACATCACTCCAGAAGTGTTTAGTGCCCCTTATCAGTATTACTAGCCACGACCCAGAATATTATTCCATAGTATACAAACAGGCACTTGTCATTAACCACTTGCCTTATTTCTGCTTAACTCCTTATAAACTATATTCCCAGAAAGACCATGCTTGGGGGGCCAACTGGCAAGAAATTGTCCTAAAGAACTTCATGAGATAAAATGCCATACATGGTTATGTAGCCTCCTTTTATGTTTGCCCATACACTGATAGAGAAAATCAAAAGAATTGTCAGGTCAGAAGAAGAGGACTGTGGATCTTCCTTCTCAGCTTGACAGACCCAGGGATAGAACATATCAGAAGAACATTTACACCCCATTTTAAAAGAAGGGAGGCAAAGAAACGGTAAATTGGAATAGGAGTTAAGATCTTTGCCTGGTTTCCTCAAGTCCTAATGAGATTTGTTTCTCCAGGCTAGCATAATAGTTCCCCAGTGATTTTTCCACAGTATGATCTGGCATGGTGTGGAGACACAATCAAACTTGCCTCAACGTCAATTACACTTTGACCACGAATTGCTGGGTTTTGAATTAATTATCTTAATGCGTTGTTACTTATTACAATTATTTTTGTATAAAGGTAAAAGGAGAGGAAATAAATATTATGGTTTTCTTGGTATGGAATAAAACAGGTTCTGAAAGTATTTTTAGATGAACATCCATTACAGCTGTGTACATCAGGAAGACAGAAAGAAAAAGTAAAAGAAAATGTATGATATGGAAAAATACAATATACTTTTCAAAACTCCTTCCAGCCAGTCTTGGACCTTGTCCCCAAAGCGTCTTCTTTCCTGAGCGGCGACAGTTTTTCCTTTGAGGGATTTAGGTCACCAGCTTGGAAGAATCTACTCCGTCCTTCTCCCTCACGTTATAGGAAAGAGTGCAGGACCTGTGACCCCATGATCTTGGGTTCCATATGCGTATGCTTTCTGTGCACTACTTACCGTCACGATCTCTCTCCACTGAAAAACGAGCAAGGAGAGACATTTGTGTAGGTCGAGCTAACGGTGCCCACAATAGGAAACGTGAAAGAGGAAGAACAGGGCGCCTTTCCGGGCACCGGCTCGGCTGCCAGGGCGCAGTTTTCCCGGCTCCGCTTAGGTTTTGTGGGCGGGATAATCGCTGCGGGCAGCCAGATCCTGTATGGCGGGGTCTGCCTCCATGGCTTAGGAAATTCCGCCCCAGAACCAGCCGGGGTCCCCGCGCGGGCCCTGACCTGACCTTCACTGAGCGCCACGCACGTTCCCCACCAGCCTGCTGGAGGTGAGCAGCGCCCTGCAGACTCGCTCCCTCGAAGGCTGGGCTGCGGGTTGCAGGCGCAGGCTTTGCTCCAGCCCAGTGTGAGGGCGGGGCAGGAGCGGGGAAGGGCAGGAGCGGGAGGGGCCAGGGCTCTGCGCCGCTGGAGGGGGGGGGGGGGGGGGGAGCGGCGTGGGGCGTGGAAAGCGCGGCTTTCCCGCCACTGGCCGTCTTGCCTTCACCAAGCGCTGCGCATGCGCCCAGCTCCAAACGCCACAGGCTGCCGGGGCCCACCCGCGTAGCTAGGGGGCGCTGCTGTACCCGCGGGCTTGGCCTGGGGAGAGCGTGTGCGGGGTCTTTCCCTGCACCGGCCCGGGCCACATGGCGAGTGAAGCGGGTCCCGGCGAAGGCCCGGCTCCCCAGGCACGCTCAGAACAGTCCCCACAGAACTGCAGGGCAGGGGCGGAGGCACAGGCCCCAGCTGGAGGGATGGAGACGGGAGAGGCGCCCTGCGAGGAGGCCGCGGTGCTCTGGGTGGAGGAGCTGCCGGAAATGGCGGTGCTGGAGTGGAGAGTGGAGGTGGTGATGGAGGACATCGTGCGGGAGAATGTAGTGGCGGTAGTGGAGGGAGTGGCCGAAGAGCAGGAGCGAGAAGCGAGCAGAAAAGCCTGGAGGAGGGGCAGGAGGAGTGCGGGCGGGCCCAGCCAGGGTATGATGCGGAGGCGGCCCAGACATCAGTGGAGGCGCTAGAGGCCCTGCAGTTAGAGCTGAGCAGCGTGAAAGTCCGAACCAACCGGGCCTTTTGCCGGCTGAAGCACAAGCTGAGGCAGGCCTTTAAGCCGCACCTGGAGCGCAGAAGCAACATCATTGAGCGTATTCGTGGCTTCTGGTTCAAAACCGTATCCTTGTACAACTGCGTTTAGCTAAACTCCAAGAGCAGAAAAAGCTCCTTTCTGGTGATAGAAGTGGTTTCTTGAAGGCAGGGAGGGGGTTTGACTGAGGAGACACAAGGAAACTTTTGGGGTGGTGAAAATGTACTAAATCCTGTTTTGACTTGTGATTATGTGGGTTTGTACAGTTGCGGAAACTGAACAAACTACGGGTTGTGCATTTTATTGTATGTTAGTTATACCTTAATAAAAAAGATCATAAGAGCCTAAACAAACAAACAAATCGTATCCTTAGTACAGTTCCAATGGGAGTGGACTAGGCAAGAGGATGGGGGAGGAAGTCAGGGCTGAGGAAGGAGGCAATCCTGTGGGGGGATGGAATACTTATTGAATTAAGTGTATCGAGTGAAGCAAATGGCCACCTTCAGCACTTGCAGAAGTTTTGATGAATCCGTAACTTTTCAGCAAAGCACAGGAATTTTTCCTGGTGGTAAATATATATATATATATATATATATATATATTTTTTTTTTAAGTCTATTTAGGTATTTAATTCCCCCCCTCCCCCCCTCTGTTCTCTGTGTCTATTTGCTGCGTCTTTTTCTTTGTCTGCTTCTGTTGTCAGCAGCACGGGAAGTGTGGGCGGCGCTGTTCCTGGGCAGGCTGCATTTTCTTTTGCGCTGGGCGGCTCTCCTTACGGGACGCACTCCTTGCATGTGGGGCTCCCCTACACGGGGGACACCCCTGCGTGGCACGGCACTCCTTGCGCACATCAGCACTGCGCGTGGACCAGCTCCACATGGGTCAAGGAGGCCCAGGGTTTGAACCACAGACCTCCCATGTGGTAGACGGACACCTCCCATGTGGTAGACGGACACCCTAACCACTGGGCCAAGTCCGTTTCCCCATATATATTTTAATAGAATTAAGAATAACATAGAAGTTCCGTAACACATTTCACATTTAAAGAACCGATATTTATTAGCGTAACTGAATAGAGATTGGTTCTGTATGGCAATCTTTATCATTTGTCCTGGCCTATTACTGCCGGTACCTGCCTGCAAACAACAGGTCCTCAACACATAGATTCCTTTTCATACTAAGCATTGTGTCTTTGTGGGCGCATTTTGACACCATGCAATATACTCGGCTTATAAATGGCTTCCCATTCATCAGATGGTCCTTTTAGAACTCTAATCATATACTCTTGCTTCACTTTAGAATCCAGAGAAGCTTATCTAAGATTCATTGCCTCAAGTAAACATCCCCAAATTTTCACTGGTTAATCAATGATTGTCCTCAAAACATCCATTTTCAGGCATGACACCTGTATGCGTACAAAAATTAAGTTCAGGAGCTCTCAGAAAATAGGATATAAGGAGGCTTTTAAAGAAGGATGGAGGTTGACTGAGATAAACTAGCAATAGTAGTTTTCTGGGAAATGTGTCTTCCTACTTCTGATTGCTTTCCAGGTGTGTTGACCATTTTTACCCTTGCCATCCTCGTGTATTTGACTCCTTAACCCAGTGCAGATTCTGAACCATCCTCTGATGTCAGCAATGATCAGCGACCAGGATCAGGATATGCTCAACTATATGATCAGTTTGAAGGTAAGAGATGGGATGCTTAAAGTATAGGAATAAGTGAGGGGAGAACTTATTAAGCATAGAATCAGGCAAGGCCTGGAGTGATTTTTCCTGTCTCCGCTTTTCCCTGTTCAGGTAGAAGAGTTCATCCATCCTACAAATAGTTGCAAAATCATATTTTTCTTTGGGAGAAACCCTTACTTCCAAAATGAAGTGATCACTAAGGAGTATGACATTACTATCACTGGTAAGAGGTCGTTCTGTGGGTAGTTTGGGGAACTGGTGAACAAGACCCTCTCCCTATCTTCTTCTTTCTACAGGATATAAGGCATCTCATTCCACTCCAATCCAATGGCTCGGTGATTATGAGTGCCAGACCAACAGCTACAGTAACTCCAATACCAGCCTTAACTTCTTCAACTGGTTGTCTGACCATAACTTTGCAGGATCTAATAGAATTGCTGAGGTAAGTCCCCTAAGGGCAGTATCAGAAATGGCCTTGGTGGGTTTCCAAGATCCGTGGGGGATGCTGGCTCATTTGTCTTTGTCCATTACCAGATCATCTGTGAGGATCTCTGGCTGAATCCCCTGCAGTACTACCTAAGGATATAAGAGACAAGAAGAGGGAACAGAGAGGCAGACAGGTAAGGATCTCAAGTAGGGTGGTGATGGTGGGGAATAAATGTGTTTTGAAGCTGCTTTCTTCTGGTAGAGGAATAGACAGTAAAAGTAAGTCATAGCGTAACTCCAGGTCAGTAAGTAGTTACCCTATAAGGGATACTATAGTACAAAACTGCTTATGGGAGAGAAAGCTAAACAAGGTAAAGGAGAATGACTGGAATGGACACTTGATGCACGTGATTCATCATCTCCACTTCTTTGAAGCATTATTCCACAGGTATGGGCTCATGCTTTGCTCCTATATTTAGGTTTGGGGCTCTCTTACCTCTATAAAATTTACGAGTCTTTATGGAATTGATCCTATCTTTTTGATTGCCACAGTGTTTTTTTAAAGACTCACATGTACTCATATCGCACAGCCATACAGAGAATTTAGGCAATATTGCATAGATTGTGGAGGACAATTTTAAACTCTGAGGTACAATTTAAAGATATCAAAGTCAGTAAAATGTGGACAGTCCAGGAGGACCAAGATACTTTGACCTAACTACTTAATTTTAATTTTGAGAAATAGCAATTTAAATATCTTTTATGCGTGTGTGTGTTTTCCAGGGACTGCCCCCCTCTCTTGGATCCGGAGAGAGAAAACCATCAAACTTTACTAAAATAGCAGAAGACCACTTCAGATGCAGGAAATAAGTAATCAACCCCCATTCTCTTACAAAATTGAGAAATGAAGAATGAAGCTAGTGGTGGAAAATACAAAGAATGAGTTTGCTTAAACATGGAATGATAATACTAAGTAACAATAAACACCAAGAGGTCCAAAGTATGTATCATTGTGCATATTTGTGCTTCTTTGGAGTGGATTCAATGGGAAAAAAAAAAACCTCTACTTACTTCGGGCATTTTTATTTCATACCTAGGAAGTAGAAGTCTATGAACTTTCACACCTATAAAGGTGGAGAGAGAGGAAGTAACATACCTTGGAATTCCAGTTGGAAACACAATTTTTCCTACCAAGTCAGATGTTAGGTAATAGGGGAATAGAAAAGAGTGGCCCATTAATTGTAGGCTTATTATTTTCACAAGGAAAGTGAGAGAAGGTGAAAATAAGGGCTTCATGAGAAAGGGGATCACAGTCCGATAAGACCTAGAATCTGTGCTATGTTGCTTGCATAGAGCTTACCTGATACAGCTATTTCTCATACAAATTAATGGCAGGATGGAGGAAATGTTAACACTTCACCTTTGAACAAAATGTTTTCCAAATCTATATTAATGCAGAACTCTTGGCATGCTAATAGTTGCACTGTCAGTACCAGCACTGCCAGCATATAGGTGTATACCTTGAGGCAGGGAACGTGGAGAAAGAACACTTCCATGAGAAAGTGATAAATGTGCTACTGGATTTCTGGCTTAAGTAACGAAATGAAATGGGGAACTGCATTAAAGAAGTAAGTTTCCTTGTGATAGTATCTCAGATGAGTTCCTGTGCTTCTCTCAGACTTTATTTTGGGACAAAAATAGACTCAGGCAGAATGAACTTGGTAAATTCACAAATACATTTATCCTGGTGTACTCTTTACACAACATCCCCAGATGTAGACCCTTTTATATTAGCCCTCTTTTACAGATAGGATTAAACTTTGGTCCAAGCTTCCCATTAGGTGATGCACTCAAAAGTTTAGGATAACTGAGACTCAACATAAGAACATTTCTTCCCCATGAAATACTGAAACTAGTTGACTTCTATTTCCTGAGTGGTTTTTGACTCAAAATCTTTCAAAGACAGGACCTGTCCATTTGGTGACTCTTCCCTTTCCTAGGTCATCTGTGTCTTCTGACTCAAGCCCCATTAGTGCAATTTTACTGTAGCAGACCAACCCACACCTTGAAAGCCTCACTAAGAAGGGCAAGCATTTACTTGCTTCATAATATAATAATATGTGGTTACTTCCCAGAAACAGCTCTAATCCATGGATTACACTGAAGAATTGGTGCTGCTGTAGATGGAAGTGGGAGGTTGTTTACCACAGGACTTCCTTGTCATTCCCAGATGAAAGAGTCCTCGTGAGCATCTCTGTCACTGACTTTCCTACACTGACATTGCTGGCTCTGAATAGAACCCACCTTCCCGTTTTTATGGGCAAACTATGGTCTGTGCTACAGCAGCACTATCAAGGTTGAGAGTTTGATATCAGAGTTCACGAAATCTCCCACACTCCTTCAAACGTAGCCACCTTCTGTGTGGGTTTGAAACTTTTCTTGAGGCAGGCAGCTGAAGCTCTCGCAGAGATTCCTGATAGGCTCTAAAGGCTATTCCCATCACCCAACCACACACAGCACTGAAGGAAACTTTTCCAGAGTCATGATTTTTAGACTTCAAGGAACTCTTGTAGCTCCTGCCAACTCACTCACTAGGAACTGGAAAATAAAACAATAATTCCATTAACTGTGCATGTGGAGGATAGGGCAGCAGTCTCGGCTTGGACATAGGAGTATGAGCTGGGCCTGTTTCTGAAGATTACATTGTCCTTTCCAGCTAGTCAATTCTCTTGATAAGGTCTTGCCCTTATCAGTATTTGAAGCGTAGAGGAAAAGTTGGGACAAACTCCTCTGATCACTTAACATTCTCTGCCAGCACTTTGCTGCCATGGCTCATTTCTGGTCTGGTCTGCCCTGGCATGAAATGCAGGAAATACTACCATGGATGCAGGTAACAAAGTTCTAAAGTACTCTTGTTGACTTTACCCAGTAATGCCATTAGCCATTGATTTGTTCATGATGTACAACCTAGAAAACACAGCTGTTTCCTTCCCAGAGTACAAAAATTTAACTCATTTGCAGTCCAGTTTTTGTAGTGCTTTCACATCAGCCTCAACGTTTAGATATTTGTCTGAGTGCTGTACTACACAATTTCTGTATCTTGTCTTTCACTGAATATCTATGCATCCTAGTCCAAGAGTCCTCTCCCTTCAGGAAAGGTAGCCTACCATTTAATAAGAATTCAGACTGAGTGACTCCAAACCGCCCCCTCCCTGCTCCCCGCATCTGTCAAGAACTTGCTATTAATCTCACTCTGCCTTTTCTTCATAATGGTCAGCCTACTCTAAAAATAAATTTTTGATATGCAGAGTAAGAAGCTTTTCACGGGGATTACATCACATAATCCTCAAATAAGCACATTAGGTAGGGTGAGCAGTTAAATCTTAAAAGGTGGAGAATCTCAGAGGCTATGTAACTTGTAATATCACAAACCTAATGAGAGGTAGAGCCAGGAGCTGGATCAGATGGTATGAAACAGAGTCTCAGTGCTTAACTGCAACACTGTGGTATCTCATAGAGGGTCCACTCCAGTTGTGAAGAGAAAGGCAGTGAATTAATTTCTAAGAGAATCAGGCTATATAATCTGATGTTGCCATCTCATCTAAGAATGGTATTTTTAGGGTGGTTTCAGCTTACAAAATTCTTTGGTTACAACTCTCTCTAGTAGCCTCTACTCTGGCAATGGAATTCCTATTGGGACATTGGTTCCCAAGTGCTATTATTTTCAAGGATGGTACTGGGGAAAATACTTGAAGTTTTGACAAATCTATCTTCCCTCTGCTTCTTGCCTTAGCTTCCTCCCTTTCAGAAAGCCTTGCATATCTCCGCTTTGTTCTTTGATAGTGAACTTCATAGGTGAACTCTAGGGGTAATTCTGTTCTTAAATTTTCCCCAGTACCTCCACCTCTTAATTCCATGCTTTTTGCAGACCCCAGGCAATTCCAACAGGATTTATCATTTACACTTAGTAAAATCAATATACTACAGAACACTCATTTATATTTTTACCATACAAAAAAATAAACCTTATCTGGAATGAAACAATCTATAAGAACAGTTTGTTACATAAAATGAAAGTCCTGGCCTTTTTTTTTTATGGAAAAGAGTGGCACATCCTTAGAATTGTAAATATGTTTGCCAAGGTGTATGGAGTAGTTCATTGTAGACAGTGTCTTTGTTCCTTTACTACTTTGCTTCTTAGGTCAGAATCCTTTCAGATGAAAGTGTTGTAGCACTAACTCTAATGGGTCTTACAGGTGTTCTTTGTTTTTGTGTTCTAATCCTAAGTAGTGTCTGGGTCCTTTGCTTTCAACCTGAAAAACTTCATAGGAAAGTTCTTGTAACGTATTTCTGTGAGAAACAATTTCCCTCATTTTTTACTTGGGAATTTCTTTATTTTACTTCATTTTGGATAGAGTTTATTTGGATACGGAATTTCTGGTTGACAGGTACTTTTTCTTTTTTTTTTTTTTCCTTTCAATTTTATTTATTTATTTTTTAAATTATTTATTTATTTATTTTTTAATTACATTTAAAAAAATGAGGTCCCATTCAACCCCACCGCCCCCGCCCCCCACTCCCCCCACAGCAACACTCTCTCCCATCATCATGACACATGACAGGTACTTTTTCTTAAAGCACTCTGAATATGGCTAAGAAGAAAGCTGAGAAGTCAACTCTTAATCTTATTGGGTTTCCTTTGTAAGTGATGAGACATTTTCGTCTGGGAGCAATCATGACTGTATTTTTGCCTTTAACTTTCAGCAGTTTTTAAAAAAATAATATTTCTGTTTTTATCTCTTTGCACTTATTCTACTTCAAATTTGATGAGCTTCTTGGATGTCTATTTTGTTGTTTTCCAAAACATTTGCAAATGTCCATTATTTCTTCTTCTAATATGTTTCTTCTCTTTTTTTCCCCTATTCACACCTCTCTCCCCTCATTATGCCTGTATGCATATGCTTGTATTCTTCTATATTTCTGAGGCTCTCGTTTTTCTTCATCCCTTTATCATTTGGACTGCAAAGTCTATGTCAATCTGTTTATAAGTTCATTAATTCTTCTTTCTCTTCAAACCTACTATTTATTTCCTCTAGTGAATTTTTTAGTATTTTGTACTTTTAAATTCAGTCCTCTTTTAGAAAATTGTATCTTTCTCTATGTTAATAGACGCTATTTGATGCAACATTGTCATCATGTCTTCTTTTATTTATTTAATCATGCTTCCCCTTATTAACATGAAAAGATTTAAAATGGCTGTGTTCTAGATTTTTTTCCCATTAAATCTGACATCTCGCCACTATGAGAGGAGTTTGTGGATCAGATTTTTTTCCATTGTATATGTAATGCTTTCTGTCTTTTGCATGCCGGGTAATATTTTTGTTGGATACTGGCCATTTTGAAAAATATAACAACTCTGGGAACTGGTCTCCCCACCGCATTTTGGGGCTAAATGTCATTATTTTCCTATTTATACTGACTGGGTGTATTAATTAATGAACTCTATCCCCCACCACACCCACCCAGGAGTATCCCACTCATGTTACTCTTCAGCTTTATACATGCCCACCATAGACAGTGGGTTGATAGTTGCATTATTTGTATACTGTTTCTCTCTTTCCCTGACAAACAACTCTAAAACTCTACAACCTGCTGTCTATATTTTCTCAATATTTTTAAACAAAGTTCTAGGCCTAAATTGCCCTATCAATAAATCCAATCAAATTTGTCTCTTTTGAAGGAATAGCTTTTGATATCCAGTTTAGATATTTACTCTAACATAGGAGAACTTCTCATATTTGTCTTAGTTCTTCCTCTCTCCTGCTTCTATGCCTCTGCCCTTCTTCCCCTCTCCCTCCAATCATGGCTAAATCTGAGCCAAGTCCCTTTAGCTTGGTATGGGGACAATGACATGCCTTTTTTTTTTTTTTTCCCTGAGTGATGCGGTATCTAAGGTGAGCACTAACTGTACTTCAAGCAGAAGTCTGAGGTTCTCTCACACTAGTTCCGTTGGTATAGAACCCCTCATTAGGTGACGGGGGAATTATCTGGTCTGGGTATCTCAGCACATCATTTAAAATGGAAAACCTCCTATCCACAAATAGGGGATTGGTGGAAAAGGAGCCCCCAACACTTGAGTGTATTTAGCCTCAGTGGATCAAGATCAGTAGATCAAGATCAGAAATTCTGAGGTCTTTTTTCCTTCTTGGAAGAAAGCCCTCTGACTGAGATGGGCAGAGAGGGAGCAGAAACCTGGAATGGAGACTGCCTCTTTGATCTGGGTCGGGAAGGTGGGAATCAAGGATAACAAGTGGCATTGGCTTAAAAGCACATCTCTAGTTGGCACTCGATAATAATTCCTTTTGGCCAGGGAGGCTTATCCCTGGGAGTCATGTCCCATGCTAGGGGGAAGGTAGTGTGTTTATCTGCTGAGTTTGACTTAAAAAGAGGCCACATTTGAGCAATAAGGAGGCCCTCAGGGAGGTAACTATTAGGCAACACATAATACTAGGATAAATTTTCATTTCAAAAGACAAGATTCATAAGCACTGTCATCAATATCAGGGGTCCATCAGTGGACAATCCTCCTTCACTACACACCACCCCTGTATTTGGGGCATTCTTGCTGACTCATTAGGAAATGTAGCAGAACTCCCCAGGATGGGAATTTGATATTCTTTCAGTTTTGTGTGTCTGCAACCGTAAACAAAGTTCCCTCCATCTGCCCCATGTGATCTAAGCCCTCTCTCAATTAGAGGCTTAGTTGGCATCACCATCCCCAAATCCTCAGGATTAGGGAATGAACAGTGGTCTAAAGTAGACGTACAATTATTCTATTTTAGACTTATCGCTATTTTAGCAATATAAGAACTTTTATCATTGATGTGGAGGCAGTGGTCCCTGGAAGTCCTGAGGAGAGGACGAGGGAAAAGTAGGTGTAATATGGGGGCATTTTCAGGACATTGGAATTGTCCTGCTTGGTGTTGCAAGGATGCATATAGGCCCTTATGTATTTTCTCATGACTTACAAAACTGAATGGGACAGAGTGTCAACTATAACATAAACTATAATCCATGGTTAGTGCCAGTGCTTCAAAATGTGTTCATCAATGGTAACAAGTGCACCACCTTAATGAAGGATGTTGTTAATGTGGGAAAGTGTGGGAGGGGGAGGAAGGGAGGCATATGGGAATGCCCTGTATTTCTTATGTAACAATTTATGTAATCTAAAGTTTCTTTAAAATCAAAAATTTTTTTAAAAAGCACATCTCTAGTCTTCTTACAGAAAGTTAGTAGACATTTTGAGTAGATATTTCTGTATTTTCTGTTTGCCCTTAAGCCTGATTCCAGCAGATGATTGTTTTTAAATTATTTTTTTTTACCAGTATCAGTGGATAGCAAGGTACGAGAAGTCTTCAATGACATAGGTCTCGGTGAGCTGTTCTCTTTAAAATGCATTTTCTCAGTCTCTAGTGCCTGTGTTGTTCTCTCTTTCTGTGTGTGATTTTCTGTGTCATTCTCTCTCTTCATCTACGCTTTATCTCTATGAAGTCTTTCATTAATGACTGTGTTTATTTGCACATTAAGTATCTCCAGAACTTTCTCTCTGTATCTCAGATTTTTTTGTGACAAATTTCTGCATGTGCGTATGTCTTCAGAGTAGAGGCAGGGGCTGGAATGTGACAAAAACTGTGGTCTGTAGGATGAAGACTTGGAAGGCTGTATTACGAGAGAAAATTCTGTCACTTGTGATGGAAAGCTTTTGTTGTTTTCTTAAGATTTATTTTATTCATTTATTCTGCCCCTTCTATGCTTTCCTTCACTCTCTGCTGTCTGTGCCCATTTCCTGTGTGCACTCTCTGTCACTGTTTCTCTTTAGGCACCAGCAGGAACTAAACCCAGGACCTCCCATGTGGTTGGCAGGAGCTCAGTCACTTGAGCCACATCTCCTTCTGTGATGGGAGGCCTTTTAAAAAATTCCAAGAGTGACTACAAGTGCAAGTAGGAGAATTGCATCCACCATCCATGTGGAATCTAAGCCCCCTCTTGATACAGAGGTGGAGTGGACATAACCTTCCCAGGGTCCACAGGCTGGAGGAATAGAGTATGGGTTAGAGTGAACTTACTGATATTCTACTATGGAACTATTGTGATTAATAATGGAATAAATTGTACCATTGATATGGAGAAAGTGGCCATGGTAGCTGCTGAGGGTAGGAAGAGGGAAGAAGAGATACGATGTGGGGGCATTTTCAGGACTTGGAGTTGTCCTGCGTCGTACTGAAGGGACAGATGCTGGACATTGTATGTCCTGCCATGGCCCACTGGGTGGACTGGGGGAGAATGTAAACTACAATGTAAACCATTATCCATGTGGTGCAGCAGTGCTCCAAGATGTATTCACCAAATGCAATGAATGTCCGGTGATGATGAAAGAGATTGTTGATGTGGGAGGAATGAAGTGAGGGGAGGTGGGGGGTATGCGGGGACCTCTTGTATTTTTTTAATGCTGCGGTAGTTGCTGAGGGCGGGGAGAGGAAAGAAGAGGTGTGATGTGGGAGTATTTTCTTTACTTGGACTTATCATAATGAAATTGCAGGGTCAGATGCTGGATATTATACGTCCTGCCATAATCCTCTGACTGGACTGGGGGAGAGTGTATTCTATAAGTAAACTCTAAATCCATACAGCCACTGTTTCCACATCAATGATACAATTTCTGCCATTAGCAATAGTTTTATAGTAGAATATACCGGTAAGGCCACTCTAGTCCATATTTTATTCCGCCATCCTGTGGACCCTGGGATGTTGATGTCCACTCCATCTCAATATCGAGAGGGAGTTTAGATCCCTCATGGCTGATGTATGTGATTCTCCTGTTTGCAGTTGTAGGCACTCTCACTTCACTGCTGTGGTGGTTGACCATCTCCACCCCCCTGTTAGCTGATCTGGGGAAGTCCAAGAAAACCGAGAGTAGGTGTTTGCAACTCCGCTGAGGCGCAGGGCCCAGGGTGCACCTGGCCAGTCCCGAGATTCAAGTCTCTTACTTATACACCAACCCAGCACCAACCACAGATTCAGTAAAAGTGCGCGAAGAGGCATGTGTTGAAAAAGGTCACATCTGAGTCCAAGTCCATCACACTCAGGAGCACCAATTCGAAAGTACAGCTCACTGATAAGGCACTGAACTCCAGAGCCATCTGCCATGACTTTAGAACCTGTGTGTCTCCATAGCCCTCAGGAGCACCAGTACCTGAGTTGCATCTACTTTGGCGGTCTCTGGGATCATGCTGAGATGAGCAGTAAGTGCGACTCCTTTGCTGACCTTCCGACTCTTCTTGAAGTATCTTAACCATGTAAACTCATTTGTCTTTACCATGTCCCCCTATTTTTCAAGGTCTTTTTCTAGTTGCATCTCCGGCTGGTGATTGGGAGTAATCCCTGGATACCAGGCAGGCTGATCTGCGGGAGTCATGTCCCATGCTGGGGGGAAGGTACCGCATTCACATGCTGAGTTTGGCTTAGAGAGTGGGAGGTAACTCTTAGGCACACTGCAGCTCTAGGCCTAGTTGGAATTTCAGACACACAGGCTCATAAGCATAGTCATTAGCATCAAGGGCTCATCACTGGACCATCCTTCCTCACTGGTCTTTGCCCTTGCACTTGGGGGATTGTTGCTGTTCCACTGGGGAATATGGCAGAGCTCCCCTGGCTAGAAACTCAGCAATCCCTCAGCTGTCATTTTTAACTCTACTATGAACTTGCCCAATGAGTACCGGAACATTTTTATATACCCTATCTACATGCCCTGGAGAACACCCTCTCAACCATGTGTCCACCATCAAAAATACGCCTCACCCGTGTTCCTCTCCCACCATAGTTCTACCTCTCAAAAATGAAGGCTAATATATTGCCAAATTCAATTACTAGGAAAATGAAATAGTAATGTTAGGTTTAAAGGTTAGAAATAGAATACATATTAATTTAGAAAAACTAAAGTAAAGCTAAAAAATAAATTGGGGTATTAAAAAATGAAAAATGTCATAAAACTTTGTTTTTGACATTTTGCCTTTCATCACTGTAGTAGGTGTTGCCTTATATGTACAGTGGCTGGTAATTTCTTTCATTCCTTCCTCAGTGTCTACATCCTTTTATTTTAACTTTTTAATTTTTTCTTCAAAAATGTATTAGATCAATTTAAATCACATATACAATATAGGAGACTCGCATATATCCAAAATCAAACCCTTTGACCTCCTCCCCAGCAACGATGTTTTTACATGTTCATGTTTTATTGGCCGCAGCTGATGTACTGATATTGAAACATAGCTACCAAACATGTTGCATTTTGGTTTATATTATGGTTTATATTTTAGACTGTGTACTTTTCTAAATTTTTAGCTACATTATGTTTTACATTATGGTTTACATTTTAGACTACACACTTTTATACATTTTTGGTAAAATTTAACATGTCCTATATCCATCATTGCACAGTCTTGTGGAACACTTCCAGTGCCACCCAGTTACCCCTGCTTCCATCTATTCTGTTTCTCTCTGCACCTCCCCTCAGGGCCCACATTGACGACCAAGCTTCACTACTTGGGTACCAGGTTCACAGATAAGTGTAGCAAATGCTGAGGGCTTGATGTACTAGACTGTCCTCCCATATTGGGAGGGACCAATTCTTTCTCTCTCTCTCTTTTTTTAAGATTTATTTATTTATTTCTGTCCCCTCCCCACCGCCCTCCCCCTGCCGGTTGTCTGTTCTCTGTGTCTATTTGCTGCATCTTCTTCTTTGTCTGCATCTGTTGTCAGTAGCACAGGAATCTTTCTTTTTTGTTGCATCATCTTGTTGTGTCAGCTCGCCCTGTGTACGGTGCCATTCTTGAGCAGGCTGCACTTTCTTTTGCACTGGGTGACTCTCCTTATGGGGCACACTCCTTGCGCGTGCGGTTCCCCTACGCGGGGGACAATCCTGCGTGGCTTGGCACTCCTTGCGCGCATCAGCACTGCACATGGGCCAGCTCCACATGGGTCAAGGAGGCCCGGGGTTTGAACTGCAGACCTCCCATGTGGTAGACGGACACCCTAACCACTGGGCCTAGTCCGCCACCACCAATTCTCTCTTGAGACACCCTTCCCTCTGTTTAGAAGATCAGGCCTCCCCAGGATGGGGGTACACCTTCCCACACATGGTATGGGTCTCCACCCAGTGCTGTAACACACAATGACAAGATGAGCGCTCACACCCTCCCTAGATAGAAGTCTGCCCTTGTGCCAGATGCCCCCTTAAAGTACCATAAACAAGTAACCATTCCTTATTAGATTTTCCAAAGAGTTATCTCAACATTATAGTTTCAACCATATATCCTGTAATCTCCCATTTCCATCTATTTCCCCAACCCTCCCCCAGGTACTTTGGCCATCTGACCCATCTTGCCAACCCTAGCCCCATCAAGTCTGCAAAGGCCCACCCAATAGTAACCTTATGCCCCCACCTTATCCATTCCCTGTACAACTTCTTACCTCCATGTAATCATAGATTTCACCCATGTAGGCATCAGCTCACAACCTTCTTCTCCCCACAATTTCCTGTAAGCCTGTCATCCAGCCTCTTGCTGTCTGAGACAGCTTGGTTTGCTAATTTAGTATTAGAGAATTCATGCAGTATTTGTCTGTCAATGCCTGGCTTGCTTCACTCAACATAATGTCCTCAGGATTCATCCACCTTATCCCATGTGTTTGTATTTTATTCCTTCTTACAGCTCAGTGGTATTCCAAGGTATGTATATACTTTACTTTGTTCACCCTTTCATCTGGTGATGGGCGTTTGGGTTGATTTCAACTTTTGGCAATAGCAAATAATGCTGCTATGAACATTGGGGTGCCTATATCACCCTTGTTTTCAGTTGTGTCCTTCTTTTCAGTTCTTCTGGATATATACCCAGGAGTGGAATTGCTGGGTCATGTGGTAAATCTACAGCTAGTTTTTTTGAGGAACTGCCAAACTGTTCTCCAGAATGGCTGGATCCCTCTGTGTTCCCACCAGCAGTGGATGAGGGTTCCTATTCTTTCCTATCCTCTCCAACACTTGTAGTTTTCTGTTTTTTGTAATAGTCGGCAGTACAAGTTGTGATAGATCGTATCTCATTGTACTTTTGATTTGCATTTCCCTAATAGCTAGTGATTTTGAGCATCTTTTCATGTGCTTTCTAGCCATTTGTATTTGTTCTTTGGAGAAGTATCTGTTCAAATCTCTTGCTCATTTTTTAAATGGATTGTTTGTCTTTATACTTTTGAAATACAGGATTTCTTTATATGTGCAGGGTATTAGTCTCCTACCAAGTATATGGTTACCAAATATTTTCTCCCATTGGATAGCCTGTCTTTTCATTTTCTTTTCAAACTCTTTGGAGGTGCAAAAGGCTTTAATTTTGAGGTGGCCCCATTTATCTATTTGTTCTTTGCTGCTTATGCTCTGGCTGTGAAGTTCATGAAGCCATTCCCAATTACAGGGTTTTGTAGATGCCTCCCTACATTGTTTTCCGAGGTCTTTATGGTCTTGGCTCTTATATTTAGGTTCTTAATCCATCTAGTGGATTTTTCGTAATCCTCTTTCATTTTTTTTGCATGTGGATATCCAGTTCTCCAAGCACCATTTGTTGAAGAGGCCCTCTCTCCCAGATGAATGGGCTTGGTGGCCTTGTTAAATATTAGATGAATGTGTATGTGAAGATCTATATCAGAACTCTCAATTCAGTTCCATTGGCCAATATGTCTACCCTTGTGCCAATACCATGCAGTTTTGACCACTGTTGCTTTATAGTATATTTTAAAGTTAGATAGTGTGATTGCTCCAATTTCATTTCTCTTTTTCAATATGCCTTTGGTTATTTGGGGCCTCTTTGTTTTCCAAATAAATTCAATAGTTAGTTTTTCTAGTTCATTAAATAATGCTGTGATGATTTTTATTGCTATTGTATTAAATCTGTAGATTAGTTTGGGTAGGATAGCTGTCTTAATGATATTTAGTCTTCCTATCCATGAACAGGGAGTATTCTTCCAATTACTTAAGACTTCTTTGATTTCCTTTAACAGTATTGTGTAGGTTTCTGTGTATAAGTCTTTTACCTCTTTAGTTAAATTTATTCCTAGGTACTTGATTTTTTAATTTACTATTGTAAATGGTAGTTGTTTCTTCAGTTTCCTCCTCAGATGGCTCATTACTGGAGTTCAGAAATGCTCCTGATTTTTGCATATCGATCTTATAATCTGTGACTTGACTAAACTCATTTATAAGTTCTAAAAGTTTTGTTGCAGATTTCTGAGTGCTTTCTAGGTATAGGATCGTGTTGTCTGCAAAAAGTGAAATTTTGACTTTGTCCTTTCCTATTTGGATGAATTTTATATCTGGTCTTGCCTCAGTGCTTGAGCAAGTACTTCTAGCACAATGTTAAATAGGAGGGCTAATAGTGGGCCTCTTTTTCTTGTGGCTGATTTTAGAAGGAAAGATTTTAGGATTTCATCATTGTAAATGATGTCAGCTGTGAGTTTTTCATTACCACCCTTTATCATGTTCAGAAAGTTTCCATCTATTCCTATCTTTTGCAGTGCTTTCATCAAGAAAAGGTGCTGTATTTTGTCAAATGTTTTTTCCGTGTCTATAGATATGATCATGGGGTTCTTATCCTTTGATCCTTTGATCTGTTTATGTGGTGTGTTACATAGATTGATTTTCTTATGCTGAACCATCCTTGAACACAGGGATGAGATCCACTTGGTCATGTTGTATAATTCATTTAATGTGTTGTTGAACATGATTAGCAAGTATTTTGTTGAGGTTTTCGCATCTAGATCATTAGAGAGATTGGTGTGTAATTTCCTTTCTTGTGGTGTCTTTGATGGGCTTTGGTATTATGTTAATTTTGGCATCATAGATGAGTTAGGCAACATTCTTTCTATTTTGATTTTTTGAAAGGGTTTGAGCAAGAAAGGTGTTAGTTCATTCCGGCATGTTTAGTAGAATTCAACTGTGAAGCCATCAGGCCCAGGTCTCTTCCTAGACAGGAGGTTTTAAGTGACTGTTTCTATCTCTTTTACTTGTGATTGGATTGTTGAAATCAGCAATTCCTTCTTTTGTCAATGTAGGCTGCTTATGTGTTTCTAGGAATTTCTCCATTTCCTCTAAATTGTCCTTCTTGTTGGCATACAGTTTTTCAAAGGATCCTCTTATGATAGTCTGTATTTCTGTGAGGTCAATGGTGATATCCCCATTTTTGTTTCTTATTTTGTGTATTTGCATCTTCTCTCTTTTTTTCCTTCTTAGTCTAGCTAAGGGTTTGTCAATTTTATTGATCTTCTCAAAGATCCAGCTCTTTGTTTTGTTCATTTTTTCTAGTGCTTTCTCATTTTCTATTTCATTTATTTCTGCTCTGATCTTTGTTCTTTCTTTCTTCTTCCTTTCGGGGTGGTATTTCATTTATTTGTTTATTTTTTCTAATTTATCTATATGTGCAGTTAGGTCTTCAGTTTTAGCTCTTTCTTTTGTTTTGATGTATGAAAGTTTATCTATGAATTTCCCTCTCAGAACAGCCGTTTCTGCATCCCATAAGTTTTGATAAGCTGTGTTGTGATTTTCATTAGTTTCGATGTAGTTACTGATTTCTTTTGAGATTTCTTCCCTCACCCACTGTTTGTCTAAGAGTGTGTTGCTTAACTTCCATTTCTTGGTGACTAATCTGGGTCTATGGCCTTTTCAGAGTTCCAGTTTCCTTCTGCTGTGGTCAGAGAAATTATTTTGTATGATTCAATCTTTCTGAATTCATTGAGATTTTCTCTATGGCTTAGGATATGGTCTGTCTTGGAGAATGATCCATGGGTGTTTGTGAAGAATGTATATCCTGCTGTATTTGGGTGATATGTTCTGTAAATGTCTGTTAGGTTCATCTCCTCTAATACATTGCTCAAAGTCTTTGTTTCTTTATTGAGTCTCTGTTGAGATGTTCTGACCAATGGTGACAAGTGGTGTATTAAATTCCCCCACTATAATCGTGGAGTCATCTACTCCTCCACTTAGTTTTTCCAGTGTTTGCCTCATATATTTGGTGGGACCCTGGTTAGGAGCATAAATATTTATGATTGTTCTTTCTTTTTGTAAGATTATCCCTTTCACTAATATGTAGTGTCCATGCTTTGTCTCGCCGAACTGTTTTTCTTTTAAAGTCTATTTTGTCTGATTTTAATATAGCTACACCTGCCCTTTTTTGGTTTACTATTTGCTTGTAAGATTGTATTCCAGTCATTCCCCTTCAACCTCCTTGAATCCCTGGGTCTACGGTGGGTTTCTTCTAGAGAGCATATAGGTGGATCATATTGCCTTATCCATTCTGCCAGTCCTGGTGCCTTGACAGGTGAGTTTAATCCACTGACATTCAGTGTTATTACTCTCAAGGGAATTACTTATATTTTCCATATTTTCTTTGGATTTGTGTATGTCATATGTTGTTGTATTTTCTTCTTCTCTTTCTGTATTTTCAGTTGTTCTAACAGTCTCCTACAACTCTTTCTCTCCTATTTTTTCTTTCATCCTGCAGAACTCCCTTTAGTGTTTCTTGAAGGACAAGTTTCTTATTGGCATACTCTCTTAGTTTCTGTCTCTCTGTGAATATTTTGAACTATCGGTCATTTTTGAATGCCAGCTTTGCTGGATAGAGTATTCTTGGGTGGAAAAAAAATTTTTTTGACAATGTGATACCACTGCCTTCTTGCCCCTGTGGTTGCAGATGAGAAATCAACATAGTCTTATTGAGCTTCCCTTGGATGCAATGTTTCTCTTTTCTCTTGCTGCCTTCAATATTTTCTCTTTGTCTTGAGCATTGGATGATTTGACAACTATATGTCTTTGAGTAGGCTTGTTGGAACTTATGCTTTTTGGGGTGTGTTGTGCTTCCTGGACATGTCCTTCCATCTCCCTCAGTAGATTCGGGAAGTTTTCAGTCATTATTTCCTCAATACCCCGCTGTGTCCTTTTCCTTCTCTTCTTCTTCTGGGATGCCTGTAAGGCATGAGTTTGTGCATTTTGTGTTGTCATTCAGGTCCCTACGTCCCTGCTGTATTGTTTCTGTCTTTTTATCTATCACTTCTACAATCTGTTTGATTTCAGGTGTCCTGTCTTCCACATCACTAACTCTTTCCTCTGCCTCTTCAAATCTGCTGTTACTTGCCAAGAGTGTGTTTTTGATTTCTTGGATTGTGCCATTCATCACCATTATATCCATTATCATTTTGCATAGGTTTATAATTTCCGCTGCTTGCTCCCCAGGTGTTTTCTTAATACCCTTAGTCTCTTGCTTCACTTCATTAAATCGGCCCATGGTATTTGTTTTGAGATTTTCGATTAGTTGTTTGATGTTCTGCTCCTTTTCCTGGTTTTTAGTTTGTTCATTGGATTAGGCCATGTTTTCCTGATTATTGGTGTTGTTTGTAATTTCTCTCTCTCTCTCTCTCTCTCTCTCTCTCTCTCTTAAATGTTTCATTCAAAAAATATAAGAGGTCCACATATACTCTCCTCCCCACTCACACCACTTCTTCCACATCAACAATCTCTTTCATCATTGTGGGACATTCATTGCTTTTGGTGAATACTTTTTGGAGCACTGCTGCACCACATGGATAGTGGTTTACATTGTGGTTTGCATTGTAGTTTATATTCTCCCCCAGTCTACCCAGTGGGCCATGGCAGGACATACAATGACCAGCATCTGTCCCTTCAGTACGACGCAGGACAACTCCAAGTCCTGAAAATGCCCCCACATCGTATCTCTTCTTCCCTCTCCCTACCCTCAGCAGCTACTGTGGCCACTTTCTCCACATCAGTGGTACAATTTCTTCCATTACTAATCACAATAGTTCCAAAGTAGAATATCAGTAAGTCCACTCTATTCCATACAGTACTCCTCCAGCCTGTGGACCCTGGGATGGTTATATCCACTCCACCTCTTTATCAAGAGGGGGCTTAGATTCCACATGGTGATGGGTGCAGTTCTCCTGCTTGCAATTGTAGGCACTTTTGACTCCCTGGTGTGGTAGTTGACCTTCTTCACCTGCCTGTTAGCTGGCCAGGGTAAGTTCAATAAACCAGAGGGTAGGAGTTGGAAGTGTGCTGCTGACCGGGGCCTGGCTGCCACATGGACAGTCCAGAGATTCAGGTCCCCTGAATAAACACCAACCCCAGGGTCAACCACAGGTCCATTAAAAGTGACAAAAGAGACATGTGTAGAAAGGTCACATCTGAGTCCAACTCCATCACACACAGGAACAAAAACTCCAAAGTGGGACCCTCTGACCTGGCACTGAACTCCAGAGCCATCTGCCATGACCGTAGAACCTGTGGGTCTCTGTAGCCCTCAGGAGAACCAGTACCTGGGCTTGTATCTACTTTGGCTGTGTCTGCAACCCTGCTGAGGTGTGCATAAGTGTGACCCCTCTGATGTTACTGTCAGGTCATCCTTTTATGTTGATGGGGTTGCTCAGTTAGTTAGCTTCTCTGTCTAGTCGTGGGGTTTATTTAGGTGCTGTTGTGTGTGTGTGTGTGTGTGTGTGTGTGTGTGTGTGTGTGTTAAGTCTTTGTTCTTATTCTATTTCTTTGTTGTTGTCTAAGTTCTCTTTATTGGGGCCAGAGAATGCAATAGAAGTAAGAAAAATATATATATAATAGTTGTATTGGTAGTAAATGTAGGCAGAAGAATTATGTGACAACTATGAGAATGAATATTAAACTCATGTAACCTGGGTAGATTTATAACAATAAAAATGTGGAGAACGCACAATAAGATGGGAAACTGAACATGGAGAATATTGTATCAATTAGAAAGCCAGTGCTGTCAGGAGAGAGGGAAAGAGAAAAGAAAGGAAAATAGCATAAAGAGTGAATAAAAGATTGAAACCAGAATAGAGGTGTTAGGAATAAAAGTCAGAAACATTTGGGCTAAACAAGGAGAGGTGGAATGTGTGAGAAAGAACAGAAGATGGAAGACAAGATAGATATAAAGGAAAGGGGATAGTTAGCATTGGTAGCTAAAATCAGCATGTATAGAAAAGAGGACCTAAAGGATGAGGAAACACAACAAACAACAAACACTGCCTGCAGCACTTAATAGGAAAAAAGAAAGAGAAAAAAAGGAAGAAAAGGGGAAAGAGTGAAAAACAGTGTGGGGGGGGGTGAATAAAAGGAAGGAGAAACAAGAAAACAAACAAACAAAATAGACCAGACAAGGCCTCAAGCAAGGAGTCCTCTTTGCAATTGAATAAACTGCTCAGGGGGAAAGAGTGTAGACTACAATGTAGACCACTGTTCATGTGGTGCAGCAGTGCTCCGAAATGTATTCACCAGGTACAGTGAATGTGCCACGATGATGGAAGAGGTTGTTGATGTGGGAGGAGTGGGGTGTTTGGGGGGTTGGGGAGTATATGGGGACCTCATATTTTTTTTAATGTAACACTTAAAAGAAAATAAAGAAGAAGAAGAAGAAAAAGAATCTGTCCTTTCTCTTTCCCCCTTCCTCACTTCACTCCCTCCCAGGGCAGCAGGAAGCCCATGTGAGAGCTCGCCTCTGAAATTCAGATGGGATCCTGGTGAAACACCGCACCACAGATCATGACACTTCATCTCTTTGAGAGAGCCCACACCTTGCTGGGAGCTCTAAATATGCTTTTAGAAGCCTACCAAGCATGTCCTATTGGATCCCTCCCTTAGGTGTGTTGCATAGTTCTAGTTCATTGCCTGATTCCACCTTCTCCCAAGCCAATTTTCCCTATCCCAGGGCATTTAGGTAATTTGGGCCACCTCAACAGATTCACCTCTCATCTCTTCTTAGCATCTCCACAAGCCAGCTGTCATGCTCCTCATGGCAGAAGGGAAAAGAATGTACCTAAGCTTTTCCTGTATTTTGCTATTCCTTTAATCAATATTGAATATCCACTCTTCATTTTTCAAATATTTACCTTAACACTTTATATTTAGCCTTGTCTTGGCGCCAAGAACTAAATGTTTAGAGGACCCATTTCCTAAGTTATTTATTTTTCATTACCATCTTAAAGTTTTATTTATGTAAAGTGGAGAACAGTAATTGACTGATTAATTCCCTTCCCCACCTTTGGTCTTTTTCTAAACGTTTTTGTTTACCTATTTTTTATATCAATGTTACAGGTTACTCAGTTAACACAAGACTACCACTACAATAACCACAAATATGCTCTAGTCAGTAGTTACATTCCCCCTTCACTTTTGTTCATTTTTTAATCTTGATGGGGCAATGCTAGTTCTGACTGGCTCAAGCTGAGGAGGGATATAGATATTACGGGGAAGTGGAAAGGAATTGTTTTGCTTGCAGTTGAAGATAGTCCTTGCCTTCAGGAAGAAGCTGGTCCATTTTCACCATTTTATTAGTTGACAAGGGCAATGCTGAAGAATGGGAGAGTGGGAGTTTGACCATATACCTGCTAGGTTGAAGGGCTCAACTGGCATAGAAACAGACTGAAGGCTTTAAGACTCTCAGAAAAATACTTACAAGTAAATTGAAGATTATAGCTTCAAATAAAAGAAGAATCATGATTAGGTGATTTATAAATGGTAGAACTATGTGATACAGATGAAGTAGCTTGTCTTACTTTTCCAGATAGAGCCCCTGGAGGAGGTGTTGATTGTAAACATATGGCTTGCTTTTGGTGTCTAGCCCTTGGGAAAACTTTAGTTTGAGTTTTTCTTTACATGGCACTCTGTGAAATCTACCTGACACCTGCATAAGCGTAACTCCTAGAATGATCTCCTGGCTCACTTTGATATCTCTTAGCCATAAAAACTCTGTTTTATTCAGTGTTTCCCCATTTTGGCCTAGGTCTTTTTCCAAATGCATTGCTGATTAATGCTTGGTAATCTCTCCATGCCAGGGAGGCTCATGTCTGGGACTCATGACCCATCCTGGGGGGGCAGGTAGGGACTGTATTAATGGAATGCAGCTTAGAGAAAGGCCATACTTGAGCAAGTAGGTGTTCAGGAGGCAACCCCTACTCATTAATTATATTTAGGCATTGCTTAGTATAGGAATAAGATTCATAGGTACAAGCATTAAGATTGAGGGGTTGGCTTATTAACCTGTTTTCTTTTACTAGGCAGTTGTATATATTCCAGAGCTTTTAGCCATGTTATTTGAGAAAATAGCAGGTATTTCCCAGGTGGGAAGTTAATATTTTTTAAGGTACTGTGAGGGCAGTAACCTTGTGGCAAGGAAAGGCCTCTCTTCAGAAAGCATACCCATGACAAAAATGGAAACATTTATATCCCACAGAAGTATGTACCTATATAAAGTTCAAGATGTTCAAAGGCCCTGTCCATTGAGACACTTGACCTTGCTCCATGTTTACCTTTTTCCAAGGGTTATGTTAATTGACATGTAGAACCTAATTGATATAATTGCCTTGCTTCTCATGTACACTTCTCCTAGCTCATCTTTTTTTCCCCTGAAGATGAAGCTTTGACCTGCAGCTGGCCACATGCACTTTCAAATAAGCCTCAGAGTAAAATATTGTAACTGACAAGGAAATGTGCTTGTTTCTGTGTCATGGAAAATTATTCTATAAGAATTAAAAATACAACATTTCTGTTCACCCACCCTATTGTCGACAGTTAACATTGGTGGTACCTTTGTTACAATTGATGTGAGAATGTTAAAAATATTACTGCTACTATAGCCCATATTTTGCTTTAGGTGTATTTTTCCATATATACCACCCTATTATTAACACACCGTATCGGTGGCATATTTAAGAACATTCTTACATTTTTATTATTAAGCACAGTCATCCACAACAGGGTTCACTGTGTTATACAATCCATGGTTTGTCCTCCAGCTTTCCTTCTAATTACAGCCACAACCCAAAACTTCTCCTGTCAACCACGTTCACACAAATACTTAATCACTGGTAATTACACTCACAATAACATGCTACCATCCCCTCTGTCCTTTTCCAAACAGTTTCTATCAACCTACTTATAAACTCTGAAGCAGCTAAGCATCAGCTCCCATTCTCTACCTCCATTCTATCTCCTGGAAACCTATCGTCTAGGTTCTATATCTAATAATACATGACAATTAGTTCACTCATCATAAGGTCTTTGAGGTTCATCCATGTTCTATGTGTCAGTACTTCATTCCTCCTTATATCTGAATAATATTCCATTGTATAAATATATACTACATTTTGTTTACCCATTCATCTCTTGATAGACACTTGGGTTTCTTCCCTCTTTTGGCAATTGTGAATAATGCTTCTATGAACGTCCGTGTGCTAATAGCTTCCTGAGGAAATGCCAAACTGTCTTTCACAGCAGCTGAATCTTTTTGCAATCCAAATCTTTTTGCATTCACTGCTGAGTGAATGAGTGTTCCTATTTTTCCATATCGTCTCATACATTTTTAGGTTTCTCTTTTTTTTTAAGGTGGCCAGTCGAGTAGGTAAAATATGATCTCTCTTTGTGGTTTTAATTTGCACTTTCCTGATAGCTACTGATGTTGAACATCATTTCTGAGTGTTTTTCAGCCATTTGTATTTCCTCTTTGGGGCTACTGACTTCACATTGTAGAGCTGTAGGATTTCTAGGTATATTCTGAATATTAAATTTTTATCGGGTATGTGGTTTCCAAATATTTTCTCCCATTTAGTGGATTGTCTTTTCACTTTCTTAAACTCCTTCGAAGCACAAGTGTTTAATTTTGAGGAGGTCCCATTTATCTCCTTTTGCTATCATCACTTACGTGTTGAGTGTAAATTCTAGGAAACCATTAATGACGGAAAAATCTCAACGATGCTTTCTTACAACTTTTTTCTAGGCGTCTTATGGTTCTGGCTCTTAAATTTATGTCCATTTTGATGCATATTGGATTAATTTTTATAAGGTATGAAATAGGTTTCCTCTTTCATTCTTTTGCATATGGATGTGCAGTTCTCCCCACATCACTCATTGAAGAGACTATTCTGTCCTAGTTTAGTGACCTTGGAAGTCTTACAAAATATCAGTTAGCCATAGATGGGAGGGTCTCTTTCTGAATTCTCAGTTCAACTCCATTCATCAGTGTATCTACTTTTATGCCAATACGATGCTGTTCTGACCACTGTAGATTTGTAATACGCTTTAAAGTAAATAGTAGGAATCTTCCAACTTCATTGTACATCAAGATGTTTTTGGCTCTCGGGGGCTCCTTACACTTCCAGTCAAACTTGATAATTGGGTTTTGATTTCTGCAAAAAAAAGGCCACTGGAATTTTATTGTGATTTTTATTGTGATTTCAAACTTGATAATTGGGTTTTGAGTTCTGCAAAAAAAAAAAAAAAGGCCATTGGAATTTTAATTCCGATTTCATTGACTCTTTAAATCAATTTGGGTAGAATTGACATCTCAATAATTTTTTGGTCTTCGAATCTGTGAACATGCAATGTCCTTCCATTTATTTAGGCCTTCTTTTAACAATGTTGTGCAGTTTTCTGTGTACAAGTCCTTTACATCATTGGTTCACATTTATTCCTATATATTTGCTTCTTTTTCTAATATAACTGGAAATTTTTTCTTGATTTTCTCCACAGATTGCTCATGACTAGTGTATAGAAACACCACTCATTTTTGCATGTAAATCTTCTAGCTTGCTGGTTCGCTGATCTTGTAGCCTTGTTGTTGATTTTAGTTTTGTCATTGTGGTTGTGGCTTTGTGCTGTCATTGTAGTGTTGTTATTTGACTTTGTGTTGTCATTGAAGCTTGGTGTCCATTTAGCTTTTTTTTTTTTGCTTTTAAAAATTTATTTTTTAAATTGTATTTTGTTGCAGATACATAGAACAAAAAAGTGTTACATTAAATAATATAAGAGGTTCCCATATACCGCACCCCCCTCCCCAACCTCTCCTCCCACATCAACAACCTCTTTCACCATTGTGGCACATTCATTGCATTTGGTGAATACATTTTGGAGCACTACTGCACCGCGTGGATTATAGTTTACATTGTAGTTTACAGTCTCCCTGAGTACATGCAGTGGGTTACGGCAGGGTATATGATGTCCAGGATCTGTCCACGCAGTATCATTTAGGACAACTCCAAGTCTCGAAAATGCCCCCACATCTCCTCTCTTCTTCCCTCTCCCTGCCCTCAGCAAATACCATGGCCCTTTCTCCAGATCAATGCTACAGTTTCTGCCATTACCAGCCGCAGTAGTTCTGCAGTAGAATACCAGTAAGTCCACTCTAATCCATATTTTACTCCTTCATCCTGTGGACCCTGGGATGGTGATGTTCATTCCATCTCTATATTTAGCTTTGTGTTATCATCATAGCTGTTGTTTCTAGTAGCTTTGTTGTTGATTTTTGAGAATTTCTATATATACGGGATTATGTCATTTGCAAGTAGAGAAAGTTTTATTTATTCCTTTCCAATTTGGATGACTTTTCCTTCCCTAACTTCTCTACTAAGAACTTCTAACACAATATTAAGTAAGAGTGGGGACAAAGGACATATTTGTCTTGTTCCAAATATTATTTCATTACTGAATGTGATGTGGGCTGTGAGCGCTTCATATATGTACTTTATCACATCATATCTATGTCTGTGTTTCAAAGTGATTTTACTAAGAGAGAATGCTGGGTTTTTAAAACGACTCTCCTGCATTGACAGAGTTGATCATGTAATGTTACCCCTTCAATTTGTTAATATAGTATATTACATTAGTTGTTTTACTTGTGTTGAACTAGGTGTAAGACCCATTTGATGATTATGTTTAATTCATTTAATATACTATTGGATTTGATCTGCAAGTATTTTTGCATATAAATTCATTAGAGAAATTGTAGTTTTCTTTTCTTATTGCATCTTTATCTGACTTTGGTTTTAGAGTGATGTTGCCTTCAGAGAATGAGTGAGGTTAGGTCTTCTCTTGTCATTATTTTTGAAGAGTTTGATCAGAATTGGTATTCTTTTTGGAATGATTAATAGAAATTGTCTGTGAATCCATCTGGACCTGGACTCTTCTTTTCTGGGAGGTGTGATGGTTAGGCTAATGTGTAAACTCAAGCAGGTAATTGTGTTCAGTTGTTTTGGCAATCAAGCACTGGCCTAATCATAATAGAAGGACATTTATGGGTTTTAGTAATCAATGAGTTTACTGCATCGATGACCGATCACATCTAAATCAACCAGGGAGACTGCCATCCGCAATGAGTGATGCTTTATCCGACCAGTTGAGTGCCTTAAAAGGGGAAGCAATTTCAGCATCCAGAGAGAATTTCCCAGCTTGCCTTTGGACAGGCAACATCTCCCAGAAGCTCATTGGGCTTCCATCAGAGCCCCTGGTTTGCAGCCTTCCTGCCGAACCTGTAGTTGTGCATCCTGACGGTCATGTAAGAGACACTTATAAAATCTCATACTATTTACAGGTATCTCCTGTTCATTCTGTTTCCCTCTAGAACCAGGTTTTGATGACAGATTCAATTTCTTGACTGTGATGGGTCTATTGAGGTATTCTCTTTCTACTTGATTGGTGTAGATTATCCATGTGTTTCTATCCATTTCACCTAAATGTTTAAATTTGTTGTCCTACAGCTTAGAGTAACCTCTTGTGATCCTTTTTACTCCTGTAGGGCGTGGGATGATGTCCCCCACATTTTTCTTTTGCAAATTGATTTTATCGATACATATTCGTAAATCATACAGTTCACCCAAACTAGACAATCAGTGGTATTTGGTAGAATCACACAGTTGTGTATTCCTCACTTCAATCATTTGTAATGGATTTTCATTATTTGAATAATGCTGCTATTAATAAACCAAAAACCAGACAAACGAGAATCTTTATCACCTCTCAATTTCTCTGATCCCCTCCTGTACATAGCCGCAATTTCTGACTATTATTGCACAATTATTTGCTTACTTATTAAGCAGTTTTAATTCAGGTATATTCACATACCATACACGCTATCTGAAGTCTATAATCAATGGCTTTTAGTATAATCACAATGTTGAGCATTCATCATCACAAAAGTTTTAGAATTATTTCATTATTTCAAACAGAAAAACTCCACACCCCTTAGCATGCCTTGCCTAGCCTTACATGACCACTAATCAAAGTTAATCTCTGTAAATTGATATATATTTACATTTTATATAAATGGAATCATACAATATGTTACGCAGTATCTTTGGCTCATAGTAACACAATCATACAGTATTTGTCCTTTTGTGTCTGGCTTGCTTCACTCAACATAATGTCCTCCAGGTTCACCTATGTTGTCATATGCTTTATAAGTTCATTTCTTCCTACAGCTATGTAATATTCTATCACGTTGAATATACACAGGTTGTTTTTCCATTCATCAGTTGATGAACACCTGGGTTGTTTCCAACTTTTGGCAATTGTGAGCAACGGTGTGCAGATGTTTCTTTGTGTCCCTGCTCTCAGGTCTTCTGGGCATATAGCCAGTAGTGGTATTGCAGGGTCACATGGCAAGTCTATATTCATCTTCTTTAGGAACTGCCAAACAGTCTTCCCCAGTGACTGTACCATTCTGCATTCCCATTAACTGTGATAAGTGTTCCTATCTCTCCACATCCTCTCCAACACTTATAGTTCTCTATTTAATAGGAGCCATTCTGATAGGTGTGAAATGCTATCTCTTTGTAGTTTTTTATTGTTTTTTTTATTTTTATTGACTTTGTAATAATATTATATTAAAAATATATATATGAGGTCCCATTCAATCCCACCCCCCACCCCACCTCTCCCCCCCCCCCCCCCCAGCAACACTCGTTCCCATCATCATGACACATCCATTGCGTTTGGTAAGTACATCTCTGGGCACCTCTGCACCTCATGGTCAACGGTCCACATGATGGCCCACACTCTCCTCCATTCCATCCAGTGGGCCCTGTGAGGATTTACAATGTCCAGTGATTGCCCCTGAAGCACCATCCAGGGCATCTCCATGTCCCAAAGACGCCCCCACCTCTCATCTCTTCCTGCCTCTCCCCATACCCATCAGCCTTTTGATTTGCATTTCCCTAATCATTAGGGATGTTGAACATTTTTTTCATGTGTTGTTTTGTCATTTGTATTTCTTCTTTGAACTAATTCTATTCAAGTCTTTTGCCCAGTTTTCAATTGGTCATTTGTCCTTTTTGTTGCTGAGTTGTAAGATCTCTTTATATATCATGGATACTAAATCCTTATTGGACACGTGATTTCCAAATGTTTTCTCCCATTGAGCTGGCCATCTTTTCACTCTTTTGACAAATTCCCATGAGGTACAAAATTGTTTAATTTGAGGAGATCCCATTTATCTATTTTTCATTTTGTTGAGTGTGCTGTGTGTGTATGGTCCAAGAAGCCACCATTTTTCACAGATCTTTAGGATGTTTCCCTCCATTTTTTCTAGTAGTTTTATGGTCCTATTTTCATATCTAAGTCTTTGATCCATTTTGAGCTGATTCTTTTACAGGGAGAGAAATAGGGCTCCTCTTTCATTCTTTTGGCTATAGATATTGAGTTCTCCCTGCAACATTTGTTTGAAGAGACTGTTAGCCTCCTTAACATGTATTTGGTACGTTTGTCAAAAACTAGTTGACTGTACAGGTGAGGGTTTATTTCTGGACTCAATTCTATTTCACTGATCGATGTGTCTATCTTTATGCCAGAATCATGCTGTTTTGACAACTATAGCTTCGTAATACGTTTCAAGGTCCGGCAGTGAAATTCCTCCCATGTCCTTCTTCGTTTTTAGAATCCTTTGGCTATTCGAGGGCACTTTCCCATCCAAATGAATTTGGAAACTGCCTTTGCTAATTCTGTAAAGTAGGTCATTGGAATGTTGATTGGTGTTGCATTGAATCTACAAATCAGTTTGGGTGGGACTGTATCTTCCCAATATTTAGTCTTCCAATCCATGAATATGCAGTGTCTTTCCATTTGTTTAGGCTTTATTGATTTATTTTAGCATTGTGTTGTTTTCTGCAGGTAGGTCCTGTACTTCTTTGCTTAAATTAATTCATAGGTATTTGAGTCTTTTTGTTGCTATTGCAAATGAATTTTCCCACCAATTTCCTCCCCAGATTGTTCAGTACTAGTATACAATAACTTTACTGGTTTTGCATGTTGATCTCGTATCCTGCCTCTTTGCTGAACTCATTTATTAGCTCAAATAGCTTTGTCACAGACATTTCAGAATTTCTGAAATATGGGATCATGTCATCTGCAAATAATGAGAGTTTTACTTCCTCTTTTCCTACTTGGATGCCTTTAATTTTTCCCCCTCTTTTCTAATTGCCCTAGCTAGAACTTTTCTCTTTTCTAATTGTCCTCGCTGGAACTTCAAAATTGAATAACAACGGTGACAGTGGGCATCCTTGTCTTATTCCCAGTGTTAGAGGGAAAGCGTTCAACATTTCTCCATTGAGTATGATGTTGGCTTTGGGTTTCTCACACATACCTTTTATCATATTGAGGAATTGTCCTTGTATTCCTATCTTGTGAAAGTTTTATTATCCAAAAAATTGTGCTTGATTTGGTCGACTGTCTTTTCTTCGTCGAGATGATCATGTGTTGTTGGTTTTTTTCCCTTCGATTTCTTAATGTGATGTATTACATCGATTGATTTTCTTATGTTGAACCAGCCTTGTACACCAGGGATAAACCCTACTTGGTCGTGATATATAAGTCTTTTTGATATGCTCTTGGATTTGATTTGCAGATATTTTGTGGAGAAATTTTGCATCTATGTTCATTTGAGAGACTGGAATGTAATTTTCTTTTTTTTCTAGTATCTTTATCAGGCTTTAGTATTAGATTGATGTCGGCCCCATAAAATGTGTTGGGTAATTTTGCCTCCTCTTCGATTTTTTGGAAAAGTTTAGACAGGATTGGTGTTAATTCTTTATGTGTGGAAGAACTCACCTGTGAAGCCATCTGGCCCTAGATTTTTCTTTGTTGGGCAATTTTTTATTATGGAGTCCATCTCTTTAAATGTGATTGGTTCGTTAAGTTCTTTTGTCTCTTGTGGCATCATTGTGTGTTGTTTGTGCATTTCTAGGAATTTTTCCATTTCATCAAGGTTGCCTAGTTTGTTGGCATACAGTTTCTCAAAATATCCTCTTATTATCCTTTTAGTGTATGTGGAGTCAGTGGTAACTTCTCCTCTTTCATTTCTGATTGTATTGATTTGCATCTTCTCTCTTTTTTTTTAGTCCAGCTAAGGGTTTGCCAATTTTATTGATCTTCTCAAAGAACCAGCTTTGGTTTCGTTGATTTTCTCTATTGTTGTTTTTTGTTTGTGTGCGTGTGCGTGTGGTTTTTTTCCCCCTCAGTTTCATTTATTTCTGCATTAATCTTTATTATTCCATTTGCTTTGGGATTGGTTTGTTGTTCTTATTCTAGTTTCTCTGCACTCAGTTAAATCTTTGAGTTTAGCTCTTTCTGCATTTTTAATATAGGCATTTGGGCCTATAAATTTCCTTCACAAGACTGCCTTTGCTGTATTCACATAAGTTTTGATTAGCTGAGTTTTCATTTTCATTTCTCTCAGTGTATACACTGATTTCCCTTGCAATTTTTTCTTTGACTCACTGATATTTAGGAGTGTGTTGTTTAGCCTCCACACATTTGCAACTTTACCTTTTTCCTGTCTATTATTGATTTCCAGTTTCATTCCATTTTGATCTAAGAAGGTGCTTTGTATAATTTCAGTCTTTTAGTATTTATTAAGACCTGCATTGTGCCCTAACATGTGGTCTATCCTTGAGGAAGATCCCTGGGCACCAGAGGAGAATGTACAACCCAGTGAATTTGGATGTGGTGCTCTCTCTATGTCTCTTAGATCTAACTAGTTTATCATATTGTTCAAGTTTTGTTTCCTTGTTGGTCTTTTGTCTGATTGTTCTATTTCATGATGTGAATGGTGTGTTGAAGTCTTCAACAATTATTAAAGAGATTTGTACCCCTACCTTCAGTTTTGCCAGACTTGGTCTCACGTATTTTGAGGCACCCTGGTTAGGTGCACAGATATTTATGACAATTCTATCTTCCTGGTCAATTGTCCATTTTATGAATACATAATGATCTTCTCTATCTCAGTACTTTTTGCATTTAAAATCTGTTTTGTCTGATACTAGTATAGCTACACCCGCTCTTTTTTTTTTTTTGGTTACTGTTTGCAGTGGGGTATCTTTTTTCAATCTTTTACTTTCATCCAGTTTGTATCCCTGGGTCTAAGATGAGACTCTTTAAGCAGCATAGGGATAGCTTATGTTTTGTTTTGTTTTTATCCATTCTGTCAGTCTATATCTTTTGATTGGGAAGTTTAATCCATTCACATTCAATGATATGACTGTCAATGCCTTATTTACTTCCACCATTTTATTCTTTGGTTTTCTCATGTCATATCAAATTTTTGTCTGTGTTTTTACACTTTTGGTTATGCTTTTTACTATTCTTTCTTCTATACTCTCCCTCACTCCTATTTCTCCTGTCTTTTTCTTCCAAGTCCTAAAGCTTCCTTTAATATTTCCTCCAAGGTGGATTCTTTGCTTACAAACTCTCTTAGTTTCTGTTAGTGAATATTTTATACTCATCTCCATACATGAAGGACAATTTTTCTGGATAAGGAATTCCCAGCTGGCAGTTTTTCTGTTTCATATCACTGTCTTCTTGCCTCCATAGTCTCTGATGAGAAATCCACACAAAATCTTACTGGGCATCCCTTGCATGTGATGATTTGCTTCTTCCTTGCTACTCTCAGAATTTTCCCTTTATCTCTGACATCAGACATTCTGAGTAATATGTGTCATGGATGAAGTCTTTTAGGTTTTATTCTTATGGGGTACAGTGTACTCCTCGGATATGTAAGTTCATTATTTTTTATGAGAGTGGGAAATTCTCTGCTATTATTGCCTCAAGTACACTTTCTGCCTCCTTTCCCTTCTCTTCTCCTTCTGGAAATCCCAAGACACACATGCTGTTCAGTTTCATGTTTTCATTCAGCTCCCTGAGCACTTGCTCAAATTTTTCCATTCTTCTCTGTCTCTGTTCTTTTCCCTCTTTAATTTTTGCTGCTTTTTCTTTAGTAGCACTTATTCTCTCTTCTGTCATTTTGAGTCTGCTCTTTGTATGCCTCTACTGTGTTTTGTTTTTTGTTTTGTTTTTAGCATTTTATTTTTATTTTTTATAGGTACTTAGATTACATAAACATTGCGTTAAAATGTAAGAGATTCCCATTTGCCCCATTCCTACACGTCCCACACTTTCCCACATTAACAACATCCTTCACTAGTGTGGTACGTTTGTTATAATTGATGAACACCTGTTGGTGAATTGCCACTAAGTACGGATGGTAGTTTACATTATAGTTTAAACTCTCTCCTGCACATTTTTGTAGGTTATCACAAGATATATAATAGCCTGTATCCACCACTGCAACACCATTCAGGACAATTCCAATGTCCTGAAAATGCCACCATATTACACCTTTCTTTTTTTGTTTAAAGCTACTTAGGTTATACAAATGTTACATTAAAAAAAAAAAAAGTAGGAGATTCCCATATGCCCTGCTTCCCACATCTCCCACATTTTCCCACATTAACAACATCCTTCATTAGTGTGCTACATCTTTTGCAGTTGATGAACACAATTTATCTCTGCTCTAGCCTTTGTTTTCCCTTGTTTTTGGCATCCTTTGGTTTCTCTTTCTAGTCTCTCCAGTGGGCAGTTAGGTCTTTGATTTAGCTCTTCGTTTTTAATGTAGACACTTAGGGCTATACATTTCCCTCTTATCATTCTTTGCCCTAGTTTTATATCTTGTGTTCTCATTTTTCATTTGTCTCTGGATATTTACTAATTTCTGGTACAATGTCTTCTTCGACCCAATGATTGTTTAAGAGTGTGTTAACCTCCACGTATTTGTGAATTTTCCACTTCTCCTCCAAGTATCAATCTCCAGCTTCGTTCTGCAGCGGTCAGAGAAAGTGCTTTGCATAATTTCAGTATCTTAAATTCATTGTGACTTGTTCTGTGTCCTACTGTGTGGTCTATCCTGGAGAATATCCACGATCCCTTCTAAAGTATATATATATCCTGATGTTTTGGGGTGCAGTGTTTCTGTATATGTCTGTTAGGCCTAGTTCTTTTACAATATTATTCAGTTTCTCTGTTTCCTTATTGACCTTCTGTCTAGATGTTCTGACTATTGCTCAGAGTTGTGCACTGATGTCTCCCTCTAGTACTGTGGATATTTCTATTTCTTCCCTCAGTTTTGCCAGTGTTTGACTTATGTATTTTGCAGCAGCCGAGTTAGGTATGTAATATTTGTAACTGTTCTTTCTTCTGGGTAGAGTGTCTCTTTTATTAATATGTGGTGTCCTTCACTTAAAGAAAAAATATCAGGTTTGCCATTTAAAGTCTATTTTGTCTGATATTAAGGATAGCTACCCCAGTTCTTTTTCTTTTTATTAATTTTATTTTTATTATTATTATTATTATTATTGGTTACTGTTTGCATGGATTTTCATTTTCCAACTTTTCATTTGCAAACGTTTGGTATCTTTCAGACAGGATGTAGATAGCTCTCTTTTTTCTTCTATTTGCCAACCTATGTCTCTTCCTTGCAGGGTTTAATGCATTAACATTCAGTGTTACTACTGTAACGGCAGTACTTTCTTCAGCCATTTTATTCTTAGGCTTTTATATATCATAACTCATTCTTGTCTCTCTTTTTACCCTTTTACTCATCCTTACTGATAATCATGATTTCTCCACTCTCCTTGAAACGTTCCCTCTTGTTTTTCTGTTCATCCTGCTGAATTCCCTTTCATATTGCCTTTAGGGAAAGTCTCTTGCTGATCAATCCTCTCAGATTCTGTTTTTCTATGAGTATTTTAATCTTTCCCATTTTTGAAGAACAATTTTGCTATATGTCTTGGCTGACAGTTTTTTCTCTTTCTGTTCCTTTAAAATGTCATACCACTGTCTCCTCACCACCATGGCTTCTGATGAGAAATCAGCACTTAATTATATCAAGAATCCCTTGCATGTGATTGATCATTTTTCTCTTGCTGCTTTAGGGATTATGTCTTTATATATGGCATCTGACAACCTGATTACCATGTGTCTTGGCATAGTTCTGTATTTATTCTGTTTGGTGCATGATGCACTTCCTGGATACATACGTCCATGTCCCTCATAAGAGCTGGGAAGTTTTCAGCCATTATTTACTCAAATGCTCCTTCCACCTATTTCCCTTCTTATCTTCCCTTTGAGACGCATATCATGAATTTCATGTTGTCATTCAATTCTGTGGAACTCTTTTCAAATTTTTTCCAGGTCTTCCTCTATCTCTTCTGTGTGTTTTCAGAATCTTATCTCCTAGCTCACCAATCCTTTCTTCTGCCGATTCAGATCTGTTGACGTAGCACAGGAGTGTGTTTTTAATTCAAATCTGCTGAGGGATGACCGGATTGTATTTTTAATCTCATGAATTGTACCTTCTTTTTTCATTATCCTAACTTGTTATTTTTCTTTGTTTGTTTTCAAATTTTTTCTTTATGTTAATATCCTTCATCATTTTTCACCTCCTTGAATGGGTTTAGGCAATTTGTTTGGTCATCTTTAATGGTTTCCTCTGTCTTTTTAATCTGTTTCTTCGACTAGGAAATATATTCCCATTTCTTACTATGGCTTATAATTTTTTGCTGATATCTAGCCATCAATTTGATTGTCTAGATGAATTTACTCTGATGGTCAATGTATCTTTCTCAGGATTTTGTTTTGTATGTGTGTTAAGGCTCTTCTTTGACACTTAATTCAACTTATTCCAAATCTTTAGAATTGCCTGGGTTTAACTGATCAAAACTATGCCAGGGACACATGAGGTTCTAAAGGGACTTTTCCTTTCTTTTTTGACTTTGCCCAGTAGTTTGTGCTTTTTGTCCAGTGGTTCACCACTGCCCTAGCAAGGGGAGTGTTTTGCTGTTGGGTTTTTCCCTGTACAGCATCCGCTCTTATCAGGGTTGGTGTTGCAAACAATGCCAAGGGGGAGGTTTGACCTGGCCATCTGGAATTGCAAGTCAGCTGACACCATGGGATCAAAACATCTGATCAGAAGCCTGGCTTGGCCGTTGTCCCTGCCCCAACCTGTTTCCAGGGAGGAAGGTTCCTCTGCCCACCTCAGTTCATGGCAGCTAGCCATCCCCAGTCTGTACCTGAGGCTGCTCGTCTCAAGGGTTGGGGATGGGCACCAAGCTGGAAAGCAGTTGACTCATACTTGTCCTGATACCTGGCTTGCTTCTTCCTAGATGCTGTACCAGGTTCTCTAGCCTCCAGAATTTGAACACCACCACCTCAGGGATTTTCTGCCTATATTTTTTGACATTTCTCAAGGAGGAATGTGCCCTGCTGTTACCTATTCTGATATCTTGAAACACCTAAATTCTTTTCTATAGCAGCGTGAAAGTGAAAAGTAATCTAAGTAGGGCATGCAGAGAAAGAACTATTAAGGATAGCTCAACCTCATCTAGATGATCAAAAAGAGTGAAATGTGTATGAAATCTTCAGGGAAGAGAGTGGTGTATTTAAAGCCTCAGACTAAATAAATCAGGATATTCCAGTTTTGGATTACTGTAAGGGAAGCATGTAGAAGGACAGAAAGGGAACCATTGTTTATATACTTTCAAGTGCTGATTTTCGAAGGACAATAGGGAGAGGAGAGGAGTACTTAGCCTCAGATCATGTCATGCTTTAAGATACCATTGTTTTTAAAATAATTCACGTCACCATACCTCTTTGCAAGGAAATTTACCTTCTCTTATTGACCAAAACCTATGGAAGGGGAAATTGAATAAAATGTTCTTGTAAAAAGGTGGTAACAGAGACAAAATGGTCATTAAGTGATGGTGGGCTGATACAGGAAAATATGAAACAATGAGATAGAGAAAACTAATTTTCTAATTCCTCACATATAATTTATGTGGCATATGGAATTCAACATGAGACTTAAGGCCTTCATACTTACATTACGTGGTGACAACATTACATGGTGTCAACACAAAAAAGAGAATTTAAATGTAAGAATTCAGATAATTGAGCTCAATAAAGTGGGAAATAAAGTGTACCAAGTTTTATGAAGAGAGTGTAGCTCCACTATCATCAAGCAAAACAGACTTTATGTAAAGAAACACTGAGAATCATATAGGATTCTTTCATTTATCCTAAAGTCAATCCACCAGGAAGACACAACAATCCAAGTCAGTGTATATCAATAACATAGCTTCCCGTCCTATAACGGAAGAGCCATCAGATGTAAAGAAGAAATAGGCGGATCACAGTAATAGTCTATGTCCTTTGTTGATAGAACAGACACTAAAGAACGTAAGTGGGGATACAGAAGTGATTGATCAGATTAACAGAATGAAACTCATTGATATGTACAAAACAAGAAATCTCAGAAGATAACAGAATTTACTGTCTTGTCAACTGTACATGGGAAGTTATCCAGTAGAGGCAAGTAGGGAATTAACAGGCTTTTTCCACAAGTGAAGAAAGGAGAAGATGTATTCATTTCCTATTGCCACGTAAAAAACCGACACACATAGAGTGGCTTAAAACTACACCTGTTTACTACCTCATAGCAGTTGAGTAGTTAGTATTCTGGGCAGAACTTAGCTTGGTCCTCAATACGAGCTCGCATGGGACTGTACCCAACATGCGGGCCAGCTCTCTTCTCATTTGGAATCTTCTGGAAAAGAAATGACTTCCAATATCATCCCAGTTGGTGGCGGAATTAATTTTCCTCCACCCAATAAACTGAAGGCCTGGGTGCTTGCTGGCTACTGTGTGAAGGCCTCAACGGTAGTCGCTAAGTTCTTCAAGTCAACAAAGAGAGTCCCTCTTTCTCTGGAAGAAAAAGAAGGCTCTAAGAGTTGACATGTAATAACTCCAGGGACATCCATCATCCTTGCCATATTGTATAGGTTAGAAGCAAGTCACATATCCCTCCCACATTTAAGGGTGTGGAATACACAAAGGCATGGGCAAATAGAAGAAGATCCTTAGGTGTCTCCTTTGTGTCCCTCTAGACACCACTGAGGAAGACAGGTCCTTGGTTTCCTGGCAACATAAGCATATCAGAGAAGGTATCTTATTTCTGTTCAGCTTTTCCCACCTAGCAGTAGCACAGAGGATCTTTCTTTAGCGTTTTCTCCTCCTAAAAAGGAAGTTCCCTCTAGCAAGAGATAAGCATTCTCCTAGCAACCTGAGAACGCCGCAATACATCTGTGCTGAACATTGCGATAGCCATTATCCCTGGATAGTTTCAACTGTACCATTTTGTTTCCTTTAATATTTAGTGTTTTATACCCATGAGTCAAAAATAATCTACTATCCTAGTATTTACTTTGGTGGTGGAACTTCCTTTATAGCATTTCTAAAAATACTGTGGAGAAATGAAATCTTCTAAAATATGTTGTGAGTGGTTTTTACCAGATCATATACCCATCTCATAAACAAAATCCAGATCACGCATACAGTGTTTGGAAAAACTCCTAAAGTTCTTTCATCCCTTTCCAAACAAGTGCCATCACCCAGGTACGATTTCTTTTCCATAGTACACAAAGAGGCACTTGCCTTTACCACCTTGCCTTATTTGTGCTTTACTCCCCAGCAAGTTTCTATTTACAGAAAGGTCATGCCAGTGGGCAGCCCAAGGGTTTACTATCAAAAAAGAGCCAGAAAGTGTCCGCAAACCTGCATTTGGTTAGATGCTATAAATGGTTGCTTAGCCTTGTCCTTTTACATTTCTCCATTCACTGACACAGAGACTCAAAGACAATTAGTAGGGAGAGTTGAGGCAGCAAACTGTATCTTCTCTGTGATCAAAACCCACACGCATAGAGACATACATCAGCTGTATTTCCTTGACGATTTACTTTTTGTAACCCAAGAAAAGGGGTCATCTAATAAACAGTAAAGAATTGATCGGAAAAAACAAAGAAGATTTTTTAAGAAGTAAGTGAGAAAGGGAAAACAAAAAGTCAAACAAAGTAATGAACATAATTTGAGAAAAAGCGTGAATCTGAAATTCTAGAGAGGTTTCCTGAAATCCTGAGGATTGTCTTTAACAGCTATCAAAGTTGTTCCTGAGTAGATTTTTCTCTCAGGATTTTCAGATGTGGAGACCCAGTATTCAAAACTGTTCCAAAGTCAGATCTGACAAACACTTCGAGTGCCAACTTTGGGATTTGAATAAATTGTTTTTTGAGTTTATCATTTTTATTTATTTCTGTCATTTTTTATACAGAGAGTAAAGGGAAGTGAAGGAAATTAAAATTATGTTTTTCCTCCTCAGATGCAAAATAGGATCGATTATTCCTTGCAGATTTTATTAACGTATTTACAGTTTTACCTTCATTGCCCACTAGTTAACTAGCTCAAAAGTGTTTTACCTTAATAAACATTAAAGATGTGTACATTACAACGATAAAAAGAAAAATTGAAGGATTATCTATAGTGTGGATAAAGTATATTATACATATTGCTTCTAGAGTGTATTGAGCCTGAGCCGTAAAGCATTTCCCCAAGTTTCCTTTTGGTGGCCTTTACGCAGTTGCCTGGATGAAAATCTGAAGGCAAGTGGAGACAGATAAGCCTCACAGGTCTCAAGGCTGTCCATTGTGAGCCCACACGTCTGGATTTTATCCCAGCAGCAAAGGGAAACGGTCCACTAAATCTGGCCCTCATGCCTTGGCTGGAAGAGGCCAAGGAAAAAGCTCTTTAAACAGCAGGCCACATTGCCACTAATCATTACTGCAGCACAATGGATATAGCTTGTGGAGCTAAACTGCTGATGTTATGATATACACAACACAAAACATCACAAATGCAAGTGATGTTGATACCCTATAGGATCTCACTAGCTATTCCTTCAATAAACACTCCCTCATCATGACTGCTTTCTCCTTCTTCCCTGAATTAATTAATGCAGGCCCTTTCTACTGTGCCTTCATATTTCAGAGCATTCAAATGTTTGAATTTCTTAACACAAAGGTGACATCAGATTTCTGTTAACTAATAAATGGATTCGTTTGAAATTTTCTTAGTTTTTGAATAATCATTTTGATCTTGAAAAATGTTGGTGCATAAGTCTTAAATTGACTGTCATAGTATTCAGAAGACCTTAAAATTTTATATTTACAACCACTTCCCTTCATACAAATCTATTAATATCTTTAAATATTTGTAAGATTAAGAATCCTTGAATGTCAGTAATATCAAATTTGAATTTTACCGCGGCTTCTGCTTCATCACATGGAAGTAATTAACAGTTTACTTCCCGACCACGGGAAGGGAGGGAAATATTCTCTCTCGGGAGAAAGTATTTTATCAGTAAGCCTTACAAGATATGTACCACGAAAGGAAAAATAATAATGGGAAGAGGGTGAGTATGGAAAAGCAGAACAGACGCTCCAGAAGAACGACTTCCAGGAAGTCACGGTCCTGTGAGTAAGTCCACACACGGTGATGAAGGAGCCCCTCTATCAGTCGTTTTCATAATTGGATAGGCTCAAGAATGAAGACCCACCTTCCCCTAGCTTAGGAAAGACTTTTTTTTTTGGTTTCCTTGTCGTCCTCCCTGCCGTCTTTTCTCTTCAATGAGGCAGGTGTATGGGCGAGGGGGGTTTCAGGTAGGCGGCCTAGCGCCCCCAAAATGAAACTTAGGGGCAGAACAGGGCGCCTTTCCGGGCACCGGTGCTCGGCTGCCAGGGCGCAGTTTTCCCGGCTCCGCTTAGGTTTTGTGGGCGGGATAATCGCTGCGGGCAGCCAGATCCTGTATGGCGGGGTCTGCCTCCATGGCTTAGGAAATTCCGCCCCAGAACCAGCCGGGGTCCCCGCGCGGGCCCTGACCTGACCTTCACTGAGCGCCACGCACGTTCCCCACCAGCCTGCTGGAGGTGAGCAGCGCCCTGCAGACTCGCTCCCTCGAAGGCTGGGCTGCGGGTTGCAGGCGCAGGCTTTGCTCCAGCCCAGTGTGAGGGCGGGGCAGGAGCGGGGAAGGGCAGGAGCGGGAGGGGCCAGGGCTCTGCGCCGCCGGAGGGGTGGGGGGGGGGGGAGCGGCGTGGGGCGTGGAAAGCGCGGCTTTCCCCGTCACTGGCCGTCGTGCCGTCACCAAACGCTGCGCATGCGCCCAGGACGTCTCCAACGCCACAGGCTGCCGGGGCCCACCCGCGTAGCTAGGGGGCGCTGCTGTACCCGCGGGCGTGGCCTGGGGAGAGCGTGTGCGGGGTCTTTCCCTGCACCGGCCCGGGCCACATGGCGAGTGAAGCGGGTCCTGGCGAAGGCCCGGCTCCCCAGGCACGCTCAGAACAGTCCCCACAGAACTGCAGGGCAGGGGCGGAGGCACAGGCCCCAGCTGGAGGGATGGAGACGGGAGAGGCGCCCTGCGAGGAGGCCGCGGTGCTCTGGGTGGAGGAGCTGCCGGAAATGGAGGTGCTGGAGTGGAGAGTGGAGGTGGTGATGGAGGACATCGTGCGGGAGAATGTAGTGGCGGTAGTGGAGGGAGTGGCCGAAGAGCAGGAGCGAGAAGCGGAGTAGAAAAGCCTGGAGGAGGGGCAGGAGGAGTGCGGGCGGGCCCAGCCAGGGTGCGATGCCGCGGAGGCCAGGACATCCCTGCAGGCGCTGGAGGTCCTGCAGTTAGAGCTGAGCAGCCTGCAAGCCCGAGCCAACCGGGCCCTGTGCCTGCTGAAGCGCAAGCTGAAGCGGAGGCTTAAGCCGCACCTGCAGCGCAGAAGCAGCATCATCGAGGGTATTCCTGGCTTCTGGGTCAAAACCGTATCCTTGTGCAACTGCGTTTAGCTAAAGTCCAGGCGCAGGCAAAGCTCCTTTCTGGTGATAGAAAGTGCAGCTTTCTTAAGTGCAGGGAGGGAATTTGGCCGAAGAGACACAAGGAAACTTTTGGGGGTGGTGAAAATGCACTAAATCCTGTTTTGACTGGTGATTATGTGGGTGTGTACAGTTGCTGAAACTGAACAGATGAAGGGCTGTACATTTTATTGTATGTTAATTGTACCTTAATTTAAAAAGATCATAAAAGCCCTCCCTCTCCCCCCCAGAAAAAAAAAAATAAGAAAACCCTATCCTTACTGCAGTTCCATGAGGAGTGGATTAGGGATGCGGTTTGGGGGAGGAGGTCACAGCTGGGGAAGGACGCAGTCCTACCTGTGAGAGGGAGTGATGCAGGGGGAAAGAGGTCCTGTTGAGGAAAAGGGATGGATGCAACCACACACAGAGATCTTGGGAGAATAGTGATTCTATTGGTAGTTTCGTCTTCCTTCTCCATGTGTAGGATTTAGCTCTATGTACTACTTACTTCAGTGGATGCATTCAGCACATGATGTCCTAAAGAGAACACTTCTGCACCCTCCCTGGGAACTCAGAACCTGCCTTCTGTATATAATTAGTAACTTACAGACCCCCATACACTTTTGTAAGAGAGAGCTCAGGATCTCAGGAAACAGATTTTCCAAGTGTAAGAGAGCAGATGGCTGTAGGGGAACAGAAAGCCAGGGAAACAGTAGAACGAAGGTAGGCTGTGACAAAGGGTCTGATTGAAAGAGATGGTCCAGCAATGCCTAGAAATCGGTGTAGACATACACTGCTTGCATCTATCCCTTCCATCCGTAGCATGTTAAGGCTTCTTGACCCGGCGCAGATTCTGAACCACCCTCAGATGTCAGCCATCATCACTGACCAAGATGTGGACATGCTCAGCTACATGATCAATTGGGAGGTGAGTCTGGGAGCATCAGCCCTCAGGGATGAGCTAGCTATTGAAGGCAAGTGGTACTGATTCAGAACCGAATCAGGAAAAGGCTTGTTCCATAGGGAGGGGTCACCTTTCTCTACCTTTCCCTGTCAGGTGGAAGAATTCAACCATCCCAGGAAGAGCTGCAAGATCACATTTTCCTTTTGGAGCAACCCCTACTTTGAAAATGAAGCCATCATTAAGATTTACGACATTACCATCACTGGTAAGAGGTGGTTTTCTGGATGGGCCAGGCACGGAGGTGTTCAAGATCTTTTCCCTCATCTTCCTCTTCTTCCAGGATACTGGGAATTTTACTCCACTCCGATCCAATGGTTCCACACTTTTGAACACCAGGCCTACAACTGCACTCACCACTGCACCAACTTTAAGCTTTTTAACTTGTTCTCTGACCACAACTTTGCAGAATCTGATAGGATTGCTGAGGTGAGGCCATCATGGGGAGCATAAGAAATGGCCTTGGAGGGCCTCCCAGCTACTTGGGTAGTGGGAATAGGGTCCATACCCTGGTCCCACCATGCTCTTTCCGCTACCAGATCGTCTGTGAGGATCTCTGGCTGAATCCCCTGCAACACTACCCAAGGATGGAAGAGGCAAGAAGAGGGAACAGAGAGGCAGACAGGTGAGAATGGGATGCAGTGGGGGTTAAATCTGTGTGCCAGCTGCCTGGAACTCTCGGTTCTCTAGTGAAGGGTAAGAGAGAAGTGGTGAGTAACCCCAGGTCTTCAGGGAGTTATTCCAAGATAGGAACCCTGGAGTAGTGTAATGCAAACAAAGTTGTCACTAGAGAAGCTTAATCCAGCTAGAGAGCAAGTCCAGGCAAATACACTAAGATGCAGAGATAATCTTCTCCACTCCTAAGCGTAGTAACATGGGCATCAGCCCCAGTCCCAGCTCCAACATTTTGGTTTTGCTCACCCTAAGATTCTTCAGTAGCCTTCCCTTAAAAGTGTATAAATCCTTAGGGAAGTACTCCCTCCAGTGTCTCATCAATGATATTTTTTTAATCTTCAGAGTATTCCTTGATTTTCACATCCAAGTTTTTCTTCTCAACAGCCATACAAATACAGGTAATATTGCATGGACGGTGAGGGACCATTTTGAACGTAAGAGTTAGAATTTAAAGACATCACAAGTAGAACACGGTATAGGCGGTGCAGGATATGGAGAGTTAAGACCCGGTCTTAAATTTCATTTAATAAATTCCATTTTTGATATCTCCGTGTCTGTGTGTATGCATGTGTGTGTTTTCCAGGGAACTCTATCTTGGCCTGCAGACAATCGAGCAGTAAACTTAACACGATAGGACAACACCACGTCAGGTATAGGAGATGCATTGTCAACTTGGTTGCCTTGCAATACTGAGGAAGGAAGGAAGGAGTAAATGGTGAAAAAACAAAGAATGAGTTTGGATAAAATTGGAATGATAATAGTAGAAGAGCAGTAACACTGTCAAGTGCGTCACTCTTCATGTGTGTTTGTATGCTAGGTGAGAAGCGCCCTCAATGACAGGGACACTCCTCACTTTAGGCCAGGGGTTCTTAATTAGAGGGTCCATAAGTTGAATTGAAAACTCTCAATTTATTACCTTTATTTTCTCTGACCTGTACCTGAAATTCAGCATTTCCTTCATTTTTGAATGTATGCAGTAGTTTACAGTAGTGTTCATCGCGGGTCGCATTACAGTCGCTGCATATGTTGAAAAATCACTTATACTCGCCCTTACTTTGAATTTACCGTAGTTGTTAGACCCAACTCTGGTTCAGTGTCTTAAAACTCCCTGCGGGTACATTCTGAGGAGGGGTCCATGGTTTTCATCTGGCTGGCCAAGGGGTCCGTGGGACACAAAACGTGAAGAATCCCTGTTTTAGTTCTTTTTTTTTTTTTTTAATTGCTGCATAAAGATAACTTAGCTGTGGGAAGCAGGCTCTCTAATGGTGGAGTGAGGGGGTATAGCAGCCATGGAATTGTACTTTGGGGCACAGTGTTTCCTACCATTTCATGCATTAGGAACGAGGAGAGAAAAGAGAGGCCAGTTAATTTTGAGTTATCATTTTTAAAAGGCAGAAGAGAAGACAAAGGTCATAGTGAACAAGGAGCTCACAGGTTGGCAAAACCTTTATGTGCTTAATTTTCAACTAGTTTCACCTATTACTGTTTCATCTTGGGTATTCTTATGAGGATGAACAAAACACAAGATGGAGGAAATCTTAAAACCCTTTACTGCTAAACGAAATGTTCTCCAAATCTGTATTAATAACACAGTTCTAAACAGGGCAACTTGTCAAGATCAGTGTCTCTAAGCAAGAGTCTGGGCAATTCAATGTATTTAAAGATTTCTGAGTCAGTTTCAAAAATTTGGTTTAACTCTGTGGACACAGGTAGACTTTCTTAATTAGTTATTTCTGAAATAGTGCTGCATAACAAACAACCTCAAGAATGTCAGCAGCTTACAACAAAAATTTATTAGGTGCTAATGATGTGTTTTTATTTATGTGCCTGCATCAATAGGTGGTAATTGTGTGTCAGCATGTGTGTGTTAAGAATAGTAAGTTCATTCCCAAAATTGAGTCTGATCTCAAAAACCTGGATAAAATGCATATTGCTGAGTGTCACCCGCAGAGATACTGACGCAGTTCAGCTGGGGTGAGGCCCAGCATTTTATTGTTAAAATGGGAAGAGTATAATGCAGTTAGTTTATGCAGAACACACTTTCAGAAACAATGGGATGATTGTTTGTGTAAGCTCTGGGCCCAGGCAAGTAAACTTGCCTCTCTTAAAATGAGACTTCTCATCTGTGAAAAATGAATCATAATAGTACCTGCCTTGTGAAGTTTCTGTGAGGATTAAAATGAGATCAGGCACTTATAAAATACGTGTCTACAATGTAAACTTTAATCCGTGCTTAGTGGCAGTGCTCCAAAAGGGGTTCGTCAGTTGCAATGAATGTACCACACTAATGAACGGTATTGCTTATGTGGGAAAATGTGGGAGGTGTGGGGAGTGGGACATATGGGAATCCCCTATATTTTTTATTGTACCATTTATGTAACCTAAGAATCATTAAATTAAAAAACACCCACAAAAACAACAAAAAAAAACAGGTGTAAATTGATGTGTTTTTGGGACATTGGAATTGTCCTGAATGATGTTGCAGAGACAGATACAGGCCATTGTATATTTTGTCATAATTTACAAAAATGTGTAGGAGAGAGTTTAAACTATAATGTAAACTATAATCCACACTTAGTAGCATGCTGCAGTATGTGTTCATCAACTGTAACAAAAGTACCACGCTAATGAAGGATGTTGTTAATATGGGAAATAGTGGGAGGGGTAGGAGTGGGACATATGGGAATCAGCTACACTTATTTATGTAACATTTATGTAATCTAAGTATGTTAAAAAATATGCCAAAAAAAAAAAAAAAAGCTTGCAGGAAATGTAGACTCCTGAGAGGAAGTGGTAAGGTGCCATTGATTTTTTTTTTTAAGACTTATTTATTTATTTCTCTCCCCTTCCCCCCCACCCCCACCCGGGTTGTCTGTTCTCTGTGTCTGTTTGCTGCATCTTCTTTGTCCGCTTCTGTTGTTGTCAGCGGCACAGGAATCTGTGTTTCTTTTTGTTGCGTCATCTTGTTGTGTCAGTTCTCTGTGTGTGCAGCGCCATTCCTGGGCAGGCTGCACTTTCTTTCGCGCTGGGCGGCTCTCCTTACGGAGCGCACTCCTTCTACATGGGGCTCCCCTACTTGGGGGACACCCCCGCGTGGCACAGCACTCCTTGTGTGCATCAGCACTGCGCGTGGGCCAGCTCCACACGGGTCAGGGAGGCCTGGGGTTTGAACCACAGACCTCCCATGTGGTAGGCGGACACCCTAACCACTGGGCCAAGTCCGCCACCTGGTTTTTGTAACTAGATGAAAAGGGGATCTATAGGAAAGAAACAGATTGGCTCATAATTGCCTGGGCTCAGCTGAATTCCTTGTTTTACTCAGGCCTCTCCATTGGGGATAGAAGGTGGAATGGCAAGTATGCAGATGCAAGGTTGTCCCCAGGGTATTCCTAGTGATGACACCAGGTATTTTACCTCTGTTAATAGCTCTCTTGTCTACAGGCAGGCTTAAGTGTTGTGCCAAGCCCAGCAGTAGGTGGTTCATAGGAAAATGTGGGGTCTCTATGCCCTCTGTGAATACACTTCTTGGCCATGAAACCCTCTATTAGAAGTCTCCTACTTATTGTACGGTGCACCACACAGTTGCTATCACAACCAGTGCTTGTGCATCTGGTGGTCCTGTCCTTTCCTATGTCGTCATTTAATAATGCATTAAATTCAAAGAATGGGACGGTCTCCTGCAGAAAGACCCACACCTGGGAAAACTCCCTCAGCAAGGGCAGACACTTCAGCTGTTCCTCCCTGAGAGTGTAATATCCTCCCAGAAGCAACTCTAGTCCATGGGAACAACAAAGGGGAGACCCTGCCCATAACTGTAAATGGATATTCATTGTTTCACCCAGGAATTCCTCCCCATGATCAGGTAAGAGTCCACATGAGCATCTCTGTCATCGCCATAACTATATTGACATTGCTGGCTCTATATCAACTCTGTCCCCCGCCAGTTTTATGGGAGATTTAATGTTCTGGATCACAGCAGCACTGTCAAGGCACAGGATTTGATATCAGAATTCATGGATCTTCCCCGCCCCTCAAACAAGCATTAGACATCACCTTTTCTATGAATTTGACGTTCTAGAAGATTTCATGTCCCCTTTTTGAAAGGAGGAAGCTTAACCTCTAAAAAAGAAGCCTAGATCATCTTTGGCTTCTGTTCCTATTTCTCACCCCACAGACAGGGCTGACAGAGGCATTTCCAGTTCCAGGAACTTTAAATTTCAAGGGACCTTTACAGTTCTTACCATGCTACTGATATGGGCTACGTGTGGGGGCTGTGTGTTTCTTCACGAATATCTGGGCTGTTTGTGTAAACTTGCTAAAATTTAAAATTCCAGCATAAGCCATGTGTGCATGCACACAGTAAGAACTGCAGCCCCGCCTATGGCCAATGGTTCTGGTGCTGTACAAAAGAGAAAGAGACTAGAGTTTATATGCCTGGTATCTGTCCATCCATTTCCATTATTACCAAAAAGGAAAACACACACACACACAAAACACCCATGATTTATACTGCCAAGAAATTCCAATTCACATCCCTTGAAGTATAGAGGGGGGTCAGGGGGCTGATTCAAGCAGAACCCACTTGTCTATTCAGGGACAAGGAGTCTGGGGTGTGTACAGGCAAGATGTGCACATCCTAGATAAAGAAGGATGCCTGGAAAAGGATATAGGCTAAACAGGGTCCATATAACCAGGAAGTCGTGCCTATATCCATGCAGAAGGATTCCAGGGTTTTTATCTTGGAAAACTCACACACATCTATACTTTAGGGAAAAGGAAAGGGATCACTCACATATGTAAAATATGCACCTCTCTAAAAAACAGTCTTGGCTTCTGTTAAATGTCTTAATATGCAAATATCGTACGACCCAGCAATTGCAGTCTGGAGTTTACCCTAGACATGCGAAAACCTATGTTTCCATAAATCTGCACAGGTATGTCATAGCACGTTATTTTTGAAAAGCCAAACACTGGAAAGAACTCCAAGATTTTTTGAATGATGACTGCTTCAAAGTGCCATGGCACCTAATATCATGGAAGAGTAATCAGCAAAGAAAGGAAATAATGTATTGACCCCTTAGTCCCACAGCCAGAAACCTCACTTTGGAAATTCAGTTAAGCAGGTGAGCAGAGCTTAAAGTGGCCATTTGTGCTGCATCTCCAGGGGCTGAGGATGACTCTGTACAGACCAGCGCCAGAGGGACCAAATGACATGCCCCATGTTAGAGATGATGCGTGACTCCATGTTTACAAAATCCTGCGTCGGGCAAAATTATGGAATTGAGATGTTTTCATGTCCCTGTGTTAAGGGTAGGATGGGAAGGAGGTGGTACGGCTCTTTGCTGTGGTATGTGCCACGTAGGGGAATCTGTGTGTGGGTGTGTAAGGAGGATGGGGCAGGAATTCCCGGTATTTCCAGTGCCAATTTTCTGTAAACATTTCTAAAAACAGCTTTTATGTCTAAGTGTGTGTGTGTGTGGGGGGGGGGGTGAAAATGTCCTGTGGTTGTGGTATTGTGCTAGAGTTTTTCTTTTAACCAGATATTACCTGTGGGAGACAGTAACGGGTCCAACGGCTTTGGATTCGCTCACTGGCGCACGTGAATCCACAAGGAGGTGACCATAGAGTTAATTAAACGAAAACAATACATCTGAACTGCTGGCGTTCGCTGAGGCTGCAGTGTACTTCCCATCGCTGCTTGGAAATCCTGGCAGCAGACGGGAACCCAGTCAGCGTTCCCCTTAACAAAGACAGTCCTCCCTCAAGCTCCAGGACAGCAACTCGTGGCTCTGCAGGAGAACCAGGCAACAAGAGAGCAATTCCCCAGAAGAGGAGGCAAGCGCTCCAGGAGCAGCCTGCAACAAGGAAGGCACTGAGACCTAGGAGTGGGCCTCGCCCTTCCCGCGCCGTCTAACCTCGCCCTTACTTCCTCGCCTCAGCGGTCAGACCTCCTACTGCGAGGCAGGCTGGGCGCAAGGCCATCCGCCCTCAGCCTCCATGGCCTCCCTACGAGCCTGCGACGTCCCGCAGCTGCTGTATAACAAGTTTGGGGTGTAACGGGCGACTCGGTCCAGAGTCAGTGTACAAGCACCCGGTAACGGTGCTCCTGCTGCAGAAGGACTGCCTGCTCTCTCAGGCAGCTGGAGGCCAAGGGCGAGCGGAGCTTTGAGCCGGACAGGCGGCTGGAAGGCTGCAGGCGGGGCCGCTTGCACCACGGGACCCACTACCGCGAGGTCCGCCAGGTCCGCTCTGGCCGCCACCGGGTACGCTTCTTCTTCCTCACCGCGTGTGCGCCCGGTGCGCGGAGAGCGTCCTGGACCACCTGCGACGGGGCGAGCACGCCCCCGACGTGGCCGTCATGAGCGCCTGCCTCTGGGACCTGTCCAGGTACGGCCGGGGGTCCTGGCGGAGCTACAGGGAGACCCTGCGGAGGGTGTTGGGTGGTCTGAGCCGCGTGCTGCCCGCGCCCTGCCTGCTGGTGTGGACACTGCCGAGCCGCTGGCTCAGACCTTGTCCGCGGGCTTTCTGCCGCGGGAGCGCTAGCCCGGGGCCGCCCGCCTGCGTCGTGGGAAGGCGTTGTGGAGGCCAACTTCTCCAGCGCCCTTGAGGCCCGCAGACGGGATTCGAAGTGCTGACTTCCGCTTCCACTTCCCGCAGACCGCGCAGCACCGGCAGCAAGCCGGCGTGCGCTGGGACCAGCGAGCTCACGCCATCTCTCTCAGCTGCTGCTGGGCACCTGGCTGACGCCTGGGGCGTGGACCTCCCGTGCCGCGCGCGTGCGGGCAGGTGGATCCTGGACGGCGCGGCGAGGGGCCGTCGAGAAGGCGCAGCCGGCAGGGAGCCCCAAGACAGCCGACATGGACGCAGTGAACGCGCTGCACCTCCCTTGCCGTCCAATCCCAGGTCTCTGGGCTCCCTGCGGCGCCCGGGCCGCCCAGGCCCCAGGCTAGACCAGGAACCCTCCACCCAGGCAAGGCACCTCTCTAACCTCCCACCTAATCCGCAGGGTCGGCCTGCATCTGGGGTCCTCATCACGCCGCACAGATGAAGCACGCGAATCCAGCTGCATGGCTGGAAGACACACCCCAGCAGGCCAGGTTCCCACAACTTCTGGTCCTCACAGCGACCGCCGAGTTCACGGGGGATCCCCAGGTGATCGCCCGCGTCCCTCGCCCTCCTCATGGAGAGGACGCGGCAGGCTTTCAGAGAGAAGTCCTGGGCGGGGCCAGAGGCAAAGCCTCGGAAGCCACACTTAGTCCAGTACCCTCCCGAAGTTGACAGGGCGTGCCTGCTGCCTGCCCTTCCCCTCCCCAGACGTTTTCTGAGTATCTGATGTTGTGGCCATTACCAGCCCTGCCACGACGGGGACCTTTTGCCCCTTGTTCTCACAAGTGGGCAGCCTGGCCAATCCTGTTTGCCGGTTGCCGTCCTCTTCCTTGAGAGAGGGTGGGACCTGCCTGGATCCCCACTGCCTTTCTCTTAGGATGCAAAAAATGAAAACAAAAAGCTCTTGCTGAAACACTGTGGCTGGCTTTGGGACGCCTTTCTGGGGCTGCACCCTGGGGCTTTGTCTCTATTTCATGGAAACTGCTTTGCTTTTCCATGGGCTTGAATATCCATTAGGCTTAGGACTAGGTGGGGCTCAGAGCAGTGCTGGGGTACCCACTAAATACGATGTCCAGAATGATTGCTGGGCTGGGGGTGTGGGCAGGAGCTACATCGAACGTGTCGTTCTCTGTGCAAACTAGCAGGAGCTGAACCTCTTGGCCTCGTGGTTTCCTGGGGCTCTCAGAGCATCGCTGACACATCTAGGTATGCAGAAGACATAAGTTTCAGTCTTCAGGTTACAGAGAAGAGAGGAGAGGCTGAGAGGTGAGTAAGTCTTGTTGACGGTCAAATAGCTGACCAGCAGCTCCATCAGGGTGTGTACCGTGGACTAGAAGTCCCTGCCTCCAGGTTACACTCGCCAATTCTAACAACACAGGGGTGTGCCCTGAGGAACACAATACCATGAGCTGAGGGTGGAGTCTGGCAAAAACCTAGGCAAGCCAGGTTTTTGATGGGTGACGCCTCTTGCAGATTACTCTAGCTTTTCAGTAATATCTGAACTGTGGAGATGGGAGTACTCCAATTCTGATGCTTTGGGATGGGTGTTCTAGAAAGACAAATGCATTTTATTGGTATACCCATTAATATTCTGCATGTACCTACACAGTTGCATGCCCACTGTGCTAAACAGCCATGCAGATAAGCTGTCAGTATCCTTTTGTTTGCCTCTATGATTTGGCCTTTTATAAGTGTGCAGGCCAGGATGCTAGGAGCATCCATGATACAGGAGCCTGCGATAGAGCATAGCCTCTAAAACTCACATCTAGATACAAGGCAAAAGCAGCCTGTGTCTGTACCACAGGGAGTGCCCAGGTCCACCCAAAGAGGAAATAGCTTAGAATAACAACCTAGAATAACTCTCTCAGAGTCAAGAAATAAAGGTCCAGGGATTATAAAGTTTAGGAAGATTGCATTCATATGCAGGAGAATACGTTCTAAGGGAACATCTTACAATGATGAAAGAAACGAAGCAATATTTGTTTTTAATTTTTTTTAAATTATTTTATTTTATTTCTTTATTTGGCCTTGTTTTGGGGGAGATTTTGGACTGCAGATGGGTTGCAAATGTGCAGGGGAGGATTACTGGTGGGGGGCGGTGGTGGGGGCATGCCTCTATGGAACATGAATGTGTTCAAGTGCTCATGGGTTGTTGTCTTGGTGGATGAGATCCTTACAATAACTGAAGAAATATTGGATTCCCATCTGGTAGCTGTGTTTCTTTCTCTAATAGAGTGGCAAGAGTCTCTAGAGTACATTACATGGGCAGTGCCTTGCAAAGGAGGACAGACCAATACACCAACCTCTTGATATTGATGCTTGCAGGGATGAACCTTTTCTTGTGAAATGGAAACTTAGCCGGTGATACATATTGCCTAAGAGTTACCCTCTGAAAGCCTCCTTGTTGCTCAAATATGGCCTCCTGTTTGGCCAAACTCAGCATATAAACTCAGTATCTTCCCCCAGGCTGGTGCATTGTTGCAAACTGAGGCATAGTGGTCTCACAGGGAGACACTGCTGTTTCCATGGCTACGCTTGCAACCTAAGGAATGCAGTAATTAAGAGTTCCTGGCAAATAGGATGAAGCTGTTAAAGGCTGAAAGAAAAGATGAGCACATACCTTTTGAAGTAAATAGAACACTTAGACTTTGTACCTTGAGATAAGATTTTTTTGAATTCCTTAGACTATGAGTAATGCTGATAGTTAAGTGCCTGTTGCTGCTTATTGTCATGTAGGCTAAGTGTTGCTGCTTGTCACATAGACTGGGGTATATAGACAGCCCCTTGTAAACAACAAATTGTCTGATGAGTCTCTACTAGCAGACACCTTGCTCCCAGCTCTCTCGTTCGTTCTTTTTCTTCCTTTCTTTCTTTTTATTTCACTCTCTTTTTTCTCTTTCTTTCATTCCCGATACCCTTCAGGTTCAAATCTCCAACAGTGAATGGTTCCTGGTGGTGAGTCTCCCTGGCACTGAGAGATTATAAGCAAGTGACTACTAGGAATGCTTGGGAAAAAGACTGTGGAAGGGGGAAATATTAAATGCATATGAGTTTTTTATATGGCTAAGGTATTATTTCAAATGGAATCGAGAGTTCATTCCAGAGCTTATGGTTATGCATGTCTCAGGAGGCTCTCACTGAATGTCACAGCAAACTGTGCCCAAAGCACAGGAGCTCCTGAAGGTTCTGGAGACATCTTGACACTATAGGCAGGGCAGACAATCCCAGAGAATTGGCATGCTGTTGTTGGGCCTTTCCTTGGAATATATGATGGCCCATTTGTCCAGGGTTTCAGAATTAGACTCACTTATAGTTTTCCTATATGGTTCTTCTACCCCTTACACTTGAACCCACAGTTAGCGCTATACCCATTTAATCTATGTCCCAGAGACTAAAACCTCCTAGCTGTTCATAGGTTGAGCCCTGAATCTCAGCAGAGTTACAGTTCATTGCACTCACCAAGGACAGCTAACACAAGGTGAATGATGGACAATGCCCACCTACAACTGTGAGCAAGATGGTCCCCTTCATCTACCCCATGGGATCTAAGCCCCCACAATCGGAAGGAGAGTGGGCATCACCATCCCCAAATCCTGAAGATTGAGGAACAAACAGAACATAAGATGGGAATGCATCTATGGACTAGTCATTACTATTCCAGAAATGGAAGAACTTGTAACAGTGACATAAAGACAGTTGTCACCAGAGGTTCAGAGGGAAGGGAGAGGGGGGAATAGATGTAACACTGGGCATTTGGGCAACATTGAAATTGTCCTGCATGACATTGTAATGATGAATAGAGTCCTTCATATATTTCATCATAATCTATAAAACTATACAGGGCAAAGTGTAAACTATGATGCAAACTGTAGTCCATGGTTAGTAGCAATGCTTCTATATGTGTTCATCAAT